>NC_136825.1:11403365-12003365 GCF_951394365.1 Tetrao urogallus | reverse complement strand
GCAGGTGCTAAAGTAGGAAGTCCTGTACATACATTTGCAGTATTCCTTTGGATTTTGAATAAGTTTACGCTGTTACTTTTTAATATGCTTTGAAATTTTGAAGTTCCAGAACACTTTGGAGAGAAATGTCTTCTCTGCCTGGCTGGATGTTCTCAGGAAGGCCATGACATGAATTACATCACTGATGTTTTGTCAGTCACAGAATCACAGAATCACCTGGGTTGGAAGGGACCTCAAGGATCATGTAGTTCCAACCCCCCTGCCTAGCAGGGCCACCAAACATATACATTTAGATCAGGTTGCCCAGGACCCCGTCCAACCTGGCCTTGAACACGTCCAAGGACGGGGCATCCATAACCTCTCTGGGCAGCCCGTTCCAGGGCCTAACCACTCTCCTTGTAAAGAAATCATCCATACAGTAGGGTTTGAAAAAAAATCATTAAAATCTCTTCATGATTGGCTTCCCTTCCAATTAGGGAATTTACAGGAATTCACAGGATCAAGATAATTAATATGGATTATTCCAAACATCATTTTTTCATTATGTATTTCATTAGAAATTTTTATCACTAAATATCCATATTAGTTATTATTGACTTGTGCATATTTAGGACCAAATTTAGTTCAGTAAAGGATTAAAAAAAAAATTAACTGCCTGAAGACCTTCTTAATGTACACTTGAGATAAATTCATTTCTGTTCCTCGTGTATTTTCTTTTGCAAGTGTTGATGAACAGGGTTTTTGTCTTCAACTTGCATAGAAATCATTTTTGTCTCAAAGAAAAATATTTTGGCTTTATTAGCTTTAGTGGTCTCCTTGTTTTTAAAGGGAGAGCACTGTAAGTTTTGGCTTCCAGTAGTTTCACTGTTACTTGTAAAGTTAGTAGAAAATGCTGCAGCCTTCTACTCCAGTGCAGTTATGAGAATCACGGTTTGGACAGGTATTTCAGCTCTAAATGACAGCGGAGATAATACAGACTACCCATCTCCTGCTACTTCTTCAGCTATTTACTTCTTGCGTATGTTGAGTTACATTTTTATTTTTAGATTTCATCTTTCTAATTTACTACATACTGTTTTACTTTAGCATGTTTCATTTTAACTGGTGTGGAGACTAGAACTCTACTTCTTTTTTCCCCTAGCACCACCCAGAGTGATTGCTATAAGCAACACGTTGCAGTCATTTTTTATTTAAGCTGGGTTCATTCTCTGATCCAGGCCACCCCAAAGCCCCACAGATAGTGGTTAGCACAACTTCATGTGGTCAGAGAGGGCCCTCTCATGCAGTAGAGCAGCTGATGTGAATCTTCAGGAGTGCTTCCACTGACATCCCTGTGCGTCAAAGTGAGCTGTAGAGAAGAGGGAATCTGTACCAAGCTTCTGGGCTTACTTCATTTTTGCCCAAATCAAAAGTATTTGGTGTAATCAAGTTTCACAACAGTTCCTGTGGTAGAGGATGTGTTTGAATGTGTTTCACTGGAAAAATCAACAAGCAGTGAAGTCCAATCTAAATGCAGTTTTGGCTGTAGTTCAGTATGACTTGGAGGCTAGGCCATTGACTTCAGTGATATTAAATTGGCTGAAAGTATTATATCCTGAATATAGACATAAAACTCATCTGAAACTAAATGAAATCAGATTTTCTGGGTCTCTGTTTCTGTAGCAGGCATATAAAGTGAATACTTAGCACCCATGCTTGCTGTTAATTTGCGTCATTGAGAAAATGCAAATATTCTTGTTCCTGCATTAATTAGGTTCTATTCTAGACTTTGCTTTGTTTTTCTGCCAGCGCAGGAGGAGTCAAGAATATGTTGTGAAAACATCTTATTCTGCTCTTGATGAAAAAAACACTTTTTGCAAACATTATCTGGTGGTAGAGTTGTTGACTGTGTGCTTCATATACAGGCTGAAGAGAGAAGGTTGGAACAATGCTGTCAATACTTGCCTTTCCTTCGGGTTAACAAACTTATTTTTGTGTCTGATAAATGCTCTCCCAAAATGGATTTAGCTTTATTAAAGAAAAATTCCAGCAGATGCTCTAAAGAGAAGGTTTCTTTTACCAATGCTGTAGGATGACTTTGAGGATTTTGTTCATTGTTTCTTCTAATGCATCATGTATTGCATTACTTAAGAAGATAGTGCCCAGAGGAGAAAGGTTACTTTTAAATGTTGCTTATAGACATGTTTATTGGGCGGAAGAGATTGTATGAAAATGTCTACTTAAATCAAATCAACTGTGACTACCTATGTGTGCCCTTTGCTGCTTGCTCTTCACTTTCTTGAGTAATAATCCTGTAGTGCTATTCTCATGTAGGTTGTTTAGGGAAACAGATGACAGACTGTAGTACTTAACAAGTTGAAGTAGAGCCAGGGTAAAGACAGAAGGTGTTTGTTTAGTTTTAAATGATGCACAGTCTATGAAATAACTTATCACAGTGATAAAGGCACACCAATGTGACATGCTTTGGAGTCAGTAGTGTAACAATGAAAGCAGTTAGCAATGCCCAAATAAACAAAAGAATTACTCAACTCAACTTTTGTTGCTTGTGATAAAGAATACATCTAAAGACACCTGATAAATGCTAGCCCCAAAGAAAAAAAAAAAAACACCTATTTTTATCACAGTGGGTTTATGTTGGACTTACCACAGTCTTTGGTGCATGTGCTTGATGTGAATCTGTTCACAGTGTCACAGCATCATAACTCACCTAGAATGGTGCAGAATGGGACTGCTAAAATGGTTGTATGAACTTCAATGTTCTCATTTTGACAAATTGAAGTTTATCACTGTCCTTCCTTTATGACAGAATGTGATAATTTTCTTTATTTCTGTCTGTGTTGGACTCATTACTACTTGATACAATTTTCTGGAGAATTATCCATTATTCAGTCTATTTCCATTTGCAGTTAGGCAATATATACAATAATAGAATTGATGCCATCAGTCGACAACAAGTTTTCACTTCAGTTTTCTGTTCCTTCAATTCACAAAAGTGACTCAAGTGGCTTTTAGATGAGCCAAGAGAATCTTATATATATGTGTGGGGCTGCCTTTTGCTGGTGAATGTCAGTGGCAGAGTTGTAGGACAGAATCCATGTTGTGCTGTAGATCATACTCTCTTCTCTTGAAGAGCTGAAGTTATAGCCTATTCAGGCTTTCTTAAGTTTTCATTCATATCAGTTGATCCTGGATTTAATATGAATTCTTTTTGTAGAGTTTTTTAGACTGTAGTGTGAAGAAAGCAATGTATTTGTATTCAATATTCGAAAGAAAGATAAATGTTGGTATGTTTCATTTAAAGCAGTACGATAGATGTAATGCGTGTATTAAATTTCATTTCTAATTCACATAATCATTCATTCCTTACTGACAAAAATAACTTCTCATTTAACTTACCAATTAGAAATTATAGTCTATAGAGCACATCTAGGAAATGACCTTTCTTCACATGAAATACTCTTAAAAATTAACTTCTCATGGTCTATAGGCAGCACTCCAGGGAAAGGTTGTTTAGCATACTGGATATTGCTTTCAAAGTACTCTTAATTGCCTAAATTAAGAACAGTGGTTTTTTTCTTTGAATCTTATAAGGGACAAATGAATTTGAATTATCTTGAAAGATCTGAAACACTGGACAGCTTTATCTGATTGCTTTTTGCATTCATTGCAAAAACCAACAAGGTCACCTTTAGCGTGGCTTTTATTTGTGAGACAAATGTGGCACTAACTCTTCTTAACCAGATCTTAGGGAAGCGTGGTCGCTACAAGCACTGGTAATGTTATGTCAGCTCTGGATGTCAGGTGTATAGGTAAAGGCAATCTGAACTGTGTCATGAAAGGAAGTTTCTTATAAAGGATTGAGATAATGGTACTGTTGTGTATCGGCCTTTGTTTACAAACAGATTTCTGATCGGAGACCTAAAAAAAAAAAAGCCTGATTTTTGGTTGTTTTGTTGTGTGGGTTTTTTTTTTGTTGTTGTTTGTTTTTTTAGGAATGTAAAATTAAAACAGAGAAATCTTCCCTGCTTTATTCTAGATGTAAATTTTATTCAAAAATGTAAAGAATCTGCATTATGAGATACAGAAGAGTTTTCTGTACTCCATCTGGCAGCTCAGAAGAGAGAGAAAATTAGTCAGGAACTTTGTTAATCACTTAGAGATCAACTGAGTATGTAATTAGCTCAGAAGAGCTTTTTAGAATGTTATATATAAGATGTGGTAAATCAATTCTACTCTAATATATCAAGCTTGTTTGCAAGCTTGAACTTTCGAAAGTAATACATTTAGAATGCTGATCTACCAGCAATTTGATACAGAGTTCTGTACTGGTAACTATCAGTGTGTTGGGTCCTCAGTTGTAAGGGAAACATGGAAGCTGAAAACAAATTACAGGTTGGAAGCCTTGGGTGCTAGTGATACATCTGAAGAAAGCTCAGTATATGAACAGGGAGGTTTGTGCTTGAGACTTGTGTCTTCTGATGGCACAGGGATATGCCTTTCTCCAGGCTATGCCATCTTGTGGTGATGATTTTGGTCCTGTAGTTCCTTTTCTTATTGTGACTGGATCTCACTGAGTGACACTTCAAGTGGCAGAACATAAGTAGCAAATGTTGAGCCTGAAGTGGCACGTTGTTTCTACAATTCCTGCCAAAGCAGGAGTTGATTTAATGTGGGGAGAAATTTGCTGTAGTAAGATTTTTTTTTTTTTATATGTTTATGAAGATGAATCTCACTTTCAATAGAAAATAGATACATTAGAATGAGAAACAAGCTGCCACATCTGGGTCTTTTAGTAATCCTTCAGTTTTCTTAATTGCTTTTGTATTGCTTTTATAATTAAGACCTGTTAACATATCACACGTTGATAGTAGGGATGGTTCCTCAAGCAGACTGGTAGTCCTGTATTTCTGAATGCTCATAGGAACATGCTAATCTTCTGTTGTTATTGTAAGAGCAGTAGCAGCAGAAATCTATTTCATATGAATTCCTGAAGTCTAGCCAATAGACCATGTATAGTTCTGTATTGCTCAGTAGGGAACTGATAGCAGCCCTGAAGTTTTTCTCACAAGTCGGTGGGTCAAAATTGGCAAGATTTTATGTACAACAGTAATTTTATGATGCAAATGTATACATATACATATTTTTAACATACTACCATATTTCATTATTTATTTAAATGGCATTGTCTTGTGTGTGTCAGCTGGTGGACTTATTGGTTTAAATCTAATAAAAGTAGCTTTTATTAATATCTTGTAAGGTGCAAACAAAACTCCCAATAAGAAGGAAGTGCTGGTCTTGCTGGAAGAGGACTCTTGTAGGTTGAGCACATAGCTATATACAATATATACAATATATACATAGCACTAAACAATAGTGCTATGTACAATAGCACTATTGAGCACATAGCAGAGCTTAGCAAATGGTGCCCATTGTACAGTTTCGGCTAGTGGAAGCTACTCAATAATCACAAGCCATTTTTGTGGGTCATTAGCAGTTAAAGATTATTTTTAATGTGATGTTTGCAACGTACAATATTTTCTCTGAAGCTTATAAAATAAAAGAAAGAAATCTGATTAAAACAGTATCAGAGAAAGCATTGGGATGTTCTGTTATAACCTGGAATCTCATTAGACTATAACAATTTAAAGGTAGGGCAAATTTTATGCTTCAGCAAGTTATGAGAGTCTTTGATATTTTCAGCCACAAATAATTAGCTCATGGTGACAATTCTTCAGTGGGTTTTTTCTTGCAGTAGAGTGCATTGAAACAGAGCAATCTGTTGGATACAGATAAGCATTTACTGAAAGTCATTATAAGGTAATAGGAAATTGTTTGGAGACCTCTACTAAAGCTGAAGTTGAACAACTGCAGTAGCAAAACCTACAGACTAATGATCCAATTATACTCACAGCAATGTACGTTTAATGATTATTTAAAATTTGTAACAAATATAACATTGTTTCTCTCCTGGATTACAGATTTGAAGCAAAGTAAATATAAATTGAGGAGTACGTAACTTTTCCTACCATAATCTCAAACAAGTATGGCAGACGGTGCTATCTTCTACTCTTCTTGGAAGCATGTTTGTTTAGGTTAGTGATGAACACATCAAATATTAGTCGTACTTTTATTTTTGATATCACAAGATGGGGAAATTACTTTGCTTCCTGAAATGCTGACAGGGCTATTTGCTTTTTACTAGTTAAATACCAGTATTATTACCTTTAAAAAAAAAATATATATATATATAAGTCATAAAGAGATTAAAGTTATGACGCTTAGCACAGCTGATGAGCTATTAGGAAAAGATGACAGCAGTGAAATGAAATATTTCCATGAAAGGATTTGAAGGAATCTGCAAACTGTAACACGACAAGGCATGTTAATGTAGCTGATTTTTGAAACAAACTCTTTTGAGAAGGAAAAAAAAAAAACCTCTTTTCTGTGAAAAAATGGGAGCTATGTTTAACTGGACTTAAGCTGTACCATCCTGATACTTGAAATATCCTAGAAAATACTTGATTTCAGACTAAGTTGACCGGAACATATCAATGTCTTCACGTTTTAACAGATTCAGCGATTTCCTAATCTACGTGAAGCTGTGACTTCAGGAAGTGGTTAAATAAACTTATGGGGAAAAAATTGTCAAAATTAAGCATATAGAGATTATCATGCTAATAGTGCAGAAAACCAAACTAATTTTAAGGAGTCTGGCATGCCTCACCCTCATTTCAAATCTTTTCAAAGTAACAGTATGCCGTTTTTCTTTCTATGCTGATAAAGTTGATGGACATGTGTTGAGAGCGCATGCAACCTATAGATTTTCAGCAAATTGCCTTTTGGTGGTGTGAGAAGTCAGGGTGAATTGGATTTGCACTATAAAGTTAGGGAGAAACCAAACGTTTAACTTATGCAAGTCAGCTCTTGTTAGCCCAGAGATTTCTGCAGTGTGAAGCTGGCTTTTCTCCCTGGTCGGCCTTGCTTTACGTGCATTAGTTACAACAGTGAAGTGTTACCTCACTCCAATAAACAGATTTCAACTAGAAGGTAGGAGGTGCTCAGGCATTGGTAGTTAAAGGATTTCTTAGGTGGCAAATAACCATAAAGTTCTCCAAAATATTGATGTATTTCTTATTCCATCAACTTGGAGGCTTCTAACAATGGGAATTAACAGTTCATTGAACTTAGCTGTGATAACTGATTTCAAGTAAGATTTAATAAACTCTGCACTAAGGGATGTTTTCTTTTTAGCAGATGAAGTGCATCATTTTTCCTCCTTTGAGTATTGGATTCTATTGATAGTAATTAGATGAAAAATTATTCTCAGTTAATCTAAAATAAAATATTTACCATTAAAAAAATCAATTTGAATGCAAATTAAGTGGTTCTTCATTAAATGAAAATGTAAGTAAGCCTGCAAATTTCACTTGCACCTATTGACTGTGGGAAAGAATTATTGAAACAAAACTTTTCATCACAGAAATGATAATGGTGGTTAAAAAGGCTTCTTACAGCAATGAACCGTGGTATCAGGTTGGGATTACTGGCAGTATTTCTCTGGAAGGACATCTGAAGCTTTGACTCTGGAGCTGTTTTAGAAAGCCTGTGAATGTGTCCTGCTCCCTCCAGGCAGGTGTCACCTCTCTAAAAGGGAGTATCAGAGAAACTACTTGTATATCAATCTTCTTATGACTTGGCTGTTCTACAGCTGCCTCCTTGAAGTGGCATGTGTGTATTTCACTGAGACGTATCACAGGAGCAGGGAGAACTGACAGAGCAAGAAGGAAAAAAACCCTAATGAATGAGGTTATGGGTTTAAACTTCCATAATGATGTGAGATAGCATCCATACAAATTTAGGAAGGACAGTGCTAATAATGAGTTTATATTATGAAAAAGTGTGCTTGTCTTGACAGGAACAAACTAAAAGTCTGCACTTCTGAGAAGCACCAGTTACATTTAACTTGTCGGACAGATACTAATGAATGTATAGCAGTAGGGATTTGTTTATTTTAAGCTCCTCGGAGGTTACAGAAAGAAATCATTTGCTGCTAAATTTACAGAATGAATTCAGCAGTCTTTGAGCTGAGAAATTGGGCATTTTGAGTTTTGAATGAGGTGTGATATTTCTAGTGGGACTTCTGTGATGTAGAAATTAAAAGAGACGAATGGACAAGAAGTAGAAGTGAGTTTTATTTTTTGAATGACACCCCAGACTGGTGAGTCCTAGTCTGAAATGTGAGTCTTCTCTATTTGTATTCTAATTCTTTTTCATGGAATTTCAGGTTCTAGAAAAGAGTTACAGAAATTTCCTTTTGAAGGACATTGATCCTTTAAATAAATTTATTACTGCGTAATTACAATATAATCTTTATAATTAAAAAAATATAAATCTTGTGGCTTTGGAAACTTCTCCTCGTTCCCTTCCCCCAGTATAGAGTAGTGAGAGGTAAAGGGAAAGCAGTTGAAAATAATCTCCTTTGGATTCCTCTTAGGCTTCCAAGTTTTAGTCTTTATAATAAAGTTGAATAGATTTTTCTGGTAGGGAATATCTCAAATATCTCAAAGCTGATGTGATTTCGGACTAAAGATTTCTGTGATTTCTGAGCATTATACTACTCAAAAAGTAAGAAAAGAATCAGATAAAGTGATCAGTAAAGCAAAAAAACAATTTGGAAATAAAATGATTAAGTGGAATTTGTCACAGGAATTCATGGTAGTTGAACTCTAAAAAATGGAAAACACCTTCTTATCAGGAAGCCTTGGTGTGTCAGGTTTGTTATAGGGTATTTTAGGAGAGGAACGTCAAAGGTAACATGCATATGGACCCCTCTAACTCAATGTAGTAGCTGTTTGTGCTAAAGATTTGGAACAACATTATTTCCTGCCTCAAATTCTCTCCTTCAGAAGAAAAGAAAAAATGTAGAAGGTTTTTGTCATAATAATTTTAGGATTAGCAGATGTGATTCATCTTTCACAGTAGTTGAGATGGCCAACTAATGGTAAGCACTACTACTGAGTACATTCTTTGGTAGAAGCAAGGTC
Organism: Tetrao urogallus; assembly: GCF_951394365.1. Classification (NCBI taxonomy): domain Eukaryota; kingdom Metazoa; phylum Chordata; class Aves; order Galliformes; family Phasianidae; genus Tetrao; species Tetrao urogallus. The sequence goes on along the minus strand of NC_136825.1, from coordinate 11,994,321 downwards.
AACTGCTTCATATGTTTGCATTCATTAATAATGTGCACATTTCATCTGAACATGAAATTAACCTAATTATATGTGACAGTTAATATTCTTAGTGATAGGGAAGTGTTTAGGGAATTTTCTAATACAGTGAAGAGTCATCTGTAAGTTGGAAATTGCAGCCTGGCAAATATGCTTGTAGTGGTGAGGAGAGTTCACCAAACAGGCCAGATGAGGGAGCAAAACTATCAATTTAGAAGATCTAGAGGAAACAAACTGCTGTTTCAGATTTGTTTTATTTGTGTTTTGGAGGAGGGAGAATAATTCACAAGCAGAACTCAATTATTATGTAGAGAAAATGTGTGATGAGCCTGGGTCGCTTTTTAAATTTTTGATGTCAGCTCCTGAGGATATGAGATGGTGACGTTCATGTGCCTTCAGTGCATCTCCGACTGAAATTATTGCGGTTCTTTCACTGAATGTGTCAGAAAAAGCACCTTATTCTAAGAATTGTTAATACACACTGATTTCAAATCCAGCTATAGAGATTATGTCTCTAAAGCAACAAACCAAAAACTTAAAATGAAATACAGAGTTATTTTCCAAAGAATGACAGTTCTCCAGCTACGTTAGTTTAAAGTAATTAGTCTTCAACTAGTTATATGCACTTCCTTTCGTACTGCACTGCTTTCTTAAACATCATTTCTGCTTGGCATATGAATTGCAATAGCTGATTAGACCTCTCAGCTAACATAATTCAAATCCCTGCATTGAATGGAATGTAATGTGGAAGTAACCATGCTATACCTTATCTTGAATAGCTTCAGTGATGGTGCCACAAGTTGGTAATCATTGTGTAAATATCCTCATGTGAAAAACAGAATGCTTCCTATTTTTCTTAGTTATAAGTTCATGGAAGAGGATAGGAGTGGAGGATGCCCACAGGTTTCTACAAAGAGAGGCATGATTGCTACATATATTCATCTAAACTCAATTCACATGTATAATGTTCAGCCAAAAAATCCCATTTAGGATTTCACAGTGTTTAGTAAAGGTGATATTGTTGTTGTTTTTTAAAAAGGAAAAAAAAAAACACATAATAAGGCTGGATTTCCTATTATGTAACCATTTAATCAAAAATTGTTAAATTGAAGGTTATGGAACACATGGATATCGTATCACTAACGATAAAAAAAAAAAACAACCCATGAGACCATGTTGAAGGAGTGCCCAACTTTACTGTTAATAGCTAAAATTAGCTTATAGTCTAAATTCTTAAATTTTATTTTGTTCTACACATGGTATGTAGCTAAGACTAAATATCAGGTAATATTTTTTATCTTTTTCCATGGACAACTTGTTTGTGTGATGCCTAAAAAACCATGAGAGGATTTTAATTTACTCTTTATTTTCAAGCATGTTTCCGTACAGCCTTGATAATCCTTTGTGTTCTGCAGATGATGAGTTCTCCTCTGGTGTATTCTGAAATCCTTTATGAAGCTATTGAGTATTCAGTTCTTGCAGTAGTGGGGAGTAATGGGAGGTGCGCACTGGACATAAAAGTATTGCATCTTAGTGAGGGTACCGTACTTTGTACAAGAGAGGCAGGAATCTCAACGAAGCGTCATCTGAAGTTTAAAAGTGTCAAATTCCAGCAAATGGGAATTGGATCACTAATTACTGTTGCAGGCAAAACATAGTTTAGGAAGATTAATACAATTAATTGTAAGTGTTACTAACAGACTGGAGCAGTGAGAAATGCTAGCAAACTAAAGCCACCTTCCCCACCCCATCCACCCTTCCGCTTGAGTAGTGTGGGGGATAAGGGACTGGGGTTTGTGATCAGTCCATAATGCTTTTTCTTTGCCTCTCATATTTTCTTGTAAGCTTTTTCTAACACTTGAAATATTGATGGGATATAATCTAGTCATTCAGTGGTGACAGCGATTCTTTTTATAGCATGGACAGATATTTATATTATGTAAAATAATGTAGTCAACATAGTTAGACAGTAATTTGTGACTTAAAATGTAAACATTTTAGGATCTGCAGAACCAGAAGTGAGTGCTAATTAGTGAGCTGTTAGCTAAATATATGTAATTGAGAACAGACTGACAGGCTATTCCAAACAGCAGGCTATTTATAAATCTGTGCTGTTTTAAGATTATATTTTGCTTGATAGACTTTGGACAATGCGTAACAGGAGAATTTGGTGATTGGATTTGCACTTTAATTTCTTAAAATAAAATGAAACCTTGCAAATGTGAATGCTACACAGGCTAGCTGTGATAATTGAAAAGTATTATTAACTAGATGACTTTGAGGCTGAACCATTTTCTAATTTCTTTAGGACTGGGGACTCCCTGAAGAGAATTATAAATTCAAGTATTACTTAATTACACTTATAACAATAAAGGGCACTTTAATCAGCAACCTCTCAAAAGCCCTTGTCTTGTAGTAATTTATTCAAACAATGGAAATGTCAAGAGATACTTCCTTTATAAAGTCTTCTGAAAGGACAGTGTACCTTCACAGATCTGAACTTATATTATATCTGTTCCTATGGAAACTGATCAACTGTTCAATAACAGTATCAGAGTATTAGTTTAACTGTTTTCAGCTAACTGAATAGTGATGTACTGCATCTGTTTTCTATTTTTAAGGAGATGTTTGGGCACTGTGATCATCTTTATGGCTGGGGTTGAGTATGTCAGTTCTGAGAACTGTCTTCTGAAGAACATGTTGCCTTTCTGAGGCTGGGAAAGCCAAGAGTGGTCTGTAAAGAATTTGAAAGCTGAAGGTTAGTTTTTATTAGGATCTCTGAGGGAGCCAGAACTACTACTTAGAAAATGAATCATCCTGAGATAGAAGCCAAAGGCAGAAATGGCAGATCTAGACAGAAGTGCTCTCTGATCTCTCATACTGTTGCTGTGAAGCTATCACACGCTAACAAGACTGTGCAGGTACAATTTGAAGAGCATGGCACAATTCTTCTGGCAATGTCACCTCTGCTAGGAGCTCCCAAGCTTATTTATGAACTGGAGTTGTATCTGAACGGCAGCATTCTCTTAGTTTTTTTCAGATGGAAGAGCTAGTTCCAATATTATTCGCACCTTAGAGTGTCTTGTTTTCATTCAAGTGTGATTTGATTAAGCCTGAAGGCTGAAGGTATAAAATAATTTTTCTGCTAAAGCTTTCTAAAACTTAAAATTGTATCATGTACTCAAAGACCATTTCTACAAACAGATACAAACTTTGAGTTCTGTCTGAAATTAGTCAGAAGTTGATCTACCTCTAGGATGATATGCAAGACCTCACAAAGTACGATGGTATTTCAGCAAGAGGTAACTTTTAATGCCCCTTTGTCATCAATTGTCAAACCCTAAAACTACAGCTAGTGTAAAATTGTACACTGGGAAAATGCAATTTGAGTAGTTTGCAGAGAGGTGTCATGCAAGTTTTTTTTTTTAATTGAAATTTCTGTCACTGGACAGTTCTTGAGAGTAAGTCTTACCACTGCAAGTGTATAAAAAAAGTTCTCTTGATCAGATTGCATCGGTTCATTATTACTAAAAAAGGAAATTAATTGTTGAGAAATGGTGGCTGCTTGTATCAGTATGCAGACTAATGGCTGTTCCCATTCTCTCTCTGGTGCGTGAGGGAGGGCTGAGACTTCACCAGAAATTTTTCATCAGTTTGTTGCATTCACAAAGTTATTCTGTCCTTTAGAAATCTTCAGTTGTTTTCCCTTGAACTACATCTTTTCTCATTGAAATTCCATGTATTTTTGAAATTAATGTTTGAATACAAAATATTCAGTATTGAAGAGATGTTTCCTTTTAATCTTTTTCTAAGTTTGCAATTGGAAAATTGATCTCTCTTTTTCTATTTTGGCTGCATATTTTTCCTTGATGCTCTTTTCTTCTTAAAAGCTCTGGGCTTCTTTGAGTCATTTTCTATTTCCCTTGCTTGTCTATGGATTTAGTTGCTTTTTTATTGACTTGTTTTAAATTGTCTTGGTTTTGGTTAATAACAAGTACCACTTTTGACTTGCATCATTTCTCGTTAAGTAATAAAAAGCACAAACTTTTCCACAAGTAATTCATTTTGAAAGTGGTAGAAGTAATAAGCCTTGGTTTCCAATCTGTGGTTGGATTCTCATATCTAAAAAGGCAAATTGAAGTTTTTCTTATGATTGGGATGTTTATAATCCATTTTCTGGTATACGAAATGAGTTGGCTTTATCATGCAGGCTTTAATAGAACTTCTAAGAATGTAATTAACTTTGGGATGCCAATCCATCTGTCAGTGATTGAACTTGGCAGATAAGTACAGAGATTTCAGGGGTGCGAGTGGACAGATGTGAATACATGCAGAAGTGCATTTTGTGAGAGCATGCGCTGATTGGCATAGTTTGCTTGGCCTTAAGTTGAAGACAAAGTGAGAGATGCAAGATAATGAGCAATAATGTTACTAAGCAGATTTTTACTATATAAAATGCTAGAGTTCATGTCTTAAATTATGCGACGCACAAGTTATCAGTTAGGCTTTGCTTGCAAGTTCCCCCCCAAGCAGTTATTTTGGGGCCGGTGTGCATGTTTACTAATCTGAGAAACATTCTTCAAGACTTACTGCAATGCATCGGTTCCTAACTTTGGGTTTGTGATTGATCAAAACAAAACTTTTCCATAACCTTTAAAACTGAATCCAAATGGTTCCATTTGGACTAGGAAGTCACTCTTGACCTTCTTAACAATGACAAAGTTACTTGAAAAATACAGGAAGGACAGGTCAATTTTGTTGTCTGACAAAGCATATAATAGAGGAAACTGCTTTAATTACTAATGAAAGTGGCTTTGCTGTTTGAGTGAGGGATCGGTAACATCTGTTTGCTCTTCAGATGCTTATGTCTCTGAATCTCCTCTCTTTGGTCTTCATTTCAGAAGCATGTTTTGTTTTCATCTCTCCATTAAGATTTCCCTCTTGACAAATTAAACATGATTTTGTGTGTGTGTGTATATTCTTGGAGTTCTACCTGAGATGGCCTATTAAGCATTGTAATGACATCATTAATAAATTTAAAAAAAATTACAGTGTAGCTGTGCACAGTAATGGAGGCTCCGAACTTGAATATTAGAAAGAAAAAGTAAACATTTTATAGTATAAAACATGCTGCAGGGGCATTGCGAGGCAACCAAATTGACTAATAATGTCACATAGTTTAAAAACTGAGCAATGTGTGTTTTCTGCAAGGGAATTTTGCTGGTTTAATTAAGAAAAAAGTGGAAATGGGTAAGGAAAGGCACTTAAAACCACGCTGTTCATTTTTATTTTTATCTTTTGTCTGCACCCAATATTGTTTTTGGTATATGAGAAAGAGAGACTATATTAATATGGTTAATGTTACTTTTTTATTTAATTCCATTATTAAAATATTTTGATTAAACAGTGGAAATGTCACAGTGAAGGCATGAGGAAGACATTGGGTGTTTCAGTTGTTTTTTTGAATCTTAAAAATTTGTTGCACTTAAGAAAAAGCAATTTCCACTGGCTTCAATAACCAGCTGATTAATTTTCAAAGATTTGCATCTCTTCTTCAGTCTAGAAAGGTTTGCGCTCAACACGCTTTCTTTTTATTAGTTTACAAATCTTAGCTTGGGTCTTGTTCAGTGTGCTTTTTTGCTTTTTTTTTTAAACTGAAGCTCCTTTTAAAGGTGGGAATATAACTGCTTTGTGACCTGCTGTAAACTGTACTTTGATTCAGACCAGTAGATCCTTGCCGTGAAGTCTCATAATTAACTAACAATTGAAATTTGCATCACACAGCGGAGTAATGTGTGGGATTTTACTGTCTCCTGTGGTCCTTTCAGAGTTTCTGCTGAATTTGCTCCTAGAGTTTGCCTTGCTAAATGTTTGCAAGGTTAGCATTAAGTAGAATAGCCTTTGAATTTTTGTGAAGTAATCTGCCGTGCCTTTCATTTTAACAGACCTAGTAGAAAGGTTTGTACAGAAGGGCAAGTTTAGTTTATACTTAATTTTTGACATTAAGCTGTGCCTCCTTGAAAGTGCTTTGGATTCTTTTACCACCTGCTGGCGGGATGCTTTATTTGGATAACTAAGCTGTCCAAGTTTAGAGAAAGGTTTTTGTTGTCCTAAATATTGCAGTATCCATGAAGAATTTACTAAATCCACAGAAATCTTCTGCATGCCTTCTTATAACTGGAGCTTTATTTAGAATTTCTTTTTTGAATCTTAATATGCTTGTAGACCACTGTACAGCTGAGTGTACTTCAAAATTCATCTCTACTCTTTTACTTCATAATGAACAAATTATGAACTTGCATTAGAATGCACTCAGGTTGAATCATACCGGTTATGTGACTGCCTAGTACAGTGGTTACCAAACCCTTTTTCATTTGCACATCTCATTATTAAAAAAATAATTCAGCATGCACCCCTCATATGTCTATGCATGCCTCTGTACTACTATGCACATTGTAAAACACAAAAATAGGGATTGAAAAAGATCTAAATGGAAGAAGTGCATTTTTCTCTGCACTTCACAGAGTGATAATACTGATTTTTGACTCTCATCTACCAGTTATGTATAGGTTTTTCTTGGAATTTGGTTAGTCGGTTTCTGTCCTTCCTGATATCAACCAAGTAGTTCTGCCAAACTGGTCAGAAGGTGTTTTCATTACCATCAGAAACACCACTTCTGTTGGCCTGCCTAGCTCTTGCCCACTGCCCCCTGGCACTCTGTAGTCTGCTCTCCCCATGCCCTTCTCTGAAGTCATTCAGATCAGCATACAGTGCAATTTGTCCTGTAACACATTATGGCTGAGAAATTAAAAATCCAACTGTTAAAGTCAAGCTTTAGATGCAACAGAAATAGTAGCTAGGAAATGCACTTCTTATACTTTTCTATTGCTCTAACTTTAACATGAAAGATTACATTTTACTTCCATTTCTTGCATGATTAATCCTATTCCTGGTTAATTTGAAACACTAGGTCTGTGCTGCTCTCACATATTACTCCTGGAGGGATAATGTGCTTCAGTGACAAATGTTAAATGGATGTGTTCTGTTATCTTTTGTGACACGGCAAACAAAGATGGAAAATAATTTATTTAGTTTCAGAAGGCAGACTTAGGGGATTATTCTGACAGCGCTTTGACTTCAACTAAGTGATTGTGGTAGCTTTTCCAAAGCTTTACCAGCAGACAGGAATGATGACACTCCTACTCCATTGGTAGACTAGGAAACATAAAACATCTATGGAGAATGCTCCAGCTGAAACAGCAACTGTGTTTATCATCTGTTTTCCATCCAGTGTGGTTCTCTCCACTCTCCACTACTTTTTCCAAAAAATCAATATATTGATGAACTAACTGAACAATTAAAGGTAGTTCTAGACTTTGGCTTACGATAATGTGACATTGGAGATGCGATGGCATATTTTTGTGAGATTTTTAGTGAGCTGAACATCGCTACAAGAATATCGTATGAAACAAAGGCATTATTCTGCTGCTAGATCTCCCTGGAAGTCTCTGATGAGTAATAACAGAGATGGGTGCAAAGGTCCTGTGCAAGATAAGAAAAGAAACATTTTCAAGGTTGTTGGCTTTTAAAAGAAATCATGGTACAAGTGAAATGCTAGTAGGAACCAACTACTATTGCAAGTTAATACATGCTTTGTTGTGTGTACTGCTAGCTACTTTCTTCTGTGGGCATCAAGTACCTACAGAAGTGCTTTATTTTCATGCAAGTTTTTACGATGCAGATATAAGCGTGATTGAAAGCAGACATAGGATGTGTTTTGAGGGTTAGAAAAGTCAATGAACTCAAAATAAAGGAGTTGTCCTTTTACCATCTTTGGCTGTAAGATACAAACTAAGCATTCTGAAGAACTACTGAGCATTTTAAATGTTTGTCTCTGTACTGCTGGAGAGGTAAAGGTGAGATGGGTCTATTTCTCTTTCCAGTGGTGTTATTAAAAATTTCTATACGTTAAGAGCAGCCTGCACTTCTAATTGGTAATTGTATTTGCCTTTGAATTTTCTCTTGATTATGAGAACAGAGCCTTCCCTTCATTTGGTACTGACCTATGCATAATGCAGAGCAGAATTAATTTGAAATGATGCTTGAAAAGAACCTGTCTGTGAAAATCTTGTATGCACTACAACAAATTCAGAAGTTAATCATTTCTCAAGTGAAAAAATGAAGATGGTAAGCTATTACTGTGCCACAAAGCTGAAACCAAGAATATTTTGAGTGGTGCTATGAACAGTATCCGTTGAATTAAAGAAATGGAAAAGATGATGATCACTCTGGTTGAATGGTCTGCAATTCCAAATCACGCTACTACTGAAAGTTTTTAGCTTCTCAGTTCTTGATTATATACAGATACATAAACTGGACTGGTTTAAAGTATGAAATTCTGATGTATTGATTTATCAGCAACCACCTGTGTTTTAATTTCCACATCCTAACCCAATGAGAGAGCTGGAATACCATGTGATTGGCCTAGGAGATTTATCAAATAAACTCATTGGATGTTCAGTAGTAGAGTTCTTCGCTGTTGTTGAACATGTTAAGCACTGCCAATGAGTTTTGAAGAGAAGTTGCTCTTGCCCATTTTTTTGTTTAGTCTGTTTGTAACATGTATGTAGCCATGATCCCCTCTGAGGGTGTGAGATCAACACGAGCTATGTTCTGTTCTCTAAGTCTCTAGGCATGTATTAACGTTTTCCTACTAGTATGTGTTGTGGCTTCTAGCAGTGCAAACTAAAACCAAGATAACTCACATTGATAGTAAGCATTTGGTACACAGGGATATATTTTGTCCGTGAAAGGCAACTAATTTCACTTTGTTATACCACTGCTGTGAGGTTTCTGCCATTATATGTTGGTTAAATAAGTGAAACATAACTCTTTCAGTTGACTTAAATATAAAGGAATATTTTTATGCAAGTAAGGCAATTGCTGTCTGAAAGAGAGTTCTTATTCATCTTAAAGTATAGGAACAATGTTTACGGGGCATTTATATATTTAATAACTGTTGTTTGTTGTGTGGGAACAGATGTTGATGTTTCTGTTAATTATTTTTCTATTCATTTGTTCCCTTTTTCCCTTAAAATGCTGTATTTGCTGTTTAAGTTGGGGGCTTTATCCTTTAATTGCTGGCTCTATCCAGTTTTCAAGTTTACTCCCTTGTGCTGTTGACTGTTACTATGAGGTATTTTGCAGGTGGAGGCTGTCTTAGAAGAGAAGGCTGCAGCTTCTTGAGGAATTTAGATGAATAGATCGTATCCAGTAATCAAAGAGAGCAATTAACTTATGCTTCAGTTCTTGTTCTGTTTTGAATTTACAGATGGCAAACTTTATAGTGAAGTTCTGAACTTGGAAAAAAGAGAAAAAGGTAGTGATTATTTGTTGCTCAGAGCCCTTTTAGTTAGCTTTGATGAATGATTCAGTCAGTCATTTTCAATAACGACAGTGTTCATGAAAAAGTAAAGTATTTTAAGATCGCTTCTGGTGAATTATGTAAGTAACAGCTATGGAGCTATTAATCAAGCCTGAATTGTTGGAAGTCACTGAAGCAGTGTCTCCGGGATGGTCTTCTGTCTCCTACTATTTTTATGTAGGTCATGAAAAATGGGACTTTTGTAACAATGATGGATTGGTCTACCTCAGTTTCGGCTGTGAGAATAACAGATTTTTTTTTTTTCTTATGTTCCGGCAAGACATTGAAGTAATTTTCCCCAGCAGAGGACACTGTGCTTCTGCAATTAGCTTTGAGTTTTTTATTTTGCCAGGGAACCATGGATACAAATGAAGTACGATATGATTTTGTACTTGGTATTCTGTCTGGACACCATGACTGACATTGCAATTATAGGTTTTTTGCATTGTTTATGCTTCTCCAAAAGCGTATCTGAGTGCTCTGAACCACTGGCTGAAAAGATGTTAGCTTTTATTACAGCGTATAATTGTATTTACCCTTTAAGGCCTCCAAGTGCATTTCATGTTTTTTGTCTTGTGCTCGAACACTGTTTGTATTATTCATAATTAAATAACTGATTGAATGAATAAGCTCCAAATAGTTTTTGTAGAGAGTTTTTAGCTTGCCTTTTGAGCACCTATCTGAAAGTAATCCGTGCTCTATTTCTTTTCTCTTTTTTTTTTTCTTGTTCAAGGGCATGGTGTGACTCTTCGCTCCACCCAATTATTTAAATAAAACAAATTTCTTGCAGAGCATGCACTGTACCTGTGATTATACAATATATCAATTTATAATTATGATTATAAGTATTTTATCTCCAAATGTCTACATATTAAGTTAAAGTTCTTATAAAGGGAGTGCTAGAAATATAATTTTAAGAACATATAAGGAATTCCAATAGACTGGATTTGCTAAAGTCACAGAATCACAGAACTGTAGGGGTTGGAAGGGACTTTTGGAGACCATCTAGTCCAACCCTCTGCTGAAGCAAGTTCCTTACAGTAGGTTGCACAGAAAACTGACTTAGGTGAATTTTGAATATATCCAGAGAACAAACTCCCACCTCTGGGCAGCCTGCTCAAGTGCTCTGTCACTAAGTAAAGTTTTTCCTCGTGTTTGTATGGAACTCACTCTGTCCACGTTTTTCACTGCACCTCCTTCTCCCCCTGCCTCACCTCCCCAAATTGTATTACCTGTCCTTTTCCAGATAGCATTTGGTTTTTGTTATTGGCTTTGCATGGCGTTAGCTATCTCTTTCTCCTGTGTTAAATGTTTTAGACAAAGATAGAAATCATGAGAAATTATCTGAAAATGTTTCCTTCTTAGTTTTGTGTAGCAGAGCTGTTAAGGGAATATGTGATACAGCAATCAAACTACTCAGGTTGCATTTTTTTCATTATCACTATGATCCCACAGGTATATTGATGGTTTTAAAATGACAGTTTCTGCCATGTAAGTGTGGGATTTTTGTTTCCTTCATTAACATCACCCGGATTTCACTAAATAAACTCAAGGTGTCCCTATTGTGGCTCTATTTCTAATCACTACTAAGATAAATTGTGGAGTTAAAGCACTACTTGAGTGATATTTTACAGGTATCAGATAGAAATGAGAATATTAACGTAATTAAGTTCTGTGATGTATGTAATAAAACACAGGGGAGGTAGAGCCCATAACTATGGAGATGCCACAATTTATTGTATGTTAAGCTGTCTTAAAGCATTATGCTTGGCTGTCTTTAGTATCTAGAAGCTTGACCCCTAAATTGCATGAGAAAAGCAGTCTTTCAACATTATTGCTAGTAGAATCCTCTGTATTATGAAGCACTTAAGTTAGTGGTATCATCTTCCATAGCTTAAATCATTCAGTGAATGACATTTTTATGCAGGATATGCTACAGAGACTTCAAATTTTCCATAAATGGCTGTTAGGCACAAACATTGTAAGGTGTGTGTTGCACACACCTGTGCAAAGATTTCCTGTGCACTGAGTTGCACTGGAAATTTTTAAAGGAAATGCACAAGGTTTTGTAGAGGTGGGTTTTGTAGAGAGACCATAAAATAGAGTGCTTTAAAAACACTCTAAGAAACATGACAGGATGTTTCTATTTGTTCTGGCAAGGTGTGGATGCCTTGTTAGGTTTTGAGGGAATTCTCATACAGGCTGTTAGAAAATATGGGCAGAAACCTTTTCATGGACCTTCAATTTCTGCTAGCTATTCAAATGGCCACCTATGAGTAGGCACTTGATCAAAAGTCAGTGAAATACTGCGGATTTTTCGAAGATATTTAAGATGACTGAAGATACTACTGACCATTTTTACAGTACTATCTAGACACTTCAATTTCCTCTGTTTGTTCTGCTGGAATGAAATAGGTGGTTTTAAATGTCATCTGTGAAGTACTTTTGTGATGCTCGTGACCTGTGCTGGTTTCTTTCTAGGGACTAGGATAAAAAGCACATTGTTCTTAGATTCTCTATTTTTTCCAGTTTTTGAGTGTTGCCTTTATTTTTAGTTGTCTTGATCAACTAGAGTGTTGGCTAAATAGTGCACTGCTGGAGTTCAGCCTTGGAACTGAGAATAATGAAAGTGGAAGAATCTTTGTACATGCTAGAGATAAGCCCAGCATTTTCCCCTAAAAGGGTTGTTATTTGGAGGGTTGATGTATCTAAAAGCAAAGCAACAGCAACAAAATATTCTGCTGTTCCAAGTTGTGGTTCATTTTAAGTCCCTGATAGACTACAGGATGAGTGTCCTGTGGTTTTGTTTGTGTGTATAAAGGAACACAAAACTGTGCTATTTCTAATCTGGCTTACTGGTTTCAGCTGGTAGATGCTAAGTTTGCTCTAGCTCATCCCTCTGATTTTTGCATATTTTTGAGAAAATGAGGAAAAGTGGAGTTTGTCTTCAAGGGCCACAATAGTATTAGTGTGGAAGCTATGCAGCATCACTGCTTTCACTGCTTCTGCTGAATCTACATTTGATATGTAGACTGCAAATACCAGCCAAGCAAAAGGGATTCTTGTGTATAACCTATTTGCTTTAAGCTGGAGATTTGATGTAAATTATGAGTGAGTATTCTCTATTATGCTTAATTGCGTGTCCTAAGTTAGGTGTATTTTGTTGGATCTAAGGAAAGAGCAGTTCAACTAATCCCATAGAATAGGATAACTGGACATAATACTTACCTGGTCAAACTCTGTATTTTCACGATAATGTATATATTTCATCTTCAATCACTTTATAAAGACCATTACACGGTTTATTTTATATATAATTGTATTACTTGGCTTTAGGCAATATCCTTTAAAATACTGACATTTTTTAAAAAAAATCTATTTATTCCAGTATTAGACATTTTACTGCTTATAGATTGCTACTTCTAGAATATTGTAGGAATTCATAAGTATATTGTTATTTACATGGGTTATTGATTGCAGTAGTAGTAGTCTGGTGTTACTAAAGAGATTACTTGATTTTTCTAGTTGTTATTAGGTTTTTCTTCTTGTTATAATTATTTTTGAAGAGTGGATGCACAGATGTGCTCCAGTAATACTGCACTGAAATGTGGTAGAGCTCTCATACTCTGCTACTGCCAAACTTCTGTTTCCAGTTTGAATGACTACATTCATGTTCAAAAATTATACAGATCACAGCTGTTTGTTTTTCGTGAACTGAATATTGGTCATTAGATTAAAAAAAAAAAAAAAAAAAAAAAAAAGATTGCATCATAGAATCACAAGGTTGGAAGCGACCTATCAGATCATCTAGTCCAACCATCAACATTACTCATCATCAATATTACCCATCAGAGGACATGATCCTGAGAGGCATTCAAACCTGAGATATAATTGTGGTTTTTTTTTAATTTGAGTTCTATGTTAGCAGTAAAACATTTTGTATTCTATGTGTTATTCTATGTGTTTTGGTTGGCTAGTTTTAGATCAGTCATTTAATGAGAATGGAGTGTGTTTGGAGAGCTGTAATACTGCTGCGTGTTTCTGAAGGCTGTACAGTTGTGGAATTAAAGCAGTTAAAAAGATTTTTTACATTGAACAGGAATGGAGCACAATTCCTTCATATAAAAATGATTAAAAATCAAATAAAAATGTGCTAATTTGGCCATACATTTTCAAGTAGGCATGCGTATGCGGATGACCAATTGCAAAGAAATGGATGCTGAGCCCAATTTGAAATGTGAGAATAAGCTGTGAAATTCCGTGGAATGTTCTGTGAGGCACTGTCCATTGGTTGGTTTTGTATTCTTTGCATTGAGAAAAAATAGCTCTTGAGCCTAATTTTTGTGGGTTGTGATTCATCTATACGTGACTTTCTCACTCCTTGTTCGGGAGCAATTTACGTGGTCAGTATTGCTCACCAAGGTGAGCAAGCCAAATATTAAGATTTCATTGAGATTCTTTTAATGCTTTGAAACACTGGCCACTAACTCTTGGTTTTGAACTGGTATTTTTCTTTTTCTAGCTCATTATGAGTTATTTAGTCTCTAAGACCAGTGCACCAACTCGCACTGTGTCAGCATGCCCTGATTTAACCATGTAAGTTCTGTGTAGATGACCTACTTCTACTACACACCTTTACTTCTTTTTAAACTCTACTGCAACTTATGCGCGGAATTGTATTTATTCTACAAGAGACCTAGCTAAATTGATAAAGCTGTCCTAATTATGAAAACTAAATCTGAAAGTATTTTGTGCATATAATGTATTGCATCAGGTAAATAAAACGTATTCTGTCTATTCAGTATAGAAGTTCTGTCACCAAGATAAATGGACTAACTAATATACATATCGGTATGGCTGAAATGCGTAACAATGTAATTATTTTGCCAAGAGAACGCTAACCTGTTTTAATCAGTGTATTCACAGCATAATGTAAAGTGATTTAGTAGTAAAATGAATCTACTTACAAATGGTTTTATAGCCATAATTGCAGTCCCTTTTTAGAATGTAAGTTGATGATCATTTTATGGGCAAATGATTTTTCAATTAAAATGTCTTTTCACAGATAGAATGCAAACGTTCCAAACTGTTCCCAGTAACTGTAGACCAGGGTGGAGGCATACAGGGCTGTCAAATGTATCAACCTCCTTTCAGACTCAGCTGAAAGAACTCCTATGATATATATGATTTATTCAGTGAGATTTGTAATTTATTTCTAGTTTAACGCAAAGTACCTTTATGTGATCCTGTTGATATAATAACCATCTTAGGAATTTGCTGTTAAAAGGCAGGAACTGATGTTTCCCATTTAAAATCTTTTAATCTATTAATACAAGATATGTTTTAGTAATTAATTTAACCTAACTATATTCTGTTATCTTTATTGCAGTAATTGCAATGTCTGATGACCAGAATAAATCACTGTAATAAAGTAATCTTTAATTTCAAAATTGTGATAAGGAAACAAATCACATTGCTCGGCCTAACTAGAGTAACTCTTTTCAACACAGGAGGGTACTCTTTGTTATAGGAAATACATGTGTGGTTACTCTTTAGAGGAGCTATTAAATGGAAAATCATTAAAACATTATCAAGTGGCTCTGTATGCTCTACGTAATATCTTATTTAAGTAAATCTATTTATTACCCAGTGATTGATGTTTTTCTTTCCACTTTCATGTAGCCAAGGGCATTATCATCTTTAAATTTTAGTATTTCATGTATTTCATCCCAATTTAATAGAACTTTTATACAGCCTTGAACCTCATAAGTCAGGTTTTTTATATCACAATCAATTAATTTCTGTTAAATGGCAAGATTTTTGTTCCATATAGTCCAATATCAAAAAACTTGGCTGAAATTTTGAATGCTGATGGGAAAATTTAAACTGAATTTGTGAGGTGTATCCCTTTGGAGGTGTCTTCATTGCTTCTCTTCTGATTGAATTTCTTCTACCAAAGTTCCGATCAGGGCCAACGGGTCTCAGTTAATTCAATCTCACCCAACAGAGTCTTGGTGTGTTTGTCAAAGTAAAGAACTGCAAACCCTCTTCCCGACAACAACTCTTTCTGAGTATTTCATAGACAGAGGCAAATAATTGCCTAACTGGCGATAATTTCTTAGACTGTAAACATTGTCTAAGGGTGTGAGCTGATCATGCCTCTTCCTCATGTGTGCAGTACCACCAATGCTCATTTGGCAATACATGGTGTACTACAGAAATGTAAACTGTGTGCACTGGCCAGGAGAGTTTGGGAGAAAGTCATTTTAGTATATGAAAATTATCTTATGATTCCACGTGACCCCACCTCTGAATAAAACAGCTGAGTATTGTTTTTAGCGTGATCCAGATTGCCTATTTTTAATGCATAAGTGAAGATTCTTAGCTGTGCAATTAAACTAAGGATTTAGATTTTCTAAACTTTTGAAGTGCATTATTTCTTTTAAAGTTAATTTTTCTGAGATATGACTGTAACTTAATAAATCCCCTCACTTCTATTTGTGTACCTTTTGATTTTAACTAAAAACAAATTCTGTTCATTTCTGCATCAGCAGCCAAGGATCACTTTGATGGTATCTTTTTCATAACATTTTTTCGATGGAGATTGTAGCTGGAACCCTAACAAGAATAGCAATTTGTTACAGTTAAAGAAATGTCTGTAAATCCTGAAGGCCTTGTCATTTTAGGAGGAATTTAGCTGTACAAAAAATGCAGAATCGATAATTAAAAAAAAAAAAAAAAAAAAAAGAACCAGAGGGTGATCTAAATTGATATTGACAAGCCAGCAATACAAGCTATTTCTACCTGATTACATTGACTATAACTCTGTAAGGATTTTGCAAGCTAATGGTTTTGTCGTGTTCTGATAGTTTAGAAGTGCATCAGTTCTGTATATCTTGTGTGTTGGTTTCTGTTAGTTTGTTTTGTGGATGTTGGGTGGGGACCTTTATGTCCTGGAAGCTGTAATTCATGTTTTACCTCCAGGTCTCCCAAATATTGAAATTCTTTTGTCGAATACCAGAAGCAAGGACTCGAGATAAAATAATACTAGAGTTTTAATATTGTTTGTCAATCATAAAAAAAGGATAGATAGTCTCTCTTTTATAAATGAAGGAATCTGAGACAGGAGTGCAGACAGAAAAGTAATATGACTTCATAAAATAATTGGAATATGCGTATAACTTTCATGATTTAATTAAAACCTATTAAAACCAATATAGCTTTGTGAGCTTCACCTTGTTATTTTCTAGTTGTCAGGCATAGGACTAATCCAGTAGGAAGTAGATTTTGTTAGTAAGCAAGTTCTTGTAGCTTTGCATTCTTAATGGGGAATCCATCTGCAGTGGAAGATGCATTATACATTGAGATTTTGGAAAGTGTGATCAGTCCTCTTGTTAGTGCTGATGCTATTTGATCCTGATGGACAAGGCCTTAGGTAACTTTTCATGGCTTTGGGTAACTCTAAGGCCTACCAGTAACTGTTTAAATTTTCACAGGAGCATTAAGGAGGTTAGGCTCTGCAGCCTGCTTAAGCTGCTCTTAAAATTTAAAATGAGAACGAAAAAGGCTTGCAGTCTTTTATAAATTGAATGTTCTTATAAAGCAATAAATTCACATATATTTGCAGTGGGATTTGGGGAGGATAGGCAGATAATAAACATCAACAGCTTTCCTTGACATCATGATGGAAGGGTAATTTCACTTTTCTGACACATTTTGCTCTTGTAAGCATTTCTCTTAGGCTGTTTCTACTGAATCACATATGACATAGTTCTCAGAAAAGATAAGTAGAAAAGTAAAATGGAACTAATGTCTGTAATACCTGTACAATAATCAGAATAAATCATAGCTTTGTGCATATGTGGTGGCAGTTCTTTTAATATTTACTTGCAGTAAAAGATTCTATGTATTTCTTTGTATTGCAGTGAAAAATAGAAGTTTATTTTGTGAGCTGGCAACGATATAAATGAAAACATTTTTACGAACTCAGTGTCACTGTAGGTCATCTGTAAGCATCTTACATTGGGAGGTTTGTTAATGTTACATTCAGTTGTGTTGTGAAGTCTTTCTGGTAGGAAAGATCCTCTCCTTGAATTCTTCTGTACCTTATCACTAAGAGAAGTGATGCAATGCAACTAGAAATAACAGTGTAGTTTTCCTTAACATCAGACATAAGTAATGCATACAAACAAATTAGAATATTTTTTGTCTCTTTACTCAAAATGGTTTTTGGAAAGGGTAGTGTTTGTAGATTCTTGTTAAAGTTCATATGGAATTAATGATTATTAGTTAATTTCATGAACTTTTTGTGCACTTTTTTTTTTCCCAAGTATCTTTAGTCTACTAAGGAAGCATTAGTGGAAACACTGAGTTTCATCTGAATATTGTAGAACATTTACAGAGTATCAGATTAAAATATGACAATACCTGTTTACATCAGTGAGCTTGATAACCTTCTACTGATGTTGAAGGTAACAGAAAGATGAGTAATTGTCTAGTAACCATTAGTCCAATCCAGCTCCTTGAGGACATTTATAGTAGTGGTAAGCTAACAGCTTTTGTAGGATATTTTATTGATAAATTCCTGTTTTGAATGGACTTGTCCATTTTTATGCACCCTCTTCCTTTTTTCCTGAGTAATGTCTTTTCAGTTTAGTGATTGAGAGTTTTTAATTATGGTAGAAAATAAACTGGAAGCATTTTGAGATGGAGAACAATTGGTATGTTTAATAACCTTAAAAAACCAATGCCGTTCTTGTAAGTGTCTGTACCATGGTGTAAGAAATTACATAGTCTTCTCTTAAGGACTGTCATTGGTTTGCAAGTGGGAGAGCCAAGCTAGTGCTGTGGGCTCAATTATGTAACTCAACTTATAGAATCAACAGAGGGGATTGGGAGAATCTTGCCTTGCTTGACACCATTCAGTGTGTCAGCACAGGTTCCATATGAACAATATACAGACACTCAAAGCAGTAAGAGATTCCTAATGAAATTGTTCTGTGCACATTTCCTTCTTTGTACTGCTTCTGGGGGCTGCGTGCACTATGTGTTGCTGCATACACAAATCATTTCAGAAAGCAACAATCCAGCCCAAAAGTGTTTGGTCTATCTATAGTGATATGAAAGAAGGATGGTGTTCATGTGCAGAATTATTGTATAGACAATACGTCAAAGTCTCTCTCATAACCTGAGTGTTTTGATCTGTTCTTTAGGCTGTTGTGGTAACTGATATGCAACAGTTAGAGTAAATAAACAGAAATTATCTGCTGAGTGAACTACGAGTTGTGCTGGTGGGAATCAAACAGAAGGGAAGAGTGTGGTAAACTTCTAAAACTGACTCTATCTCAGTATTATTATAGCAAGCAGATGTTAGAGACCTTTGTCTCACTTGTCTCACTAACATCTTGTATACTTCAGTTCTCTCTGTTAATTCTTGTAATTGTTACAGCTCAAATAATTGCTTTTTTAAGTTACTGTATTACAAATAAATTAGAGCACTTATGTGTAGTAATGGTGTTTCTTATAATGGCTTTTTTTGGAATACAGCAGTTAGAGATAATTCTTGTTAAGGAAGAGTTTTCAAAATGGGCTGCAAGAGCCTGTATAACGCTGATGAATAGAAAGTACACCTTCTTAGTTATGTGGCTGTGCCATAGCCAGTTAGGTCAGCACTCACAGGGGGAGGGGGTACATCAAAGTTAAACTCCTCCTAAGATTCAACAAAGTTGTGATTATGCATTTTAGCAGAGAAATACGGCAGCCATTAGGACTGAATTTCTGTTTATATGGAACTGCCTTCAGAAGACAAAGGGAGCCGTGGACAGCTGTGGGAACACATCTCTACATTATGTTCCAAGCTAGAATCCTTAGGACTTTGACTTTATACATAAAAGCTGCCTAACAAAATTAATTAATGATGGGGGTGTGATGGGTGTTCATAATAACTGTATGTCAGACAGGATATATCACACGAGTTTTATGATACTATGAATAAAGTATTAGCCCCCTGAAATCTTAAATAAGTTAACAGAGGATTCAGGTAACAGAACTCTACATGCGCTACATAGGTAGGTAAATTGTTAGGTAACAAGCACTTAGAAACTGACAAATAAAGTATGCAGTCATCAGTGTTGCAAACAATTCTTTGTAATCACATACAATGAAGATAAGGATTGTGTCATGAGCAAGATGGTGCTGGTGTCTCACCAGTTTATTCCTGCAAGTTAGATCTCTTTTGCAAGAACTGAAGGAGGTTAATTTTATGCTGCAAGCATCTCGGTGGCTGTATGGGGAACTATGGCTGCTATACTCTTTCTTATGGATTTTTTTGTAGGTTGAGTTGCAGCTTTGTATTCTACACAGAAAAATAGGAATGCAGTGTGTACTGTTTAATTTTATTCTCCCATGATATTTTCAGTAAACTGAAAAGTAGTAAGTAAGGTAATAAGAACCAGTGTGTTTTTGTATCAGTAAAAGTATGTGCATTAAGAAATTAAAGAAACAAGTGTTATTAAAATGGATGTTCTTCACCACAAAAGATGCTAGATGAGTTATCTTGGTAGTTCTTGTGGGTTTATAAGCTGTGACTGCAAGTCTAGTATTCTTTTTCACCAGGATATTATATTCTAGTTTGTATTGTCATGGAATTGTTTTTTTCTCCGTTTACATCAGTAGACAAGAATTACAATGCTGGACTGTCAATTCTCTTTGAAATGTTTCTGTTCATATTTCATAGCTGGAGCTATCATTCATACCAGTTATATTCTTGGAAATGGCATCACATCTAATAGCAAACAGCATTCTTTGAGTGACAGAGGAGGTTGGCTTACGTGTGAATCTGACATTGCACCACTCTTACAAAGTCTTCTTCTGACAAGTCGTAAATGAGAGAGTTTTCTCACTGATTTTTGTGTTGGGAAATAGAAAGTTGTGTGCATATTTGTCATGATTGTTTTTTCTCATTCTATTGGAAGTGAAAGAGGACAGTTTAGTTACTAGAGATACAGCAGGAGTTGCCGAGTTTCTGGTTCAGTACTTCGCTGAGCTGAATCTCTGTCATATTGTTATGCTGACACAAAAAAGTAATAATAATACCTGAGCTAAGCACAGTTCTCTGTTGTGCCAGAGAGAGCAGCAAGTGCACGCTGTGGAAATATCAATAGTTTCAGAGTTTGACCACTGTTAATTTTAACGGTGATTATGATGGTTTGGGTTCCACGCAATTAACAAATAACCAAGTTTGAACAGCATCAATAGTTAAAGGATGTGTGAACTTGGGTTTTCATCCTGTTTGGTAGGTAGATAACATAGTTTTACTGCACTAAGACAATATTAAACAAAAATGCAGAGAATACAAACTCTGGTCTTCTACAGAAATTAGTGGAAAACATTGAATATGCAATGCAGCCAGAACTCAGAGATGCCCTACAGGGTATTTTTTTTGTTTGTTTGTTTTTTAGCATTGATGAGGCATGTAAAGAAGGCATGGTCCTTCCTGCCCCTGCTGTGACTGAGGGGTAGAAAAATACAATTGCAGAGCCCTGGCTCTCTGATGCTGATCATCCTGGACTGAGGAGTAAGTGCGAAGTTTTAAGCAGAGAGCTTTCAAGAACTTGCATTCTGAGGAAAGTTAAACTTTACAGAAGCTTTTTTAATCTCTTACCGATTCTCCCCATGTCTGCAGCTGCAGTATTGTTCTGAAGTAGTGATGTATTTTCTATTTCAAGTGTAGTTTCGATTATTTCATGTGTTTGAGTACCTATCTTTGAACCTATTAACATGACAGAATTGGGAGGGGGAGACATCTAAAATTCAAGCTCTTTTAGATGGTAGTGGTGATGATGGTAGAAATAAAGAAATTATTGACATTTTCCCGGGATTGGAGTTTTTCTGAATAAGTCAAATAATTTTCATCAAATTAATCAGAGGGAAGCAGTTACTGCTTGGCCTGTTTGTAACAGGGTTGCTATGATATCTTCACCATGGGATTCTGAGATTTAAAAGATCACGAAACCATCATCAGAAATGAATGGAAGGAGGTAGTGTATCACAGTCAAATGAGAAGAAGGGATATTGGGGAACTTTTATGTAAGCAATACAGCTGAAAGCAAGTAATGATATGTAACCTGTTGTCTTGATAGTTCAATGGTATAGAGAGGAGAGTTGTGGTGGATTGATTTTTCTGCATGATCAGAATACGAGAACTGAAATTATTAGTGGTCCTAGCTGAAGATTGGGCCTTATTTATTTTTTTCTTTAGAAAAGTAACCTAAGAGTGGGTGCTTGTCTTCTGTTGTTGAAGAATTGGTTGAAGTCTTCAAAATACGCAAAAACTTCATGGCCCAAATAGTGTGAAGCTTCCCCCATGGTAGTCCTGAGAGGAGAGATCAGTGTGGTCAAGTCTCATGTCACAGTTATATGAACTATTATCTAAATTGCTTCTTCCTGTTCTGTCTTCACATGACAACTGCTCTTCCTTCCCATGTTGTCAGTGTTTTTAGAACACAATGCTCCTAAAGAATTTTTTTCCCCAGTGGTTAAATTAGTAGCTTGTCATGGTTCTTAATCAGTGTAGTACCTTAGAACTCTTGGGTATGTTAGTGCATGGGTAACAAAAGCATCCTTTAAGTCTCTTTTCTCTCAACATAAAGTACTGGAAGAGATGAACAAAATCACATGTTTAAAATGAAATACATAAATATACATTTTAAAAATCCCTTAAAATCGTGAAAATCTTCAGTGTGATTTACCTACCCAGAATATACCTACCAATTTCTCTTGATTTTTGGAGTTTGGGAATATTAAGTCTTTTAAAAACTCATTTTTTTTCATATTCGTTAATAGTTGTAAATTTACATCTAGGTAAAGAAGAAACCTTTTACATGTGATGGCATACTTTTTTCTCTCAAAACTGTTGTTTTGGAGGGGTCGTATTCTTGGTAAGCTGGAGTAATTAAAAGTACTCTGAATTCTGAGTTTTATTTGAATTGTTCTTTGATTTAAGAAAAAAATAATGGAAACTATGCTTTGAGATTAAGCTTTGCTTTCTTTGCAGCTCAACTTCAGAGCAGTTGTTACTTAGTGTCATTCTATCTTTTTTGTTAAGCATTTAGTGAACATAAGGATCTCGAACTTGCTGCTGATTTTATTTTTTTCTGTGACGTAACCAGTTGTTCAAGATGACGCATAGGAGTCAACTTTTTAAGGAGCCAACCTTTATAACAGGCTCCTTAATGGAGCACAGTAACTTGTAAAATCACTTAGAGGACTCCCAAGTCCTCTCTACTGGACTGATACATTTGTCAAAGGGTATGCACACTTTATTTCAGATCTTATTGAATGAAACATCAATTCTGAACTTTTGGCTTTAATCTTGTCTGCTGGAGAAAGTTCAGTGCCATATCTGTGTGCCCCAGATATTTCAGGAATCCACTTAAGCAAATCAATAGGTCATCAAAGCAAGCTAGCTATAGAAAAAAATATATATTATCACTGTGTTGTAAAAATCAGTCCAGTGTGGTGGAATGTTTTTCAGATCAAAAGATTTTCAAGTAGTAAATCCGGTTTTTGTTGAGGTTCTCCTGCACCTGTCTTCTGAGTTATCTATCCAGACAGACGTTTTCATTGCTCGATATTAACTTTGGGTGAAAAATAAAGAAAGCTTTCTTTGTATGTTTCAATATCATGGTGTATTAAGTTAATACTGGAGAGTGTTCAGTCTATAACTATTTCTTCTCAGCCAGGAGATCTTGGAACGATGAGATGTGTGTCAGTGTTCTTAGCTATATCTATTTCTTTGTTTAACATTAGCTTATAGCTTAAGCATTACAGCTTAAGTTAATGTAATTTCTGTAGAAATAAGAAAAGCAGGGAGAATAACCAATAGGAAGCAAAAATGAGCAGAAAGCAAGGCAGGTGAATTGAGAGACTTCTCTGGTAAGAGACTCCAAACATAAGTGTTGGAGCATCTGCTGGTTGGAGTAACACAGTTTGGGGATGCATGATGAGTTGGAAGCCAGGGAGAGCAAGGAGTGAAATAGCTGTTGACAGAGCAGGTGTCATAAGGACATAGAATTCTTGTGGTCAAAAATACGTGTGAAATACAGTAAAATGTAAAGAATGTATTTGAGTCAAACAGTAGGACTAAAGGCATGCTGGACTGAAAAGGAAGACATTTGGAGAAGGTAGTCCTAAGGAACCTGGTGATCTGGAAAGAACATCTAATTCTGTAAAAGATGATGCTTAGCTAAGTTTAATTTCATCCTGAATAAGATGAAAATTCCAAACCTTGCCTCCTTAACATAATTTTGGGTCAAATGAATTAAAGAGTACTGCTGTCAGCACTAATTAGTCAAAATAAAGTTACCAACAGGATTCTGTGTGTAATAAATATATAATCTCTTCATGCATAATCTCTTACTACTTTTTTTAAAAAGCTCATTTTTGTGTTTCTGTAGACTGCAACATAAATTAATCACAGTCAATTCAACAGCATTTTTACTGTTAGCAGTCATGGTGCCAAACAATACAGATTTTTATCACGTGAAAAGCAGAAGGCATGAACAGTAAACTTCAAATTATATTCTGTTCCTTCCTGCCTTTCTTCTTTGCCTACTTTCAGTTTTTGCCTTTGGAATATTTCCTTTGTGAGTTTACATCTAGGACCACAGACAATGAAATTCAGCGCACTTCAGTGTCCTTTCTTCTTGAGAGGCTAACATCCTTGGCTAACATCCAGTAGTTTTATTTATATAGTCTTGTCTTTGATATTTTTAATAATAATATGAATCAAAATAGAGATCCTGATTCAAGACAGTGTAGCATTTATTGATAAATGCAAGGGGAGTTTTAGAGAAACTCTAAAAACATTTTGGCCTTATCAACGTGCAGAAGAGTTTTGAGGAATAAATAGTAACTGCTTTTCTGCAAGAGTATTTTGTGCATTGCTAAGGCTTGCTCATCTTCTTCAGAGCTGCAAATCATAATAGATCTGTTAAAAAACATGAAATGAAACTTACAACATGGAAGAGATTAAAAAAAAATATCTTGGAAGGTACTGCTTTTACTGCTTGACTCTGTACTGTAAAATGCACCCAGTGGGGAGGATTGGACCTGATTTCCAAAGGTCCCTTCCAACCCCTATGATTCTATGAAATTAAGATCTTAGTTTTTTAAAATGTGTTGGAAATTGAGCATACTTAGTGAAAATGGATGATTCAACTGCTAAGGGATGAGCAATCTTCTATCTTGGCAGTATGGATGAGCAGCATATCAAAAATCAGACAGTCTATAGTTTTAAAAAAAAAAAAAAAAAAAAAAAAGGCTTATTTTTTGAGGAGGGTGCCGGGGCAGTGTCACAGAGGAGAAATTTATGGAAAAAACTTACAGAAAATAATGAAAGCCTTTAGCTGAAAAAATACTGTTCTTGAGATTTTTAAAATTATTTTTAAAACGATTAATTTACAAAACAAACAGGAAGTTAAGAAGCATGTAGGTAATCTTAAGAAGACATGAATTGTTCTTGAAAGCAATTTGTCTTTGCTATTAGGAACTCCTCCATGTCCAAATAATGTTTTGAAAAATTTTCAGAGTAGGTACCATGTGAATTTATGTTCTAAACATAACAGTGTGAGTCTCACAGTCGTGTATCTTAGTCCCACATTAAAAACTAGAAAAAAGGAACATTTAAATATATTTTAAAAAATCCACTAAATTGATTACTATAAGATGGAGTAGATGTTTTATTTGTATTAGTGATTAATACTTTTAACTTATAAATGCAAATCTTATTATACTGTGTTCACCTGCCATTAGCAAACAGAAAATCTTAGGTAAAATCAAGTGTGCACGTTATATAAGCACTCTCTAGGAACTTGCTTGGGTAAAATAGTGTCGTTCACTGTATAGGGGAAAAAAAAAATTCTTCACTCTGGCTTATAAATGAGCACTGAGTCTTGTGTGATTCACATCTCAAATGGTTAATGGAAGGCACTGTTATTGCAATTTTGCATTTTGGCGGATGCCTGTGTTGCTTTGTGGCCTGGCTGATGGATGCTCACTTTTATGTGTCATTTGGATTAGTTCAGCTCTCCTTTCATTGTGAGGGATATATGTCCTCATAATTGTAAATCTTCTCTGAATTCTTTCTGGGCTGTATGAAGCCTTCCGCCTGCGGAAGACCTCATACAGGTGTTCGTTATCGTTAGGGACTCATCGGTCTGTCCATCTACCTCGGTGCACACCAATGTGGTGAATGGTAAAATGGCACTTACTGCAAGCAACACACTCTTCTTATAGTTGTCCCTTATATCACTGTGCTACCAATCACCCTTGCTACGGTTATCTGTGCCCAATAGACGTGTGGCATGTCTTGTCTTGCCATGTCTCATCATGGTTTCTCATGAGTCAAGGAGCCCCCGCAGAGCCTGATGATTGTTACAGCCCCCCTTTCACGTATTCGCTAACCACGCAAGGGGGCCCACACAGATTACGCCTGGTTACGCCTGATGACCTTGACAGCCCCCACTTTACGTATTTCGTTGACTACATCTCTAACTTGCGTATTTTGTTAACTACATCTCCCCCTCCCTAAGCTCAAGCAAATCTACTACAACTCGAGAGGACCCTAACCGCGTACAACCCGAAATCCCCGCATTGCGCCTATACATGCCATTGTCCTCTCGGTTAAGCCTTGCCCCGTTACATCGCGATTTGCCAAATAATCCTACCCTAATGTCTTAAACCATACTTATAAATGTAATATACCTATATGCCTATATATAATATGACTATAAGCGTAAAGCATATTAATATTAGACCTAATACAACTATAACTGAATACAGAATAGAGTTAAACAGAGTTAAACATTCCCGTCGCTTTGGTGGACCATCCCATGAGCACTTGCCATCAGTGATGTTCTCCGTCCTTCTTTACTCTCTCTAGGACACGATGTATCTCTTCTGTGTCATGGTGAACGGTGATCAAGGTTTTCTGTCCATTATCTCTTACATGTTTCAGCAACTGGTGCAGGTCGTCATGTTGCAAAAGCTTCCTTACCAAGTTCCTTCCTTGGTAAGCCAAAACGAGATTCATCCCACTTGGAACAGGTGATAGGTCTTTAATCACCGTGTAATTATCCTGCAAGAACTGATGTGATGTCACTGACACTTAATAATTAAAGCCACATCCTACAATACTAATAAAGTTATAGACAGAGAGATTAGAGATTAGAGTGATTGCTGATAGCTTCAGTGGCACTATCTATGAGTGTGAAATTACAAAGATCCTTATACAAACATAACCTTTCCCAGTATATACCAACATTGTCTCAGGTACCTGTTGGAGTGTACCTCAAAATGAAAAACATTTGTTCAATAACAAGGCAGATGTCTCAGGCTTTGAGAGCATTGCTCTCACAAACCAACCGTATGAAATTGCTTGTTCTCCAGGCCTCAATCTGGCCACCTGTCCATGAAGGGAACCCATTCTGATGCCCACAATGTATACTGCACTGGCTTAAGCACCATGCACATAAGATTTGCTACATGCTGAAAGAGAAGGCCTGATGCTGTCAGGACTTCTAATGCATTTAAAGTGAGGGGTGATTTCAATCCCCATTTCTCTGCACAATCTATCAGGCGTGTGATGCCTTTCAGATCAAGGGATACCTCTTCCGGGCCTCTGTTATCATTCCCTACTATCAGGAAGATCTCCAGTACTCTTCCTTCCTCTATCAGGCTAGATCTATACTTCTCACAATCTGTTAGTGCATCTCTCTTAACTCTTAAATGCAAATTCACCTCTCTCCTTTTGCTATCCTTTTCAGTCACAGCTGGAAGCTGCGGGCTCCGCACCGCTCCCACTGTGCCCATCTCCCTTTGATCATGCACTGACTGTTGTAGAGGCTTCTGATTGGTTGCATGCGCACTCAATCTTGTGAAAGGATGTGTGGGTCGAGTCAATGGGTCTGAACACTGTGGCAGAGAGTGGGTCCGGAGACTATCGTTATTTCTTTCTCCGTCGGGTGCAACCTGAGCAGAGGGCGCCGGCCGGACGCCACCTACTCCTTCAGACGCAGTCAGGGTGGACAGTGCTGGCCGGACACTATCATCCCAGCGCCTGTAACTTACATCGCTTCCCTTTCTCTCTGCTGTTTTTTCTTCTACCACCTCCCTAACTTTTGACCAATCCGTACCCGAGCCTTGCCAGCAGTCCCCACCCCCCTGGGTGTTACTGCATTCCACCTCCTGAGAGGAGACAGCAAGTGTCCCATCCCAGCTCACTATTCCCCCTGCCCCCACAGGTGGTGTTAGGTTACACAGAGAAGGATACAGCGGTTGTCCTGGATACGGCTGGGGAGTTTCGGCGACCTTGGATTCCTGCACTTGAGCCGTTTTGCAAGATAAAAGTGCAGACAGTTCAGCGCAGTCTTCTACTTGTTTATGCGAAGCTCGAGCCGAGGGGGGAGCAGAAGGGGGTGCCGATGGTGCGGACGAGATGTTAGTCGCCATAGCTGAGAGCATATTTGCGGTGTTCTCTTCCTCAGGGGACCTGCAAGAAAGTACGCTTCCCGCGCCGTTTCTCACGGTGTTATTAAATTCCAAACCCATCATAACGCGCGTAGCTTCAGGAATTCTATCTTCTTCTCTCGCGGCTCGGAGAGCGCCGAGGACCAACCCCCAGATTTTCAACTCTCCTGACTTCCCGAGTACCATCGCCCGCTGGGAAAGCGCTGCGGTGATGGGATCCCAGGACCCCGGGGTATATAAATCTGAGGGAGATGTAAGCAGTCCCTCCTTTTGTAAAAGGGACAACATTGCCCCTATTTCCTTCTTAGAAGGAGAAGTTTTCCCGCAATAGGTCTTACACGCGGACGAAATCACCTTTATGACGGCTTCCATATTCACTCCGCCGGACGTTTCTTTTCCCGCGGATCGCACAACCACCGGGCTCCTCTTCCGATGGTCTCCTGGGTCCTCGGCAGGTCAAACGGACTCGCGCGCAGAGCCCCCTCCGACGCTACCCAGCTTCCACTCTCCTAAGCCGCAGCCCCCTCTTCTAGGGTCATCGTCTCCTTCCGCAAGGGAGACGGATGAGAGTAGGATCGCCACGCCGCCTGTGGCCGACCACTATTCCCTAACGATCACGTCGGGGTCACCAAATGAAGCCTTCCGCCTGCGGAAGACCTCATACAGGTGTTCGTTATCGTTAGGGACTCATCGGTCTGTCCATCTACCTCGGTGCACACCAATGTGGTGAATGGTAAAATGGCACTTACTGCAAGCAACACACTCTTCTTATAGTTGTCCCTTATATCACTGTGCTACCAATCACCCTTGCTACGGTTATCTGTGCCCAATAGACGTGTGGCATGTCTTGTCTTGCCATGTCTCATCATGGTTTCTCATGAGTCAAGGAGCCCCCGCAGAGCCTGATGATTGTTACAGCCCCCCTTTCACGTATTCGCTAACCACGCAAGGGGGCCCACACAGATTACGCCTGGTTACGCCTGATGACCTTGACAGCCCCCACTTTACGTATTTCGTTGACTACATCTCTAACTTGCGTATTTTGTTAACTACAGCTGTATGAGGAGAAAAATTGTGGAAATCAAGTCAGTTGAATGCTACAACAGGAAAAGAAAAAATCAGTGATGTCTTTCCCTGGGAATGCAGTCAAGGTGATTTTTGCGCCCTGAGTTGCAGAACTGATAATCCTGGGGAAAATTAACCAGTTAACCTCTGGTTTGCTAACGTGATTGCATGCTGATCTTATAGTTTTTGCTTAATTTTAATACTATTTGTGTTATTAAGTGGAGAGTTTCTAATTTGCTTAAAATCCTTTGGTTTAATTTATCTCAAATTCTGGAGAAAAAAAAAAAAGAGTTGATTGAAGTGTTTTTTTTCCTAGTATGCTTATTCAGGACTTGATTTTATGCATAACATATTACATGTTTGTTCAAACTAGACCTATTTTGTATTTTTACATTCATTTTCAGTAAATCTCTTTTACTTCCACTGACAGAGGGTAATTTTAGCTGTAGGTAAATAATTTTAAAAGTTACAATGACTGAATCATTTTAGAATTTTGAAACGCTTGCTCTCTACAGCCAGGATTCTCCATTCTGGAGAATCTGTTCCTTCAGATTTAGGTGCAGCCAGCTATCTATTAACTAATTGCGCAGCTCCCCTTTAAAGAGGATTATATGTATGGCTAAAAGGGTCATGATTCTGATTTTTGGTAATTTGGATTATTTCATTGTTTTTTTGAGCTTCAATACAAACACTGTTTTTCAGACTCTTCTGATGAATGTCAGTAGGGCTGTGAGGAGAGGGCACTAATATTGTGTGGGATTGCCTGCCAATGGCTACATTAGTGTTTGTATCTTTGAAGCAAATAATTGCAAACAGCTGCAATTAATGGCATTGTATAGACATCAAATAAAAATTATTTATTTCTTCCCAATTATTCAAGTGATAACTCTTCTACAGTGTCTAGAATCTTCTTTTTATTAAAAATTGTCTACCCCATAGATTGCTTCAGAGAATCTTAAAATATTCCTTGCGCTATTTGTTCTCCTCTCTTGCACACTCTGAACCTGTACTTTTTCTGATGTTCTTTTTTTTTTTGACTTCAGTGATATATGTTGTAGTAGATCAAAATGGAAGCCCCCAGATACCTGACATCCTTTGTGGCACTTGCTCGGCACAGGGTTCAGCGGCTTAGAAGTTATTTTAGGGTCAGTATGAAATAAGAAAATTGATTTACTGAGACACTGCTTTCACTGAGTTACTTGCCTTCCATACTAATCATTCCTTAGGCCCTCTTGATAGTGTCTAACACAACACTTTTTTCCTGAGGTGTCTTGTAGACTTCTGAAAGTCTCATCTATGGGTACAATCTTTGCTTTGATAAACAGAATTCCTGCGTGTTCACTGCTCATTAATTTTTATAATAAGAAATGAATTTAGGTATAGTGTTAGTGGTCTGATCACAAGGTGGTGTGAAAGATATATTTAAGTAAAGGTTAGTAGCGAGTTCATTTGTCAAATGCATCTTCTCTGATTGTAAAGCACAGTTGTCACTTTGTAATTTATTTGGCATCCCAGGTACGGGGAATGCCAATGGTGGTTCTCTTTTCTGTGTCAACAAAGTCTGATAGGATTGAAGGTGAGACTTGTGAAGTGTCCAACAGCGTTGATCCAATCTGGGTTTCTCTCCGAGCCTATTAATATTCTCAGAGCATACTTGCAATGTAGCAGAATTGAAGCAGACCTTTCAAATATTCCCTTGTGATCAACTAAATACCTTGAATGAAGTTCTAATGGGAAAACTCAGATTCATTACTTATCCTAGAATTTAAGTCTTTTAATATCTTCAATATTTTTTTAATTTTTCATTTCTTCATTGCCTTTTTTTCACCCCATTTTTCCTTATTTATGTTCCCTCTCTCAGACGGAAGTTACTGGGAAAAGTAAAAGTGAAAGAGGAATTGAGAAAATGCTGTTTTTTCTTCACTGTTAAAAAAGTGAAAATAAAGTGAAAAGTCAGGGAAGGATTTTTTTTTTTTTTTTTAAATTTTTCCTTTAATCTGTTTTAGTTTGCACAGGTCTTTCATCTTTAAAGAAAGTAACATTTCTTTTAATGAAGATAAGAGAAGTGGTTCCTACTTCTGTGTATTTTGGGTAATGTTTGGCATCAGATGTTGCGATATACTTTGCTTTAAAACTTACAAACTTGGAAGTAATACTGAAGAAAATGCAACTCTGATTGGTGAGAATCATGTTGTTGTTAGCAAGTTATTTTATTGTGTGCAGTTAGAAATCAGAAAAAATTAAGTTCTGAGCGCTGTTTAGATAGGTTGTGCTCCCTCAGAGATGGTAAGTAAAGTGGATGATCTCATGACAAGCAGGCCTTGGGATGGTTCATGTTCTTGTTGATGCATCAGATATGATGCTGATACCAAGTTTGAAAAGGAACTTCTCCCAAGTGAATTGTAGGTATTAAATAATTCACGTCTTTACTTGCTTCCAGCCTTAAGAAATTAATAAAAACGTGGACTTCTTAGAAAGCTATTAAAAGTTTAGACTTATTACTGGCATAAGAGACAGTTACAGTCTTTTTCCACAATAAGGAAACATCTGCTTGTTCTTAAAGCTCAGAATTTACCAGCTTAACTTTAGAGTGTTATTTGTAGTAAAAAGCAAAATTTAAAGTAATGAAGCATAAACATCAATGTCTATAAAAGGCAGTAAAAAGCCTTTTAAAATTTTATTGCAGAAAAGTTTCATTTTACACTGTCCTATGAATGCAGAGTAGTAGGCGTTCTTACACAGTGTTACTTAAACACCTGTAAGAGCTGACTGAAGAGGCCGTGGGTGCCCCATCCCTGGTGGTGTCTATGATTCTAAGAGCAGGTGCTTTTGGTTCCAGCAATTTGCCATTGCTCAAACTTCTTCTGTTTTGAGTAGGTCTATCCACATTCACTCTTTTTATATTCTGTTGTAGGATTCTACTTCTCAAAAGAGCCATAACTTAAATGACTTCAGTACAATCACTTTCTGATGTTTTTTTTTCTCCAGTACTTCTGAAGGTTGCCATTTGGTTCAGGAACTGCTGTTATTTATTTCCTGCTTTTGGCATGTTGTACAAAATGCTTTAAAGCCAACAGTGTTTAACCTACTCATTCTCTTACTATTTTGTTTTGTTGCTTTCAGAATGGTACAACTGTAAAAAACATTAATTTGCTTTATTGTCTATCTGGAGGTAGACAAGAAAACATTCTAGCAAAAAACTGGTGGGTTTTTTTTTTAAGCATTATCTGATGAGGTTTCCACTTTATATGAATTTCGAATGGTTTGGGAAACCACTTAACTTACAGGTAAATTTACTTTGTTTTTATCTTGGAGCCATAGAATAATTCAGCTTGAAATGGATCTCTAGAGATTTTCTAATCCAAAACCCTTTTCAAAGATTTATTAACTAGGTCAGGTAGCTCAGGGCCGCATCTAATCAATTCTCTGTATCTCTGAAGTCAGGTATTCTAAAGCATCTCTGGGTCACTGTTTCAGCGCTCAAGTCAATCTCTGATTAGATCTTTGATTGTAAATAGCAAGTCCAGAATGGTCCTTGCACTCACTGGCTCCTCACTCACCTTTGTTAGGAAGCTCCAAAAGCCTGTGGCTTACTGGTACTGTTCTGTCAGACACTGAGGTGATGAACACACACCATGAGAACCAGGATGCAAACATGAACCTTCTTCCAGTTGTCCGAGGAAGGCTTCATATATATCTTTTCCTTAATCAGCTGATAAAAAGCAAATGTAGTGCTTAGGGTTGATGGTTTGTCTGGATTCCAGGAAATCAAGCAGGATCAGTCCTTTCCTATCCCAAAAAGCAGTGCATGTCGCTTTACTCACTGAGGGCAGCATCTTGAATGTAATTGAATGTAATGGAACTCTTCCAAAGGAATTCAAGTAGATTTTTCTCTTTGTAGGATGATCTAATGAACTTTTTTTCTTGCCTGGATTCCAGTGCGTTTCCCACTGTGCTTTTGTCCAAAGCACCTGTCATGGATTTTTTCCTCCTTTTGCTGTTAATTAATATCTATGTGGTGATTAACAATACACACAGTTATGAAGTCCTGCATTAGAACATTTGTTTTCTTTTTTAATAGTGGAACAGATGGTTTGGACTAACAGTATTCCTCTTGAGTCTGCAGTACAGAAAAGGGAAAATTATATTCAAATTGTGCATCTTCAAAGTTAAAGTTACTTTTTTGATTATTCACCTTTGCCTATAGAGAAACATGCTCTTCTTCTGGAGAATGAGAGCAAATAAAAGCTATAGAGATAAAATCAAAAGAAAACAAGCCATATCAGGAATGTATTCAAATCTGGTAGATAGAATGACTTCTGGTGAAGAAGGTTGCTCTTTCTGCATGGCATAAAATAAACAAAATGTGTAGGGATTGTGTTAACTTCTCAGCATGTTTGAAGTAGTCTAAATATTAGTTAATTACTTCCGTGTAAACTGCACCCATTTGAGGTTGCCAAAGGCAAAGCAGATTCTTTGTGAATTTATTTTTCCTAGATGAGCTCAGCTGGGAGGCCTTTGAATTTAAGGGCCACCTGATGTAGCTAAGCGTAGTGAATTCAGTTTATGTATCATGAGGAGAGGGTTGAAGCAAAGGCATTTCATGGCTGTGCCTTTGTTGTCATCACTTTCCCATTTCTGTCATCTGCTCTGAGGATTCCTATCAGCATGAAACTGTGAAAATAGTTTTGACATTGTCTGAAATCCTGACTTACAACAGGAAGGAATTTTTACCATCTCTAGCACTAATTAATACAGTGCTTGTCTTACACCATTCTGACATTCACTGATCTGTGTTAAAAAAAAAAAAACAAAAAACAATTCTACCAGTACTCAGTATCGTTTAAGGGAGAATAAACATTCTACTTGTCATTTCTGTTATAGTCTACATCGGAAAGCCATGTGCCTACGAGCAGTAAAACTGAACTTACTCCTGATGGTTCTAAATTTATATCCAGAGTTATCTAAAGCTGTGTCTGGAAAGAGTATAGACAAGAAATCATTTCTTCATTTTTCCTTAGGACAAGGCTGGCTCCCTACTAAATCAGAACATATTGACTTAAAAAGGAGGGTAATTTGTTATAGTCAACTTAAATTGTTACTAAGATTTAGGAATCTACCTTAGGGTTATTATGTACTGTTTTGCTACTTATTTCATGTTTAAACCTTATTACACAAGTTGAAGAACTGTATTTAGACACTTTCAGATTAATTAATGCCTTGCATGCTTTGAGTCTTTTCTGTGGTATTGTGGTGATCTTCCATCAGATGGTGCTATTAGGATTTAAGATGAAAAGTCTGGTTTGTGCTTATGAGAGCTAAAAGATCTTGATCCTGTTTATCATTTTGTATTTTAATCCAATTAATGGAGATTTATTGGAAGTTTTATACAGTTCATGTAGTGAAGGAAGCTGTTTGTGAACACGTGGTAAATGTCAAACTCAGTGATCTGAAAACACACCTCAACAAGTTTAATTAAATGTTTTAGAAGAGGGAATAAGATTTTGTATTGTCTCATCAGTTCTACGGAGTAACTGACAATCTTGCACTGTCTTCTTCTGAGTCAAGGGAACTGCTCTGATATTCTGGAAAGGTATTTCTCTTGCTGACACCTGAGTGATGTTCAGACAGTGGCTCACAT
The DNA here is from genome assembly GCF_951394365.1 of Tetrao urogallus. Lineage (NCBI taxonomy): Eukaryota > Metazoa > Chordata > Aves > Galliformes > Phasianidae > Tetrao > Tetrao urogallus. The sequence continues at coordinate 11,959,645 of NC_136825.1, read as the reverse complement.
AAGAGGTCATTGGTCAAAATTCAGTTTGTTCAAAATAGTATTACTTGCTTTCCCCATCCAGCAGTGGTTTCCAATTCACTTTCAGTAGTAATGTGAGTACAGAAGTGATTTGACCTCTACCCACAGTACCTCACAAGGATCTTCTAGCATAAAAATAAAAATCTGATTGCCTAACAAATCAAAACCAGAAAATGTACAAATTCTAAAGTCAGGAAATGGTAAGTTTTTGTGGTGTCCCTCTGTAGGCTGGAATATTATCAGAACAAAGCAGGTGTGCCAGTGATGAATAACAAAATGCTGAATAAGTTTTCTGGAAAAACTGTGAGAACTTATTCTGGACTTCCACAAAAAGTGACTTTACATGATATGTTTAGAGATAAACGGTGTAAAATGTTTGAAGAGAAAACTTAAGTCTGCATCAGAACTAATCTGTGAAGTTCTGTGCCATCAGCTAAAACAGAAGCTTTAAAACGTTTTCATTGCATTCAATATTGCTTGAGATACTAGTTGCTGTTACAGCCAGGAACTAAATAGAGTTGCAGCTTTTGGCTGATTTTGCAATAGTTAGGTGAAAAAGTTCAAAGTGTTTCTTATAGTTTAAACTTGTTTTATGCAAAACAAATGAACAAAACCCCAAACCAAACACCTTCAGAATAGTTCAAAATATGTGATTTCAATAATTTTTCCTAAAATGCTGAAAACTTCACATCAGACAGCAGAAGATATTGATTTTGATAAGGGTGTAACATTATTTCAGATTTTTACTTAAGAAAAATTTATGGAATAATCACCAAAATGTCCTGTACGGTTTTGAATGTTGAATGTGAAGTATCTTGCATTAAAATATTTCACTTTGGAGCTAAATATACAAAAAGCAAATAATATTTACAACCTATGGTTCAGTGTGACTGTATTCCTGAAAGATGTAGAGGTGACCTGAGCCTTCTTTCTAGAAAGTATTATGGAAGTCAAGGGAGTCTGTGAGCTGTTAAATCACTGAATTACTGTGTCTCTACAGAAGTGCTGTGCAAGAAACAGAAGTGAAACACTGGAAGAAGTATACTTCCCAAAGTTGTGCTTACAGTGAGGCTAATAGTGTGTTTTCCCCACTGTATCTGGGGGTGTTCTTCATTGTTTCTTGCAGGGAGTGCTAATGTGAGTTATAACAATACAGAAAGAAAGAAAGAAAAACAAAGTAGAACCCAGCACTGTATTTATCACATCAATTGGGCAAGTGGTGTGAGTTATGAAAAGCCCAGTGACACAAGTAAGTATCTTTCAGAGATTGTAATTGTAGCAGAGAGATTCTTTGGTAGCGGCCTCTGTGGTTTAGTGAATTATCTTTAGACCTCACACCCTGGCTTCCCTTCTCAGGAGCACTAATCTTCTGTAAACAATAGGATTTAAATGGTTCGTTAAAAGGAATTCTGTGATTTTGCACCATTATCAAAAGAAAACATTTTAGTGGTGTTCAGTGCTGCTCCTACTGCGCAAATTAAAATTCCTTTGTAGGGATCAAGAGCTACAGCTTAGATTAATATCCTACAGAAGGGAGAACATATTATCTTCCACAGTCTAATGCCTTTATCTGAGCCAGCAGTTCATGATGCTGTGAACTGCTGGATTTCAGTGACCTTTCCCAGTGATATTCACAGCAAGTGGTAAGAATAACAAGTACATACACAAAGCTGCTCTGAAACTTTTTATCCCCACTCTTTTTGATATTATTACTTCATTATATTTAAAGACTTCTTGCAACAGTGGCTTCCACCAATATTCACGCAGCAACAACTTGATGACTAGCATCACACCACTGCATGCAATTTCATTATAGCTAAAAAGACAGAAAAAGGCTGTCTCTGCCCTATTATGGGAAGATGCTGCTTTTTATATTCCTCTGGGATAAATTCTTATTGTATTGCCACTGTGGATACACTCCATTAATACTTTATAAAGTCATTCTCTTTGAAGCCACTGAGCCAGAATTTCATCCTTTAACTGCTACTTCAGTTTCACTCAGATTAATCTCTTACACTGAGTTCTGGTCCTCGTGCAAGTAGTTGGATCCATATTAATCAGGGATAACCCTGAGAACAAATGCACTGATTCAACAGGTTTGCTCCTAGATCAAGTCATTAGAGTCTCAGAACATCTTATCTTTTACTGAAATTGATTTATATGAATTAGGACTATAAAATGTGGCTTTCTGTACATTGCAACTTACATGTAGCTTTCCTGTTTATTTGAATGAAAAAGTGAATTACTGGTGTGATATTTTTTTTTAACAGTTTTAAACTCTTATTCCACTTTGGTGAATGTTGTACATTTCATGAATGCTCTGCTTCTGTTCTTTGCAGGATGAGGCAAATCTGAAATGATTTATTAATATGTGACTGATACTGTGCTAATTATCTTCATATTTGTAATCTTGTTCTTATGTAGGCTTTGTGAAGAAAAAACTCAGGCTTATGACTTTAGAGTTGATGTAACAAGAGAAAACTATCACTGTGCTAGAAAATTGTTAATAAATGTATTTTATAACTTCATAAATTATAATGAATTTATAAAAACTTTCTAAAACAATTTCAGTGAGTGTTAGAGCAACAGTAATGCAGAATACTTTCTATTTGTTGAAGTCCAGCCTTAAGAAATGCATAATGACTCCAGTGGCTTCTGAAGAAAGCATTTACTACCAGGATGTATTTCCTTTGAGACATTCTACTACATTTTCTATGGCTTTGATTGTTTTTTATTACACTTTCTGTGGGAAATCCTAACAGCTGGAGACATTAATTTGTCCTAATCAATAAACTCATAAATCTGTTATTTCCTTGTAAGACTGTAAAAGTATGTGGAGAAGCATGAAAAGCCAAGTCCCTGCCCTGGGTGCATGACTTGTTACTTAGAGCTTATTCGAAGGACATAATTATAAATGACTTTACGACTGACTTCAAGGTGTTTTTATAATGCAGTTTTCAAATTGGAAGATTGGTATTCAGTCTTCCAGAGGAAAAAGAAATCTTGACTGATTTATTCTCCTGGTTTGCTAACAAGTGTATGAAAGCATGTTCCTGTTAATGGCATTGCAGTTACTTTAGGGTGGTATTATAAAGCGATCTTCATTCACAAACATTAAGTGATCACAGGGACAGAAAAACCTGTTGTTCATTCTAGCATCCGTTCTCATGTCTCTGTGACTTAAACATGCAATATAGAATAGCCAGAGAAGTTCTGTGATAAAACAGTGCCTTCCTGACAAGGCCCTCATGGGGAACGGGGAGGTCAGACAGCTATAAAATAAAATCAAACAAACCTCACATTGCTTCCAAAAACCAAAATGCCCATAAAATTTCTAATGATTTAGTGTTTGCCAATACTTAGTTTTTTCTTTTCCCAGGTTTGAACATGGCCAAGTCAATGTGTGCTGTATATTAATGATGGAACCTTGACTTTTAAGCGTTCTGTTGAAGAATGTCTTGTAATTGTTTTTCAAATACATACAACTCAATAGAGAATCACTTGTATTAAAGAGAATTTGAGAAAAGAAGACTGAGAGGGGACCTGATCCAGGTCTATAAATATCTAAGGTTTGGGGGGCAGAATGGAGAGGCTGGACTCTTTTCAGTGGTGAGTGGAGACAGGACAAGGGGAAACGGCCAGAAACTGCAGCATAGGAAGTTCCGCACAAACATGTGCAAGAACTTCTTTACAGTGAGGTGACGGAGCACTGGAACAGGCTGCCCAGGGAGGTGGGGGAGTCTCCTTCTCTGGAGATGTTCAAGACCTGCCTGGATGCCTACCTGTGCGACCTGCTGTAGGGAACCTGCTTTGGCAGGGGGTTGGACTCGATGATCTCTGGAGGTCCCTTCCAACCCCTACAATTCTGTGATTCTGTGATTCTGTGAAAGTAAAAGCCATTATAGTAATTATGTATTATGTGTGTTTTTGATGCATGTTTGTGTTAAATGTGGCAAAGATTATCATACAATATTAATGATGCTGATGAATATCCATTTTTTTCTGATTTTATCTATTTTTGCTAAATCTGAGAAAACTAATTTTCATATTAGTGGATGCATTTTTCTACTAAATAACAAATATGTGCCAATATGCATTAAAGATGTTCTATTATGCAGATTTTAAATTTATCTGCCCTAAGCATTAGTAGTATGTGAAAAACAGTCCACAGATGAGTAGATATATAGAACCTTTTTCTTCATTTCCTATTTATTCTCTATATTGTGCTTTGGAAAAACTGTGGTTCCTTTCTGGTATATAAATAGTTGTTTTCTTTCCTGTAACAATACTGATAACAAATGCTGCCATTATAACTTCAAATAGGGTGTGAAAAAATTTTTTAAGATGATAGCTTCATTCTTTTTTAATACAAAAAATTTCTTTTTGAGTTTCAGTAGAGTTTTACCTCTTTTAATGGATCATTAATTAAAGTGCAAACCTTTAAAACTGGAGTGTAGGCTAATTTTGGATTTAGAGTTATAAAATTCCAATTTGTGCAAGTTGGATTCCATATAGCTCTCAAGCTCTCATTTTCAGTAATGCAGTCTTCTGGAAAAAATGTACAGACTGATAGCTAAGTTTCAGTAAACTCTAATTTTAGGCCTTTTATAAAAAGAAATTATCTGCAATGACTGGAATCTTGGCTATTTCCAGTAAGATGCAAACTACTGCTGAAAAATACCACTTGGGAATGTTTTCATTTGCTCACTGAGCTAAAATAATAGAACACATTCATTTGATATTTTGGTACAATTCTGAGGTGTGTACCAGACTATATAATCGCATGAAATGTAATGCTCTTAATGTTTTGTTCACCTGCGATGCCCAGTGTAGCTTTCAGTATTGTTAATCAAGAAGCTATTTTCTACTTCAGCATCTTCCAGACAGCAACTATTCCCTGGAGCACGCTTATCCAATCTCTGCTGCCAGACTTTTCTATTTATCACCACAGTCTGACAGAGGTGACCCATAAGTACAAGAGCTGCTCACATTCATTTTTGCTGTGTCTCAAAGTGTCGTTTCAGTCAAGCTAGGAAAATTCCCCTAAGAAATAAAGGCAGCTACCATCAAAATCTGCATGGAAGTGTTTGGTTTTTTTATTTTTTATTTTTTTTTAATTTTGATATCTATGTACCTCTGAGATCTCCTGATCTTTTTCTTTCAGAATTTGTCTTTTGTTTAAGAAGTGCATGTTGTTAATCCTTCATGTGCTGAAGCTGTGGTCAAACAGGAAGCCCAAGAGTCCTTCTTGGTCAGGCTTTGATAGTATCTTCTAGCAGGAAACTGGTATTTGTCAGGGTTGTTGGGGTGGTCAAAGTAAGTAGTGGCCAAGCTTAGTCCTAGAGCTCTGGGCAGGCTGGATTCAGACTGAACTGAGAAGAAGGAAGCTTGGAACTTCAAAAGGAGCATGATGTTTAAGGAAAGCGTTTGATAATTTCTGTATTAAAGGTAAAGATAAATGAAGCCAAATAGGCTATATTAATTGCAGTCCAGTTGTCCTGCGTGACATGTGCTTTTTGTTTGGACAATGAGCAGAGTCTGCAAATGATTTTGGTGAAGCTTTGCAACAGTGGAATTTTACAAACTGAATTCACTGTTACCGTAGAATTTTATTCACCACTGGAGTGTCATATTCACAACCTCCATTACTGTAACTGTGACAAAGCTTAGGAACTTAGTGGCAGTAGCATTCAAGGTTTAATTCCTTTGCTATTCTACGCGCTGTAATCCCTACTGGCCTTACTTTCAGTCTAGTGAAGTGATGTTAGTTCCTTTCTATGTGAGTGTGAGATAGTTTTCTTTGGAGTTTGGTTCATAATTGTAGGTCATCTAGTAAAGTACAGCTTCAAATTTTCAGCACCTCAGCTTTAAAATCTTGTCAAAAAGGCCATATGCAGGATAGCCACTTCTCTTCGTGTGCCCTCTGTACCGTCTGACTGGAACTAAGACTGGGAAACCTAGCAGCCCAGCTCCTGAAAGTCATACTGCAGAGTGTCAGAGAACGATAGGCAGCTGGGAACTCATTCATGAGAATCTGAACTAACACACTGAATTTTTGGGCAAATTTGTTGAGTGTTGCAGAATATTTGGTAAGCCATGTTACACCTCTTTACTCCACAAAATAAGTAAAGAAACCACCACCAACAACAACAAAAAACAAAAAACCAGCAACAACAGTAGTAGTTGAAGAAGAGACTAACAGACTGTGTCTGAATTGGATATCTCGCATTAGCCATTCTGAATAATTATTAGCTTTTACAAATATAGCAGAGGCTCAAATGGCAGAGAAGAATTTATATCTCGGAGTCTGAACAAAACTAAGGCTAATACTGAATAGCCAGTCTAAAACAGCTAGGAAACTGTAATTCCATTTTAATCATACTGAGATGATTGCAAAGGTATGTGGCTGTTTATTTACTCACCCACCTGCTTACTCATCCAGACAGTGCTGATATTCTCTTCTTTCACTTCAATTAAACAAAGCTTCCTAAATGATGTTTTGGGCAGTTCAGCCAACGTGGAAGCTCAAAAGAGACATCGTTCATTTTCCACTAATTGAGAAACAGGAAGAATAGTAATTGAATTTACAGCTACAGAGGTATCCACCTTCTGTGTTAAGGTGAGTCTCTGAGCAGAAGGCATGTTGTCTCTGTTCACTGAGCTGGAAAATGTAGCAGCTAAATAGAAAATTGCCAGTGCTGACGTGCTTAAAATGGTTTCTATGTGAATCATGCTGCTTTGCTGAGTGATGGTCTGTGATTGCTAACCCCATCAAGTATGCCTACAGCAGTTGAGAGTAAATCTTGGAAAGGATTATCTCTGTCACAAAGTTGCTATAGCATTTCAGCCAGTACTGCATTCATGAGAGCTTGTAAAAGAAGTCAAGGATTTACATGCTATGCTATTTGGAGAATACATCCAACTGTTTTGTATTAGGCAAGAATAAAAACAGTATGAAAAAGGCCAGCTGTGACAACATGCTCACTGTGGCTCTTCTCAGTTTCAAGTTACATATGTCCAACAGAATAGGTATGTAGTAATGTTAGTGACTGGATCTCTAGTGTCAAATTAGCTGGTCAGCTGTAATTGAGCATAGCAAAATTCACGTCATCCACTTTGTCATCAGCTATGTAGATTAAATGCAAAAACTTCAGTCCTCTGGGACTTCCAATAATGCATTTTAAATCACAGAGTGAACTGCTGAGTGAGGTTTCTAGAGGTCTTTACCTGAAGTTGATTGTATACATCTAACTGTTCCTTTACCAAGGCAATCAGGGAGTATACAGATCAGATATGTAAAAACTTTCAGTTTATGTATGTATTTGATGGGTGTTTGGGGAGGATTGCAGAAAAAATGGGAGAAGTGTAGTGAAGAGTTTTGTGTATTATATATTAATGTATTATGGCTAGCTTAAGAGCAACTTATGGGTCAGATTCAATTTGGAATTTGTCCAGATAGTGTCTGATTTACTTGCTTTTAATTTGGAAAAGCTAATGTGTAGCTATCACCAATTAATAGTTGTCTAAAGCGTTCTGTGTCTGTTCTGTGGTAGCTGGGGAAATTCTTGGATTCAGTGAAATACACGTGTGTAGAATGAAAAGTGAGGTAGCTGCTTTCAAGATGTAGCCAAGAATCAAGTGAGCAGAATATAAATAAGTAGCTGAATTCTCCACTTTGATACAGAGTTAAAATACTGTAATAGCTAGATCTCAAGTAAACAACTATACTTGCTGGTTTTATTTAGGTATTTGTAAAGGTTTGAGTATGAAAATAAATGTGTGTCAGTCAGAGGAGCAGCTGCATTAGTAAGGAAGTACCTGGTATGCTCTCCAAAATGAGAGCTGCGGGCTGGGAGTTTCTCTTCAGTGTAGTTCTTTTCCTATGTGTTGTCTTCACAAGTTTCTTAAAGAAATAAAGGTATATGTATGCTCTCTTACCCTTATGGGTGTTTGAGTCTCAACAGGGCTCTCTATTGTCCATTTTCTTCAATAAATGTCTTTCACTCATAGAATTCTTGTGCAGTACTCTTGTCCACATCACAGTGGAAGTTGTTCTACTCTCACAAATGCCCTGAGATGTGTAAAGGCAGAGTCCAGTTATGATAAAGCACAAAATAAGCCCAAGCCAGTATCTTGATGTTGGAATATGTATACATGTGTACACAACATGGTGTTTTTTCACGTCAGAATTACTTAAACAGTGTTTCTTTTCAAATGTCGTTTATTTCTCGTTGTGTGCTTGCAGTAGGTGAAAATAGTATGGGAATATTCCTGCTCTTTCTGCATTTGCAGGTACGTCTGCTAACTATTATGCTCATCCGATGCTAAAGTCAGTAAAATAAATGTGGTGGAACTGTTCTGATATTCTGGGTGTGGACAAGTTTGTAATATAACTATTGGCGAGATCCGTGTCATACAGGACTATGATAAAACTCCTTATACATTAAAAGAAAAAAATAAGGAATTAAATGAAGCACTTGGACTAGTTCCCTGCAGGAGGATGCTTCATTTTGTCTTCAGTCATACTGCAGTTGAAGCAACTTCTGTATTCTCCGATAATATCAAATGTCAGACTTGCCACAAGTTTTGGAGCAATGACAGCTTTGAGAGTGGGCTGTTTTGAGACTATTGGAAAACTAATCTTAGGAACCGATCATTTTGGAATAAAGATTTTCTGTTGAAAATGCACAAATACTTAGAATGGAAACGCTTGGTGTGGTGAATGTGGTAATTGATAAAAGTCTGTTTTCTCCTCAGCAGCTTCATTAACAGGGCTCAGTAACTGGTTGGGTTCCATAGCTCTGGCTGTGATCTAGTGAGGATACAAGAGGTGTTGAAGTTTTTTGTTTTCAAAAAATAAAACTTTTCTTGGCCCCTTCCTCTCCTCTCCAAAGATTTTCAGTGTGTCTTAAAACTGTTGCATTTCATTCCATTTTGTATTTTGGAATAAAAATTCTTCATGAGTGTTTTAGGAACTGGTTTTGGACAGGCTTTATTAGCATTGTAGATAACATATGATAAAATTGCTGTAAATTTCTAATGTATTTGTTAATTTTGACTATAAAAAGGGAAATTTGGGTGTTCAATAGGTAAACTTAGTATGATTTCATTTTCAGACTGAGCTTTGAGTTACAGTTTGGAAGTTTAAATTCTTGCTCTGGATTTATAAGCTGCCTGGTTGCTTTCTATAAAGTTTATTTCCTCCAGGATTATTTTCTTCAGAGTTTTGGTTTTGAAGGTGTGGCAAAGTATTATTGAATACAAAGCATTCAGATTTCAGTAAACTTAAACAACCTGCAATCAAATCCATCAGCAGTTAATTAATATTTTCAATCTTTGTAACAAACCCAAGAGTTTGTGCTTCAGAAATGTTGCAGGATTATGATTTCATACTTGGTGAATCCCCGCACAGTCAAATCAGCAGCTCTCATATTGCAGATTTCTCAAAGTCTGAACTGCACATCTTCATATGTATCTTCCTCCTAAAATCTTCTTTAAAGGACTGCAGGCAAAGACAAGAATGTTTAAGACAAATATCGTTATCTTCTATTAAACATGAATTTTAATTTGGCAGAAAAGTGTGGTATTCTTGAGAGGCAGAACCTGAATTGTGTTTTCACATTAGAAAAATTGATCCCCTAAGGCTCAGCAATGAAGCCTCTAAGCACTTAGGAAAGCTACTTTAATCCATTCGCAGTGTCCTTAGAAAATGCAGCATAGGATAGAGTCAGCAGCCAGGCACACAGCCTGACTTGGGTTTGTGGGGATTATCTTACGTGATTTTAATTCTTCATGGAAGTTCTTGATGTTCCTTCATCTCTTTTTGTAATATCTTAATTTTGATTTCCTGGCATAAAAATATATTTAGATGGTGTAAATATTTAGGCAGTTTAGACAGTTTACTGATTATCTTCAATCAAAAAAATCTGTAACAAGACATTAAGTTCTTTCGACTGCATTTCTTTAACTGCAATTTTATCCTGTTTTTGGCCTCACCTCTTGTATAGCAGGGCAATAGTATTTTCTTACTATGGTTTTAAAGATCTTGGTAATATACTACAGCCTTAAAAATTGTTCATTTGTAATGAGCAGTGCTAATCTTTCAGCCATTTCTATCTTACTTTATAAATCTTAATATAGTTCAGTTAAAGTTTATGATCTGAAGATGAGTGAATGTCTGTATACAAAGAAAACATTAATCTGATCTTAAATATGCTAGTTTGGACTGAGGGAGTAGGCCAAATGCTGTATTGCATGAAGCCCATAATTGAGCCCATAGTGAGGCATGTTGAACAATTTACTCCTGTGAGGAAAGTCTGGGTGACCTGGGTCTGTTGTGTGTTGAAAAAGGAAGACTGAGAGGGGATCTGACTAATGTTTATAAGTATCTGAAGTGTAGGAGTCAAAGGGACGTGGCCAACATCTTTTCAGTGGTCTGTGAGGACAGGACAAGGGGAAACAGCCATAAACTGGAGCATAGGAAGTTCCACACCAATATGTGAAGGAACAGGCTGCACAGAGGCGTTGTGGAGTCTCCCCCTCTGGAGGTATTCAAAACCCGCCTGGATGCCCTCCTGAGCAGCCTGCTGCAGGGAGCCTGCTTTGGCAGGGGGGTTGAACTTGATGATCTTTTGAGGTCCCTTCCAGCCCCTAGAATTCTGAGATTTTGTGATATGATTAAACAGACTATCTAGGGGAAAAAAAAAAGTTTTGTAGAAGTCGATCTGTGAAAATTAGAAAGATTTGGTCCTGGCATGATATGCTACTGAAATTTTTAATTATTCAACGCTTCTAATAATCTGAGGGACATGGAATGAGTAACAAGAAGTTTTGCTTTTTTCTTACTTTTTCACATGATTTTCCAAGGTTAAAGCTTCAATTTCTGACTTAAGGGACTGTATCCCAATGCTGGTAAATTCAGAGTAAATGTGAACAAGTGAATGGACTTAAGAAGAGTAATGGCTTTGCACAAGATCTTGAAACTATAAGATAAATGATAACTGGGGGCTATGACAGACTACATAATGAATTTCAGCAAGTGTTGAATCTTGAAAGATAATGTAGAGATGCTCAAATATCATGTGTGCCATAAATATTTGCAGGAAAAAGAACAGAAAATCTTCTATTTACAACTTTAATTAAGAACTATGATCGAGTTCTAAACATGCAAATCTTTAAGGCAACTCAGTTTTATTCCTGTTATTAACTGAAAAAGGAGACTGTTAGATAAATGGCATTTGCTACCAGAAATGCAAATATGTACCTACAGTTCTGTTAAGAAAGGGGAAAAAAAAAAAAAAGAGGAGGGGTTTGAATTGCCTTGGCAGATTTTTTTATATTTCATTTATCCAGTAATTACAACAGACAGGTCCTTTTTCTCTTTTGTTCCCCAGATGGTTCTCCTCTATTTTATCCTATCTTTTCTAGCAAGTTTCAAATCTAGGTAGGTACAAACAATAAGCTAGAATCCTACTGCAGAATTAAGCAACATTACCCATGATTGTTGTGGCGGCTTCACGCGAATATTCCATTTATTATTGTATAAATATCAAATGATAATCAAGGTCAGGCATAAACTGTCAGGACTACGGCTGTAATAAATGCAGAGGATCAGAAAATTGCTTCATAAAGAAAAGATATGGCCTGGTTCCAAAACTAAATTCATATCACTACAACAAATTAGAAGAGGGTATTTCAAGAACATTTGCAGTAGACCACACTTAAAGAAGATGAAGTGATGTCTCAAGTGATCTCATTTACTTTTTTGCTTATTTTAATTTGATATTATACACACTTACCTGTGAAGGCCTATAATTTAAAAATAATTTCTCTAGACCTTGTGTTTGTTTTTTTTTCTAAACTTTTGCTTCTCATAGAGATTTTTTTATTACTTACAGAGGAAATTGTTGTTTGTGGAAGCAGAATATAGTGAGCCACAGTCAAATCCAAGCAAAGTCTGACATAGCGAAGGCCATTTTTTTAAGATGAGGCTTGCTTTTCTGAGCCTAGAGCAGATGGTTTTAAGACAAGCTCTGCTTTCCTCTAAAGAAATTTACCAAGCACAACGAGCATAGTTAATAGAATTAGTCTGAAGAGAAAAGGGTAGGTTGCAATAAACGTAAGTTCAAGCCTCAGTGTTGAAATGACTACATGAAAATATTGAAAGGACAATGAAGACAGCTGCTTTTTCAAGTTCATTGAAAATGGAATTCGGAAGTACTACTGATGTAAATGTAATGAAACGTTCTGACTGTTTATCCTCAAAGATATCAGACCGTGTTCTGCCTGCGGGCTATGTCAGTTTCAGAAGAACATTGAAGACAATATCTGTCTGTTTTAAAAAGGGTTGCTGAAGTTCAGGTATTTATCCTGCATATTTTGAAGATGACTACAAAAATAATCTGAACCAAAAAACACCTGAAAAAAATCAGAAATGTATTCTGTTGAAGCTGATCATTACTTCAGTGTATTTGAAGTGGTTGTTATCTGTTTAAAATAACATGCTGACCTTTCACAATGTTCCAAGCAGACAATAGTAAGTAAATTCTGCCTAATTAAAATTTACTGGCAAATGAGGAATATGTTCTTCAACAAAGTGAAGTGCAACATTTTTTGCAGATTCTTTATGGATTTATTCTTTTTATATTTACAGTAAAATTAGCATGCGTGATGACTATATTTATCTTGTGTAGTCGTGCGCATGCTACAATAAAGGTAACCTCAGCTTTCTGGCAAGAACAGTGCTATGCAAAAATGCTTTAACTTCCATTGCTGACATGGACTATGGAAGCAAAATGACTGTAAATTTACTCTGCTGGCATTGTTGAATGAACTAAGTACTCTTGTAAAGAATCATGAGCCAGCGTTCAAGTCATGCTCAAGGTCAATTCATTTACATTCTGTAATTAAAAAGGCATATTGAAATGGAGTGAATCCTGAGTAGGATGCATGAAAGCTCATTTATCAGGCTATTATGGCCAAACATTTTATACTATTAATAACTTTCCTTAAGACATGCTTATGCTCTCCCCCTTTAATCATTTTAAATTTCTCTACCTTGCAAGTTTGACTAGTTTATGAAAACCACTATTTAAAACTCTACTGTCAGCAGTGCATGGATATCAGACAGTCTGTCCATCCCATAGGAATAATTACTTGTAATGCATTGTTATTTAAGTTCATCTGTAAGCTCAGGTTAGATGTTCCAGTTGCTTGAAAACTGTTGTACTCTGCAGTGTAAGTGAAATGTTTAGCACAGAGGATTGGGGAAAAAGTAAAAAAGGGAAAAAAAATATAAGAACATCTGCTCTGGAAAATGTCAACTTTATAGTAGATTTTATTTACTTAAAACATAGTTTTTCTAGTTTTTTAGGGATGTATGCATACCAACAGCAATGGCTTTCAAAGTATTCAGGAATTTCCAGTAAGTTTTCATTTATTATTAAAAGGAATGAAGATCTTCCTTTCTCTGTATATCACCCTAGAAAAAATCTCAGAGAATCCATTTTCCTTACAATGCAATAAATCTTCTATTTCTTAGCAGCAAGTGTTACAGTATCCTCTGGGACCTCAATTACATTTGCTATTCTGAGATGCTACTCCCATGGAAAGTACACTTGAAAAAAAAGAAAAGGAACCCAGTATTGGAAGTGAGTTTGTTTTATGTAACCAGCGTCCAAATGTTGTATCTGAGCTCATAATGTGGATTTCACACTTATTGCCTTGTGGCTTCATTTCACAAAACCAAACTCACGTCTGGTAATATTCTGCTATGGTGGAAAACATTGCACCAAACTGAAAGTGAATTTCTTGTGAATTCTGCGTGCTGCTTTACCATCCTTATTATCTTGTTTTCTGTAGAAAGTAACAGATGTTCTGGTATCAGATGAGGCTGTATCTTTCCTGCCTCCAAAAAAACATTCCCTTGACAAAAATTACTAGGCATCCAGATTTCAGTTTTAGTTTTGCTGTGCAGTGAGTCAGAATTCAATCTTGCTTCAAAAATGAAAAGCAACTTCTTAGAAGAGGTGCATTTAGAAACATAATTGAGGTAAGAAAGCTCAGAGGTACAGACTGAATTTCAAGCAACAGGCATCTCACTGAGTTTCCAGCTCCATGCAATATGTTGGTATTGCTTTTCCTGGGCTTTGTTGAATGTGTATTTTTGGATAGTGTCATAGCTTGAGCAGGCATCACTCTCTGCAATTTCATAAATACTATAATACCTTCAATTTCCTGTTTAGATCCATGTATGTACTGACTTTTAAATTTATGACTCACTAGGATTTACAAAATATTTCAGTTTTTAGTCCAAAGAGAGTATCTTTTTGTTCTTCTCCATCACGTTAGCATGGTTTTCTCAAGTTATTTTCTGTGTACTTTCCTACTGTTATTTAGTTAGCACCAAAGCTTTTCTTACTGCTATGCTATCCAGTGCTTTACGGCAAGACTTTTGAAGTTACAAAGGACAGGCTAACACTCTGCCCCCATTGGCAACTAAATGTCTTCTTCAGATTTTATTTCCATATCACAGAAACTGTGTTATAATATCTTAACTATTAACTAGATGGTTTCTGTGACTTTGTTATTCTTTTAAAAATGTGATTTCTACTGTTTTACATGTGCAATTAGTATGCCTTTGGTTTATGTTCATGATATTAACGAAGACTAGATAATGCTTGCAGTTGTTTCCCATCACTTGAAGTGAAAGGCAAGCTTTTTAAAAAAAAAACTTCAAGTAATGTGGTTTTGACAGTATTTTAGATTGGTTTACTCAACTCTAGAAATGTATGTTAGCACTTAATGAGGTAAGTGTCAAGGTTTTAAAACTCAACATAGTGCGCATACAGAATTCTACTGATAATACTGTATTTCTGTCACAAAAAAACATCCTTTGTGATTGGCTGTTATAAAGATGAATTTCTAAGATGGACTTTTTTCATGTTTCTAGAACGCTATCAAATGTTATGATATTTTATAGTTAATTTATTCAGAATTATTCATTTTTTTTACATTGATACATTTCCACATTTAGGCTTTTGCTGAGCAGCTGATTGGCTGTTTCTTACGAGTTTGCAATTGCTGTCTGAATTGAGCATTATCTTATGCGATCCTATTGAGTATCTTGCTGCTAAGGTAGCGAGTGAGATTGGAACAGATATCCAGAGCATGTGTTTTGCCAGATCACAAGTGTTTGATGTCCATTTTCTTGATTTACTGTAAAATGTAGGCTGAAAAGATCTTTCAAATACAATCATGAATAGTTGTATACATCATTCGTATAGTTGTTGCAGGGTTTCATGCCTTTGCCTTGTCCTATTTCAACACAATTCATGTCAAAAAGCAACTACAACAAAACAAGGAATTAGGAAAAAGTAAAACTACAGTGTGTATTCACATTCACTGTGACACAAATTTCTTAATGTATTTCTACATTAGCAGAGTGTGGTGCATTTCCTTCTGGATATCAGTTTGGGGTGTTTAACTATAACCAAATGAGTATCCTCATTATAAATTCTATTGGGGAACGTCCAATATAGTCTTTTTGACCAGCTTTAATCTTAGAGAGCCTTGATGAAGATCCTAAGTAGGTTTTTGATTCATCTGTATTGAGGAAAGAGATTTATTATAGCAGCACCCATTTGTGCTATTGATAATTAGAAGTCTGTCTGCATTTTCATTATATAGCTCTAGTCCTGCAGAATAGAATCCCTTCCTATCTGATGCTTTGGATTATTTGTGAATGACTTGGGCAGAATTTGCCACTTAGGCTAAAATTGACTGGAAACAGCATTGCCATTAACTGCTCCAACCATCGCTGCTGTGAGGTGTGCATGGCTGCCATTCTTCTAGGAAAACGGAAGGAATTGAAAAATTAGGAGCAGAGTCCCTTTTTTTGTTATTTTCTGGGGAAGCTGATCTGTGCTGCAGGTAAATGATTAAAACTTTGCCAAAAAGAAGAAGCAGATTTGCAGTTTTAGAATTTCAGATGTGTGTAACTTCTTCACAAACCACACCAGTCATCTGTCCATGCTTCAAGATGGATGTCTAAATGTCTGTGGCTGAGTCTGAGCTCCTTACTTAAGGCATAAGATCTGATTGAAGAAATGTGATTTTTCAAAGTACGCACATGCTCCTTGCTTAGACAAACTTAACATCAACTTAAGATGAAAGTGCAGTTACTTTGTGTTCAAGTTAACATTGGAGCTGGCTGTTAGCGTGTGTGAAAAAAAATCAAATGACAGTGATTCTTGATGTGTTACCATGTTGTATTCTCAAACAAAACATATACAGGATATCTGAAATGCTCAGTAATTTTGATTTTGCAAGAATCTGCAGAATTGAACTGGCCTGTCAGAATGGAACTATTTTCTTGTGGTGAGACATATTGTTGATTATTTTGGGTCTATCTAAAACCCAGGATGATTCTGGGCATGCTTATGTGACTACTCTAGAAACATCTGCTCACTGTTGCAGAGTGGGCTCTAATATACTGCTTTCAAAACTTACCTGTGTTTTATAGAAGCAGATATAGCATGCTGGGAAACAAGACGAATATTACCATTCAAGAATAGTTCAGCTTCTTTTCTTTTAAAGACTCTTGGAGAAAAGCTTTATTTTTACTTGGCTATTGTTGCTTTTAAGATTTGTGAAGGAGGATGGCAGGGAAAGAAATAGGGTTGTATTAGATCTCTACATTTGTGAAAGATTGTATGTACGGCTTACGTTCTGTTAAATTGAATTCCTAACATAATTTTTGTTTTCCTATTTAGTTTCTTTTACGTGCTTAAATAGGCTTCTTTCCCCACTTCATTTGTTTTAACATGTTCTCTGTTGATAAAGCTGCTATTATAAATTGCAGCTCCTCGTCAGCTTCTGCCATCTTGTGCATTTTTTAGTAAGTAAGCAGCTTGTAATTGACATCTTTAAGGGAAACCAAACAGCAGGGTTTCATAATTCAGGAAAAAAGCTGAAGTGTTGTCGCTTTCAGTCATATTTCAGTTCTGGAGGTCTCGGCCTCAAGAGGATGAAGCAAGATCTATTGTTATGAATTCTACAGTAAGCAAGCATAACACACTTTTATGTCAGAAGGGAGGCCTTTGCCTTCAGATGTGTAAACCAAAGCTCTGAACTGTGTAATTTAGTTGTCTTTGATCTGTTCTTTTGCAAAAGTAGATCTGCTCCTAGGTAAATCTCCAAATTTGCAGCATAAGATAAAAAATCAAGGAGATCGCTGTTTGATCTGCATATATGTTCAGCGAGTTGATGAATGTCAGTGGGTGCAATTTCTTCTACATGGAGGAATTCACACCTGTGCTTCATCTGCATTTCCATGTCAGATGCTATTTTGTCAGACTGCTCCTCTGCTAACATCTGTTGCACAGCAACAGAGTGTGGAATATTGGTGGGAAGGTTCAGCCTCTGCTGCCATACCCCAGACAGCAGCCTATGACATTGTGGGCCAGCATCATAAAATAGAAGGTATTACTTTCGGGGCAACTCTCTCCCTAAAACAGCTTTTTCCCTGGATAAAATCACATTACCAGCTCACTGGACTTCATTAGTATTTTTGCATTTTGCTGAACTTCAAAGAGTGTGAGGTGCTATCAGATCTGATATGTAAAAATGAGAAATGATGCTAAAAGTTATTCTCAGCCAGATAGAACACACAGTGATTTTTGCACTGTAATATATCGTTAAAGAACAGGTAAACAAACTCTATTCCGATTAGTTTCCACCTCATTTATCTACTTTGTACAAATTAACTGTATCCTCGACATCTGCAGGTGAAACAGCCTAGTTCTAGCACTTAATAATAATGATATTCTATATTTATAAATAGCTTCCATATTTTTGTATCACAAGTACCTTTCTACATATGTGGTTTTGGTGTGTGTAAAATAATTCATGATCCCACTCTCCTTATCTCTTGAAATTAATTGTTTCAAGGTAGAAATAACATACAAATTAAGATACAAATTTGCTTTTATGTATTAACAAGTAACTGTACAACAGTAATAAATTATCTCTGGCAAAATAAAAAAATCTGATATTCAGGCCAACTAACTTTACACAAGGGTGGGGTGGAACAAGGATATATAACCTCCAGTTTAAATTACTGGTAGGTATTTTCAGTGGATAGACTGTCATTACCCCAAGTATGGTTTGCCGTGCCTGTGGAATATGCAGCAATTATATGCTGGGCTTTATGACCTGATGTTTACATCTTGTCCACTGTAGTCGTGCCACTGGCTCTATGTCAGTATCAAAGGAGATTTGAGGGCAGAGTGCCCTGCAGTGAGCATCTCATACATTACCCTCTTTTACTCCTCTGCTTTTTATCTAGTGTGTTTGGTTTTTTTTGAAGTACTTCGATTTATGAAGAAGGCATTTTTCTTTTTTTCTTTTCTATCCGTCAGGTCCAGAAATTATTTGAACCAATGTTCCCAATAAAATGTAGTTTAACATCCTTCTTTCTTTTTTTATGCTATGTTTTAATTTATATTAATTTAAAGGTACATTTCTATGCCAGAAATGGTTAGCATGCACATAACTTCACAATTTCTAAGGTGTATCAGGAAGCTTTTTAGACACTTGACTCAATTTTCTGCAGCATCTTTTGATTCGTAAGAGATGTGCAGTTTTGACAATGTGCAGATTCAGTACTGTGAAAACAATAACAAAAAAGCAGCTGTTGCTTTCTGTTAGCCAGGCATAATATCACATACTGGAATGCAGTCCAAAAGAATAAATCTTCTGCCCTTGACGGAAAGTGGCAAATGTAGTTTTCAACGAAATGCTACCAGCCCTGATCCAGAATAGCCAGAACAGATTATTGAACTACCATGACCTGTATGGCTGTGCTGTGAGTGAAAGCTTTCAGCAAGACCAGATATGCTTTGGATAGTATATATTTAGCAAGGGCAGTCATTTTAGTGTGAACAATTGGAAAATCTAAAAAGAATTCATTGTATCATAACTTGCAGGTTATTGCAGAAAATATTTTGATAATAAAATCTAATGAACAGCTGGAGGTATCCCTTGCTCATTATGTAAAGCTTTAGAAAACTGTTTCATTTTGTAGTCTAGGGCATCTATTTGTGCATGCTTATTGCGCAAAAAAACCCCAAACATTTTTAGAGATGAAGAAATAGCTATAAAGTGGATATTAGAGATCTAATCCTCCAAATATATTCATCTTACTCTTTAAAGTTATTAAATGTAAGTTAAGTAGAAGATCATACTTAAAATAACTTCATTGACTGTATTTTACCTTTAAGAGGAGACTTGGTTTTACAGTAACTTAGAATTTGCATTACCAGTTACCCAGACTTAGTAGGCTATGTTTTTTTTACTGTGAGAATTCTCAATGGATAGGAAATGACTTCAGGATGTGCAGCCTATACCCTGTATTTCTGAGCATGACTTTTCATTTCTTAACTCACGAGGTTAATGACATGACTTATTTCAATATAAAGATGTGGTGAAGATGGGATAGCTGAGGTTAGCTGTAGCTTCAAAGGGTGATACATCTCATTGTGTGGTCAAATAGAACAATGGCTGTTATTTGTTTGATATTTGACTTGGCCTAACAATCACTGTTCCAGACAATGTCTAAGAAGATGGAATTTCTAAAACTTTTATTGTGTTGGGTGTGTGGCTTCCGTTTTTTCTGTAAGTTTTCTGAGTGATATTTGCCAATATGAGAACACAATTTACAGAAATACTTTTAGTTGCCTATTTCAGTGGTATTAATAACTGGTTAATTTTGGACTTTTGTGCTTTGTTGCTATTTACTATCACAGTTTTACTCTTCTTTTTGAATGCCATCTTTTATGTTCTCCCTGATGTTAAATGCTTCCTTGTTTTATTCGTGTTTTCACTGTGATCTTACTGATGTCTTTGATGAATACATTTAGTACCGTGAAAGCATGGTTCATGTGGTTTCTGAAGAACAGATAGCCTGTGTTTGGTAGAGCACTATATGGTCTGATTGCAAGAACAAGAAGGTTGTCTTTAATTTCATTTATACATTTTCTTTTAAATCAGAAATCTGTTACTTCTGGCAATTTTTGCTAAATGCTTTCTGTTATGAATATTGGCATTTTTTCATGCATATGAGTTAATGGACATACAAACAGAGATGGTAAGTTAATTGAGTAAAATACTGAAGCAGCTGTGTGCAATTAAGAAACTTTCATCTATTTCTGTTTTGTTTTGTTTTTTTTTTCTTTATTTTATTTTGCTGGCTCTGCACGATGATCAATGAAGTTACTCTGTATCTTTTTATTGGCTATGAGTATAACCAGAGATGCAGACACAGGTGGTTCTTACACACATCTTTGCATTCCAACTTCAAATGGCAGAATGTAAGCCACATACTGTATTACCTGGAATAAGTCATCAGGCCAGCTGAAGTTTGAAAGGTAGGTTTGAACTTCTTTGGTGGTATAACTTGAACAGAACATGATTCCTAGGCTTTCTGTTTAGTTTCTACTTAGTAGTCAAAAAGTTTACTATATGCTAGCAACAGAACAATCTTTTTGCACCAGTGTATATACTAAATGTTTTCACACTATAAAAACTAAGCCATGAATACAGCAATCCTCAAGTTGCGAGGGAATGGAAGATATGCATTATTTCATGATATCAACAGATATTTCATTTCTGTTCAAATTCTAGAAAAATTCTTAACATTTTAACTTGAACTAGAATGATAGCATTCTAGTTTAATTCCTTTGTTTCTTATACGTGAACAGCATATAATGCGTGTGTTTTTCTTTAAATAGAATCTCACGTTGTTTAGAGCTTTATTACACTGTCTCCACTGAAACAGTAAGCTCTTCCCTGAGCTTTTGAAATAGAAAAGAAAAAATAGAAGTAAAAAAATAACTGGTTGGTTTGTTTGAGAGTTTATTTCAACTCTTTTAGAATCTGTCTGAGAAAACCATTCTCTTTCAAAGACTGTTTTTCCACCCTCGTTTTTATTGCAATGTTGTTTTGAATCTCATGAAATGTGAAAGAAGTTGCTTTCACCTCCAAAGAGAGAACACAGCTCCAGAGAAGTGTTTAAGTTGATGCAGGAGATGCACCTCAGTGAAGTGTCTCTGCAACATCCATACGAGCACTGCTTTGTCAGGAAGCAGTGAGACTTTGGCACCCTCATGCACCTTTACAGGCAGGCGTATTCCCTCATCTGTGTGATTCCAGTTGCAGCTCACAGAAATCAAAATCTAGCCAGCACAGGGAGGTTCAGAACTGTGAGAGACTGATCCACGCCAAAGGAAAGCTATCCCTCTAAATAAGCTACAGAGAACAATTATTTCTTCATACTCCCCCTTATTGCCAAGCTTTGTTCAGGTCTTTCTCATCTCACTGTGGGTGGGCAGAAGGAGCCCCGCTCTAACGCTGTGCACCCACCGTGGTGCCTGCAGCGCTGCTGATTGGCTCTGCGGTGTGGAACCTTCCGGAAATGGCGGGAGATTGCTGGGCCTCTCCTCACACAGCTGTGCAGCCTGCACAGCTGGCAGCCTGCAGTTGCCACACATAGGCACACACAGTGCGTGTTTGCCCGTTTATAGGTATGCTTCACAAAAACTTAGTATAGAAAAACAGTGCAGAGTTATGGATGGGTTGGAAAGTTCAACCAAAAAGCAAAGGTTCAGGCAGCTGGTTGCTGCGAAGGGCTCAGTGACTGCAGCTCATCAAGAGATGGCTCAGGTATGAGGAGAATTCAGCATGGCTGGGCCGTCAGAGCCCTGCTGTCTGTTACTGTGTAGTATTTAAGCATACAACAGGGAAGGCTGAGTGCAGATTGACTTTCAGGACATTCAGCCAAGTGATCAATACGATCAATTGCTTTGTGGTTTGTTTTCTCTCACAGATTGTTGCTAGTAGTTTAGAACTTGTTTGCCATTCTCTTGAGTGGAAGAGGAGAAGAGGAAAAAAAAAAAGACTTGCATGAAAAGTCAAATTGCAGTCACAGTTATCTGTACAACAGAGTTCCAGAGAATAGGACTTACAGGGCTGGCTCTATGCAGATCACTGGGATAATTGAGGGATGTTCTGGGATAAGATTCTGGAACTCATCAGTACCCCATACTTTTCTGTATGTTAGAGAATTTTGCTCTTGCTGCTGCTGCATAGAAAGCTCTTCATTAGAAGGGGATGCTGCTGCTGATTTGCTAACAAAATCTGTTCTGCGCAATTGGAGGCACGTGTTCCCTGAGGCTTCATTCTTAGAGCAACCTTCCAGGACTTCTCAGAGCTGGAGGGCATTAGATGGTATTTCTCACTATTGTATTTTTCCATTAAACTAGATTTTGTTTTTATTCATGTGAAAATAAGCTCTTCTCAGAAGGAAAAGGTAAATGTGTAGCCAGAAGTTGACTGCAGAAAGCATTAGAAAGGACAGCAGTGAACGTTAGAGCTGCAGGTTGGTGCAAACTCTGGGCAACTTTTCATAGCGGCCTGTTTGTGCCTGCTCTATTGCTGATCCTTTGCTATAAGAGTTTGCATGTTTATAAATATTTTGTGATGAGAGTTTCCTGTCAGGAAACTTTTCAAGTAGCGTCAGATGATAAAGGATTTAGAGTGAGTTTGTTTTTAGTATACTTCTGGTGAGTATGTCTAGGAAAACTCTATTAGAAAAGTCAAATAAAGGATGACATGCCTGACACAGCAAATTGGCAAAATTCCTATGGCCATTAGCTGAAACGGTAAATGGAAACAGCTCCTACATATTTATAAGAGAGGAAAGAAAAAGCCTGTTCGGCTGGCAATGATCTTTTACAGTTAGTTGCTTTATTTTGCAATTATAGCATGTCCTTATCTTATGGGCATTTAGGACAACCAGCCCTTGAGAATCCCCCTACCCAGCTCTTTTAACTGCTGTAGGAATGAACTCTTACAGCAAAGGTGATGTTGTGTCACTTTGGGAAAGAAAGCTGCCAGCAAATGCCAGGGGCTGAATCAACATATTCTAGAAGAAGCTTTGTTCAACATAACACAGACATGAGAATTCTGATCCTACCATTCAATAATTTAGCAGGAGGAGGCTTCAAAGGGAAAAAGAGATCACTAAAACAAAATTTTTAGAAAGGTAGGTGTCACATAGATACTTTCAGAAGAAGAATGGGAAACTATCACCTGTGATAAAACGATGTAGAACCCCAGTCATGGTGATGCTTTATCTCATGAACTGTTTTTTTTTTTTTGTTTGCTTGTTTTTTTACAGCCTATCAGAGATTATCAAATAAACACATGACCTTGACATTGATTCAGTGAATTAGCAGTGTAGTAGCTCTGTTCTTCCACTGCATGGGGATGCTCTTGAGAGAAAAGGAAAATTGAATTTCATCTTCAAACCTCTTGGGTTCAGATGCATTAATCAGTATACCCCATAGGAGATGCTTCTGAATGTTTCGTTTTTTTTTTTTAATACTTTAGAATCTGTTGGCATCAAGGTTGGGTTTGGAATCTCCATTTTTCTCTGAGCCTGCTACAAATTCTCAAATAAAAGCTGTGGCTCTGCAGCTGTGCTAAGAGAAAGGAGCATGCTGGGATGCAGTGGGACATGATGA
Source organism: Tetrao urogallus (assembly GCF_951394365.1). NCBI lineage: Eukaryota > Metazoa > Chordata > Aves > Galliformes > Phasianidae > Tetrao > Tetrao urogallus. The sequence continues at coordinate 11,936,045 of NC_136825.1, read as the reverse complement.
TCCTATTCCTTACTATTTATGAACAGCTCAAAATATGCTGACCTTGAGAACTGATGTGTTACAGACAGGTCTGACACACATTGCAGATGCTTCCCATGGACGCAGAAGCTATGCATGAGTTTTTTCTCACTAGTGTGCTGGGTGACTTGGTCTACTCCCTAACTTAGCAGCATTTTTGCAGATAATTGCACTGATCGTGTGCCCATTGAAATTCTTATAAGTGGATAAAAGGTATATTTTGTGATCTTTGATTACAGATCAGATAATTTGTTTTGTTGAGTCTGAATTTTGTGTTTCGCAGTCAAAGTCCTACAAATGGAATTATAATTTATCAGGCTGTGTAAAATACTCCTTGCTGTTATTCACTTGTGTCTAAATATAAACAAAAAGCATGAAATAGAGCATGTGGTTAAATGCAGCAACTCTATTTTTCATTGGAAAATGTTTTGCCCTGTGAATGATTGGATACAATTGTGACACTATTGCTGTACATATATTTTAATTAGGAAAAATAAATACTCTCTTATCACTTCAGAAGAGAAGAGGAATTATGAAAGTCAGTTTCCCAAGGGTGATTCATAATCGAGAACTGGGATACCGCATGTGGAAGTGATTCCCACCAAATGCGGGTAAGCTGGCTAGCCAGTAATGACTTTGGTTATAGTTGTCACTTGAGCAGTTGTTGCAGGTGTGGCTGCTGAAGACAGAAAGAGATGTTGCAATTATTAGCAGTGTATACAAACTGAAAATGCTCGGATGCTTTGTGTTTGAAGTTCCTTATTTTTGTTTCTCCATCTGCTAATTTCATAATATTAATGCAAATCGTAGTACAAACTGGGGTTTAGAGCCTTAGCATAATTATCTGTACCACACGTACATCAGGTGTACTCTGGTGGGCATCTGAGCTGCGTTCTGCAAATGTCACTGTTGTGTCTTTAGTTTCTTCTGTGTGCAGCTCTTTGAATTGCAGTTAGGTAGCTTGGAGCACAGAATCAATGATGTGATACTGAGATAACACATTAAATACATAGCATAATGAGTTTGAACAACAAAGATTGAAGAGTCTTGGGTAATAACGGTCCTGTTGGACCATCATTCTCTCCAAAGCTCTGTCTCTGAAATTTGCTCTGGCTTCAATTCATTATCAACATAAACTTGCTGGATGCTTGAAAAATTTCAACTAGCTTAGAAAATTCCATGTATCTGCTGAATGGGGAGCATGGTTGTATTCCTTACTGTTCTTTTACAGAATATAAGATCATAGGACGTCTAAGTGGATGTCTGAGCAGTTTCTTAAGACAGCCTTCTTAGCTTTATTCCTTGAGGTCTGCAGTTTTTTTGTTGAACACCTCTTTCATGCGTAGCATTAATATAATATAATATATGTAATATTGTTACAGGGTAAACAACATAATTTCAATTTTTTTGATGTGTGGACTGTTGCTTTTTCTTACTGAAAAACTGCTCTAAATTGAACCAAGGATGCTCTTTTTTGTCATTTCTCTTCTTGTTCTGCTACATCACAGGAAGGAGGGTCAAAATACACGCCTTTGAATTATGTGGCAACATATAGAACTGCTATGAATGCCACCAGGTGGTTAGTTTGAGTCTGTTTGAGTGTTTCACTGTAAAAAATGACTCCTTGTTCTTTGGATCACAGAGATTGTACAATTACTATTTTAATCCAGTACAAGATTAATTGGTTGCAGAACGCATAGTCACAGTCCAATAAATCTGCTTCTGATGTGCAGATCCAGACTTCTGTGTTCTCTAGGGACTGTATGCAGATGATAGGCATGTCTGCATTGCTGGTGAGTTTGCACAGTGTGAAGCATACAGGAGGGGATGCTGATACTGTTCTGACTTCTAATATGGCATTTTATGGTTTGCATTTGAACAGATAGAAATGCTATTCTTGAACTGTTGGTTGTAGAAGGTGATACTTCTTGTTTCTTTCTCTTGTAAAGTGAAAAGGAGGAACAACAAAACCCTATTTCTGTTGCATGTGATTATTGCTGGATGTAAGGCTTTGTTTTAGGTAACAGCTTTTCTGGATTGTAGCATACAACCATTGCAAATTGATCTGACAGAGAAAGTTCCAATTTGAGAACCATTTTGAATTGAAAGCAAGATCTTTCAGATTTTTTTTTTTTTTCCTGAGGGCTCTGAGGTAACAAGAGAAGAAAGATCAAGTAGGAAGCATAGATGCTCATTTTGAGAAACTTGTTAAAGATGCTGCTGCTTCAGATTAATGTTCTACTTACAGTGCACTAAGCAGCACTGATGAACAATTAGAGCGGTTTGTGAGGCTGTGATACATCTTTTTATTAACAGTGTATAAACTTTTGTCCCTGAAATTTCGCATACTGCAACTTCCTGTAGTACTTCCAAAAATATATTAATCTTTGGTATTTTAAAAGAAGAAAATCTTGTAAGGTTACTTACCAAATGCTGGGAGACGCTTCAGAGATCTTCCCCATTTCTCTGTGATTCTTTCCAATTCCCCTCAGTGTAGTTAGCATTTTCTCTTCTATGGCTTAGCTGCTTGGATGATCACTGTTAATGCTCTCTATGAAGTATAAGCCTGTCCAGGCTTTTGATTGAATGCACTTCTTGCATGCTTATTAGCTTTCTTTCTCTTTGTTTTGATACTTTTTTTTTTTTTTTTCTAGCATTCAAGAGCTTTGTTATTTATCAAACAAATATAATCAATTCAAGGAACAAAATGAGCCCAAGTCTGTTGTTCTTATATTCCTTTGAGGTTTAACTGTACATGCACAGGCTCTTTTGGTTCCTAGGGCTCATAAGGCACTACAGCACCAAAAAGAGCCTATCCAACGATCCTGTTTGCAAAACACAGGACTGTCAAGTCATGGGCAGGGAAGCATATGGTAGATGGGCAAAAATATGTTCCAATTGTGACTAACAGGAATGGTAAGAGTTAAACTCACCCTGCATTCTCTGTGATACACAGAAATGTTTGTAACTATACAAAATTTCTAAGTATTACTCTGAAATTTGAGTGAAGTTTATCATTATTTCAAAAGTCAGCAAATAATTTTTCCTGAAAAACTATTTTGGGGCTGATGAAAGTGACATCTGCAAGGAGGGACACATCCTCCAATGTCTTTCTGAAAATTTTAGCAACCCATCAGCTGGCTGCCCTGTGCTACAGTTCAGAAGAAACACAGGAGAGCAGCCTGAGCTGAATGGGCAGGAATGGTAAGAAAAGAAAAACTGGCAGTAACCTACTGGTGAAAGAGAGGACAGATAAGAACAGACACCTGGAGTATCTGATGGCCAACGAGACTGATAACAGTGCTGAATGGGAAGGCAAAATATCCTGTAGAAGGAAACGTTAGCAGGACACGAAGGATGCAAAACCAGATATGAGCGGTAAAAAGGAGAGGCTGCAGACTGGGTTGCAGGGCCTGTAGAAGCAGTGAAGGGTACGGGGCAGGAGCCAGGTTCTAGGAAAGAAAAGAATGGGACAGAAATAAGGTGATGTCATTCCTGGCATTTTCTTTTTTGTAGCTACTGGCTTTTAAACTATGGTATTCTTCCGTCACAGCATAGGTCTTTTTGAAATTAACATCCAAATGTTTTATGACTTTCATTTAATATTTTGCCTCCCATGTGCTTATTTGTGAGTCGTTTTGCTTCTTTCTGTTCCATTCATACCTTGCTTGCTTACCCAATACTTTCTCAAGTTTTCCTATTTCCCTTTCTTTATTTTAAGTGTTACTGTCGGAGGTTTCGGGTTGGCTGTCTGCAAAGTGTGGAATGTCATGTGGCACACGTGGAAGCTTTTGTGAGACTAAATGCAGCTTTTGCTACCTGAGAAAGTAAATGATTTCAGAAATGTTAATGGCAAAACGTGAACTGAAAAAGACCTCTATATAATCCATATAATGATTGGGCTGTCTGAGGAACAAAAAAGTGATTCTGAAGATATCTATAGCAGTATGTTATTTACTGTTTGTCGATCTTTCTAAGTGTATTAGTTAATTGTTATGTTAAATAATGAACACAATGCAAATAGCAGCAAATGTCATAATTATCATAAGGAATGTAGATATACTGTAATTATTTTACATAGGAAAATATTTTGGCCTTCCATAGGTACAGATAAAGGGATTTTGTATACCAAATTTCAGATGATGAATCTCCATCTTGTCTGTATCAAAATGTATAGAACTTCTTTTTGGGAAATGGTATTATGTTGCCATTAAACCATGCTTTATACACAGATGTCTGCATTCTTCTGAAGAGTAGCTGTTTCCTTTTGTTTCTATAATATTTTTTCATCACTGAGAATGAATTTTCATAACTCTGCTCTTGTCGTGCTCAAAAACATGTTTGCATCCATTAATTTATTTCCTTCAAAGGGATAGTGGCAGACAGTACACATATATGATATCAATATTCTTCACAGATAACGATCCATTAGCCTGTAAAGGAATAGACTCAATGTGAAGTCGCATTTCACTTTGAGATTTGCTTTCCAGGCTACACTTGCTGGTATTCTTATGCAATGCTGACCTCCTGCCTGTTGGCTTGGTCCTGTGGAAGTAGTTCAGAGAAAGCTTTCAGATGAGAAAGCAAGATCTTTGCATCTGGATGTGTTTATTGTGAGAAATCTCTGAGTTGCTCTATCAAAAAAAAAAAAAAAAAAAAAAAAAAAAAAAAAAAGGCAGATTTCAATGTGAAATTAATTGTTTATGATTCAGGTGCATGTTTTTGTTCTCTTCCTCTCCTTGCTTATTTTTCCAAGTATTCTATTTATGTTCTTACTAAGTAGCATTTTCCAAAGACCTAATTCATGTCACTCAGCCAAGTTCAGGAGAGAAGCGTGTTGTTGCCAATGGGAAGGAAGCACTGAGAGCCAGGCTTACAGTCTCACAACTGACAGTGAATCAGACCTCTGAGTGACATCTCAGTTCCAGTGAGACATGACCCTCACTGCAGTGCTGTGAGGACTAGATAGTTCCTATAACCTGTAAGGAAAATGGAAGAGATTGCAAGAGCTGAGAAGCTGAGCTTTTCATTTTACTGCTCAGCACCAGAGAATTTCTGTAATCTGGAATACAGTTGTCCCCTGAAATTCCATTCAGTACATATCCATTTCCTTTTTTTCCCAGGGAAAGGTTATCATTAATGGACTTTATCTGTCCTTTCAGAAGCTTTAGAGCATGAACAAGTTTTTCAGGCCTGAAAAACCTTTGCATGATTTATTTCATATACAAATGTAAAATAGCATTGGAGACTAGCATTGTTTTCTGACAGATTGTCAACCCTGAGGCTAGTGTGCATGTTTGGCCTCACTGAATTCAACAGTGATAAATTTTAGGAGATGGCTGACTGAATTTCTGCTAAATTGGTTTCTTTTTAGAGTTTTTCTGTTCTCCTCTGTTGTGATTCATATTGTCTTTCTTTTTATAACAAGCAGTGGCAAGTCCTTGGGGTGGCCTTAGCTTAGAATTCCAGGGAAGTCGTGTAGCTAACACTGGCACATAGAAACTCACAGAAGTTATGTTCTGCCTTTTTTCCTACTGCTCGAGTTTCCACGTGTGCTGTCCTTAAATTTCAAATTCTCCTTGTATGTCTTCAAGAAAGACAAAGGAACGTAGTGTAACTTACTCTTAGTAAATTCAGTGATTCCTACTCAAAGTCTGAGATTGTGAACATTGTTTGAAGCAGGGAATGCTTTAGGATTTTGAGGATTGATAACAAAGGGAGCTTTATACCTCTTTGCAAATAAATCATGCAGTGTCCCAAGTGCAGGTGAAGTTCAGAACTGGGTGTTACACATCAAGAGGATGCATAATTTAACTGCACTTGTAAAGAGGTTTGTTTTTTTTTAACCAGGTGTAAGGTAGTATGGTCTCCTTTGCACCTGGGAAGGAAGCAAGAGTTTGGGAAAAGCAGTGTTAATGTTCATGTCTCTTAATGCATGGAACTGTGTTTTTATGCAAGAACTGCGGTGTCTATGAAACTTGGCATCCTTCTTTGCATCATCTTTGCATCCTTCACAAATTGTGTTCTGTGTGCAACTTTTGCACCTGAATCTTCAGCTGGCACTTCTCAGCTATTTTCTGCATGTACCTGCCAAAGTTAGAAGAAAGCTGATAAAAGGAAACCACTGTTCCAGTCATGCTTTGTATAGTGTTGCCAAAGCCATTTTTTGCCAGGCAAAGCTACTCTAATGAGTGCTTCTAACAGGGATGCATGATAGATACTCCAAATGATGAGAGATTTTAGTATGTGTACCTTGTAACTGTCAAAGAGAGCTTCATTATGCCAAAATGTGCAGGTTTCTGACAGCACAGCAAAGTTTTATCCCAAACAATATTTGTTTTCTGATATTACATTTTGTCCTCATCAGTAAACTTTGCGTTATGTGGATCTCTCCTTTTCTTTCCTCAGCAGGATGGCGTAATTATTTTTTCTAGCACTTTCTTAGAGCAGTAGGGACACCATTTATGACTTTCCTTTCACTTTGTCTACTTTCCTTTTTTCTTAAATTTGTCTTAAGACAAATACTGTACTCTAAATGGTGAACTGGGCTGCGGCTCAGCAGGCAGTGGATATGGAGATTGCTGACTCCTTATAAAAGGAGAAATGCATTAGTTTAGTTTGGTTGCAGTATTACTTTCAGCGTAAGGGTGCAGATGCTACCAGTGAATGCAATAATTTTTCCTCTGCAGTCTTCAACATCCTCAGATACGCTGCTGTATCTTGCCATCTGGTCCATTAGTCTTTAGCTAATTTGATCATGCCTGATTTGCAGTGCCAGCCCAACAGATAAGAGTAGAGAAGAACCGAAGCAATATGGATTATTTTATGATACTGAGTACAACCATCTGAGATGGCTTCTACTTTTGAAAGACTCTGAGAGGCAGACAGACCAGGCCTAACTGCAAATCTAAAATGCAGTGTGAAACATGTGAGGCATGAATCTATGCTTGCTGGGTTTCAACTATTAGTTCAATCATTTTTCTGTTGCTTTTTTCTTTTTGTATAATTGTCCCTAGCTGCTCAACTGGTGCCATACTATCTTATTTCTCCCTTATTTGGTTCACATTTAAAAATACAGTACATAGGACATGACAACACGTGCTTTTACCCTTGCAGACACATGCTTTAACCTTGCAGTGCTGACCTTACAGCTAATAAGTTTCATAATATCTCCTGTTGGAGAATATAAGGTTGACTAAACTAGATCTGTTTCAAGCCATTGGGCATTCATCCACAATGCTCAGGCCAATTTCAGTGAGGTCACTTTTTCACACAGTGAGTCTGTAACAGTTTTTGTCTCCTACTGTTTGATTTATTCTTTTGGCAAGGACTGCTGGTATCCCTGAAACTGGAGAGGCAGTTTGTTCATCGTTGTTTGTTTTCCTTTAGACAGAAATATACTTATTTTTGAGGTTTTTATATATGAGATTTCAGTACTTGACAGTTGTCTTACTTTACAGTTTTCTTTTTGACCTTTCTCTATTTTAGACTCCTCCAGGATTTACATTATGAACTGTACTCTGTGGCTATATGTAAAAGGCAAAGTATTTAAATACTGCTTTATGAGAATAATTATAAGCTCTATTTCCTGAACAATGAAAGCAAGACCAACGCTTAAGTATTCACATTTCATTTGTAATAAAACAGATGTAAAATGTGTTCTAAGGGATTAAATACCTTGGCTGTACTTTGATTTTTCCCATTAAACACCTTGTCCCAGAGAGCACAGTAGTTATCATAATTATATATACTTGATAGTTTCTTATTAATTACACTGCCACTAATCCCTAGTATTTTAAATGTTTTCTTATTTCATTGGAGTTATTTGAATGAACTAAAAAATGAAGAATATATAAATACGTAGATGAATGAATGCTAGGGAGTTCCTGTTGTCAATCTTTTACTAAGGTCGGAACACAAGTGTCACTCTGTACTAGCCAGGATAGATTTGCCACATGCAGATGGGTCAACCTAATTGTATGTTAGAGGGTTTCTCCCTTCTCTGACAATAAGCAACTTGGCTTTATGTCTATGCTGCATAAATTAACCATGGATATTTAGCAATGGACTGGAGAAGCAATCAAATAGTAATTAGTAGTATAGTTATATGTTTCATATAAATGCATATATACATACAGACAGTTTAATTCTGTGTGGTCATGTGAATTCAGTTCAGGTAACTTCACTATTAACACAAAGACAATTTGAAAGTAAAATTGGAAAATACATAGCTGAGTTGGAATGATCCATTAATACATATAAGATTTAAAAAAAAACAATCCTTATCTTTGTCATAAGTCCCAAGATCTGTCTCTGAGGAGTACCACTAGCAGCCTTTTCATTTCTGGTAACTCTCAGTGTAACCTCGTATTTTCATTCCACTTATCCACAATTACACCCTGATCGGTCATCCAGCTTGAGAGCTGCACTTCACAACTGTGAAGCCTGGGACACAGCTGACCATAGGGTTAACATTACAATTTAATTCCGGTTTATTCATAGGATCAGTGTGATCTCATCATGACGAGATTGGGAAAAGAGGTAATAAAAAGGTAATATTGGATTTTTTTCTTGATCAGCTGATACTGGTAGAGCAGACAAGTTTTCACATGTACCATCAAGACACAAAAGAATGCAATCAATTGTACTCCTATTACATTATTACTTTATTTTTCCGTTAGATATTTCTAATAGGGAATCACTTAGTTTGAATCTTTTGAAGGAGAAAAGTTAGTCATACAATAATCTCTTTAATATTGTGGGCCCATTGGTGGTTGATAAAGGATGTGACTTATTGATGTGATGTGTTAAAATGATGAAGTTTTTGCTTATGGTCAAATCCTTCTGCTGATAGTATCTCAATTTAGAGAAAGAATAATGCCGTTAGATCTGATACCAAGGTAGCTTCCTTAGCTTACTTCTAGTGTAAATCATCATGACCTGTACATTCATCATTTCTAGTGGAGAAACTCCTAGTAGAGGAGGCTCAGCTGTGACTACTAGCAAGTTAATTTTTTGTAATGTCCTTCAGGATGAATGGTTTTCTGGAACTGCTGCAGAGAAAGGATGGCACATCTTATGAACTGTCCGCCCTGTTCTGCAAAATGAAGTGCTATGTGTTGAAATGCCCGTTAGTAAGCTGATTGTAAAAGAGAACAGTTTTCAAAACAGTGATAAATAGAGTTATAGTGATCATTGTTAAGTGGTATGTACCTTCATTAGCCTTCAGTGGAAGAAATCCTCGCTACTGTATTTCTACTGTCATGTCCACATTTTCACCATTGCATTGCTAGTATGTGGTGCTGCATTAGGGTCTGTCTTTAGGGCAGAAATGTTCCTAAACTTATAATGGGATCCGTTCAGAGGCATGGTGGAATTTTTCTTATGTTGCAGAAATGAATTTAGGTCTTTCATCATTGTGTTGCAGCTTTCTTTAGGGCAATTCTAAACTGTAGCTCCTTCTTGGTAAAAGATACCTTTAGGCAATGGTTCTCATTATTTTAAATTCTATGTTATGCCTCCAGAGAAGAATTCCTGTAAAAAAAAAAAATTATAAATTTATTTTTCCTCCCTCCTGCTCCCCTCTCCAAAAAGAAAAAAAAAAAAAAAAAGCTACTTGCTGAGGTTTTTTTATCTGGCAGCATACCTGCACAATACAGCTACCCAGGGCAAGGGCCCCAGCACTCTCTTTAAAGATGTAAAGAACATTTACATAACCAGCAATTACATATAGCAAATATATAAAATAATGCATCTTTATGATCCCTTCTTTGAAATTCAGTATTCACAATACTTTTTTCCTACTTTCCTTCCGTAGAGGTTTTGTTGGTGTATATTCTCTTCCTATTAATTACTTTGATCTGCTCAATAAGCGCCTCACTTCAGGAGACTATGCAAACAAATAACCAGTCAGAATAGAAGCAAGTACATTAAATAAATAAGTTGCGAGTATCTCTTCAGTCATGGCAAGTAGTGGTTTGGGATGATCTCATCTTGGCCATTTTTGCATGTATTTCAGCACTTTGGCAGGCCTGAAATATATGGCAGTCAAGCAAGATTCATGAACAGTGAATCCTATGAAAATTCAGCAATGGTGGGGCACTCGTATCAGTGTACAAAATGCTGTCTGAGGTCTAGATGGATTAAGGAACATTACCATCAAGATGCATTAAGACAGAATCAGTGCTGATAATTGAAGAGTAGAAATTTGATGTTGTGACTGAGATTTAGTTTGTTTGGTTTTTTAATTTTAGTGAAAATGCCTTGCAACTTATAAACTGTCAATGAATTTTAGGCAATTATCTGTAGAGTAGATTGTTCCACGTGTGCAAACATATTTCTAGACTTACTGACATTTGAGCCCCAGAAAGCCTCAATGTTTTGTATTTATCAGGGTGTACTGAATTGTGTCCTGTTTCTGTTCCTATTTAATTGCTATTGTTAGCTATACTTGGCAAACACAGTTGGACTTTAAAACAAGGTTGGCCAAAAAAGTTAATGTTTAGAAAGTACAATGCCTTTTTGTTTCTGTAATTTTTTTTATTATTATTTATTTATTTTTTTTGTAGTCTGCTGTGTTCACACAATTCAGTTCTTTTTCTTTCAGAAAAGATTTTTTCTGACATCTTGGTCTGAACCATTCCCTCTATCCTCTAAAAACCCCTCTGTTTCCAGAGCAAGTCAGCATGCCCTTGCAGAAGGGCCTTTCAGCAATGCCTGGCATTTGTGTGAATTTGTTTATGACTGAAGGTGAACAAAGAAAGGTTATTTATTAACTTATTGTATATTGTTACTGCTGGCATCCAGGGCACTGATGTCACAGTGAAATGTTTTGGAGAGAGCTGATAAAACAGTTATAACACTGCTGTGCAGGGATCCCTGGAACACTGTGGGGGAACAAGTTATTGTGCTGCACAAGTGAGATTCAACCTGTCCTGACGTGTGCTTATAGTTAACTAACATACACGTGTTAACTAACATCACGTGTTAGTGTTTGTCTTCTTGGTTTCAGTAATGTATATCTCTCTCAATTTTTCCTTAGTGCATCTGTAATATGACAGACCTGATAGGTGAAAGTCCCCAGGGTGCTTTGTTTTGCTATCAGCAAGTATAGCACTTTTCAGGATTATAGCTGCGTATCTTTGATGTAAGAATCCAGGTTCTATGATTCTTTGATGGGTCTACATACGGCTATTTCTTCACTGTAAGTGCTTCATGGTCTTTCTGTTTTACAGTTTGCATTACTCTAGCAATTACCAGTTCTTTTTAAACTAAAGTTTCTTTTCTAAATAATTACCTGCTTGGACTGGGTGGGTTACATTATCGCAGCGGTGCAGAGAAGGTTAGGCATCTGACTACTGCTAATAAGTAATCACAGAATCATAGAATAACTAAGGTTGGAAAAGACCTCTAAGAACATCCAGTCCATCTACCACCAATATTTCCCCACTAAAGCGTGTTCATTAGTACAACATCTAGATGTTTCTGGAGCACCTCCAGGGACGGTTACTCCACCACCTCTCTGGGCAGCGCGTTCCAGCACCTGACTACTCTCTAAGAGAAATTTTTCCTAATGTCCATCCTGAATCTCTCCTGGTGCAACTTGAGGCTGCTTCCTCTTATCCTATTGTGCATTATGTGGGAGAAGGGGCCAATCCCCACCTCACCACAACATCGTTTCAGATACAATCCCAGTTTCCCCAGAAGCTCCCCATAAGACCTGTGCTCCAGACTCCTCATCAGCTTTGTTGCCTTCCTCTGAATATGATCCAAGGCCTCCATGTCTTTCCTGTAGAGAGGGGACCAAAACTGAACACAGTACTCAAGATGCAGCCTCACCAGTGCTGAGTACAGTGGGATGATTACTTCGTTGCTCCTGCTGGCAACTCTATTTCTGATACAAGCCAGGATGCCATTGGCCTTCTTAGCCAGCTGGGCACATTGCTGGCTCATGTTCAGCCACGCTTTGACCAACACCCCCAGTTCTGTTTTTTGCACACAGTCTTCCAGCTGGTTTGCCCCAAGCCTGTAGCATTGCCTGGGGGTGTTGTTGCTGAAGTGCAGGACCCAGCACTGGTCTTGTTGAACCTCATCCCATTGGCCTCAGTGCATTGATCAGCCTGTCCAGATCCCTCTATATGGCCTTCCTGCTCCCAGGCAGATTGACACTTCCTGCCAGCTCGGTGTCATCTGCAAACTTACTGACAGTGTACTCAATCCCTTTGGCCAGGCCATCAATAAGGATATTGAACAGGACAGGCCCCAGTTCCTAACGCTGTGGAACACCAGTTGTGACTGGTCTCCGGCTGGATTTTACTCCAATCAGCACTAGGATAGGAGCAGCAGTGAAAGCTTACCATCTATTTTTAAAAAGTTCAGTTTTTGAAACAAAGTAATTTGAAGTTTTTCAGCAGATGTGGGGAAGAGAGAAAAAAAGAGGCATGTAGCTGTAAAGCTGCCCAGAAATGTGTTGTTTGCCTTATTTTTACTTCAAATAGTAACAGATTGTTCCAGAAGTACCTTAGCAAACCTTGGGCTAGGGTATTTCAGAACAGGAAAAAAAAAAATACTCAGCAGAAGACATAGTAAGGCAAGCATCCAACAAGCATGCTTTGAAGGAATTTCAGTCAGAAGCAGGACAAGAAAAAACATGGCCAGGGTAGCTACACAGTTATATCAAAAGCAGTGTTCAGTTTTTATCTCGTTCACACTATAGCTGGCTCTAGACCAGAGCTGTAAAATGATAAAATTGTTCCCAGTAATGTTAACTGGAAACTTTGATATTACTGCCATTTCTTCTCCTATGAAAGGTTCCTGTCTGTTCAGTTAGAACATGGCTGTTGGCACGGCCGGCTGGGTTAAAGGGATCCTGAGCGTGCTTAGAGATGGGTGGCTGATCAAGGAGGGAAGGGGAAAACAGAATGCAAAATTGATACAAAAACCATTGCATAAGTGAATATATTCTCTAACAGCAACACAGTTGCTTTCGCTGAAATTCTAAAAGGCAAGAAAAAAAGGAAAAGGGAACATGCAGGGAAAGCTTATTATCAATAGTTTTTTATGTACTTCTTCCTTGTGTTTTTTTTTTTTTGTTTTTCTTTTTTGTTGTTGTTTTTGTTTTGTTTTGTTTTGTTTTGTTTTTCCAAAATAATTTTCTGCGCTATGCTTACAAGGCAGAATTAACAGCTCTTCCTACACTTGCTGCCTTGGGAAAATCTAGCGATCTGAAAGTCTTTCTAGAAGCACGTAGGAAATTAAGATAACAGAAGTAACTGTTTTCCTCTTGTCTTGCTTTTGTCAAAGCCTTTTAAAGTGGGCTAGAGTGGAATGAATTTTTCTTTGTCTTCTCTTAGTGCTTATATGAGAAAAGCTTATTTCAAGTGATGGCTTTGAGACCTTAAGTCTCACCTGTATGGAGTTTCAGGTGATCTTGTGTATTTTCTCCTAAGCAGCACAAGTTGTCAGCTCACCCCACTGCCTGTTGATATTATACATAGCTGGTACCCAAAATATTTGTATAGGATGTACCTAGATGTAAATTTAAAACATTGGAGAATAATTCTTTTTTCTGCATGTGTATTTTTTTCACAAGAGAATAGGCCCATTTACTCTCAAAATACTGTTCTTATGTTCTAAAAGTATCTCCACACTCAGTACATTTGGAACTTTTTCAATTGAAAGTGCCGTATACATCTCTAAATCCAAACATCTAAAAATGGCAGACTGCTGAGCACCAGAAAAAAATCGTATTTGTCAAAAATAAATATTACTGTGGTAAATGGGATTGATACAAATAAATACTACAGGAACACAGAGACATGAGATTAATAAAACATGGATATTATCTGAATTCATTTTCCATCTTTTATTTAGTTAGTTCTGGTCATCAGTTTGAGAGGATGGGTTGTGTGAAATGCATAGATTTTTGTACTTACGTTCCACTGCATCAATTTTCCTTGATTCTTTTGAGGAGGTCTAATTGTCTACTAGATTACACTTTATAGCCACACTGATACTGAGTATTTATTAAGATGAGTTTATCTACTCTCATCTGTAAATTTGGATTGGGTTCTATGCATCTACTATCACCCATTAGTTAAATAACATTCCTGTCTTTCCTAGTTAGAAGATAAATAGGATGAACAACAATATGCCAGCCCCTTTCCCACTGTACTTTATATTGAATCAAATGCTTGCCTGCAGCAGCAGCAATTCGATAGTGCCTTCACGAAGCTACTACAGAACTTATTACTGTGGGTAAATTGCTTTGTATGGTATAAACTACTGTGCTGGAGTCTAAAGGGACATGAATCCCAAACAGTGTTTAAGATAGACCATTAAATATTTAGAGACTGTTACATTAGTTTTAAAATGCTTAGGAAGGTAAAACTTTATCCAAAAAGAGAAAAAAATATTCATTCTGCTCCCATTAAGTCAGTGATTTAATAGAGTTTTCAGTACAATGCATTTGCTCCATGATAATCAATTACTTTGAGCAAATTAAAATATAAATTAAGTTGTCTTGGAGACAAGGAGGTTCTAAAACAATTCGTTCTGGTTGCACATAAATAGAAATTTTCTAATTATGATTTCTTAATGTCAGAACTAACACATCATGAAAGAGAAATAGCTTTTGCTGCTGTGATTCTTAATCCAACAACTACTAATTTCTTTGTTTCAGTGTTGGGAGAGCCAAATTATAACCTTTCTGTAGAAAGATATCACATTTCTTCATTACATGTGTGAGCCATGCATGAACCTTGAAGAACTGTTTGGGCAGCTGGCAATGGGAATGAAAAAAAAAGCAAACTCAGTTTTACAGATTTGTCCATGTAAGCAAAACTCCTTGTTTTCCAGAGGAAGAATAATTGATATTGTCAATAATCTTCAATAACTGAGTGTTGAAATCAGTTAGGCGTTTTAAGCCTGCACTTTTAATGCTGATAAACTCTTGCACTATTTAATTTGTATGCATGAATGTTTGGCTGGGATTTTTTTTTAAATTATAGGTGTAATCAGGATCATCAGATTTCCAGCAAAGATTTTTCATTACTTCTGGAAAAAAAAAAGCCCTTCTTTCTGACATCCAATGCGGCACAGCTGAGTGACTCTTGAAAATAAATACAAACCAAAAGACGCTGTAAACCAGGGCTGCTCTGTGAGTAATTCTGCAGAAGCTGGATTCTGTATCAGATGAACTAGAAATGGTGTCAACGTAGGTCAGAAAGAATTTCGAGCTTGGTTTTGAGATGCAGTTCTATGGACTCCATTCTTGTTTTCTGGTAATGTTTGCTACACAGTAGAGTTTTACATCATCTATCTGACCTTTAAATATTATTATGAGATTTAAATTAACATTTCAGCAGCATTATGTCAAGGCCATATTCTTCAAAGAGTAAGAATTAACACTGCTGTCAATATAGACACTGAACCATCATGCATGCATTTAGAATTAAAAAAACTATGACAATTCTCTGTGTGCCTTCCCACAAAAAGTAAAACACATTTTGCTTACTGACACAAAAAAAACAACCAACCAACCAAAAAAACAAAAAACAAAAAACAAAACAAAACAAAAAAACAAAACAAAAAAAAACCAAACAACAAAGCAAGAAGAAAATTTCTAGTGAATTGAGGGAGCTAGAGCGCTCTAAATAGATGTTCTCAAAGAAATTTAGGCACGTTTTGTCACCATATCCCTGAGAAATTTCACAGCGGATTCTTGAAGTGGATGAAGGATGCATACTTCTGGGCTTCAGTTCTGCTCAGCTCTGAATGTGGTTAATTTTCCATATGTCAGACATATGCAGATCAGATTCTGAGAGATGAGTCTTGGAAAAGGAGGCAGTGGGGCAAAATGTGTGTGAGGTGCATTTTCTCAGTAAAAGCTGAGTTAGGGATTTGATCTTAGTGGAAGCATCTTATTCATAGATAATAAATGCAATAATTCACTGTGTAATTTAGAATTATAGCAAGGAAAGTTTGATTTATGTCTGTGGTGAAGTATTTCTGTTTCTGCATACCTGTCCAAGAAAAACAAAAAAAGGTTAAAGGAAAGGGGCAATTTTCTAGTGGTGTCACTTTCAGAAATAGGAAAAATGTAGGGTTACCTCTTAGAGCTCTTTTAGAGTGGTTCTATCTGCTATGAGAACTACAGCCAGGGCAGCTGGTCAGAATATTAAAAAAAGAACAACCAACTAATAGAGGATTAAAAATGACCATGATTGAAATGAGTTTCTGTTTTCAAGCTGCACTGCTTCAGCACAATAGTTCAAAGACTGAGATGTGCAGGAGGCACGTTGTACCTGCTGGTCCCCAGGGGAGGAGTTTCCTGTATTTCCAGTGGGATCTGGGAGAAAGAGATGGCACATTGAAGTAGGCTCGCTCTGTCTCTGTGCCTCAATGTACTGCGTTCCCATAAGGGCTGCAACCACAGCCTGGCTGCTTGGAGGAGCAGCAGGACTCAGCTCCCCAGTCGGCACAGATTGACAGGCAGCTTGTGGGGCATGGACCTTTTGAAGGGAAGGAATGAGCAAGGTGTGCTGGGAGGTGCTGAGGAGATGTTGTGAGTACTTTTAGGGGCTGTTAGTTGACCACATCCTAAGGTCAAATTCTGTGTGCAGAAGGTTGATGTGTATTTTTGGGGAATGTGATGTTCTCTTCATAAAGAGAAGCTTATTCTGAACCTGCTAGGGACTATTGATTTTCTTGCTTCTGTTAGGGGCCTCCCTGAGCCCTTTGTGTTGTCGTTGGTAGGGCACACTTGCTCAGTCTTCCCCATATTTATTGTGAGTAGCCAGAGGAATGGAACACTTACTGCTGGTGCAGTGCCATGTACCTTCAGGAGGAAGAGAGATTGTTTCTGCTTAAGGGAAAGGTATGGTCTCCCAAGATGGTAACTACAAGTGAGCTTCACACAGACAGAAATATTTTTGTTGTAGAAGATTTCAGTTTTGTTTTGTTTTGGTTTTGTTTTTTTTTTTTTGTAATTTGTGTGCTAATGAGCAATGTGACAAGCAGTGATGTTGAAAAGCAGCACTTTTCTTTCAGAAAAGTATCTTTTGAAAAGCAGTTTTAAAACATGGACTATACGTTGTGATTACATGCAGGGACTTTTAATTCAGTATTTCCATTTGTCAGGAGATCTGGTATTGCAGCTGATCACAGTGGATTCCTATTCTGTAAATGAAGAAATAGAAACAAAGATGTTCAGTCAAAATTTTTTCCACATGATGCAAAGCAGGGAAACCTGGCACACTATGACACCAGCCCTGGTTTTAAATTTACTTCCAAAATGACTTTAGTCCAACCTTGTGTGCTTGAGTAACTTATTCAGTCATTGTGTTAACAGAACTAATTCATTTCTGAGAGAAAGGATGGTTGCCTGAGGAAATGTGGGTGTATAAAGCTGAACTGAGCACCTTTAGGAGATGGTGGCAGGATGCTGCCATTTTCTGCAGTTTTCACTGATTACTTTTGTTCAAACTGTCAAATATCTTTGTTCTTTAAAGAAAAATATATACCACTTACTGGAAAATATTAGTGACTTAGGCAAGTATCTTCTTCTATATATTACTCCCACCTAAACAACTATAAAAAGTTAGCAGCAGAATAAATTGCTTGTCTGCTGCAATAGATCAAAAATACGATCTTAGTCCAGTGTTACACATAGCAAAATACAATAATGGCAAAATCTATAGCTGTAGAGATGATGAAGTAGCAAGAGGATCTGCCCTCTACTCTGAGGCCTGAGTATAGGATACGTTATTTAAATGTACAGCAGGCAGTGAAAGTGATCAATACTTCACAAGTCTCAGCTTCAGAAAGCAGTGAATATATTTGATCTTAACAGTTGATTATTGTTGGTGGTGCAGTAATAGGGATTGCTAAAACGTATGCTGTGGCCATCGTTATTGCAGTCTTTGCATAGCTGTTTAAACCAGAGGAAATATAATATGGTATGATACTAAGCTTAGATTGCTAGTGTTTTATCAGTACTAATTAAGTAGACTAAGCACAAAGCAATGGAGAATCTATCTAGTTTTTTTGATTCTCATGTGATTACAGGGTAGCATCTAGCACTTAGTGGTAATGTGCCACCATTGTCATTGCCACAATTCCAATTTTGAACCTGTCTTTACACCAATATGGAGTCCTCCCCACCTTGCTGCTACCTTTGAACATAAGTCAGTGCTGCATTAACCTATCCAGATCAATTGCTAAATGTCCTGGAAGAAATATTATGCTTTTTGAATGAGCTAGATATGGTTTAGCAGTTAACAGTCTGGCAAGCATGGGGAGGACAAAGTTCTTTGTGTTATAAGCAGTATCTTATGATTTGTGGTATAATCTGTAAAAATCTTAACCAGTAAGATTTGGTTTAAATTGTGCAAGGGTTTCAAAGATTTAATTGGCAGGGTGATGTCAATTTATATCTCTCTAATTGATGCTAAACATTCTTTTTGTGAAAACTTTCAACTGGATTGGATAGAACAGCTTAAATCCACCTAATGTTCCAAAACACAACTGCTTTTGTCTTGTGGTGTCATTTAACTATGAGCCAATTGGGAAAGCGTAAGGGAGTAAGATGGGTGGCTAGTATGAAGATCACTCTGAAAGTAGTGCCTCTTATTTATTTCCGTGAAAATGACAGCAAATACGAAGAATACACTAATAGTACTTGATAGAGCAAATTCTTGCCTACAAAACAGTATTTCTCAACGTAGTCACTACCATTAGCTGTGCATTTTCACCTGCAATGCATGGGAGACTGCATGCTGCACTGCCTCACTGTGCTCATGTCCACTATTTTGTCTCCATTAACGTTCAGCAAACATTGACGAATGTTAGCGGGTGCAATTTTTTCCACATGGAGAAACTCGGTGACATGCCTTTTCTTCAGCAGCACTAACCATTTTATCAGTCTGCCCCTCTGCTGCCTACTGTCTCACAGCAAGAAAATGCGATGGAATGTTGGTGGGAAGGTTCAACCTCTACTGCCAGACCGCCAACATCTACTTTGGTATTGTGAGTCGGCATAATAAAACAGGAGGCATTACCTTTGGAGTGGCCCTCATAGTTTTCTATTTATGTGAGCTGGATAGTAAATAATTTGAGCACTATTTGAAAAAATGGGTAAATATTGCAATAAAGACAGTGGTAATGGATTGAGGCTCACCGGGCAACTAACTGAAGAGAAAAGGTAACATGATGAGTTGGGTTCCATTTTGCTTCTTTGATGATTGGGAGCATAGAAGGCATGGAGGTAGCTGCCAGATGTGTGGTGAGCAGCCTGATCCTACTTGGGCAGACAGCAGGTACCACGACTTCCCAGGATGTTACTGGGGAGGTGGAAGGGGAGTCTGAGGTGCTTTTCCCATTTGCAGGCTGGAGATGTCAATAGTAGATGTAGCAGATTTGTGAGCAAATATGAATGGCAACAATTTTCTTGCTGCTCCTTTGTCTATAGTTTATCTGCGTGAGTTCTGACCAATTTGTCTGCGCCATGGATTGAGATCTATTGGAATGAAGGCAAAAAAGAGTCACAAAAATTAGGAGCAAAGTTTGTTTTGCATGTGTCAGTACAGCACTTTCAGTAAGCGCTGCAAATCCACAAATCATTGCTATAAAGGTCTAATGCTCCTGATGTATATTTCGGATAACTGACACCGTTATATTTTGACAAAAATAGAATCTCAAATCCGATGTTGGAGTTCCCGTTAGTCATCAGTGGCTATAAAGTGAATCACACTGGTGCTGATGAGGGTTCTTTAAGACTTTATATACAGACAGAAAGGTTGTGTCTAGTGCATTAGCTGAAATGACACTGTCATTATTCATCTTGCTAACTTGATTTTAATCACTTTTGTCCCTAGCAGGCTAGGAAGTGCTTTCTAATGCACTAGACTGTGACTTTATCATGACACTTATATTGATAGCAATTAAATTTATCAGCATCTTAAAAAGACAATGCAGCTGACTTAAAACTATGAAGTATTTAGCCAATTCTTTTCAGTATAATATGATCATTTTCCTATTAGTATTTACTGTAAATCTGTGAGGTTAGAAAGTAAATGTAGACTGCTGAGAGGAAAAATCAGTAGTGCGCACTGAGGAGAATACTGACACTGTGAAAAGAAGCACTGCTGTTCTAATTCAGGTTGCCGCATGGTCACATCCAGCCTTACTTGAATTTATCTCAAGCACAAAACAGCCTTTAAATGTATTGCCTGGGAGAGCTTTGAAGATTGAGAAAAGCATGATGAAGGGTTAAAGGTTGCATGGTAAGTTAGGGTCCATGTCACTCCCTTTGTGAGCATTTTCTCTGTGTTCCTGTTTCCTGGCAGAGTAGAGACGGAGTTGGAAATAAAGTTCAAGTCTCCTGAATACTGGTGCAGTACTGTCTCTCACTCTCGTTGTATCAGTACCAGGAACTGGCTCATCGTTGTGTGCATATTTTGAACCTTTAGAGTCAGTGCAGGGCTGTGTGTTTCTAATAATCTCTACCAACTGTACATTTGAAACCATACAAAATTCCATTGAGGTAAGGCTTCCAAGTCTCATTTGTGCTGCTGTGGTTCTCCTTTGTGGATCTCAAGGGGATGAAACATTTGCATGAAAATACGAGAAATTAAAAATACAGACATTGTGTTATCTTTTGGTTTTCTTTTAAAAACATAGAACAAATTTAGTGTGTTTCTTCTGAAAGTTTCCAGAGAAGCTCTCTTCCACTGAAGTAGACAAGATAAAATATCAAGTATCTGAGGAAATGTTATAAAAAAAATTTTGATTAAACTTAAGCCTAAAAATCTAGTTTTGTTTTTTCCTTCTGCTTAGATCTGGCATTTTCCTGAAAATATGTTATGCTATGAATTGTCTAGGATTAGATTTTATTTTTTGTAATTAGAATTATTAACAGAATGTGCTTTTAAGAAAAGGTCAGATATGTATCTTTTTAGATCTTATGAATACAAAAATATAATCAAACCAGAAGTGACATTAACTTGGTTACTCACATCATCTCATGGTCATCAAAGTTGAAGCGTCGAGAACTTTAATCTCTCAGGGAGCAAGTTTCTGTCCTTACATGTGGTCTCTTCTCTGTGATATTTCTGACATCTTGACACAATGAAGCTGCCTCCAAGAACTTTCAGTTTGATGCACTGATTTGTGCATCTAAATCAATGTGCAGTGTGAGCTAAAAAAGGAGGAGATCTTCTGTGAACTTGAAGTTGCTAAGCACAGCAAAGTCCTTCTAGTAGCTCAGAGATTAGACTGTGACTTGGTGTTGTTAACTGTCAGCAATATAGGAAGTTGATTGATATCTGTAAATTATCTAGATACAATATTTGGTTAGAATAAACAATCAATTTTTTGCACTGTTCAGACATTTCATGGTACATGGACATTAAAGTCAGAATGTTAAATAGAAGGAATAGAGAAGCAGAGCCCAGCATAATCCACACAGTGCACGATATTTAAAGAGCACTGAGAAAATCTGGACTATGTTGAGGAGTAAAAGGGAAATAAATGCTGGACCTGAGTGATAGGAAAGATATCTCCTAAGTGAGTTAAGTCTTCTGGATTATGGAAGTAGCACGTGGCACTTACCATGCCCATAATTTGCAATAACAATAATAGTCTGTAAACAGCGGCTATGCCACACACACGATTGAGGAAAGGCAAGCACTAAGCTATTTAAAAGGAAAAAGAATTAAAACAACCTTTACAAGGTTTTATACGTAAAAGTGAAGTATCACTTAACTACTGACCTCTCCTCTCTCCTCTGTTTCCCCTTTGCCTTCCCTTTTTATCTTCAGATTGGACATCTCTTTTATTCTCCTACCATTATTTTGCCTATTAGAATTAGTGCTAAGTGAACTTGGTCCGTTTTCAGCAACACTGAATTACCTTTTATCCAGTTCAGTTGCTGTTGAACTTGCTACTTCTCCAGCCAAACAGCAGGAGATAGCAGGGAGATGATAACTGGGCAGAAAAATAGCATTACTGACTACCTTAAGTTGCAACAGAACTTACATATTTCTTTTACTTGGGGCTCATAATGTCTTCTGTTGGCTCTGTCAAGATTGTTGCCAATTCATAATTGAGAGTAGGCATTTTCCTTCCATTGTTAAAGGTTTAAATGAGAGTCTTAGAGAATTCTTAGGGGAAAATTAATTGCCTCAGTTTGACATACTTGCTCATTTGTGTAGTGAAGATGGACTCTTAGGATCATAGTACAATGAGAGATTATGTCAACATAGGAGCACTTGGGCTTAAATACAGCGCTTTTCTCAGCTCAGAGCTTCTAGCTAGCTGCCAATTTTTGGTTTCTGGATTAAAAAAAAAAAAAAAAGAAAAAACTGCAAAATTTTGCAAAGTGATCTAATGGGAAAAATATCTGCTTTTATACATAATTTGTTGTGATTGTTTTTCTTGATTAGTAAGCATAATCTTTATTTCAAATTCGTTAGTTTAAATGACAGTATATTATTTTTTGCTATAATCTCCATATGCATTAAATCTTCTTTCTAAGGAAATGCACACAATTGCCCTATGAGACAAGTCTGTTATTGATATCTCTATTTGACAGTTTGTGCTGGCATGGAACATTTAAGAAATTTTCTCTCCATTGAGAGATTAATTTATTGTTTTATTTTTAATTAAAGGAGGGCATTCTTCAAAGACTAGACAGACTTACATGAACCTGAATTCCAAAGCAGAAAATTCTAACTGTGCAACTCTTAGACTCTCATAGGATTCTTTTCTTTTTTTTATCCTCCTTTGAGGATACGTGAGAGGTCACTAAGATTACTCCAATATTCAGTGTGCTTTAATTTTCACAATGGCCATTTACAGCTGTGGCCAATAAGAAAACTCTGGAAATTCCAGGTAAGTGGTGACCAAGGATAACATTCTTCATTTATGAAATGTGTTTTCGTTTGGGTGATGAGATAAATTTCCTGATTAGATTGCCTGGTTCTTCAGAGTGATGAAATAACTCCAGGAAGGAATGCCTTTAAGGAAAGGGGCAAGAGGAGGCAGCGGAGTGGAGGCAACCCCACACCAGCAACTAAGTGAAACTTTGGTGTATTGGGAAGGAATTCCAGATTGCTTTGAAGGCAGTGGAGTGCCAAAGGAGCTTAGTTGAATTTTTAACCCTTATGCTGGCAATTTGAACAGTCTGAAAAGAGTTAGCCACATCAGAACATTAAGTGCTTCTTGCTGCCACAAATGTCGTTATTTAGATTAGAACTGAGGAAAAAAAACCACAACCACCACCTAACGAAAAGAAGGCATAATTAACATGAAAGAAGGAACCGGGAAGTATGCCACTAATTTCTGTTCAACTTAATCTATGAATATATCACATATAGCTGAGGAATATGGTACAAATAGTACCATAAAAACTTCCAGTCTGATGCCTCTCTGTGAAGGAGATAACAGAGAAACTAGAAACCAAGTTCTGTTCATTTTTCTGCAGGATATAAAATCTGTGAAAACTGCTAGTTTCACTTTAATAGCTGTCTGAGGTTTGGCTTGTTTTCTCCACAAATTGCTCTTAGTTTTATTCACTTAAAAGTTTACTGGGAAATCATGGTGTTCAGATTTAGCATGCTTGCGTATCTTCCCTGTATTTTTAACTTTGCATTTGTTTTAAACAGTTTAATCTTCTCATTTGCTAGTGAAATCATAGTTTCCCGCAAATAGGATAAAAATTGATCTTGTTTGTGTGCAAGCAGCTGCATCAAAGTCTCTTCCTGTACCTGTTCATAATAAAGGCAAGATATTCATTTCTACTACAGATAAGTAGAATGACAATCTTCAATTACTGGGAGGAGAAAGACCTCATTTTGTAGAAATGCCTCTAAATCATTCCTAAAATTACAAGATTCCTTCTATAGAAATCCAGAAATTTAGAGGCTGAATCAGAACTAGAGACTGAATTAACTTAAATGCAGAGAAAAAAAGATTCATAGTGCATGTTAGTATTAATAAAGATCATATCTTTCAACCTGAAGGTATTCTGGAACAGAACAGTTTTGTTGGCCAGTTTTTTCAGTCTCTGCTAATCTTTTAAATATTATTTTTTCCTCTTCATTTTCCTATTATGCTGTCTCATGTTTTTGGGAATGGATATTTCATGTGTTCATAGAATTTCTCAAATGATTTTGGTCTGAGGATTGCAGCAATCCCCTCATTTTTTGTCTGAGGTCCTGAAACATTTTGTCCCTCTCTACACTGAAGCACACCACAGGAGAGCTCAGAACCATTACAGCATGTTTTTTGGACGCTAATAATTGTATCAGTGTAGTACAAATAAATGACATCTTCCAAAGGAAAAAAATGTTAACTCATGGATAAGTTATTCTGCATTTGATATTGTAATGTTTATATCCACAAACCTATATGATCTCTGCTCAATAAAGATAGTTTATTCCTTTCAGTGAAAATAGCAAACCCTGTATTGTAAGAACCAGTGGAGGTCACAGACCCTGATGACTGAGATGTCAGGAAGCAGAGGCACAGGTAGCAGGGAAGAAAATGACATCTTGCTGTCCTAGGACTGAGGAAGGATGTTCAAGACCCTTGCTAGTCCCTGAGCGGGGCCTTTGGTCTGTCTTCCCTTGTAGGGGTTTACCTGTACTCTTCATTAAACTTTCTAAACTTTGCGTTTCTCTATTACACTGCTCACTATTTCTGAAAGCCCAGGACTCAGCTTACTGTCCATATTCACCATGAAAACAAAGTGCATGTTTTTGTATGCAGTCATAGACTCCTACTCTCATTGTGACTTCTTTGTGGTAACTCTTGTGATGCGTTACTGTGAAGCAGCACAACAATGGCAGTTTTTCTGCACTGGTTGGTTGTTTCTGTTGAAGCCTTGCACCTTTTGATCACCTTTTATTGGAGAACATCTCCCATTTAAGACCACTGAATTCTGACCAGCTCTCGCTACGTTTCTTTGCTCACTTTTGTTAAGTTTGCAAATTCAATAATCAAAATATTACTGAGCACATCATTAAGGTATTTAACTGGACTGACTCATTGGCTGTACTGCTGCAGAATCCCCTTCAGTGCAAACTTTCTCTTCAGCAGGAAATTGCTGGTATCTTCACTAAAACACTGGTCATGTACATAGACTTTTATATTGTATTTCTTTTGAAGGCATTCTGATGCCGTATTTACAATATGGCTTAATGCTTCTTTTTTCAGGATGTAGATAAAACCTTATTGCTATTTTTTTTTTATTTTTTTAAAGCCTGTTACTTGTCTATAGAAGGAGATTAGATTAACTTGATAAGTCTTTGTGATAAATCTTGCTTGCTATTCTTTGGCTTTGTTACTGTGTGATGTGAAACTCATCACATGATTATTTGTTCTAGTTTTGCTCTGTAATTATTCAGTTATTCCTCTTCCATTGGCACACTGTGCATGCCATTCTTTAGGTGTAACTTTGGGCATTTCTCCTGAGTTCTCAAAAATGGCTCAAAAAGTGGCTCAGCCATTTCTTTAAATGTCCTAGGAGGACATTTACCTTGTCATGCTCACTTGAAGGTTTTGGGGAAGTGGGTGACTAACAAACAAACTTGCTCTTAATATACCTCTTTCTAAGTAATGGTTTCTTTATACCACTCTTGCACAAAAATAAGGTAGCAATGGTCAGAACACATAGTGAACCTGTCATGAAATAAAGTGTGGTCTCTAACTATGAGCAACAGGTACTTCTATGTCCAAAGTGAATTAATTTTTTTCTTTTTCCACCTAAGAATAAATCCTCTTTTTTTTTTTTTTTTTCCACACCCCAGGGGTTGCTGCTGGAACCAACAGTTCACAAACAAACAAACAAACAAAAAAAAACCCTCACAAATAACTATGTACAGAGACAGCAAAAACAGATTTAATTAATTTAATTTAATTAACTAAAATGAAAACAGGACCTGTCAAAGAACTGAAGAGAGAATGCAGTGTCAGTGCTGCTTATTTCTAAACATCAACATTTTTTTCTCCTATGACTTGCTGAATATCAAGATAAATGTGAAATAACCTGGTATAAATTTAAGGTAGATGGTGACACCAACTGGTGGTGAAATATATGCATTTAAAAAGTGTGGGTCCAGATTCCTCCACTGCCCTTAGCAGAAAAGCTCCTGGAATGGCTTTTATGCCATGTCACTGCAGCAGCTAAGTGCATATTTCTCCCTCATCCTTTGAACATGCCTATCCTCTCTGATGGTTAGGCAGAAAATGAATTCCTGAATAACAGATGTGAGCCACACTTCCAAAGCACTTTCTTTGCTTTCTTTTGTTTCTGTAGAATTGTTGTCCTAAGAAACTGATAGAATGGTGATAAGTTTCTGCTGAGGATGTTGGTACTTCTTTCTCTTTGGAAAGAACGTTACTCTGTCCTCATCTTAGAAAGGAAAAAAAAAAAAGCAAGACACGCCTTTTTGTATTAGCACAAAATTGAATAATCGTTGAAATTCTCAGTTGTAGTAAAACACAAAAAGAAAACAAAGACAACAAAAGAACACTGAATTGAAAACAAATGCGTTATAACTTCTGCATTTCATATTAAACTCAACTAGGATCTAAATGAATTCTTAGTTTCTAATAAGATACTGGGAATAAATATCAATAGAGGGCAAACTGAAAAAGTATGTAATATATCAAAATAAAAATGCCTCTTTAGAAAGACAAAAAAAGTTATACAGAGGTCACTTGCAAATTCCCAATCCTGCCCCCTTTCCCCCTCCAAAGGAAAAAATATAAGGGAATTCTGAATTTCACTACTCAAACTCCCATACGTAGGCAAAGTCCTGAGTCATACCTTTCTCCAAAGAGCATGATTCCATGGGGGGACTGCGTATGTTCATATTCACCTCTTCATGGGTTTCAATAGTGTGGACCGAGTAACTTCCTCAGGTAGCTGAGTAAATCTGGTTAAGAGAAGTATGAAATACTTGAATGCTTGAATCCATAGATTTCCGTGTAAAGGCCTTTTATGTGTGAGTGAGACAGTGAACACCAACCCATATTGTTTTGGACCTGGGCTTCTTTAGGAGCTGGTGAAGTTAGTATTGTTGTCATTTGATCTGAAATAACATTCATCCATGTACAGGCAAGAGAGTGTAAAGAGACAAATACTTGTAGAAGACCAAGATAGAAAAAAATCAGAAAAACCCCCACCATTCAACTAACAGCATCTACCCCTGTCCCCCCCAAATCTTTACAAGGTATCTAAATTCTATTAGAAATGTGTTACAATGATATTATTGATGTATCCGTCACTTAATTTGTATTCTTCGCTGTAAATGTTTGGTACGTTGGGGTTATTAAAAAAAAAAAAAGAATATGGCTTTGAAATGTCTTGGAGGTTGTCAGCACTTTTTATCTTTGTGTGTTTCTAATGGAATAATTCAGAAACATGCATATCAAAAAGTGTATTAATGCCTAAAAAGCAGCGTAAACAATGTAAACAATGTCCCTTGTGTTCCTTGGTGTGCTCCTGTTTTCATTACTGCAGACTCGAAACGCACCAAGCAATTTAATTCTTTCAAGCTGCATTGTTTAGATAGGATGATGGTATCAGATATTCTCCTGCCTCTAATGGCCGTTGGGATTGTCATTGCTGAGGTGAATAGCTGAGCTGCCTGTTAAACAGTTTTCTCACAGAGCTTAACTGTACTGAAATTGAAAACGTTGTATGGGCTTGTGTATTTACAGCAAGCATGTGATCTTTCAACCTAACGCTGGATTAATGTTCTCTTCTTCAAGCCTCAGAGCGCACAAATGAAATGTTTGACAAAAATGTTTTTTTAATTTTTTTTTTTCCCTTCAGCAAGTGCTTTTGTTAGACCTTTCTTGTTTCTCTCCCCTATTTTTTCCCCTTTCCAGAAGTGAAAATTTGAGCGAACTGGGATGTTTAAGCCAATAGGTCTGGTTCATTTTCCTGTTTATTAATGAGCATAGGTAAATCAAGTTCACTGCAGCAAACATGTATACACCTGAGCTAAAGCACCATATGATGGTGGTCTGAAGAGTGGGAAATTACTTGATTGTAATGCCTGCTGGGCTACTAAGACAAAGGTCTTCAAACTGCAGCATCTGATATCAGAACTTCATGCTCTGCTGTCACATCAGCTGAGATACCTTAGAGAATACAACTCCTGTAAAGCGTTGCTTCTTCAGGTACAACCAAGACCTCTAAAATGGCATCTGGTATATAAAATTACTTCTGGTACCTATATGCAAGTTATTTATTTTTATTACGTGTTCAGAGCTGTTCATCTCTTCTTCCAAGAGGAAGGTTGTAACTGCCAGGAAATTCCTACTGAGTCCTTCCATCAGCTGTCTGCTCTGGAGGTGATTTTGTGTGCCTGTGTTGTTCACACTGCAGCTGTGTTCTGTGTTATGGCAATGAACAGAGTTAACCAACGCATTGAATTGCAGAACTTTGGAAACGTCAAAGTTACTTTCAGTGAATGTATGGGGCATTAAAATTCTGACATCTCATTTTCGTAGCGTAAGTCCAAATATGAGAAGTTGCTTGCAAAACAACCAATGTGTAGACTGTGCTGAGGAGGAACACTTGAAGAGCTCCGCTTGTACATAGCCAGTCTGTACTGACTCTGAGCCAAGTTGTGCTCGTCTCTGGGCCCATTGGCATCCTCAGACCAGGGATAGGAGGCTTTACACAGAAACCTGTGGGGAAACCCATGATTCTTCCATTCAGAAAGCCTGTCTGGTCACATGGAGGGGAGCTGTGTACTTCTTGTCATATCTGTTTCTGCCTTGCAAACTGAAATTTCCAGAATCATTTTCAAAGCAAAAGTAGTTCAGATGTGTGAAATGGTAATTTTCCTTAAGTTCCCCTCTTTCCCCCAGGTGGCTGTCTGGTGCAGTACAATAGTGCATTTCTCAGTGTGAAATAAACCCCTAAATACGAAATGGAATTACTGAATACCGCTAGCATTCTTCTTTCCTGAAGGCAAGAGAAGATAAATATTTCTCATTTATAACGTGGATTACAATCCCATTGTATTCAACATAGTGATTATGTTCAGTGGAATAGCACTACCAAGAGAAAATACTTGGCATGCAAGTTATGAAAGATAAAGTAGTGATTCAAATAAATCTCTGTTAAAATTACTAAGATCATCATAATATCTAGGGAGTACGTCATATGCTGTGCACTTGATACAGCCGTAGCAATATGCTGGTTTGAGTACTTGTTCTGAAACAGGAATTTGAACAGGTTTTTGTGCATACTTATACAGCAAGCTTATGCCTACAATGAAATGCTAATTCATTATGATGGCCTGTGTTTCCTGCCATCATTTGCAGATAAAATGATATGGAAATATCTGCCTCATTTTAAGTAAAGAAATAATTCTAGAGATAGTGGCAATCCCAAAGGCACCTGTACAATGAATTACTTTCTTGTCATGGATTAAAGTGTATGGATTCTAATTAATTTTGGCATTGCCTTCTTCATAAAAAGAATCATCGTATCGGAAATTCATAATTAAGAAGGATTTTGCATGGTGAGATTGACCTTTGTACCCTTATTTCTTTTCATTTTAATGTAACTGTCTTCTAAAAATGAATTGAGCCTTGAGCAATTTTAGGATGAAAATGAAGTGGAATGAAAAATGTTATGAATATTTACAAATACATTGCCTTTTTGTTGCCATACTTTGTTTATGCGTTGCTTCAAAGTTCTCTTATAGGAGAATGTAAAAGTTCGTTCTCATCATTTTTTTCATTATAGATGATGTTCAGATCTCAATTGAGCATTTAGGTGGTGTCAACTCCCTGCTAAATTCATTATTCGGCATGCTTTTCTCTGGAGAAAAGGAACATTGTGGCTGTTCTTCAGTCTTTTTTTTTTTTCTTTCCACTTCCCTGCCATCCTTTCCTCTACTCTACTTGTACACTGTGGGAAACCTAATGGAGAGGAAAAGTGCCTTTGCTTAAATAAGCTGTTGTATCCTCTTTTTGAATCGCTTTCTGCCCATGGCTGAACTTGATAGAATTATTATCATTTTTACTGGCAACAGGGTGAGAGAACAAACACTGGAGTGGGTTTAAGTTCCTTAGCTCTCATATTGGCTCATATTGAGATGCTGGCCACTGGTGACTGCGTGTGTCTGTGGCACGAGGAATTAGGCATAGTGTGCTCAGTGTGTGGAGAGCTGCCACCATCCCCACACTCAGAGTAACTGCTGGGGCAGCTCTCTTCTGGGAATGCCAGAAAAGCTCTCAGAGTAAGCAAAGTTCAAGCTTGTCACCAAGGGCAGTTACTTATATGTGGGCCATTTGAATGGGAAAGAGCTTCAGTGATGGAAAACTAGTTCTAGCCACAAAACCTGCTTGCAGAACAACTACTTGGGGCATAGTTTTCTTTTTTCATAGGACACATACCTCTTGTAGAGCCTGCTTTACCAAAGAGCTCTGCAGCAGGTAGGAACCAGCAGCTTCTGAAAGCTGGAGTCAGAAAAGGCTTTTCATTTCCTGTGCTCTATACATAAATAGAATATTAATATTATTGATATATCAATAATAATATGATAATATATTGATATATAATATCAATATGTTGCTCCTATGTAGCGTTAACGTACAGCCATGATTGAGATGAAGGAGGTGGAGGCAGAACGTGTCTTGTAGAGCTGAGAAAAGGCCTATGCCATGGAATTGTTTGCAGAATTTGCATTTTTTGAGCTGTGTTCTTTAAATCTTACAGATTTGTGCATGGTCATGTTTTAGCATTGGTATAAACTGCATTAGATGAGTTACACTATGAAATGAATTAAAACACACATGGTTTTCATGATGACTTATTTTGTGTGGTTGTCATACGAAGGATTTGATTAAATAGATGATATGTTGGTATATATTTCATGAATGCCAGTATTACTCACTCGTGTTACCAACCAACACTGACCAGATTTGCCCTTTGCTTTCCTGCCCGTCTGTTCAGTTCTCTGAGCTGACTGTAAGGCACAAAAGGTGGTTCTTACACTTTCAGTGCCGTGAAGCAGATGTGTCTGTTTTAGTCCACTACTGCTGGTTTTGCCACTCTTGTGCAGAAGGACAGAGCTTGTGTAAGAGAGGGGGAGAGCCTTTTCTCTGTAGCTAATTTGCTCTTATTTCTTTATTTTTTAATGATTCCTGAGGCTTAATTAGTGATTATGTTGCTACTGTTCTGTGTTTACACTAAAACATCTAATTTAGTGGCACTTGGCCGCTGTTTCTCTAATCTATGGTAGGATACAATATGGCAGTACATAATTAAAAAGTACTTTGAACAGACATCATTCTATGTTTGTTATTTTTCACTTGGGATGAAAATTAACAGAGCCCATTAGTGTGGCTGCATAGTGTGCGGTCAGCATTTCTAGTTGTCTCAGCACTTGTATGAGGAATTTAAATGTAATTAAGTTTATCTCATTCTGCCTGCAAACAGTTTTAAACCCAAGATCAGTTCTTTCTTTCCAGATTTTTTAAAATGCATTAGGACGTACATGAAGGATAAAAGTGGAAAGAACAGGAGTGTAATATGGCTTTTTCTGGTGAGTTTGAGTTATTTTCTTTATGCTTAGTTTCTGCAGCAGGTGTTGTGAGTAGGAGAGTTAGAATTACATACTGAGTTCTACTTTGATTCTAGCTATATTTATTCACAAAACAGAGCTTTTTGGACTCTGTTGCTGTCTCACCAGTCACTTCTCTTAGCACAGCTCTGGAAAGTTATGTTTTAATAGGGATATTGTTATTTTTTCCACTCCAGTGTGTTCTAAACATAATTTCAGATGATTTTGAGGAGGGTGAGGGAGAGAGGAGGAGGAAGAATTTGTTCCTGGAATAGAAGTGCAGGTATAGATGGTGAAGTCACTGCTGACTTTGTAAATCTGGAAGACCTGCAGTGGGTGGCCTCCTGAAGGCTTCATAAGAAACCATGAGAGAGGTGGTGGGGAATTTAAGTATGTCTTAATACTGTTGTGCCTATATAAAGCCTCATCCCACCTAGTTTTTGCATCTCTTTTAATTGCACAGGAAGAGTACACAGCATTAAGCAAGCACTACCTCTTGTTGTGTGTGGAGCCAGGGATTGGACTTGATGGTATTTGTGTGTCCCTTCCAAATTGGGATAATCTGTGGCTATGACTCTGTGATAATTGTTTCTAACTGCTCTAACTCAGGTGGTAGAAGAGGAAAGGATATTTGAATTTTCCTTTCACTTTAAAGTAAAGAAATGACAACAATTTTTAGCATTTTTTTAGTGGAGATTATTTAAGTGCACAAGTAAAGTTTATTTCTAGAAACACTGTCCCCACTAAGTTAATGATAGAGAAT
This sequence comes from Tetrao urogallus, assembly GCF_951394365.1. Lineage (NCBI taxonomy): Eukaryota > Metazoa > Chordata > Aves > Galliformes > Phasianidae > Tetrao > Tetrao urogallus. Next base: position 11,903,669 of record NC_136825.1, on the reverse strand, counting down.
ATTTGATGCAACATTAAGCTCAGGAATAAAAGGGGCTCTAGTACTGCTGTGTCAAACTCAGTAGTTTCAAGTAAGGTAAGAGGGGACATTGGTGCTGTCAGAACTTGGTCCAATCAAAGATATTTCTGGGTGATGTGATAACTGCTTTTGAATCTCCAGATTTTACTGGAAGGTTAAGACAACATCAGAACTGTGTAGTTTGAGACTTTCCTCATTTTCACAATCTTTTTTTGATGTCTCAGTAACTAGAATCAGCATAGCATCTGACAGAAGTTAAACAGAGGTATTGGATTAAAAATATCTAGTAGTAACAGAAGGGAATTTAATTCTTCAGATCATGAATCACAGCTTACAAAGAATGGTTCTGTGCTGCCAGAATTCACTGGTTCCTGGTGGTTCCCAGTCTATGTGCAGTGTGCCTGTTTTTGAGGTCCATACCTTACGTCTCAGTTGGTCAGCCGACAGGCGGTGATATCCACTCTTGCTCATCTTGAAGAAAATTCATTTAATTCTGTTATTTCTCAACACGGTTCCTGCAAAAGCAGCAGTTAATGATGAAAATTAGGAGAATTCTATTACGTCTGCCACTTTTCTCACATAGTACTCAAGTTAAAATCAGTTTCTGAGTCCCCCATGCGGGAGAAAGTTGTGAAGGTCTCAGGAGTGAGATCTGTGTTCTCAGAGTTGCTGATACAGTCAGTGCAAGTTACTTAGAATTTGAAACCTTTTATATGACAACTCTTCTCAAATATGTGTCCTAAATTTGAATTAAATGTGACAAAACAGTTTACTCTTGGCTTGGCCAATCCACATCTTACATACATGAATTCCAAGTTCCAGTTTTCAGCTCATTATTGACACTATCTTTGGCAAACCCTAGAAGAAAGTTCTTCAGCCAAACTTCTTTTTCATTGTTCTGGAGGTATTTGTTTCACACACAGCTAAACCTGTTGGCTAAACTGCTTCTCAGGTGACTGGCGTGTGCAGAGGTTGCATTAGTGCGAAGATTTGTTGTGTGGTCCTGATTCACTGTGAAACCGATGTAGCGTCACTAGATGGTGCTGCAGAGTAGGTTTGTTTTGGGTTATTGAAATTACTCAAATTCGTGGAGTCCAGACTGCAGTGCCTATGGTCCTAGGGCTTTCAAACCTTTTTATTTGACCTTCCTCTGGTTTTTATTGTTGCTGTTGTTTTTTGTTTGGTTGTTTTTTTTTGGCTGGGGGTGGAGCTGCTAGCCCTGAAGAAGTCAATGACAGGCCTTCTACTGAATGCAAAGACAACAAAATTGGGCACTACCAAGAATTTCTGATAACACTGTGGACATGCATTTACTGAAACTTCTCATTCAGGACCTTTGTGAGATAAATCCACTGCAAGTTTTATGCCATATCCTTACAGAAAGGCGGTGCATTTTCAAAAGGCACAGAGATGAAAGCCTAGAATACTGATGTATCATTGCTTTTTGGTGAGACTTAACACATCAAGTCATATCCACACCTGAATGTTTTGATGTCATCTGCTCACAGTAACTCAAGCTAGATTCCCTGTAATACCTGAAACTTTTGGATGAACTCTCTGCGGAGTGATGAGCCTTTTATTGTTGCCTTGTAATGGCACAGATAATGGTTCTACCTTTCTTTTCTAATGAAAATCCAGGTAGATGGATGTTTGTGCTACACTGGCTCTGAACACAAACAGATTAATTTAGTTTCAGAAGCTTTCCTATATGTGCCCAGACCACAGATTATCTTAGCATTTAATAAATAATTTTTGTTTTTAAATTGGAGATTCTGGTTTGTTTCTATTTGAAGTACTCTTTATACAACATTTTATGTGTAACTGAGACACATACTGCACTGAAATCCTCTGTGTTAGCTAGACAAAAATTATTACTGTTTGTAACACGTGAATGATTACAGCATAAAAATAGGTATTTAAGCCTCATAGTCTGTATCCTGATCAAATATTGCAGGTTCAAAGATTTTCCTTGTATGGCTTTTTTTTTTTCTCCTTTAGTTCTAGTATTTGGGTTTGCGATTACTAATAGGCACTGAAAATTCTGGTTTTGCTTGTGAGATGTACTAAAGAGTAATGGTTTGGGGGGAAAAAAAACTTACAAAATCCACATTGATGAGTTTCATTTGTGTAAAATGATACTAAAACTTTTTGTATGAAAAGACTTCATCTTTTACTTTAAGGTTTTATTTACCTTTTGTGACATTGCAAAATCTCATTATCTTTGTCTGTCACAATCTCCCCAGTAAAGCTGAGATAAGGCAAACTACAAATCAAGCAGTTATTTTGCTCTGTGGGTACAATATCTAAAATATTTTTAACAGATAGTCTTTGAACAATTTAATGTAATATTGTAACACTTTAAGAATTTTCATGTATTAAGATGTGCTTAGTATTTTTTTTTTTCCTATCTGGATTTTTCCAGAGTTTCTCTGAAGGCACATTTAGCTGAGATCTGGGAACCAGGGAAGCAGCTACCCTTGTCAATGACACAGCTTATTAGCTTTTATTTTATTTTATTTTTTTAATTACTCCCTCTGCTGTTAAGATACTGCTACATAGTTACCTGATAGGTAGGGCAGCAGTGATCTTGCTAATTAGTGTGTTTGATTTTAAAGTGGTTTTCACAGTGAGATATTTAATACCTATAGGTTAATTGAAATCTTCTCCACTCAGGCAGGAAGCAGACAGAGTGTGCCTGGTGTCTGGCTCATGAATGTATTTATTTATTGCAGTCTGTACCTTTAAATCATACATGTTCTCTTAGGGGCATCCTAAAGTTCATAACAAGCCAAGCAAGAAATGGTTCAAAGTGGGAGTTTCAAGATTTGTGTCAGTAATTGTGCCTCCAAAAATCAGCATTGCAGTGAAGCTCAATTTCCATTCATTGCAATGTCACTAGATGGTACTGCAGAATAGGAAAATGCCCAAAGTGCAAATTTTGTCCAAATACAAGGGTGTAGAAGCTTTAACCAATGCCAAGCATGCTTCCTTGAGCAAAAAGGACGGTTAGCTAGCAGTTCAGAAGTGTCTTCTATGCTTTTTTATTTCAGCTGGTGCAGAAAATGTTTTCCCCAAAATGTTACCAATCATTAGACCTGCCACTTGTTTTTTTATTTTGGCAGATCAGATGAAAGCTTTTTTTTTTCCTTTTGATTAACCTGCCATTTCCATCTGTGTTCCCTACAACTATGGTCTTTTAGGGCTTAAAACATGCAGCTTAGAGGTGTTTCTTGGCACTAGGCTTGGTTCTGATGTGGTATGTAGCATGAGTATTTATCTTTCAATGGAAAGATATAGAGCAGAACCAAACTTCATCAGCTGGAGTATCTGGTATAAAGATACACCTTGAAGATGACATGATTGGTGAGTTTTTCTCTGGGAAAGGCTGTTTCAGATTCAGCCCAAGAATGCTGTGACTTTTCCAGCAGGTTTTGCTCCCATGGAGTGGCTCTGCTGGCCACCGCACAGCTCCAGCCAGAGGTGGCTGTGGTTGCTGGGTGCCCTGCTGCTGGAAGCACCTCGCTGCACAAGGCAGCCCTACCCACACCAATGGAGGGCCACATGTTTTTACTTCATAGATAACTGAGAAAATATCATAATCTTCTAATTATCAACAGTGCAATATTCTGATGAAAGCCTAGAAATTACTGGAATTTTTGCTTTCACCTGATTCAGTTGCAACTGATAGTATAATCCAGATGCCTTAGTTACTTTCTGTGTCTCATTCTGATGGGGGCTTTTAGGGATTTTTCTGCAATAACTCTTAAATCCTTTTCCTGGTCATTATATTGCTGCATTTCATTTCACAGAGATTCTCTCATTGGGCTTTCTTGTTTCAGGACCTGTGGTTTGCATTGATTGTGTAACTAAAAACTTCACTTTCTTTTTCACCACTCTCTCAAAAAATTCACAAGTCTGCTTTGGAGTTTTGTAGTGTGACTGTTAAGAGAAATAGAAGAGATAAAGGTCGAGAAGTGGGAAGCAAAATGAGAACTTCCTAACACAAGTCTCAGTAATTGTAAGCAACACTGTGCTCCTGAACAGCAGGATAATAATTTAAAACTAATAATTTGCTCCAAAAAAGGCTACTTTTTGTTTGTATGTAGAGGTAAGGGAGCAGCTGTTTGTTCAGTTGTGTTCATTAGTTCAGTTTACATCATGATGTACTCAATAGCATCTTACAGAAGTACACTGGTGGTATACTGCATGATAAAGCTGACCCTAGCAATATGGATTTGAAATGTGGATGGGTCTTGCAATGTGACCTGTTGAAGGTAACAGCAACAAACACACAGAATATGGTCGAGGAAAGGTTTATGCTCTTTCCTTTCTCTGAGATCTCTGTCTAGTTCTAGATATATGGCAGATTTTTATAAGCACAGCATGCAGGCTCTTGTTCATGGCTGGTGAAAATGCATAGTTAATGGTGATGACTGTGTTGAAAAACAGGGTTTTATAGCTGAGAATTTCCTAGATGGAACTGTTCTATTTTGGTCTTTGTTGTAGTTTGCATGGAAATAAATAGGAGGCATTCGTTTTGGAATGACCTACATGTGTTTTCACTCTATCCTTTATATGGCACTTAGCTTCACAGGTAGCACAGTTATAAAATCAAACTAATTCTCAGAGAAAACGAAGGTGGTGTTAGCTCTATTTCTTACACAGCAGTTCCACCAAATAGTATCGTGACACCCAGACTGTGTTTTAAAAGAATGCTTGGCTATGGGAGTCACACTCATAAAGATTTGTGTCTGTCACTGGAGCACTTTGACTTAAACTGCTGAGGGCTAAAGGTGACAAACAGAAGAAAGATAGGAGGAAGAATTCAGAATTGCTGATAATACAGGAACAAGTGGTCTGCATTAAAACAATTGGAGAGAAGAACTGAGAACTGAGAATCACAGTCTGTAGGTTTTTGAGCTAATTAAAAATGAAGTTTTAGTCCTTTCAGAAGTATTCATTCAGAAATTCATTTCTTTCCCTAGAGTAGGCCTGCATGAGGAAATTAAATGTGTGACTCCAGAACCAATAACACAGACCATGAGTTCAGAAGTACTTTTACCACTTAGTAATTGAAACCACAGGTTGTCTCCTTAAGAAGTGGATATTTTAATACCCCGATGAACACAGATTTGCATTTTACATTCTCTGAAATTATTTCATAGGAGGTAAAGAACATTACATTGATTTAAAGTATGTATTATATATATATATTTCATCCAGGTGGCTCTTGTGAACTGTATTGTGCATTTTCAGTCATTAAGCAAATTAAAAGCTCTTAACATTCACTAATGTAGGTGTCTTCATTCTTATTTTCCTTCAATACTTTTAGGTTTGTCTCACTAAGAGAATTTTACTTTTAAGCTTACACTAGAAGGCAGATCATTGTATTATTCAAGCTTTGTTCTGGATTCTTTCTGTTTAACTGGCAAGTTTTCTCTCATTGATTTGTGTCTTTATTTGCTCAGCTGTGCTAAGAGTTATCCATTTCTTCTCTCAGGTCTATTAAAAGACCATTATCACAGCATTTCCTCTGGAGATCTTTTTACCCTTATCACATTTGCTATAAATTCATGAACTCCCATTTCACTTGAAGATATTTATACCATATGGGCCATTTTCTTTTATAATCAAGATGTAAAGGTAGGTTCCAGTGTTAAGTGCCCATTCCAAACTTCTGCTTTAGATGAATGATTCCTGCATTCTTTGCAATTATTACCTTACAAGAAATGACATCATGATAAAGACATTGCTTAGTAAGACAGATAATGGCAGTAAAAGCAAAAAGCTTGAAGGGGAGTTTTGCTTTTCTGATCCTTCAATTACATTTTTCAATGTAAAGTTATATTTAATACACGTTTTTTAGTATGTAATAGCACACTGAATAGCAGGGCAAGCTCTACCGATGGAAGAGACTCATCTTTAATTTGAAATCTGCCCTTTACTCCAAAGTTTTGTACTCTTGTCATAACCCCAACTGGATTGGGATAGGAGATTTTCTAATGCATCTGCCAAGTCAGCTAGCTACTCAGGAAATTCTGTCCTGTTTTGTCCTATTGCTTTTCTGATGGCATTTTACAGCTAAAGAGGATATTTCCTAAGTGAAGTGCAGAGCTAAGTAACTTGCTAGTAGCATCACTGACATTGGGTGAAGCATTTTGAAATCAAATTTTTCAACTTCTCTGAACAATTTTCCAAAAGTGAATGTAGAACATGTATTTTTGAACATGTTTATACAAGCTTACAAAAGATGTGTTTGCTCTGATCACTGAAGGGAAGTCATTTTGTGTTATGTAGCTGACAATATGAACAGAGCATTAAAGACTTGTGGCATGTTCAGTTAAAAGCAGAGATATTAAATATGTCCAAGGAAGTTGTATTTCACAAATACACAGATACCTGGTGCTTCTGCATCTCTGTTCTCTATTGTGGAAGATTGTAAGGCAGGAATTATTTCATTATTGTTAAAAAAAAAAAAAAAAAAAAAAAAGTTGTTTTGAGTTACTTCAAAAAAAAAAAAAAAACCACCTCCAAATAATGGGGAACGATATACAAATTTCAATACAGTAAAAATTTGGTTCTTTACAAATAATAGGATTGCAAGAAAATAATGAATTTGAAGATAGACTTTGATGCAGGAAATAATGCCTTTCTTTTTAGAAACGGGCAGCAAGTTTTGGAGTGTAGAAAATGTTGTTCATGATACTGTAGTCTTAGGCTTGCTGGGAAGGAAGAAAAGCCAATAAAGGAAAGAATGATAGTACATTGATCAACTCTTTATCACAGCAGGGTAACTAAATCTGCTGTCACCAAACATATCACACAGCCACTTGATTAAAGTCATGTAATTTGCTGGGATGGATGTGAGAGTTGAGCTGTTGTCAGCAATTGTGGACAAAGGCAGATAAGGAATGTACTGAAATTATAAGAGCTTCCAGCTGAAAACTCTTAATTTGTTTCTCAAAAGAAGAGGTGTTCCACTGTTTTTCTCCACATTAACAGCACAAATTGCTGTGTCCTTACGTTCTCTGAGTCCCTTATAAAACACAGTAAAGACAATATCATGTTTGATCAGCCCTGTTCAGTTGTCAAATCAGCAGGGAGAAAGGAGTAGTGTTCATTATTTAGAAATAAAGCAGAAGGGAGAACGTTGAAGTCAAGGAGGTGAGGAAACTCCAGTCAGGAGATGGAGCTGTGCAGTGCACTCAGAGGAAGTGAGAAGAGCAGTGGGAGAAGTACTCCTTTCAGAACATGAGATGCTGTGGTGTAGCCTGCATTGACTGAGGACTCATCCTTGTCTTCATGTTTTTCTGTTAAGCATTGCAGAATGAAAGTATTATATGTTAAGGGAGAAGCTATGGAGTGTGATAGTGAGTCCTTCCCGCCTTAGGAAAAGTATGGTTCACCTCATAAAATAGGCAAACAATTCCTTAGGCTGGAGCAAAAAAAATGGGTGGACCTTGGAGCTGAAAGGTAAACTGAGGCATGTCTGGCCCAGAATCTCTCCTGCTATCTGGGTCTGTTATTTCCACCTTCTGCAGCTCAGCCTGTATGGCATGGAAATGAAGAAATTAAAGCCAGGTGCCTTTTCTGTTCCTATGTGTACTGCATAATGCGATCCAGAAAAGTGCTTCAGTTATTTTACGTTTAGACCAATGCCCATCAGGTAAAACAGTATGTAGCACCAAATCTTTTACTCTTAGAAATTCAGTTTCCCTGGCTGTAGCAAAAGTATTCCAGTTATGGGCAGAGCTGAAAGTGCTAATCTGCCATCAGCTCAATTCTTTAAGATGAGAAATCTGTGTACACTCTTTATGCTAATTATCTGAATGTCCAGCATCATTTAGCAGAATTGAAACTGAAATGTTTGTGGACTTTTTTCCCCTGAATTCTTTACTGTATTTAAACCGGTACTATATGATAGAATATACAACACTGCTATGTTTTTCTCTGGTCTCTGTTAAACCAGTTTATGCTCATCAAATATCTATTAAGCCAAATTTGCTTTGGTTTATTTGAACAGCTGCTGTGTGATAAAATTCATTACACTTGGTTGAATTTTTATATAACTAATTTTCTTTTTTTTTTTTTTTTTTTTTTGAGAGAGAGAGAGACTGCAGATAAGAAGGGGTTTAATCGTACTGTTCCTATCAGGATGGTAATACTATGTTTCTGCCGTTCATAGTGTCTGAAAAGATGAAGGAAAAGATGTCTGTTTCTGTGGAAGTGAAATCTCATTGCAATAATAGCAGCAAATCTTAAAACTAAAAGGACTTATTCTCCCATCAATAGATTTGATCCAATGGATTCTAGAACCGATAGCAAGATTTCAATGAACTTGTGCTGAATGTTCTGGGCACATAAAAAGCCAACAGGTCTGGGTATGGTTTCAAGGTTCAAGGTTAATGGATGCCGTGTTCATCTCCTCCCGTCTCCTTTGAAATGTAATGAGACATATTCTTTGATAATTTATCTGAAATCTTTATGTTCTTAATGATGGACCTTTTTCCTTCAAGTAAGATGGGTCAAATCTACATTGTGCTTGATTGTACATTCCTAACGCTTTGAAATGGTGAATTTATCAACTGCTCTGTCAAGGACAGAAAAAGATCCTTTCCCTGTGGGTGTGTCTGTGCGGGTATCTAACAACTGATCTCCAGCACTTAATATTTTGTCCTAATGTTTGTTACCAGTGGCATTGAGTTCAATTTTATCAGTTTATATGTGATGGCAACTTACAAAAAAAAAACCAAAACAGACAAAAGTATATTTTGAAAAAGATTTTCAGGCTTACAGCAGGAAGGGTGTGGTTTTCTTGTTTGTTTTTTTCCATGCAGACAACATTTTATTTGTTATAAAATGAAATTTCAGTTGCTCAAATTGTTCATGAATTTTTTGATGGATGAATGGATGAATTACAGGTTTAAGTCTTTGTTGTTCCTTAAACAACTAAAGAATCTTTCTGGGGGAAGAAACAGCTGAATTGATCCAAAAGAGAACTGCAACTGCTTAATTCTTTATTTCTGTGTATTGTGGAAGGGTATGAAGGATTCAAGATGGGCAGTTCTGTGCTCTGGTGTCTGCTGCTCCTCACATGCAGCCAATTCCTAACAGAGACCAAACACAGGAACAGGAAAATGAGCAGTCAGTGCTGAATGTGTGTGATGTTGAGCCATTAGGTAAAAATGATCAGGGATTATCCATCTCTTCTCTTTGCGTCATTATTAGTGACTGGTCCTGCAAAGGTTTGTCTCAGGTGAAACGTTTTGATTCTTTGGGATGTCTTCCTTCCATCTGAAGATAAAAACTGGGATGGGGAAGGCATGAGAAAAGTTAAAATCAGTGCCCTTTTTTTTTTTTTTTTTTTTTAAAGCAGATAAAACCTTTTAAAAGGGTTCATTTCAGAGACTGCACATACTGTTCTATGCAAATGTGGTATTTTTGTATCTTTAAAAAAAAAAAAAGGAAAAGGAAATCTTTTCTTGATGATGAGTAGTTAGTCGTAAATGTGGTGTGGCTAATATAAAAGTATAACCACGTGTTATTTGTCACTTTTATCCATGCATCAAAATAAATTTACATGGGAGCATGTTGTACTTATGTACCTTCTTGCTGATCTGAAAATAAGGACAGGATTCAGCTGGCTGTTGTCCTTGAAGTGTGTGCTGTTGAACCGTACTAAAAGGCATCAACTCAGAGTTAGCTCAAAATGACTGGCCTTGCTGCAAGCACCCTGATCTGAGATACTGTCAGACTTGCGCAGTTTTTGCTAAGGGAAAATAACAAGATTGGTTAAAAATAGCTGTCTTCAGGTCATGAAACTTTACTCACTCTGGTTCCTGCTTGTACTCTTTACTAAATATCATCTCACGCCATGCTTCTTTTTCAGTGTGCTTGTGTGGTGCCTCCAGTCTTGATACTGCAGTGCTCCTAAACTAATGATGCTAATTGGTTTCATTTTTGTATCTCTTTATTCTAAGTCAGTTTTCATTGCTTTGTGATGCAGATCAGAGCAGCTGTTGCAGTTGCTCTGACTAGCATACAGTTACTGTCAGATTAGATGTGTCAGTGCTGATAGTGTGAAGCAGGACACTTACAGTCCATCAGTCTGTTAGGAGTGAAGTCTTATCAGCTCTTGCATCAGGTGGAGCTGAACACAAGAATGTTGGTTAATGGGGGGAATTTTATCTTTTTGCTTCCTTGAAAGTTAAACAGAGATTCTTTCTCCAATGGCATAAAATGTAATTAGGTGCCTTCATTAATTAAGTGCTCTTTGTACATCTCTTAGCTTTCTACATGCACAGTTCTTGGGTGCTTACTTTCCTGCCATGTGATCTATTCAGCATTTTGCTTTCTTAAATGCCCATTGGTTTTGTCCATAGGCTTCTACATCTCTTAGCTGGATGAGACGAAATGACAGATTTTAAAACATCCTAGTTCACATTTTGTGCAATGCATCCAATTCCTTGTGATTTCTGCAATAGGAATAAGAGTCTAAATTCCTTCACATATTAACAAATCAATGAATATCACGATCAAGCTATAAACTGAGTAATTATTCTGCTGTGAATGTTTCAAGGAAAATGTAAGGCAGGTTTTTACTGTACTGTTTCACACTTCCTCCACTGGGAAAATACCATTTCTAATCTGTCATTACTGATTAGGTTTTGAATACCTTGGCAAATACTGAATTCTGAAGCTTCAGAGGAGATTTAAAAAAAACTAAACAAACTATATTCTAGTAAGCTTCATTTTGCCCACTAGGAAGAAACTATGCATAAATGTAATCATTTGAAGTACTGTAATCATAAACATTGAGTCAAGATCCTGTAATCGTGGCACAACATTTAAGGAGAAAATGCCAAATATCTTGGCATAGGATTGTGTATCACTTCAAAAGATAATGGAAGTGGGTTAAACATCTCCTTTGTTATAAATATGGGCAAACACTGAGTGCTTTATAGGATATTGCACTGGTTCACACTGAAGAATGATTTATAGGATAGGATTTACCTTAATGATAGCCAGAAGAGGAACCAGGTCAGCCTTAATCAAAGATTTTCTCTTTATACTGCCAGAAATAAGTAAGTCCAAAGCATCATGCCTGGTATGAGAAAAAGTTCTAAGGTGATGGAATATCAGGAAAGACACAGAAGCATTTAAGCTGTATTACTGTAGATATGAGAGCTATGAAGTAAAGCATCTCTTTTTTGTTGTATCTCTTTGCTATTTTGATGGACTTTTCCATTTTTCTAATAAGAAGGTAATTCTGTAGCACCTTTCTGCTGAAAGTTTCTCTGTACATCACCCAATGTTAAGGCTCAATTTTACCAATGCAGTAAAAACTGATAGGGCTACTAGTTTCAGTGATCTACTTATGCTGTTTGCAGTGATTTCAGTTGAAGTCATGCATGTTCTAAAACCATATTTATGCCTAATGACAGCATATTTTTCCTACATAATCCAGGAAAATGCTCTATAGGATCCGATGGTCACTGTCCCAATATGAACATAAAAGAACTTTAAATACTACTTGGAAGTTTTAACACTTGCAATTTCAGTTAATGTTTACAGGCTTTTAAAGGTGACCTGCAGTTGAGTATGAGTAGCATTGCCAGCATATGATGCAGGTTCCCTGTGTGTGCTTTTTGGGGAGTGGGTGGAATTTAACGCTTTGCTGCTGGGGGGGGTGGGTTCAACTTACTGCTTCTTGGTCGAATTCTTGTCACCACAGGCTGCTTAGTCTCATGTTCTGAAGGGTGATTAGATTGCTGGATCTGACATCAGAATGAATAAGGAATCAGGTGCCACAAAGGTGCATGAGGTCTGTGATTCACTGCCTTGTCAATAGGGCAAATTCTCTTCATCTCAGGAAGTGTTGTAGGATCAGATTGAGGTAGGTGCAGTGGGCATTACAGGTGTGTCTAAGATTGCAAACAAGGGAGAAAGCATTACTTGCAGCCTCCTATTACACATATTGCTGGTCAATCTCTTCAAATGCTGATTGATGGATCCAAAGAAAGACAAAGAAGACTTGTTTCACTAAGTCATGGGAAAGAAATAGTAGATATGATGAAAGATGACTGTTCTTTAAGTATGAACTATCTAATATTGGAGGGATTTTAATGTGTGACAACAGTTATCCTCATGGGATGCAAAATTATGAAAAGGTTTGAAAATGGACTTTGTTTTGCTTGTGCTCCAGCACTGTCATTATATTTTGTTCTAGAGAGACCTTTGGCTGCTGCATGTTTTAATTAAGTGCATCTGCTGAAGTGAGTTTCTATCCTAAAACCTGAAAATAAGGATTTATAATAATCACCATGTCTGTAATGAGAGCACATTTTAATGTATTTTTATGACATGATGGTCCTCAGATGGATAATATTCTACAGATGACAAAATGATTTATTAATGGCTTGTAAAATGAAAGATGGCTAAAAAATTTGTAGCTTTCTAGCTGAACAAAAAAACTGATGTTCATAATGGTAATGCTATGCATGACCTCACTCAACATAACTTAAAATTGAATTAAGATTTAATTTTGAACCTCACTGCTTCTTAACGGAAAATAGGATTTTTATCTGAAAACTTGCTTGATATTTCTCCTACTGTTTTCATGATTTCTGTAGCAAAATAATGTTAAAAAAATGGAAGGAAGGCAGAGAACTGTTCATTCATGTTAGCAAAAAAGCTGTTCTGTTCCACCACTGTTTCTCTGTAGGCGAAACAGGAACTGGAAGAAAAATTAAATCTGTTTTAGTGTTTAGGAAGGTTTTGTTTTGCTTTGCTTTACTCCTCATTTTCATGAAGTTGTCTTGCGATTAATAGTAAGATCTGTTCTTAAACTTACATATATATATATATCTTTGGTAAATGAAAGCATTTATTAAGGCACGTGAAGATTCAAGTTCATATTCTGCTGGTATAATGAAGTCATTCCACACTCCTTCATTTGCTCTTTTGACTTGAGATGATTTTGCTTAGGAATAAGGCTGCAGAACATAGTAGCTTTTCTCATAATTGAAAGTTTGAAGAAGAGAGTAGAAAATGTTTCCCTTGGAGAAAATAAAATAATAAAAATAGTAATAATAAATCATAAACTAAAATGAAAAGATATGCAGAATTCTGGGAACTTGTCTGTAGAGAAGGCAGTGCAATTCTCCTGGCACTATTGCTGAAGGTAATATTCTGGGTTCTAGTTAAAATAGGAGAAGAAAACACTCTTTTTGTCTCAAGTAAGACTAGGTGGAGAGATACATGGCTGAATCATTCAGATCAGGGTTTGTAAAGAGGACTGAACTGAAGGAAAACTATTCCATTACTTTTTTTTTTTTTAATGTTCTAATATTTGCCCTCCTTTTCATAAATTATATTTCATGTTCATGTGTCTTAGCTGGGCCTTTGCTCTTCACAGGCAAATGGAATGACATCAGTCCATTCAGACTGTTTCTATTCTAATGCTGTGTGCCAGGTATGCAGATGCTGGAGATAATATTGCAAAAGGACCAAGAATTAATTTGGGTAATTTTGCTTTCTGTGTTGGAAGCGAGCCCTTATGTGTCAGTAAACAACCTCTAATGAACAGCTCAGGGAAAACCGAAACCTTGCGATCACTGTAGGAGGAATAACAAGAAAAATCATATTTTCTGTGTTCAAGAAATAGATGAGGACCTCTGCATTTGAATTTATCAGAATTGGTTTGTATTCAAATATTTTTAACAAATGTTAAAATTAAACCCATTAGAAAAACTTTTAACCATGCCTGTTTTATCCATTGGTTCTGCTTTAAAACTGGACACCTATTCTTTTTCCTTTGTTCTTCTGCCTCTCTTGCCAAACAGAGACTGCCTACAAGCAATACAGTCTTTTGGCATGTAAGCCACTCCTCCCACCTTAGTATCATCAGCACTGTCAGCAGAGACAAATCAAGAGGTTCCACAAGCCCATGTCCAACAGTCCAACACCGCATGTGTCAGTATAGGTTAGGGACTGACAGGTTGGAAAGGAGCTCTGTGTAGAAGGACCTAGGTGTTCTGGTGGACAGTAGGGTGAGCATTCCCCAGCGGTGTGCCCTTATGGCCAAAAAGGCAATTGGGATCCTGGGGTGCATTAGAAAGAGCACGGCCAGCAGATCAAAGGTCGTAATCTCTCCCTCTACTCTGCCCTGGTGAGGGTGCTTATGGTGTACCGTATCCAGTTGTGATCCCCCCAGTCCATGAAAGACAGGGAGCTTCTAGTAAGAGACCAACAGAGCCACAGAGATGGTTAGGATTCTGGAGCATCTCCCATCTGAGAAAAGGCTGAGAGACCAGGGACTCTTCAGGCTAGAGAAGACAAGAGTTAATCTCACCAATGCTTATAAGTATCTAATGGGCAAGAGTCAAGTGGATGGGGCCAGCCTTTTTTCAGCGATGCCCATTGTTCTGTCATTGGGAAGTGAGCACAAGCCAGAACATAAGAAGTTCCATGCAAACTTGAGGGAAAGCATTTTAATGATGAGGATGACAGAGTGCTGGAACATGCTGCCCAGGGAGGTTGTGAAGTCTCCCTCTCAGAACCTGACTGGATGCTTTCCTGTGTAATCTGCTGTAGGAATCTTGCCTTGCAGAGTTTGACCTTGATTTCCAGCGTTTTTTTTTCAATCCCTATGATTCTGTAATTATTAGGTGGGACAGTCTAAATCAATTTGTTTCAAAGCAAAACATCCATCAATATAAACTTAGTTTTCTTAATAGATACAATACAGTCAATGAAATTGGTATCATAGCTCTTTGAGAAAGAAGAATGACCATATTGGCTGCTAGAGATAAAATTAAGCCAGTGCTTTACAAGCACTTTTTCTGCAATGGTTTTACTTCTGTCAGATACCAGCCTACTGGTTCTCCTTGGAAGAAATGGAAGGATGACTACTGTCTAACCCAGGTGAAGGTGAAAAGATAATGTTGGCAGACTGAACAAATTTGTTAACAACTTTGATAGATAACTTAACATGAGGCAGATTTCTGTTATACCTGAGCCTAAGTTTGTGTTGGCTTTCTTATTTCACTCCAGAACATTTTAGTGCTGCTTCTGACGTTTGCAGTTCATGGAGATGAGAAGCATCAGTGAGATGACATTGACATTGAATGGCTATCATCATCCTCAAATGCTGGAAGCAGTAAATGCAGAAGTATAGCATCTGTTCTGTGAAAGAGCATTTTGATACTAATATACTGGGATCTACTTGAGCCATTCAGGTGAAGAATCAGAAGTAGAAATTCCCATGTTGAATGGAAAATCATTCTGTGTTTTGCTGGCATGGCTTTTGGTGCTAGGAGAAATGAGAGAGCCTTAAGTCACAATCATCGAGTTTTGCATAGCCATGATACCACAATAACCAACTGTGCCAGTGCTATGAACAACTGGATTCTGACGTCTTACTAGAAATGAGTTTCTGGAAATCTAGGTTGTAAGAACTGCTATAGTTTTGATTCCCCTTCCCATTAGTTTCAGTGAAATTACTGGCAAAATTCCCACTGACTTCTGGGGTGAAGTCATGTTTATCCTTTTTGTCCTTATTGCAATGACTATTCTCAGTGCAGAGAATTAATGCAAGTGTTGGCAATTCTGCTTCTAGCTGAACCCTGAAAGGTGATGCAGAAATCAGTCTGAAGAGTTGTCCCTTAAGATTTGTTTTTGGTTAAGAGTGAATGTTTGTCAGTAGGATTGATATCGTCTTTTGGACAGTGTTCCAATCCTTACTTATAAAACGAACCATCATCAGATTTCCTTTTCTCCTTAGTCTTTATAGCATCCCATGCTACGTGAATTTACGTTCTAGTCTAAGGTAAACAAAGAGAATATATGTGAATTCGTTTATAATGACAGAAATGTGAAAATAGAGCGCACATTGGGCAAGGAGAAAAATGTATTTAAAAAGTTTGCATGTAGAATGTGTTTCCAGAATTACCTTCTTCTGATGCTTCTATGAGTTCCTCCACTTCCTGTGGACCATGCAGCTTTCCCTCCTGCTGAGGACAATGACTCAGCCTTCCCAGGGCAAAGATTGCTCTAGTTTATCTGACTTATCCCAAGATACTCCCAAATGCATCTATGTATATAAACAACTGCCTGGGGGAGCTCTTCTGTGGTTCATCTCCTTTTTTTCCATTCCTCTTTTAAAAAATAATTAAAAAATTTGCTGTCTTTAATTTGAAAATTTAATGTGACCACTGGATAGGAGGAAATACACTCGGGGCACGATCTCAAAATGCTGCACAACTGCTATAATATGCTGGAAAATGTTCTATGCTCTTCTTAGGCTTAAAGACCTAAGAGAGTCTGCATTCTTCACAATGGCCTTCTATGCAGCCTGTATGATGAGGCATGCAATGACTGTTCACTAGAAATGCAAGCAGGTTTTGTGGCTGCTGAGGCTGGGAGAATGATTGTCTATCCTACAATCTATTAATGCTGATGTTACACGTTCTACTTGAAGCAGCAGATTGATCAGGCTTAAAAGTGTGCTAGAAGCATCTTCATTGCTTCCACAGCTTTTCGTCTATAGTACAAAGTCTAAAAGTCTTGAATTTGTATCGAATTGTGGGATTTTTATGTAATTATACTTTACAGTGAAGGGCACTGGCACAGATGACTTTATTCCTCTATTGTATTTTCTAAAATGTGAGAATTTCTTCCTTGAGCACTTATGGCAAAGTCAATGAGATTTGGAATTATATCAGTGGATTATAAAATTATTATTTTAATTATAAAAAAATATCAGCAAGGCTGTTGGATCTACTAATATGTGTATGCCTGCTTCAGCCTGTTGTGCAGAGCAGTAGGATTGCAAGGCAGGTAGCTAAAGGAAGTTCATCAGCTGACTTGGCTAGAGTGGACAAAGGAAACTAAGTATCCAACGGTAAAAACAACTACTTAACCTGCACTTTATGTGGTAGAGTGGCTGCCATACAGCAGTTGTGTAGTGCTTTTCAGTGTGGCATTATAAAAACACTTTATCCATCGCTGTTGTATCCATTACAAAACTTTATATTTCCATATAAAAATAATTAACATGTATAATTAACATGTGCAAGTAACCCCATCAGTCCTTTGAAGTTTCCTCCCTCTGCACCTGTGGTGATTCTTGCACAGATAAAGTCTGCTATGACACTTTATCACTGTGTTTGAAGAAAACGCAATATGATTACTCTGTGCAAACTGCTGGATTACTAGGATTTATTTGAAACATGCCTCTAACCCTGCAAACTGCTGACTTAAGGGCACAGCTAAAGGTATAAATACTTTGCTGAATGTAATTTCATTTGCTAACTAAATGCAACAGCGCTTCAGGAGTGTCTGTTTCTCAAATAATTTTTGCTGTTCACAGCAATCATGAGAATGATCACTGTGCTGATGATACTTGGAGCAGTGCCTCAACAAAATTACTAGTGAACCTGATGCTTAATTGAGAAGTTACAGTTCTGCTATGGAGGAAGCAGGTTGTTACTTTTAGCTTTAACCCCAAGTAAAGTAAAAGCAAAGAAAAATATTGGCTTCTCAGGATTGTCATTGTGATCACTGACTGTTTCTGGTTCTTTTTCTTTTTTTCTTTTTCTTTTTCTTTTTTTCTTTTTCTTTTTCTTTTTCTTTTTCTTTTTCCTTTTCTTTTTCTTTTTCTTTTTCTTTTTCTTTTTCTTTTTCTTTTTCTTTTTCTTTTTCTTTTTCTTTTTCTTTTTCTTTTTCTTTTTCTTTTTCTTTTTCTTTTTCTTTTTCTTTTTCTTTTTCTTTTTCTTTTTCTTTTTCTTTTTCTTTTTCTTTTTCTTTTTCTTTCTTGTTGGAGTGTAGTGTTGCTCCAGAGCAGCCTTCTTCAAGGGCAGTGGCTTCTCCAGGCTCCACTTAGCTACCTGGGCCAGAGAAGCTTCACCGTGTGTCCTCAGCTTCCTCCTGCCTGTGTGCACGTCCTGGGCAGCACCTGTCTTTGGCTTCAGAATTACACTCTCTTGTGACTCATTCTTTTCATGCAGGAATGATTTAGAAAATTGTATCTAGGAAAATACGTTTTTATATCATTTATATAATGCATTTATATAAATACTGTGTGGATATATAAGTTCATATCTGTGTAAGAAAAAAAAAAAACTCTTAGTGAAACCCACAGTTCCATATAGGTGGTATGCTAAGACCTAGGCTGTATCTATTAGCAGAAGAATAAAGAACTTTATATACATATATATGTATATATGCACAGAGAATTAGAGAAGATGAAGTATTGGTATAATGGTACTGTATTTGTAGTGCTTTTCCTCAGCATGCTGGACTTGTCAAACTGTAATGCTAGGCCTTAAATTTGAATTAATGGTCTCCAGCAGTTTGTTATGGTTTTGCCAGTTGGTGGTTTAAGGGATTTTATTTGCTGAGGTGACATTTCTGACTAGCAACAAACTGACTATTAGATTATGTCAACCTAGTGGGTGTTATCAGCATCAATATTATTTTCACTTGAAACAAAACAGGATGGCAGCTTACAAGAGCGGGTTTTGCCCAGGGATGAATTGATTTTCTATCATTTCAGGTCCTCCAAGACAGCTACCTGAAAACAGCATTTGAATTTTCTCTTCTGCTGCTAAGCATGCTGAATTTAGACTTCAACTGCAGCAAAACCACTGCACTGAAACTATATAAATCCGTGCTAGCTGAGAATGTTATCTGTGGTGTATCAGATTGCTCAAATTGAATTAACTGCTTGATCATTCAGACAAGATTAAAATGGCCTCAAATGTTTTTGATGTGTTTGAAGCAGAGAAGCTGGCTGATTTCCATCTTGTTGTAGTGCCATTACTCTCGACCAGCCACATCTGGGGAAAAGAAATTGCTCGTTTGTCTGTCCTATAGCCCCCAGAGTCGGCTTTTAAAATGGATTACATAGATAAAATAGATTAGTTTTAAAACAAGCAAGCAAACAAACAAACAAACAAAAAGAAAATCAAGCATGAAAAACCCAACAACAAGGAAATCTTGTGAATAATTAGCATCTTGGCTTTATTCCTTCCAGTACCACTCCTACTGACACATGAAATAACGTGACTGAAAGATATTTATTAATCCCATAGTTTCTGTGAGCAACATGCAGTGATTTTACCTGTCTTACACAGATAACTTAGAACAAATTGAAGAAACCACTTCACACATGAGATAGTAGTCAATTAATTCTTTCATTTTCTACCTCCTCCAGTTTCTTGCCATCAATAAATAGAAGTTGATCTTTCCTCTTGTCTACTTTGACAGTTTTCATATTAACTGAAGGAAGATCTGGGCCGTTTGCTAGCTGTCAGTTAACTGACATTTAGTGTCCGCTCCTTTTTTTATTTCCCTTGAACCAGTTTACAGAACACTGCATGCAAGGTGGCAAGCAGGAGAGATGTGCCTTCAGCCAGGCAGGAGTCTGCTCTAGACAGCCTGGGTCAATGGAATGCTCTTCCATGTATTTTGTTTTATTTATTTCCCCCTACACCTGGAAACCAACATCTTAACAGGTCCATTCCAAATACTGGGGGAAATAAATAACGAGAGTATATCTGTAATATTGTTATAAATTGCACAGAGGAGAGTTTTGTTTTACTGTGGTACAGCTGGCACAAGTGGTGAAGTAACAGTGTAAGTAAAGTAACAAAAATAATGATTAATTTAGATTTGTCAATCTTCAACCCAAAATGAATGAGCAAAGTAGAACAGATACAAATTACAGTAGTGTACAACATTTGCACTCGAAGGCTACAGAATACCTGAGAGATAATTCTTTAGGAATGTTTGAAATTCCAGCATTATTGCAGAATTCTGGGGCTGACCTTACTGTAGCAAATGCCGACACAAGCAGCTTAGGCTTTGTGGATTAGTGTTACAAATATCCTACCTGTGTTTCTGTTTAGTATGGTGAGCTGAGTACATCTTTTCTTACATACATTAATTAACATTTATCACTAATTTCTTACTATTTTTGAAGAGTCTCAGGTGTATATTATAAAACAGGAATAGTGAAAATAATAACCCATGTATCATCATACCTGTGTGAAGATAATGGATCCATTTATGAGTTTCTGCCCAGGAGCATCATGTTAAAAGCATATTTATTTGACTGATTACAAAATGACCTGAGGCATACAATAGTTTGAAGCTCGGGAACTGACCATTAGCATCAGCTCCTGCACAAAGGTGGGGAGGTCCCAGGAAAGCTTCTCGCAGCCACTTCTTCGCTGCCATTTTCCCAGCATCCTGATCCAAGGCTTCACATCACAGCTGCTGCTCGAGGCACTCAGGGTCTGCCAGCTCTAATTCCTGCAGCTCAGCACCAAGAGTAGGGCTTTGAACTCATACTGCATCTATTGCTAAGTATAGCTGAACTTTTGCTTTATAGGCACTGAGTTGCTGTGTTCTTTAAACTTAATTTTTTCCAATTTCAGGTTACTTTTCTAAGTGAAGGGCTAGATTGCAGCTACCATATTCATTCATGTTCGATAAAGTGCAAATCTCTGACAAATAAAGCTTCAAAGTTCATTAAGTGAGAGAAATGGATCCTGCTTAAATCAAATTTCAATGCTTTCCAACACTTTGCAATCTCATACCCTACCATGTGAATAGAAACCAAAATGGAAACTGTGCAGTCTGGTTTAGTGTTTGTATTTTTCTTATTTTTAGGGAAGGAAACAAACACTTTCTTGTCTCAAGTGCTTTGTAGCAGAAGAACCTCATAATGCTTGTACAAATGCAGTTACCCTGATCTGTGTGAGAGCAGGGAGATCTAAACAGCTGTATAACTTGAGCCATTTTTTTTGGTGAGTAGTGAAAATACCAGGGCAACTCGCTGAATAAAACCACTGCCCCTGTGTTTATTACAGACATAGAATATGACCCAGGGATGTAATCTTGTATAATTGTTACATAAATTAAAGCTATGTAATATTTCTGAAGGTTTCTTTAGTTCCCTTTTTATGTGGATGAAAATGATAGTAGGTCAGTGGTTCTTTTCAAATCAATTCAGGAAAAATACAAATGTGGAACTGTGGCAAGGTTTTGTGGCTGTGAAGTTTTTGCAATGAAAGTAAGTATTTTAATTATTTTCGTTTGTTAATCCAGCTGTTACATATTGTAATGGCAGCATTCTGCTCAATTAGTAAGCATGAAAACAAAAGTTTACACTCCTGCTGTTATTTATCAAGAAGAATGAGCAGGTAAAGGGGCATTGCTGTGGTTTACAGTGTGAACAGGGAAAGTCTTCAGTCTTGCAGTGAACATCAGATGTTTATTGAAATAATGGCTGAAGGATTCTATACAGCTGTACTAAAGTTGCCTAAGTAAAAGGAGGATATAAGGCTGTGAATCACTAATGAGATAGCTGGTATGCATTGAGGTACGACTTAGGGCATGGTAGGATCTTTTTTTGTTTGTTTTATAATTGATCTTGGATAGTTTTTGAGGTTATTCTGTAACATCCTGTTCCATCCTGCACTACATAGGGTCTGTGTGCATTCCTCAGGCAAAGTACTGGCAGCGCAATGCATTTTATTTAGTGGTGGCATTCTGTCACAGTTTTCTGGGTATGGGTGAAAGCTGGAGGACGAGATGCAATCTACAGCTGCCTTTGTGCCTGCTCTCTGTCCAGGGAGCCAATTGTGATATTCAGAAAGGATAAAATGGATCATACAATCACTCTTACTTTGGTACCCTTCCAGCAATTTTTGGTTCTCTGCTCTTCTCTGCAGAAGGTGAGTGGGGGTTAAAATGTCTGAGTCTTTCAGCCATGAGCTGGTAGAAAATGTACCTGGGAGGGAAGAAGTCAGTAACCTTCAAAAGAAGGAGGGGCTTCTTACAAATCTCAGAAAGGCAAGAGAATGGTTTGGAATATTTGTTTGTAGGAGTTGGAGGGTAGGTAGGAATAAGAACTATCAGCACAAGTGTTCAAAAGTGTAATGTACTGGATGCTTGTCACTCAGGTCTTTGGGTGTTAAGGACCCTAGAAGATTCCCAGGTTCATCAAAATGGAGCAATGTCTCCATTTAGAGATCCAAAGGATGCTTTGGGGAAACATATGATGTAGACAGTTCCTAGAATTATATTTACTTAATTAGTAGGAAAGACATAGCTATGATATATGGAACATTCAGAGCCATATCAATGAAAAAGTACCAACTCCAATGCAGTCTATGCAAAACTCTGTTCTAATTAGAACTTAATGATTTTTCTCACTTGAGTTATTCATTTCTAACTTTCTTGATCTCCCAAATAATCCAACTGTTTATTATAGGCAATGTATAGAGCAGGACTTGAGTTGATGGGTTTGATGCATAAATTTGCATCTTCCTACCTCCAGGAGGATGGTGTTTTGAATGCAATTGCTTTCTGTGCCAGCAGAAGCTTTACTATCCTCTGACAAACTAGAGCCTGTAGAAATTCAGATGAAATTGAGCCCCCCCCCAAAAAAGGGGGGATAGTAAAGGTTCTTGTATCAAGAAACGCCAGGTGTAGACTTCAGCATCCTCAAATTTCAAACTAAAAGAGGGTAAATTTAGTTTGGATATAAGAATATATATATATATATATATATATATATAATATATATATATATATATATATATTTACAGTAAGATTGGTGAGGCACGGGAACAGGCTGCTCAGAGAGGCAGTGGGTGCCCTGTCCTTGGAGATCCCCAAAGTCAGGCTGGAGGGGGCTCTTAGCACCTGATTGAGCTGTACGTGTCCCTGTTCATTGCAAGGGAGATAGTCTTTAAGGGACCCTTCCAACTGAAATGATTTCATGAATTTTGTCATTGTAGTTGTGTTTAGTGGTTTCTAAATCTAGGATTTTCTTCCAGTTTGCTGTCCTAGTAGACTGTGATAATTTTTATGGAGCTGAACTCCTAGCACAGCTCTTTCAACTGCATGAAGTGAATGAAGTTGCCCGGGAAACAAGCAGCTGCAAGAAGATATTCCTAACAGAAGCAATGTTTTTTGTTTGACAGTTGATGTTTTCATTTAAATGCCTGTTTATAAGGGGGGGAAGGTATTACTGTTATTCCCCCCCCATGCCTCTCCCTCTTCATGCATAAAAGAAGAAAATACATCAAAGTATAGTGCAGTCCTGAAGGATGCGTGGATGCTTGTCTGTGGGTAGGGTGTTGAGGCAGTAGTGCACTAGCAAAAGTAGTTTTGGGGGGGAACTTACAATGTGCTTCATAGAGCAGTGCCCAGCCATGCTGGGGTCTAGTCTTTGCTCTGTCCCTCCCCCTGCAGTTCTCATCTATTTTGTTCTGCCTGTTTCAATTACTGAAAGTGGCACCCTTCTGTTTTCTTACCCCATTTTATTGCAGCAGTGCCTAATAACTCAAAGAAAAATTAAGACCCCACTTCCCCTTGCTAAATACAGAACAGACAGATGGTCCCTGGCCTGAAGACCTCGCAGTCTGTTTTCTAAACCTGGGCTAGCATTGCTAAAAGCCTTACGCGCAGTACTTTGTCGCACTATTCAGTAAGCAGTGTCCCCTGCCAGCAGCTCTGCCAGTTCCCCCTGTCTGGGGGGCAGGCAGCTGTGGTGGGCTTGCTCAGCTTGCCCAAATGTGCCAGGCTGGCTGGAGCTGTGCCACAAGGAGCAGCTGCCCCCAGCTCTTCCCTGTGCTCTCAGCTGTGCTTTCCCCACACTGCGATGCTGCGGGCACACGGGGATGTCTTGTTGCCCTTGTGTCCTCTAGGGCAGAGTAGGGAGGAGGGCAGGGTCTGGCCTCTTTGCACTGGTTTCAGCACAGTTTTGGGGCCTTAGGAAGTAATTTAGCATCAAGGGTAGATAGGTTTTCCTATCTATTCTAAGTGATCCACAATAGCAAACCAACAATGTGATTTGTCTCTCTTCTGCTATAAATACTGCAGGTATATTTGAAATCATAGGGAATTAGATGCCTTTGGGGGCTATGAACTGAAACAGCTTTGTGCCAAAAATAATAGGAGAAGGCAGCAGAGATTGCATTTCTACCTCTTCTGTACCAGACTTTTTGTTTTCTTTGCTGTCTCCTATCAGATGATGGGCATCATAAAATCCATGGTTTGTCATTATGCAGACCACAAATTGTGCTTTCTTTTTTCATTGGTGGAAAAGAAAAATACTACCTCAGCTTGAGGTACATGCCCACATCCTCTACTGTGTTTCTGCTTCCACTGACAGATGTTTCAGAGGCTGCTGGGCTCTGCAATTGCCCCACTTTTCTTGCGCTTCCTACAAGTCTGCTGTAGAAACAGTGAACTGAAATGCAAAACACCAGAAGCCTGAGAAGCAGTGTTTTGCCAATGGATAGAACAATCTGTTACTTGCTTAATTAGTTATGTTAAACAACTTGAGCTTTGGCATTATTAATAAATTCATTTAATTGTAGTAAATAATGAGGATTATAATTGAAATTACGACCTTTGCCTCTTGAAGAGATGCTAAGTTGTGCCAAGTTTGCTTCATACTTGCTAAATCAGTGCTGATCAATGACTGGCAATGGCCAGACATAATAATGTATTTGCAATTTGCGCTTCTTAAAAACCCTGGAGGGAGGGAAGCCAGTGAAAATGCGTTTTCAGGATCTGAGGGAAAAGAGAACATTATCTACAGGAAAAGTGAAAACTGATTGAAAGTAAGATTAGGGAAATGTCAGTAAGTGTTGCTTGTGTAAATGTACAAGTGGCCAATGATCAGAATAATTTCTGATCCAAAACTGTCATATCATGTCTTCAGAAGACCTTAAGCTTAGGAGGAACGAGGAGTATGTGGAAATGGGCTCCATTGCTGCTGGTTTCTAAAGTTTGGCTAGAAAGTCAAGATTGAAATAAAGGTAAAATGAGTCGTGAAAGAACCCAAAATCTTTATCATGTGATTTTACAAATGCCTGTGAGAGCATCAGCAATACCACAAATGGATGGTTTAGAAAGATGATGCCCAGTGGTTGAGCTGTTCTAGGACTGTGAAGCAATGGCTTAACACAATGCATTTTTTCTGCTAGATGTCATAGATTATCTCCTGGAGGAAAGAGACAGTAAAGATTTCACATGTAAAGATGTAGTTGTATTAAATATGTTTGCTCAAACATGCAAATGTACAGCCTAAATGGGGAAATACTGGCTCATATCGAACTGGAATGTATTTGCCAGTAGTATATATGCTCATGCAAACTGTTCAGACATATATTGTGATCAGATAATGGGTGATAAAGTCCTTAAATTCTCTCCGCAATCCTAATGCAGACTTACCAGCCCACAACTGGCAATAGCCCAACTTCCCTGTAAAGTAGTGCTCTGATTTCTGTCTAAATAGAAGCCAAATGTGCCTATCTGCAGAGGGGGGAAAAGCAAAAAACGTCATTTGGAGGTAAATGCTAAATGCAAGCTTCCTAAATACTGCTGTGTGGGATGGAACAGGATGATGCTAGTTCCTCTTTCTTCAGGTCTCTGTGATGAAGGACCATCTCCAGCTCAGCAAGGAATGTAAAGAGGGAATTTGGGAAATCATCACCATGTAGGGCCCTGCTGTGCCCATGAATGAAGAACGTAACCCAGGTGCTAACCCCTGCCAACAGAGGAGTAGCACTTCTTTCCTCAATCTGTCATGATAGCAGAAAGCAATATGAGTTTTCCTGCCTCTGCTGTAATTTACTTGAAAAAATCATCTTCCTGTAAGAGAAGGTGGACTCTCAAACACATTCCTAAAGAAGCAGTCCTTGTGCATCATTTCCCTTCCCCAAAAAACATGGAGGTGGCTGTAGTATTCATCAATGGATAGAGGGTGATGCCACTGAGATTTGAGCAGTAGGAGCAGCTATGGTGCAGCTCAAAGTTACAGTTGCTTGGTTTAAATCACACCTCCTAAAGTTTACCACATTCCCCATTACTAATGTAGCTTAAAGCATTAAAGAAAAAAAAAATGTAAAACAGATAACAAAACAAAAACCAAAACCCAGAGTAAAAAATAAGAGAACCTTGAACTTGGGTGGCTTTGACAGAATCTGTATCAGCATGCTGGATCTGGAATAGTTACTGGCAGATAGGGATGTGCTGGATCTGCTGCTCGTTCAGTAAGTGCCTAAGGCAGAAATTTGTTTGCCTCCAGAAACTGAACATTAGAGAAAGAAGCTATGAGCTATCCACTAGCAATGTATGATGAACTAGGAATAAGTATGTCAAACGTGATTCCTACTGTATATAATGCAGTGCCTGCAGTGTCTTTTTAGATACACTTGGTCTAGTCTATAGTAGGAATAAACTTTTTGATGACTGTAGAGAGAAGCTGTGAAGGAGAGGTTTCATATTGCACAGGAAGTACAGCTACAAGAGAGATAGTGAATTCTTCCTGGTGAGATCTAAAGCTTCAAAAGACGTTGACAATCTTATGCCGTTTGAACTGATAACCAAACACATTAATGTTCAGAAGCAGGATCCTAGAAGCAATCTGGAACAGTGACAGAAGTCAGTGGAAATCATTACACGTTTCAGGTCTAGGCATGAAAGCCTCAATCTTACCCAGGGACACCGCAGTGATAGGTTCTCTATAAATGCAAAACCTAAGGGCAAAATAGATCAGCATATTTCTGTATTTCATGATATAATTATATTTTCTAAATATATTCTAACGTATTTTTGTATTTCACAATATGAAATATATAGAAGGCAACTCCAGTTTGTAATGCACTTTGGCTGCTGTTATGATTTATTTAACTTCTACGCTGTGATCACAAACAGGTTGAGCCCCATTTTTCCATGTGATTTGAAAAGCCCGAATAAGTAAAAATTTGGTAACAAGGAACTTATGGTCTAAAAGGCTGGGCAAATAAAGCAAATAAGATGGAGTACGCTGCAGAAGGGATTGGTGCAGCCAAATGAGAAGGATGCCATGTCGGTGTGTCTTTAAGAAGAGACATCTTTGATTCATGTGAGTGCTTTGTACAGACCTGCAGGTGAAAGCTGGGGTGAAACTGTTGTGTCCCATTGTTCACAAATGGGGGGGACCTTTCTGTGGCAACTAATGAGGGTGACTTGTGTCAACATGGGCAGAAGTGGACATAAAAGTAGTCTCAGTTCTTGTCAGGAGAAACTGGAAGTAAATGGTAAATTATTAAAAAGTTACTTTAAAGGAAAGTTAGAAGCCTGAAAGTCCTATTATTGCTACTCCTGTAAAATCCCATCATTCCCCCAGGCAAGATATAAATAGCGTCTACAAACAATTAGAATGAATCAAATATACTCCTCCTGGTTTGATTTAGATTACTCCTTAATTAAGTAATGTACTTCCCTGACACCAGTTTTATGTTGTCCTAAAAGGTTTTGGCTACAAAATGAGATCACCAACTGAATGACTGCACAACCACAAGACTATTAACGATCTTTTAGGCAGTGCTGTGTTACCTTAGACTGAAGAGTGTTGCTTCTGTATAGTAACATTTACATATAGTGTTGAATGTTCATGTTACATAAAAATCATTATAATGAAATTCCACTTAGAAATATTAATTTCTGTGTTGTTAATGCTGCTTGACAGCTTCAGGAACTTTTTTTTTAATTAATTATTTCAGTAACCTTGTTCAGCAATCTACTGAGCAGGTATTTAAGTCCCACTGAGGTGAGTGCTGAACCTGCATCAGTGTGATGTGCTTCAGCTGAGAATGTGTCCCATCCAGAGTTAAGACACAGCCATACGCTTTCCCAAATTGAGACCGCAGAGGATTACATCCATCTCATTAAGTTGGTCAGGAGCACATAAAATGTTTCAGGGAGGTTTATGTGAGCGTGGGGTTGGGGTTGGTGACCTTAATAATTTAGGAGAAAATAGATGTGTATGTAAATACTGAAATAGCCTCAGCCTCCTGAGATAAAACTCCTTAATTAGTGAGTTTCACTAATGATCTCAAATATCATCTGTGATAAATCTTTTTTACTCTACTTTCTAATTCAGTGATCTATAAAGCAATTACAGTTCAGAATCATCATTTCATTTAATAGACTGTAGAGTGTTGTTGGTTTTTCCTCATTGTGGACAATGTATTTTTAATCAATCATGTAGTATGTTATTGGGTTTTGTTAATTATAGCATAAAAGCTAGAGGTCACCACGTGTAGTCGACTCAGCTACAATGTGTTGACTTTTTAATATATATGTATTGTGCCTTGTTCTCTGCACTAAAACTGAGTCCTGAAAGGAGTGTGGTTGCAATTTTTTCCATTGCTGACTGGGTGGTTTTGTACTGCAGATGACACTGTAGGAACTGTTTGTGAAAAAGCTATTTTACTGTTTTTTTAGTTTTCACCTCATAAGAATAACGTTTAGTTATTTCATCAGTATTTGCAAATATGATTTCTTGGATCCTAATATATCTGTGAAATGGGAGAAGGCAAAGCCTGCTTACAGAACTGTCAGCAGAGCACTGTTTCTTTCCCTGTGCTGACTCAGGATGTGTGCCATCAACTCTGCCACATGGAAGCACCGCACGAGATGGCTGGGGCTGCAGTGCTCTCCTGCACCAGGCAGGGATGCTCCTAAGAGCCAGGCTTTTTGGGAACTGCTGGGAGCCCATAGCTGGCATCATTAGACCTTGGGAAAAGGTGGGTTTTGAAGTCTGCCCTGTTGCTTTTAGGAAACAAAGAGCATTCTGTGTACAAGAGACTTGCTGCAAGATGTAGGCTGGGACATGGGGGTTATTCAGGAGTGACTTACAGGTGATACTCAGTAGACAGAACATTGAGGAGCTTCCCTGTGGAGCTACACAGTCTGAGGGTGTTTAGTTGCTGGAGACATCAGGAATATTCAACCAAGCAGATGCACCTTTATGATCCTGCTGATAAACTTTTTTTTTTTTTTTTTTTTTTTTTGCAAGACTTGGGATTAATAGATTTTCAGTCTAAAACAATTTAACTTGTATTAAAATAATAAAACTGAGAGATCTGGCAGTGAAAATAATACATTTTCTTTTACAGTCCTGTAAGAATCTGCTATTTTTTGTGTGCAATATATTACTTTTCACGTCTGTTAACAGACGCGGCAAGATGCTTGCATGATTTATAGGCTCCTTGCCTGACAGTCCTGGGGTAGTTAACCGGTTTTATACATTGTTGTCATAATAGTTTGTGAATATTTTATTAGTTGCCAAAGTCTCTGTTCTCTCGTTGGATTATAGTCTTGTTAAGCTTTTGAAAGGACAAGGAGGGATAAGGCACTGAAGGGAATCTCAGAGTAGCGCTGTCAAAAATGTCAAGCTGACGTGTTTCTATTTTAAAAAACAGCTTAGCATGATAGGTACCAAGAGACAAATAGGTTTCCAAAATCAGATTCCTAAACACCCACATCATTCTTGCCAAAGACTAATACTACTGAATTTTGAATGCACCCATTTTAGTCCCCTTCCTGCTTTCCCTGTAAGCCTAGCTCTTTGAGCAACTGAGCCACGTAAAGTGCTGTTGATTCCGATGAAATTTATTTTCACGTGTAATCGGACATGTGAATAATCTTTGTGAAGAACAAAGTCTGATGTGCTATGTGCTGTACAGCAGTACTTTATTTGACCGTTAGGTTTCTTCTTGAATTTTCATATGTCAACTGTAGCTAATATAAATGTAATAATAATTTCTGGAGCACTGTGTATTTGCTGGGTTTGCTTCCAGTGAGAATAGCAAGAGGTTTGGTAATCCCACCCTATCCTTTCTAAGGATGAGACAACAACCACTGTTTGATGCAGTCAGCACTTGTTTGTCTGTGAATATGTGTGTATTTAGGACCAGCTGTCCCAGAGGCCCTCCTCCCCCAGGCTGCCAGCAGGCAGACTTCTTGCAGCAGTTCCCATCCCATTGCTGCACCTCAGAGCATGGCTGCAGCATTGCTTTTTGAGCTTCTCAAAGAACCCTTCAGCTAGTTTTGCTCAGCAGACAGCCCCGTCCTGTTGATACTACAGGAGTTTTGTTCAGAGCTGCTTGGGTGGCTCCTTTGCTTTTCCTAAACTGTACAGAAAGATGTGCTGTATGAGCATACAGAATTACTTGTACCTGAGACATATGATACATGTTCTTTGTACTTGTCAGTAGTTATTAAAGTGAAAGTTACTACTTGCTCATATGGTCAATGAAGTAATCTTTACAGAAGTGATTAGAGAAGGAGCAGAAAGTGATGGCAAGCCCAGAGCAGCAGTGTTACAGCTTGGTGCTCAACATAACAGTCAACAAATGCTTAAATGACCTTACTCAGGCAGTGTTTATTCAAAAGTTTATGTTGAGTTGACTGACAATATATTTACATAATATATGAGTAGTATCATTTTAAATTGTATTTACCATTCAATAAATAGTCTTTAAATTGCATATATCCTGAATAGCATGAGGAAGTATATTTGTTAGGCAGTGCAGCTGGACACCCAATCACTGGTATTTGCTGCTTTCCAGTGCTTAGTTCTGGGAGCCTTGTACTTTTTACAGAACTCTGGGTTGAGGTTGTGGGGGTACCAGGGGCACACAGCTCCATCAGGCAGGGCTGCAGGCTCAGCACCACACCAGCAAAGGATGCTCTGACAGACATACTGTCTGCTTTGCCTTGCTGTGACAAAGTGTGGTCTCGGCATCTCCCAGGTTGTGTTTGGTAAACATCCTAATGGAAGAGTAAAGCTTGGAGTGTGCACTGGTGGAGGAAGGGAGGGAAAGAGGGGAAAAGAAGAGCCCATCTGCTTATTTTGGTAGGCATATATCTCGCATTGAGCATCTTCCTTGAGATGCCTGATTGCTTGTGATCATCAAGTTTCTTTTTCAAGTTCCTTTCCTTTGTTCCAGTTGTCACTAAGAGGGAGTCTTAGAGAAGTAGTTTGAAGTAAAATCTTGGTGAGCTCTGCTGTCTCTCTGACTTTGGAAAGTGAGAACAGTTTTTGCCATCCCTCTTATCCCCTTATTGAGGCACGAGGCTGAAGAGCTGTCCCAAATAATCTTCCAGTGGGATATGTGCAATACCTCAAAAATACTTTTTCCCCAGCAGCTATGTCATACACCCTGTTGGCAAGGAAAACATGAAGCTGAGTAACAAATCCAATTCTTTTGTGTGTTCAGAAGTGACCTAAATGAGGCAGAACTTCACTAACGGCTATGAGAGTTTGCAGCAGATGAAACTTTCCCTGACAGCAAGCAGAGCGTGCTGTTATATCTCTTGTGAGATACTCACAGTAAAGCAATCCATTTCTCTTATGTTCATATAGGTGATCCAGTTGAAATCCAGTTGGACAGATCTGTGGATCTCTAAGATGACTTGGAGGCTACAAATGCAAGGTATTGGTTTATTGATGTTGAAAAATTGCAATTAGAGAATTTGAGGAGGAAAACACCTGTGAGGAATTTTGCAAGGCTTTTTGGTGTTTGTGTTTAGTTTTTAGTTTTTGTCATCTTTCCCCAAAACTTAGGTAGTGCAATAATAAATAGATAATACTGTATATTATTTGAGACAGGTTTTGCCTATGTTAAATATTCAGAAATGTTGGAAGACTGTCATGCAAATGAGTGAGAGTGAACTCCATGCCCACCTATGGGTTTTGAAAAGATCCTGGAAGGACAACTACAAATGATACCTTCTCTGTGGCTTGTTGCTGTAGCATTCACCTCTCCTTGCTGCCATTAATATGTCCCTACTGGGTGGCAATAAGGAAAGCAGTGTAGTGATTGTATAGCACGGTACTTAACATTTTATTGCTGAAAAGGTAAAACTGGGCTGCACATCCGCTGTTAAACCTCAATCTTACCTCTAAACCTTCCAGCTGATGTCAAGCCTTGGGATGATTCAATGTGACTTAAAAGAAAATATGTTAACAAGTGTTAACTAAAGAGGAAAAAAATTATAATATTTTTCCCCATTCAGGATGAAAGCAGGAGCTTGCTTTCCCTACTTCACTCTGCTGTAGAGATGCAAATTGCTCAAAGAGATGTAAAGGGGTGCACTTTAATAGGTAACAACTTGGGTCTGTATTTAAGAGAAAGCCAGGCAAATCATGATCATATAAAAATACACAGAGAAGGTCCTACATCAGGAAATAGAATGGACATTACAATAGGTTATGTTCTGGGTAACATCTGTTTGGAATGTGTGCATACTGCATTTGGTGTGTGTGTTTTCCTGCTCTCTTGAAAAGGAATTGGGGTCTTGAGTTAACCTTATTTCATATATATACTCCTATTATTACAGATTACACAAATTTAAAAGACAAATCTACTTTCTCTGATTGACAGAAAAAAACCAACTTTTCATCTTCAGCATCTGGAGGATGCTGTCAGGACAAAACTGAGTTTATTTATACTTTTCTTTCAGGAAAAAAAAAATATTCTCACTGTTCATTTCATTGTAATTCTTCAAAGCATTACAACTCATTGCATGAGCGTAAATAATGATGATTTATATTTTCCTGATATTTTGCATGCAGAGGTTTCCCCAGTAAGTGCTAAGTGATACTATTCTTAGAAGTCCCCATTTAGGCAATACTTTATAGTTTTCAAAGCATTTTTGCTCAAGGACTCAAATGGTCTGAGAGAGCACATCAATATATCTTAAAAAAAAAAAGAAAAAGAAAATATATACTAATTTGCTTTTGACTCTGTCAGTGCTGGAGGTGAAGTCTTTCCTCTTTTTGCAAAGTTCTGCCTGTGGCTCTGTTGGAAGAGCCATGTTCTACAGCCTGCCTGCCTGCTGTGCTCCCACTGGGGCTGCGGGCGCAGCGGAGCGCCCTAATGGGACTGCATTGATGCCGTGCGTGCCTGTCCGAATGTGTCAAGATCAAATGAAGCGATCTGAAGGAAGATAATCAGAGTGTAATATGTTTGCTGTGGGAATGACACCAAGGCTGAGTCTATCATATTTTCTAAAGGAATTTCCTAATGTGAAAGCAGGGCTAGTTATGGACGAAATGACATTGAGGAAAGAAGAGAGGGGCAAAGATGGTCACCCTTGGTGACCCATCATATTTAAAAGAACATGGAAGCCTTTTACATCCCTGAAAGGCTTTTACATCCCTGAAAATTGTGTTGAGATGTGAGAGATAGTAATAACTTGGCAGATAATCACTGAAGGAAGCTGAACAAAGCAAGTTGGGGACTTGCTACGATGTATATACCATAGCAGACTGGGAGGGCAATGGGAGCCTCAGGGAAATTGCAGCTCCATGAGCGGAAATAGCACATGGGCACAAACTGTGTCCGTTTTTTTGCTGTAACGTGACTGACTTTTCACTGCAGCACTGCCAGTCCTGATCCGATGGCTCAGAAGGGATCTCCAGGCAAGACATCAGACCACTGTGACTTTGTACTTAATCTTTCTCTAACCCCAAAGCGAACTACTCAGATTTGATTAAAGTGTAATGTGTTCTAGCCAGTCTTTATCTCATTTCAGGCATTTATTTCATGTATTCCCAACCCTAGTTTAGGTGTCTGGAAAGGACTGACTGGCGAGCTCAGGGACACTTCAGATCTAATAGGACTAAGATTAATCACCTATAACTAACTGTTTGAAGAGAATGAGTTGTTAAATTGCTCTATCATGTCATACTAAGTAAAATATATTATTTTGAGTGGAATGGAAGCAGTTTGAGAACACAGAAAACTTTTCCAAAGCTATAAAATTAGATGTAAAGTGAGAGACTGACTTAAAATATATGGGCAGAAAAAAAGCACAAGTTGAATATAAAAATAGAATGGTTGTTTGATGATCTGAGGTAAATTTAATGTTTTTGAACAATGAATTTACAGTTGTTTGAATATTGTTGTGGTCACTCAGTGAAGATTGATAACAGTGCAAAAATGTTATTGAGTCTGCTATTTTAATAGACTTTGAAACTCAGTAGGCAAAGGAAGTTGAAACGAGCGGAGTTTCAGAAGAATGTTTTTGAATGTGCTATTTGTAAGAATGAAACATGAATTGAGAGTCCTAAGAAAGCCCAGTAGGTATACTCAGCATGTTCAGTGTATGTTCAGTGGCATGGCAGAAGTATGCTGAGTGTGGATCATCCTCAAACCTGTTGATAGTGCCTTTCTTCTCAGACAAAATATTCAATGCCTCCTTCTCAAAACCTCCTAACACAGCCAGTTGGCTTCAGCTCCTGTTTCTTTATGTTTAAAAATCATCTGTCCCCATGTCTCCTGGGTTTCATTGAGGTTAGTAGGATTTACTCAGTATATGAGATCTTTATCTTGTGAAATGCTCTCAGAATCATATCTGT
Organism: Tetrao urogallus; assembly: GCF_951394365.1. Lineage (NCBI taxonomy): Eukaryota > Metazoa > Chordata > Aves > Galliformes > Phasianidae > Tetrao > Tetrao urogallus. Next base: position 11,869,429 of record NC_136825.1, on the reverse strand, counting down.
TTACTCTTGCTTTTGGTGCATTGAGCAGCAGGCAATTGTGTCCTTGAGGCTATCCAAGGGGTGCTGACAGTGAAAAAACATGGAAGTAGTGATGGGAAGTTGTGGCCGAGGTTGCCTTGAAAGTGAACTGGTTTTGTCAGCTACAGAAGCCACAGAAAGTCTGTGTCAATTGCATCATTCCTACACATTCCTACATATACATTCCTACACTGAACGGAATAGCACAAATATAGTGAGATACGGTCATCTGGAATTTTGGAAAGTTTGTCAGTCACTTTCTGTCTTCCATCATACAGATAACAATGTCTGTGGTATTGTGTTTAACGTGCACTGAATTGTAGTGGAAAAATTATAAAAATTCTGTTTCTGTGAATACAGACCTCTGTCAGAATGCCACCACTGTATCTGTTGTTTCTGGCTTCTGTTTGCTCGTTTCCTTTGAGTTTTTCTCACTTTAGTTTTAGACATTACTTGAATGATAAAAGCAAGGTATTCGGTTTGCATTCCCTCCTTGTTCATCATCACCAACAGTCTCTCTAGTTTGGAAAAGCACATTAAACATATTGACATATTCCCTTTTACTGTGCTTGATGTGCTTAATGATAAATGCTTCTTCACTCTCTCTAGATTAAATAGATTCATGGTCTTTGTTACTTCTCATACATACTAAAAGAATAAATGAGTAGGTAATAAACAATAAAGGCGAGTGAATGAGGGAGCTGAGATGACTTGCCAAATTGCTCTAAGTTGTAACCTTTCAGGTATTGTGAACTTCAGGGAAGGATAATAGAAAAAGGTTGTTCTATTTTGAAGTCTTTCCAGACCTAGGAGGGAAGGTTATTTCCAAAACCAAATATGATTTGTGCTGTCTGATTCCAGAGGTCAGAGTTCAGCGTTCTTTAATAGTCAAATTCTCCATTGACGTCAAAGAAAGCTTTGTAGGAGAAAGGATGTGGAATTCAGTTCACAGTGAATTCTGTTCTTTTTTAATAAGGAAAAGTCTTGGCTGGCTAACACTGTGCATTCTGCTGAAATACTGGTTCATCATTTACAGAGTAAATGTACTGTTTAATATTAAAGAAATGATTCAGACTTTTAGTAGCAAAGTTCTTTCAGATTATTGAACTAGCAATATAATTTCCGTTCTACTGGTGTCCAAATGAAGTTCTGCTGGATGGTCATGAGCAATTAGTACTAGGTTGAGTTTTAACCACTTCTTACTGCCGAGATTTCTGTTTCTCAGTGCTGCTTTGGCATTCAAATTACCAAGCATTTTCCAGCTTTTGAAAACACTTAGCAGATTTCTTGTCAATAATAAGGTCTCTATCCTTGCTTTAATTGAATATTTGTATCTTGTGTTTCTAAATGTTTACTGTTTGGATGTATTTACAAGTTGACTAAGTACTGCTGTGCTCCTCCCACTCCAGTACTTGACAATGCTGGTTACTTTAGTTATCTGTCTACATCTTTGCATCATTGATATTAATAAGCACAGTGATACATATATCCTAAACATGTTCTGATGTTATAAACATCAGCAATGAATAGAAAAGCAGAATGAAGGTATCTGTCATATTTTGAAATGCTGTTTTAATTCAAAAGAAGGAGCTTGACTGATGTTAAGGGATGCTTGCTGGGTGAGGAAGGCGATTTGTCTTGGTTTCTGAAACCAGAAATTAGCCAGGCTATGTCCTCTCACAGCTGTGACAAATGTCTCTTAGAGCAGTGCTAGTGGGAATAACCTATTTTCAGATAATATGAAAAATGAAAGAAGATAAATCACTTTTTGATAGAAGAGCTAGAGAAATTTTAAGCCAAAAGTGAAAATGGTTATTTACAGTGGTTCCAAGGAAGCTCTTAATAGCTCCGCTCCACGTTCTTCCTCTGCTATCTAGTATATATGATAGTGTAAAAACATGCACTTTTTTTTTGAGATAGGTGTGTCATTCAGAATTAAGAGATTTCTGCTTTTTCTCATGAAATCGTGTGCATGGCTATGTTATAAGTCTCGCCAGGGGCTGGAGCCTTCATTCCCTTATGCTTTCACCCTTCGGGTGATGTGCTTTGCTGCTTTACATGCCATCTGTCCTATGATCTGTATCTGTTTGTAATATACTCTTTTTCCTGTAAATATTGTATTGCTCTCTTCTTTATAGGTTCATTAAATGTATTACAAACATGCTATCAAGATTTTTTTTTTTTAGTTATTAAAAACTACGATAAATCATTGTCATAGAATGCAGCATGTTAGTAGAGTTTGTGAAAAATATCCCCATACTTTTGTCCATGTTCTGGCTGCTTCCTGGAGGTGTGCTGACAGCCTCCTGGTCTGCCCCATGAGAGCTGCATCCGAAACTTCCATGAAAGTACTAAATAGATCATGGGTACAGATGCTTGGGCTGTCACTTCCACTAAATACTTTTCCTTTTTTCCTGTTGCTTTTGCTGTGGTAGATTGCGTGTAAGGCTTTGCTCTGAATCTGGGCTGTAAGCCAAAATAAAAGCCAGAGACACATCAAAGGACTTGCTCAGAGGATGACCAAATATTACATTTAACTAGAATGCTGAGAGATATTTCGTTTGAGACCATAGGCTGCGTATGGAAAATGTTATGTACAGGAGGGAGAGGTTTGGAAAACCTGAGAAAAGTTGTTTGTATTGGGTGTACACATATGGTCACAAAGCTTAAAAAACAAAAAAAAAAGAAAAAAAAAAGGGGCATCTTGGAGCAGTATGCTACGAAAAAACCTTCAGCCGTGAAATTCGATGAACAGAAAAATGATCACTGCAAAAGGAAATAGCATTTATGTCGTGACTAATCCAGAAACATGGATGTCATTGACAGTAAAATGTGAGAAGTGCAAGTGAGATGACTTCATAGAACGTGACCAAGAACCAATTTGAACTCAGAGCACTGAGCAAGTCCCAGTGGAGCTGTGTGACAGCAGTTTAAGGGAAAATGAAATGGGGGGGAAATGACCTGTCAGCTTGTTGAAGTTCACGGGGTGCTTCAGTTTCTTGTGCTTTGCAGTTAGGCCTGGGTGATGCTTGGAGCTGACAGGACACAGTGTGCCTGTCCTAGACAGGAAAGGCTTTGGAGCACTGCTTGTAGGGAGTGGGAAATGTAGCTGCATCAAGGGAAGGCACCATGAAGAACAGCACCTTGGAACTGTGTGTTTCCCAGAAATAGCAGCAATTTTGTCTGGAAGCAGAAGTGGTTTCAACTTGTCCAGGAGAAATGAAGAGTAGATTCTTAAGAGATTAAAAACTGAAACAGAATGATAGCCTTCTTGGGGAGTTTTCCGTTGTGTGACATTCTTGTTGAATCTGTGTCACAAAGCACAGTGTTAATTTTCCAACAATTGAAGAGTCCTTTTGGGGGGAAGAAGCAGTGGAATTTAATATATCTGTAATCCTTGGCTCTGTCATTAAAAAATTAAATTTCCAGTAAATTTCCTATCCAAGAAGTCTGGCTGTCTATAAGGCAATATTATTCAGGGTAGATGTAGGAAATGAAACGTTTTGGGATGCTTGGAGTATGCTAACACTTGAGCTGTATACCAGCTTCTTTTGTTCAGTGCTGATAAGTTGGTGTCAGGTGCAGAACTGGAATCTGTCAGGTGTTTTAGCTCTCAGGGATTACTGAGCAACATGGGAGCCTACAGAAATTGCAGGTCAAAATGTTGAACGAGAGATGGATCTCTCTGCTTACGTAGTTTGAGCTTTCAGCAAGCTCAGGGTCTGTCCTTTCAAGAATAGGTGTGAACTACATCTCTCAAAAGTGTTAAAAAAATAAATCTGTCCACTCACGAGATTGTCTTCTCTTGATTAGTGTCCTTATTGAGCTGCCCTGCCACTTGCTCTCGTAATCTGTCTCCTTCTGTGTACAAAATACTACAACAGATCGATCTGTTCACTGCAAACAAATTGTCAGGCAAATGTGCATGAGAAGCAAATACAAAAGTATGTGAACATCAGTCTTGACTCTTAACTCTTGTAAATACTTGTGAATAGCTTTTTGTAATTATATTTCCACTTTCCGCAGAAATATAAAAGACTCCTAAGGTTACTGAGAAGATTGCTTAGCCTACAGGTTCTGCTCGTACCTTTTCTTCTGCTCATCCATTGCTCATAAAAAGTTGCTGTTCTCTGTCCAGCTGTTTTCAGAGGTTTACTTGTCTTTCTCTTGAGAGTACAGAACCCGTTATCCTAACAAACTGGTGTATCTGAAGATGGAACATTTTTTCTGCAGTATTAACAGCAGTGTATTTATAAATATTGCCATGGGGGGATTCTGCACTGCATACCTCTTCAATACAGAGAAATAATCTTCCCAGAGTTGCAGACTTGTTTTTGTGTAGGTTGCCATCTTTCATATGAGGCTGCTACTAGTGAACTCTGGAATAACCAACTGTCCTCCATTAATGTATGTCTTCAGACTGCTTAGATATTAGATTAAGTTGAAGTAAAACTGTTATTTGTATATAAGATTTCTTTGGGGACAGTTCTTAAATAAGATAATCCAGGTGGTGGATGGCCTATGCCTGTCAGCATTCAAGAGACCTTTGGACAGCGCTGAGATTTAACTTTTGCTTAGCCCTGAAGAGGTCAGGTAGGTGGATTCAGTCCTCAAAGGGCCTGTCCAACTGAGCAGTTCTAGGTAGACTGCAAAGCTTGTAGTTCAAGTCTTGAAAGTTATTCCCGGGCATTCTGGATGAAGAAGAAAATATGAATCCTAACATTTTACTTCCGAGAGCAACCCCTTCCTAGAAGGACGCAGCTGTGCTGTCCAGAGCAGAGGTCTGCCCGTGGTGAGTGTGAGCATCTCCTTGCGTTGCAGTTCGCTGAGTGCAGTTTGTGAAACTATACCACAAGACCTTGATGTTTCAGATTTAAATGTACAGTTAAGCAGTGTGTTCTGATGAAATAGTATTTCTTCCTGGGGATATTTCAGTTTGGTACTTTAACAAGGATTTAAAAGTGTCTGACCTGCTAGTAATGCACATGTGGTATCATCATGCTTAAAAACCCACGCTAACAAATCTGTGTTGGCTGGAGGTTAGGGTTTTTTTAGTCAACTGTCAAGCGGTTTGGGATGTGCTTCATGATTCACTTGTGGGTTTGCAACTAGATTGCTCAATATTGCAAATCTGCAATGTAAATTTTAATTCTATGTTATGTTATGGGTGTGGAAGGAGGACCAGATCAAAGAATTACTGCGAGTGCTTCCAAGTAATTTGAAGGTCTAATAGACATAGACTTTGCAAGATAAAATTTTGCAAAAATATTTTTCAAAGCTGTATAGATGTATATTTTTCTTCTCACCTTTGTATTTCACTTCTCTGTCATGTTTTTATATGTATCTGTATACTCACTTGAGCATACATATCAGTTATTATCTTAGGCCTTCAACAGAACGATCAGTACAGTTAATTGCCATACTCTACTCTTGTTAAACTTCAAAGGATACTGAATTTTAACTTTTGATCTTCAATTTTTCAATTAGTTTAAACCCAAAGTCTTCCTTCTTGGCTTTTAACATGTTATGTGACCTTTTCAGCTGGTCTGTTTGTAGACATGTTCACCCAAGCAGTAAAGGACTACTGCTTTTGAGTAGCAGTTCCACGTGGACAGAGATGGAAGTTTTTGTGTGAACAGCATACTCCAGGGGATGTTGCTCCAATACAAATGAGGACAGAGGATGACTAACAATCTCTGTTGCCAGCACTTGTGCAGGCAAACACATGTGCATCCATGTACAGAATTTGGTAGGAGACTGAATGTGTTTCTGAAAGCAGAGGGAAGGCCTACGGCAGTGGCAGAAGGGGCTGTGTTGGCACAAGAACACAGTACCTTATGGTTTATTCACTGCTCTAGTTTGTTTTCTGAGTGTTTTTCTTCAGCTTCTTCTTTCAGTATGAATTTGTGTTGGCTTTCCTGTTCCTATTCATGGCTGTGCTTGATTTTGTGTTAAGTAGCTTTGACTTCCAACTGCTAGGGACAAAGCTTCCTCCCCTGTTCCATTGCCACCTGGTGATGCTATAGGATGCAGCCTCAGCACTTTCCTCTCCCACTCAGAACCCCCCCATACTTGGCACCAGCTCTGGCAACACCAACACCCTGAAATCCTGCCAGGGAGGGAGAGGCTGTGCCACCGACTGGGTGTCTGAAAGAAAGATTTGAAAAGGACAGTTTTACTGAATGGTTATTGGATCACTGCCCTCCCCCCTTTACTGAAAACCACATAAAAATGAATTACAATGTGGAATTATTGCGGCCCTAATTGGGCACTGATGCAAACATTTACCATCTCTTATTCTTTCTAATCTAAATTGAGTCAGTGAATGTAATGGTTTCATGACTGGGGAGGGAGCAAAAGGGAAGTAGACCTTCTGAGCAGAAGTATGACTGTACGAAGCCTTACTGATTGGAGCAATACTTCAAGTGAGAGCATTGCTGCCTTGTCTTACCACCCACTATCAGAAGATAATGCTTTGTTCCTGAGGCTGGTTACACGGAGCTTGCGACAGGGATTCCTAAATTACGAGGCATTTGCTTTGGCCAAGCTTGCTTCCTCAACAAAGCCTGCTTCCAGCTACATCCTCAGACAGTGTGTAAGGTGCAGTGTTGCTTGGAAAAAATGCTCTGCTTTTTCCTGTTGCTCTCTTCTCACTGTGATGCTTATATCCGGTAGAGAAAACTATAGATGATGTGGAGGTAAATGGTGATCTTCAAACTGTGGTTAGGACTTTCTATTAGGAAGGAAGGTGAAAGGCATTCTGTATATGAGGGTGTCTCAGCCAGCTGGTCCAAGGACTCCTGCAGACTTGCACCCTCCATAAACTGAGCCCAGAAAAGGGAGCTGTGAGATTCCACGAAAATGAATTATTAATCACAGTGGACACTTGTCTAGCATAAAATTACTTTGTATTCCATAAATTAGAAATTGCTGTAGGGTATATATTCAGTCTCCTCAAAATGTATTACATGCATAATCTTTTCTGGCTTGTCCTGAATGAATAATTGTTACAGATGTTGTCTCAAAAATCGGACTAATTTTCAGTACCTTTTCATTTTCCTAATCTTAATTAAATCTGTGACTGAAGAGGACACATGATGAGAATGGGAAAAATCACCTTATATAAATCAAAAGCATTGATATGAAATCAAACCGATCAGGATAAAAGTGTGTTTTGTATATAAGCCATTAAAGTCTTTTTCTTTTCTCCTCCCCCCCCCTTTTTGTTTCACATATCCAAAAGACAGAATAGCCGTTCAGCTCCTGAGGCAAACAGAGAGCTGGATTCTGCGGATCGTACAGAGAGCTCTTGTGCAGCGAGCGCTGCCCTGCATCTGGTTTGTGAGAAAAGCACTGTGCTTCCAAAAAGCTTAGCGTCATTTTTCTTTCCGTCCATCCCAGCTAAAGCACTGCCTCCCTCAGCACGGCCAGCTACAATGAGCTCCTTTTTATATGAAGGTTATTTTTAGCCATAATCAGTTACCTGGAAACAACTCACAACCTCCGAGTGACTGTTAGAAAACTGAAGAGGCAGCACAGTAGGTATGGAGGTTGGGGGGAAAATCATCAGAGGTGGGGGAAGCACAAACGCACCCAAATCAGGCCTGCTGTCAGCCTTTTTGCACAACAACCATGCAAAACCAGTGCAGTGCTGAGATGCTAGCTCATCCCTGAAAGCCTTGCAGCACTTCACCCAATTAAATAAAGCTCTCTCAATTAGCTCAAGTGCAGTACCTAATTGACAAAGTTATGTTTATTTATGGCAGCTGCTATGGATTTGTTATGTGGCACCACATTTTTTTTTATAGGAGAAATCACACATAAATCACTCATTCTCATGAATTAGGCTCGTGTGAACCTGGGCTGGAATAAGTAGACGCATGAGAGCTTGCAGAAGCTGATTTTCTAAATTGTCTAAAGTGTCTTTAGGTAAACCAATGCAACTTTTCTTCATGTTCAGAGCTGCCTGTCTCTATAAATCAGGCATGACTTCATTACTCAAGCTTGAAACCAGTCTATGAAGGAGGAGAGTTGGATTTGGTTCTGGATTTCTGCCAGGTTTGGGGGATTAGTTAAGGAAGTGGTTTATTGTAAATCAATTTAGCTATATGTTGTTGTAGTAAATAACAAGTAAAGTGTGGCTAATACGCATTTAAGTACTGAAATAACAAACTAATAAAATGAGATGGGAGGTTTTAGAATTTCTATGTAGATATATATTTAAAAAAACCCTCATTCAGTCAAAATACCAAATTAAATGACTTAGGTTCTTTTCTATACCCTTTAAAATAGAAGAAGATTTCAACCTTTAGGCAATTTGAATAATGAGAAGTAGATTTAATTTCAGTTTTTGAAGTTTTGGCTTTAAAACAAATAAGTGTTCAGATCTGCTGATTTTTTAGCTTACTCAGTATTCAGAGCCTGTCTTACAGATTAACTGTAGGCTGATTCTGGCATAATTGGATTGATAAACAGCAAATGCTGAACTGCCTTGTGAAAAGAGGAAAACAAAATACGTCTTCTGGTAACATTTGGTGCTGTGAAAGTAGTACTTTTCTTACATGTCTAATTGAAGGTAAACCTTCCCTTAAAGAAATTCAGATTGGCCATATGGTACCTGGCAAGTACTTTGATTCCAGAAGTAGCTATCATGCAGCTAGAGGAAGAGTAATCCTTTGTTATTCTGTATTACGAGAGCTGTACTTTGTCTTCACAAATCCCCTCAATGCAACCATGTAGACACCTCTGTAGTTTTGCTTATTCAAATTCAAAGCCAACCTTTTGCTCATGAGTGTGTGGAATTCTTGTTGAGTAAATTATAGATCATCGAGAAATGGATAACGAAAGAGACAAACTCAGTTTTTAAACTGTAAACAAGGTAAAATCTAGCACTGGTCAGCTTCCCCTGTGGTCGTGTCTGCACTTCAGTGAGATAACTTTTTCTTTCTAACACTTTTGAAGTCCTTTGTCTGGAAGAAGTTAGCTCAGTGCTGTTTCCAAAGGAGTTTTGGTGAACTCAAGAGAGCTAACCTTGGGACGGCCAGTTGGTCCCAAGAGTAAGATTCTTCAGAAAACAACTCCCAAAAAAAGAGGTGATGACTCAAAAGCTTGAGTGGGCAGAGAACTATGTTTTTCCACTTGAGCTGTTTCCATTAACAATAACTTTCTACCTTTATGCTTCAAAAACATCAGTTGACGTATGTATCATTCTGTGTTGCAGTTTCTTTATTGATTTTGCTGGACTTGCAGCACTGTAGGCTTTGTATTCCACACTTCGCCTCACCTCAGTTGCAGAGCATACATACTTTGCCTAGGCAGAACTGTTATTTTCTTTGTTATAATCCAGTAGTAGCAGAAACATGAAAATTTCTTCTGGTTTGCTTGTGTTCCTTAGTCTGCTGTAAAACTCAAAATATTCCATGAGGAATATGAAGTAAAAGCTATTTTAAAGGTATACAAGATAACCAAAGTTGTGCATAAGGAGGAGTCATATATATATATATATATATATATACATACTACATGTGTATATACATGTATCTATTAGACATAGTTTCCTATTATGAGCAGAAATGTATCTAGTAAGAAACAGGGTAACTAGGGCCACAAGATTTCTCACTGAGCACACCTGAACTGAGCATGTTCCTTGGTTAAGGATTAATGATGTGAGTTGTATCAACATTTTCAGCAACTGATGAATATAAGAAACATTATGCTTTGAAAAGTTCAGCTTTTGGCTTCCCAAAAGCAAGAATCCTACAGAATTTTCTGCTAAAAATAAGCTTTTTAAAACAGATTTAGTTCTAAATTGGACTGAGACCAAATTTTGAAGTGTTGAGTTTTCCTATGAACCAAGAATTCTGGACATTTCCTTTCTTAGGCAAATTCATTCAGAGCTGAGATTGCACCTCTCTGCCATGTTTCCATTACCATCTGCAGTGATTAACATGTAGAGGCGCTTCGGCTAAAGAACAAAAAGCCTAAGCCTTTTAATTTTTGAAGAAGAGAGGATTACATTCAGTAGAAAAAAAGTGAATCACGCAGTGTGCTCTGTAAGTGCTAGTAAGCAATATGGAAATTTATAGGTTTTATTTTACAAACAGATGAACTTTGAGTCAGGAGTTTACTGAAGTTCTCCAAACGAATGACTTACAGAGGGAAACACTGGTGGCTCATCTAGGGAAGCAGAGAACTCCTGCAGATGGGTCCATCACTCAGCTAAGCCAAATATATCATTGAAATATCCAGGAAAAACTAAGTTTTCAGGGTAATGGACTTGAATTAACATGAAAACTCTATTTTTTAAGATGTTTAAATTGAAATTGGAAACAGAAGTAGGGTGACGATGATTTCGGAGCTGTATGCTTTTGTAATCAAGATATTCCTTAGGAAAGCTGTCAGTTGTGTCATTTCAACAGAACCAGGTCGCAGCTGAAGCATCTATGTATCTGTATATCTTAAGGTTTCTGGTTTACCACGTAAGCCGTGGTGCAAGTGGCTGGATATTACAGTCGATCATACACAGGTTTAGGTAACAGCTAAAGCTCAGAGCTCCAGAGCTCAGCTTCCACTCTGAGAGTTAGGAAATGGATGAAACTGTGTTCTATAGACTTGTGAGAATGCAAAGGTGTGTTAGAGTAAGGTCAGCACCTGACAGGTTCTGAAAGATCAGAAATTTTCAGTAATAAAGAATGAAAATCGGGATTTAAAAAGTAAGCAGATACAGATCCCCAGTCTGCAGATTAGCTTTATTTTTTACTTTTCACTCCTAACATAGGTGGGTAGCACTTGGGATCAGGCAGAGCCGCCTGAGTTCTCCTTCAGTAGATATTAAAGAACCTGAGGAATCAAGACTTGAGAGTGCAGAGCTCTGTGCTGGGCTGTATGTTGTTACTTTGGAGGAGCTGTGGGGGAGGAGTGCTTCATGCCTTATTAAACCTTGAAAGCTGCTAAAGGTGTTATTTGAAGGGGAGATTTCAGTTAGAGGAATTTAGTGTAGTTTCATTATTTGTGACTTCATACTAATTAATATATTAAAAATTAACTTTGGTGATGTTTTGGGGACCCAATTAAATAAAATGAGTGTATGGTATGTTAATTTGAGCTCATAAAAGGCTAATTTGAATATGTAATTTAGATCAATTAGAAGTCTCTTCTCAACTTTAAATAGTGATAATTGAAATGTAAAAAAGCTGGGTAACTGTTAGGATTAATTAAGAGCGATATATCTGGGAAAATCAAATTACAGTGTCATATTCTGAAATGCAAATTAGACTTAAAATTTGAAGATAATATGCATATACATATATAAACGTGAAATATATGCGAAAAATCATAATTCATTTAAAGAAAACACGTTCTATGGATAGTGACATTTTTGTAATTAGCGTTCCACTTTGCCTGTAAAATAGGCAGCTGGTTGTTCCATTTGTATCACCAAAGAAAACCTGTGGGAACTCTAGCAGAAACCAAAATTGTGTTCATTTTTTATCCTAAACCTGAAAGTCAAAATGCAGGGATATTTGGGTCCTTTTGAATCGTCATGGTGAAGCTACACTGGGTCTGAATTAGGGTAAATGAGATCCAATCTGCTTATACTAGGGAGGAGATGGAAGGAAGGAAAGAAGATCAGGTGGCTATGGATTGTGGGAGCTCATGTCCTTCCTGGGATGAGCTCAAGATGAGTTATAGAAAAGATCTTTATTACAAATAATTCCTAAATTATTTTCTAAGTAACTGATACACAGTTGTTACTGTAGCACATAGCCATAGCTGCCTCTCCAGAGACAGAAATTGTGTCAGACAGAATTAAAATGATTAAAATGTGATCATCCCCTTATTATGCTCATGGCATTCAGCAGGATGCCAAGCCCAGTGTTCCACAGCTGTGCTTGGGTGCGAATTGGATCCCTGGTGAAGTTAGGAGTGTACAGAGCCGACACAGGGCTCAGCCAGGAGTGACCAAATTGCGCAAGATCTCCTTCAATTTCACATTTCCTGGGACTGCTCCATCGACAAGTGGAATCCAGGAGACCTGCCTCACTATTTCTATTGCTGATAGCAGTGATAAGTTGCTAAAATTTAGCTGAGTTGTGCTTACAGTGTCCTTAAGTATGGTTGCAGGTTTGGTGTGTGCGTGCCTTACTGAGATGCATGAATTTAAATGACATTCTTGCAGCATCTTGCAAGGAAGCCCGTTGGTTATACTCTTGCTTTTACCTTGAAAAGTGGCTGGACTTCTTTTCCAGCCAGCAGAGTGTTGAGTTTTCAGAATGCTAAAGGAGCAGTTGTCTCCTACATACATGGAAGTGTTAGAGTTCTGGAAGGTATCTGCTTCAGACTATGGAAGGGAAAAAAGATGGAGAGAATGCATGATTTTTTTTTTACTCTCCACTGAAAGGTAAAATCTCAAGTTGTAAATGCTATTAATGAAAACCCAAGGGTGTATTTGGAACCAGAGCATTTTACACAGCAGCTTTATGCACTGCTGCTATGCCACTAAACTTATTAAAATATAATTCAAAGAAAATTGTTACAATGGGGTGGAAAACTTACAGAGTTCATTTGAGAAGAGACAAGAATAATTAAAAAACACAGATTATCATCAATAGAATTCAGCTTCAGTTAATTCAAATCCACACTGGGTTGTTCTTACATACTGTTTCTGAGAGACTACAGAAAAAAAAACCAACAAAACTAATCTTCATACTGCAGGAAAGCATGATTAAGATCACTCTACCTGAGAAATTTCTCTTAAGCTCAATTGCTGCATGTTTATGAGGACAAAAATATTTACAGTCTGCAGTGTTCACGTTAAGCATAACTATGTGGCAGTGGTGACACTATGACTTCAGTTGGCTTCTTGTCCTCAATTTAAAATAAACCATACATTGCATCTATGCAATCATATATTATAACAACCCTTACAATAATGAAATGACTTCTAGCAGTGCAGATCCACAGCAAGTGGCATATGCTCAGAGCTCATAGCACGAGCCATGCTGTAGTAAAGATGATATTGAAAATCAAAAATTGTTTTTCTCCTACTGTAGTGGACTTCTGGGGGGGCTCTGGGGTGCCCTGGGCTGGCATCCTCACAGTAGTCTTATGTGAGTCGTGGCATGTTGGAACACTGCTTTTGTGTTCATGGCTTTTGTGTCCGATGGACAAAACTGTAGCATCCACGGAAAAGAATGCTCCTGCCATGCTACTTAGAAATAGCGATTTCATACAAATTAATTCTTACTATTGACAAGCAGGAATATAACTAAAGCTCGAGATAGGGAAAAAAACCTTTCAAGCAAAACTAGGTTTGTCTTCTAGAAATGAAGCAGTTCTTTCTCAGCCATACTTTATAAGCTCTTTTATGGAGAGGCTAGTTTCACATATTAGCCTTGCTTATCAACATGTAGCACATTTACCTCTGTGCAGTGGATTTTGATTTGACATCCTCTTGCCTTCTTCCTTTTTTTTTTCTTGGTACTTCAATATCTGTTATTCTGCATTACTTCAGATCTTCCAGAAGTCACTTTACTCACCTGCATTACAAGCAGAGTTAATGTATCCCGCAAAATTATTCCTTAAAAAAATGAACAATTTCCCCCCCCCCTCCAAATATTTATTTCTGACAGTAAAATCCATGGGATTTGGCCTGGAATGAGTGTAACAAAATCTCTTTGTTCAGTAAGGAAAAAATGCCCTGGCAGCTTTTATAATTTCTAATTAAGGCTATGAGACAGCATGCATGGAGAAAGACTTTAGAGGGTCACATACAACTGGCAGCTTTGATCATCATCATAATTTGAGCTGGTCAAATCCAATCCATAATTTTGCTCTTCACCGGCCTCTTGCTTTACTGCTTCTTGCCAAACTGTTTGACATGCTGAATGTTAAGCACGCTAAGTGTAGCTACCTGTGTCTTAAGCTCAGCATAACTATTCCCATCTTTTGAAGGTCTCCCCTGCACGCAGCTGTGAGCTCAGTTGGGGTTAAAACGTTGCGATGAATGGAAGCACTGCGAAGCACTTCCTGTGTCCCTCTGACTGTGAAGAGTCCCAGCACACTTCTTGTCACAGGAGCATCTGCCCAAGTTGTAGTTCTGTGTAGGTTCCTGCTCAGCGTATTCTTGTGTGCTGCTTTGGTGACTGCCAGTATTTCCTAAGGCTTCTAGTTCATTTCTATCATTGTTATTTTCTCTACTTGATCGCTATCCTGCCAGGTACTGTTTTTTCCAAGTTAGTATCCCTTTGGATATTTGTTTTCAGTCTTTCTATACATAAGCTACTCTCTTGATTGTACAAGCCAACATATGAAGACTATGAGGTTTTTACATGCTCCCCTTCTTTTGAAGTTTTTCCTACTTACGGCACAACTTCTTTTGTTAGAAGCCCCCAAGTACACACCTTGTATGCCACATGATTTAGTTTTTGTAAATGTATGTGCAACAAAAAGGATTCATATTCTTTAACTGCCACTCTGTAATTAATGAAAAATACTAAACTGCTATTAAAATAAAAAAAAAGGAAAAGACAGTTATAGTATTATGCAGCTGTAAAATAGATTGCCTGTAGCATTTATATGTGCTGGTAGGTTTTGCTGGCTGTTTAGCTAAGATGTGTATTTGGACAGTTTCACCCAGGACCCTCCTACTGGTTACTCTGGGCTCAAAGAATGTAGGAATTATTTTTTTTCCATGCTTACACACACTCATAGTCTAAGATACTTTGTCCAATTCCTTTGAACAGTGGGAATCATCTGTGGGATCTGCCATTCTGAAGCAATTACTGCCAAGCTTTTTGTTCTTTTTTTTTTTCCCCAAATCAGGTAGGCTTTTCTGGCTTGTGACATTATAGCCTGGATTTTGTTTGAAAACACACACAGTTCAAACCAAGCCACCTTAGAGAGCATTTGGAACATTGCTTTAATTAAGAGTTGAACTAGAACTTTTAAAAATTACTTTTTTAATGACTGCCTAAAAATTGATTTTTTTTAAAATGCACTTAATAGAACAGTTAATTTAGGATGATATAACTGATCTTATGTGTGCTGATTTTTAATTCCTGGTGGTACTTCCTAACCATTTCTAACTGAAATGTATACTTTACTTGAAATTGTGTACGTTTGTGTATTAGTGCTGATTACTAGTGAAACACAGCACACCTTGTTCACATACCATTCTACAAAACATTTTGCAATGAGTTGCAGTATTACAAGCTAAATGTACACCTTCTAGTGTCCTAGCTGGCTCGTATAGCCACCAACAGGACCCATGGCAGAAGAGATAGAATATGAAGTATTGCTGCCTGCTTTAAGGAAAATGAATTCATGCAACCATTCATTTATAAAAGGTGTATTAAAGTCTAGCCAAACTTTCAAGATAATTTGCTGATGAAAGGACTAGTTACATACTCTAAATAATGACAAATAAATAATAATTAAAAAATTAAGACCCATGATGCAATAGTGTGAAGCACAGCTGATAACCTGAGAGGATGATACATTTTATTACTTAGTATAATTTTTCCATTCACCTCTATTTCAATTTAATTCAATGGATGGAGCTTTGCTGGGCTTACTATGTTGCTCAGGCATAATAATGAACAGAGATTTTTAACAGATAACATGGTGTAATGTACTATGAAGCTCTAGTATGTATACTGCTTCGTTGCTGTTTCCTTGAAGTCTGGGAGCGTGTTTTCCTCTGCCAGGCCTGCGCTGGGACTTGTGTCAGAGGAGCATTAAATGCACAGAGATCCCTTTATGGACCCAGGCATGGGCTGTCTGTCGGGTTTACCACTCTAACATGAAGACTCATGGACCCTATTTTTGGATGCTCCTCTGAAAGCCCTGGGGCAAAACAATGACATGTTTCCAATCCCCCCCCCATTCGTGAATCATCTGGGGAATGGGTGATATATTGGCCTCTAATGATCCTGGCAGCACAAAAAGAATACATTTTGTTCTCCCATCTCCTGTATTCCCTCATTAAGAGATGGTATTAATGTAAGTATGAAGTTGTATGTACTCCATTAGAGGAGTAAAAAGACCTTCCAAAAAGTAACACATTTCCTAGTTCTGATGTCCTCATCCAAAATATATTAGGGTTGGTAAGATTCTTTTCATCTTAGTTTTACATGCATCTCACTTTCTCAAAAGCAATTAAAATTCATGGTTTTAATTCAGTTTTTCCTTAAATAAATTAGAAAAGTCCAGAACATTTTATTTTATTATGCAACTATTCAGAAATAAGTTCTGATAATTTCATGTGTTGGCATAAATCTTTTATATGCGTTCCTTCTGCATGATGCATTTTGAAGTTATGATCTGTAAAGTTAGGAAGAAAACCTGAGTAGAATCTAAAAAAATCCTCTCCGGTCCAGTCGTGACAGTGTGGGGTGTGATCTGAAGAGATCACATTTCCCCATAGTTTATGCTAACATACACACGTGAAAGGGAGGGCAAAATCTGCTAATGTGTACATAAGCCTCACAGTTACTGCTGTCTAGCACTGTGTTGAGACAATAATGTCCTAATTGCTTAGCAGAGAAGTTGATGAGCTTGACAAGCATCAGACATCTGGCCAGAAAGTTATGCTACAAAAAATCAGGAAGCTGAATACTTAGTGGGGAGTTTGGATCAGAAGGCAGTGAACAGGTCTTTTTAACCCATACGCTAAGGTGGGAACACCCTTTAATGTTGAGTTACTGAATGAGCAACCTCACTATCTTAAAATACTTATCTTTATAGGATCTTTTCATTCTGACTCTAGGGCTCCAAAAGCCTGTCACGCAGAGTACACCTCTATCTTTAGATAAAAAGGCTTTTTCAACTCAGCAAGATCTGGTTGGTTGAGATAATGCAGGGTTTTGATAGCAGTAAAATAGCCATAGCACAAATGAAAGAGGTTTTTGCCAAGAATCTTCATCAAAAGTTAGTTTCCAGATTTGCTACCAGGTGTAATACTTTAAAGAGGCCCAGGTTAGGATTAAGAGAAGTGAGATGTAGGTTAAAACTGAATGGTGTCTCTTCTCAGTGTGGGACTGCCTAAAGATAAAGATTAGAATCAGAAATCCATACTCTATAAACAGCTATCTTTTTAAGGTGGTAATAAAAAGCTACCGATAGCTATTGATCTGGTGATCTGAGTATTCCTAAATTAATAGTAAGAGCTATAAGGTTCTGGAACATAAATGCTTAATATAATTTGTTATAGATTAAAGGATCAGATGAAATTCCTGTGATATAGTCTGATTCTTTTTTCTTTGTCTGACTGTGGGTGAATAACATTTCTTCAAAAACTTTAAGACATCTCAAGAGGCTAACTCAATACTTGGAAAATGCTGGCACAGTCATTACCTTCTGAAGCAATTAGTGCTTAAAAAGGGCAAAGGTGTTACGACAGGGACATGAGCTCACCTTTGTAAGCCAGCTTCCCTGCTACGGCTAGGTTCAGTATCTACTCCCATAAAAAATAAACCCAAACCACTATTTTCAATCAATTTAATTGCTGAAGAAGGCAGTATAGAAGCCCAACTAGGAATCATGTCTCAAGTCAGTTTTAGTACTTTGGCATGAAAAGAGGAATTTTAACCTGATGATCTTCTAAAATGATAAAGGCAGATTTAATCTTCACATAAATGTATTCAAACATCAAATTATAATCAATAGTAAGTTCATGGATTTTACTGATGAAAGAATATTGAAGATAAATGCCTTTTAGTGGCAAGGTTTAGGTCCATTACTACAGGACAATATCTTAGAGATCAGTAAATTTTGTGTGTTATTAGTTCTCTTTCCTATCTTTGCCAAATAATGAATTTCCTTTTATGATTTAACCTTGGGTGTAAAAGCATTCCTAGGCTGAGTGTGCATAGAAAGGAGAAAATAAGGCAGCACCTGAACCTCTACTGAGGACTAGGTGTTTATGTTAGTAGTTACTGTGTGAAACAGCATCACAGCCTGTCGTGAAACAGAAGCAATAGGGATCAAATCATATCAAGTGAATAAAAAGCCAGAATTCTTCCTTCCCTTCCTTTGTATGAGCATATTGAATCTCTCTATTAATTTCACATTTAAATTTCTGAAGCAATCTGAAAATTATTTGGATCTGCACTTCCCCTAACCTTGTATGATCTGTATATTTTCAGAAGACTTGGAGCCCAGAGTTTATTCTGCATGTATTGGATGATGAAATGCAAAACAAACTTTCTTCCAAGAGCTGTTGTCTGCAATTTGTTCACCTCCATTTTCTGAGGTTGATGCCTAAACTGACCTGAGGAAGCAGAATTGCATGCCACATTTCTTTGGGTTTATAGAGTTCAAAAGGTTGATTATATGTTTTCAATGGCAATTTTCCAGCCCGATAGTTTACTGCATCAATTACTGTGCAAGGGTTCCTATTGCAGAAATACACAGCAGATATAATGTCATAATACAAGTTTCAGAACTACCTTGGTTTTTTTCTTGCTTCATCTTTGTTTTTCGAACTTCAGTACTGGTCATCTGTGCTGTTGCATTTGACATATTGGTCAATAATTTGGGTTTCCTCACATGGAGAGTAAAGCAAAGAGCATACATGATATTAAGATACTTGAAAAGCATACACTAAAGTGAAATGCAATTCAGCTGCAGCATACATAAAGGTGAAAATATTTTCAGAGGCAGAAAGTCTGATAAATGATTTAGAGCAGAGAACATCAGCTAGAATTCCTTGGATGTGGTCTTTTTCTGAGGCAAACCGGTAAGGCTGTAAGGAATGAAACAAGGCAAGATGCTGAGATCGATAGTGGTAGAAATCCAGAGTATAAGAGCAAGCATATAGGATTTATGTCAAATGATCTAGTCCTCCACAGGAAGGAGGACAATGGAGTAACTTAATAGATATGTACAAACAGATGTGAGATAACAGGAAGATAATTCTGCTCCCTCTTTACATAGAGGACTTTTTGCATTCTGCTGTTCCTCAGCCTAGATGGGCAGAAGCCTTAATGTTGAGAAATGCAGGGAAACAACTCGCAGAGCAATCAGGTCTCTGTGTCATCTTAATGCTCCCTAAGCTTTTTCTACGTCCGTTATCTGCAAGTAGACTGAATCTAAATTTTGCTGCTCGTTCTGGATAACTACTGTAGGATACACTGACTGCACACGTAGAAGTTCAGCCCTCAGACCTTTATCATCTCAGATCCTGTAACTTCCTTTTTATCTTGATGAATCTTGTTTGACAACTCTCTTCCCATAGCTCTTCAGAATGCTACATGTGTATAGAGAGTGATAATGAAAAGAAACGTAGTGTTTGCTTTTGTAAAATATGCCATGATTTACATGAACTTGTCATTTTCTATGCACAAAGAATGTGTGGAAAAGTTTTGTGTTGTTCTGTCTGTCCTTTTCCTGGAAATTAAGAGTGCACTGATACAGATGTGTTACGGGCAGATATCATCTATTATCCATCGTGAACACTAACTACAACACTTCTTGATCAGAATTGTCAAAAGGCACTTCCAACACTCTTCTCCCAGGGAACATCTTCTCTGGCAGATGCTGCCTTTCATATTAACTGCAAAGAATCTTTCCTGCTTCATTTTGCATTTTTCTCGTCATGAAGAAGCATAGCACTGTAAATGTGTCTGTCCTTTCTTCCTCTCTTTCACTCCTGTACAGATTTCTATAAAAAAGCTTTCATAACTTTGTTAACGTCATGTTCTTGGCAGTATAATTCTTAAGCCTTCTTTTTTGCTTCAGATGCGTACAATTCTGTTATTCCTTTATTTCTACCAGAGTAGTGGAGAGCCTAGAGTGAAAGCCTTAATTCTGTTCTCAGCATTTAGAGTTTTGGTTCCACTGACTTCAAAGAAGTTTATCCCAATTTATACTGTGGATATATTAGCAGACTCAGGCTTTATGATAATAGACAATAATGTGGTATTTTTTATGTAGGTTAAAATTCAGTTCCACTGTGGGATGGATGTGTAAGTTCCCATTGACATTGCACATGCCATGGTTGTGTGGAGAGAGAGACGGTTTGACCCTGAACTGGAGAAATGATTCAAGCTGCCACAGCTACTTTTCTTTTTTATGGGAAATTTTATTGCACCCATGGGTATGCAGCTTGTCATTTGGGAGCTGTGTGCTTTGTAACCTCAGTGAGAGACAAGAATTTATAAACTTGGCAAGAGCTTCCAGTATGTCTGCCAACTCTCGTTTGTTATTCAGGGGGCAGGAGCTATTGCATTTTTCAGGAGTACTTGTAGAGTGATCTACTTGGGGCTCAATTAGTTGGTCTTAAATTCTTGTAGGCCTGCTCTAGTCCGTGATTGTAATTCATTTCTTAATATGGTGTTTTGTTTCTATATTAGATTTTCATAAATTAGTGCTCATGTTGTAGTACTGATTTAGAAAATGCAGAAAAATTGATCATGATTCTCTTGTATTCTGAATAAACTTCTTTGGGGAAAATTTCAGTGGTAATTTATTGTTTTTCAACCATCTGCATTTATCAGTAGACTGCTGTATGGAGTACAGGAATCCCACTGACCTGCAGGAAGTATAGGGCCGTATTTTTATCCAGCCCTCAGAGGAAGAAACAGGTGTATAAACATTTTATATTGGTGAAGTTGATACATAGTGAAACACAGGATTTCCTACCTGTCCCCAGGCTCACAAGCATTGGGTTATGCTGAGTACTTGCCTTTAATACATCGCACCCATGGAGATCTGACTCTGTGAACCAAAGCAGCTTTGCTGCATGACTTCTGTTGCTCATGGGATCGTCCATTTTCTCCAAGATGGATAAAAATATGCTGTATTTAAAAAAAATAAATAAACCATGTAGGAATGAAGTACTAAAAGGGAGTTGATCTATGAATTATTGTGGTGAAGAACGGAAACTAGAAACTGGTTGCCTAAGCAAAAACCAAACAGGAAGGCTGTAATCCTGCTCTGCGTTCAGGTGATAGGATGTCTATGCAGTATCCTCACTTACATTTGCATGGTGCCAATATATTTCCTAAATTCACTTCAGAAAGATTTCAAACTCTACCAAACTTGGGTCACATATTGTCGTGGGTCAGATTTCTTATGCTGTAGATAGTACTGCCACTTCTATCTGAAGTTAATATAAAATCTATTCTTGTCCTGAAAGTAAAAACAGATGTAATTTAAAGTATCTACAGATATGCTTATAATAACATAGATAAATTTTGAACACCTTTTTCTCTATCAAACTTCTTGTTCTGTGATGACACTCTCAGGTATCAGGTGTCAAACTAAGGTTGGACTCTCTCCCATCAAATGCATCTGGGCTCATTTGCCAGCTCTTCCTGCAGTTAATGCTGGCAGCTTGCATTTGCCTCCAGGTCATTAGTGTGGGTAGGTTGCTAATCAGCTTTCTGCGCTTCCACTATAGACATGACACTGTTTTTAACTTGTTTTGCACTCTGAAGAATTTTTTTTTAATTCCATGTATAAGATCTTGCATAAATTAATTGGTGAGATTTCTTCATAGTTCTTGATTCTAAAAGCACAGTTGCTCTTGTTTTGAGTTACATATTCACAGTATTGAATATGTTTGGCATAATGTAAACCCTTTAAAGTACCCCAAGATCTATTGTGTTTTTCTTTGGAATTTGAGGGAATAGAGATCTTCATTTATAACGGTACATTTTTATGTGCAAGTCTCTCACTGTAGCAAGTACTAAAATTTAAGAGCTGTATACAAAAGTATATTTAGCCTCTTTCTGCCTCTTTTTCCTTTCTTTCCCTCATGCTTTGGCTTACATTTGGAGCTTGTCAACAACTCCATTCTCTAGTTTAACAATTTGGAAAGTTTGGTTTTAAACCTTCTATATTGAAACCGCTCTGTGTTACTCAGAGAGTGTTTCAAAGGGATGTTATAGAAGTGCTTAGTGTGCCAGAGCCTCAAAGGCCTTTCTTCTCACTTCCATGCGTGTTTACTCTTTCCTCTACTTGCATAGTGGCTGCCTTTATAATTTGTCAAGAGGGATAAAAGCTGACTTTTTTGCTAGTGCTGCACAGGAAAGTGCCTTCACTAAAAGTACTGATCAGATGCCTCCAGATTGCTCTAAGCTATTTTCTTCCCATGTCGCATGACTCGACCTAAGAAAAAAGGTCTCCTCACACGTGTTTGAGAGCTGTGAGTGCACTGATTGTTGTGAAAAAGGAAGAAGTGGAAGTAAAAACTTTTTGGTGCGATATTAGCTGTGACCAAGAATTGTTTTCTGGATGACCATTGGGGACCTATAGCAGGAAATAAGTCTGTGGTGAAAAATATCACACATCTTGGATGTTGAGTATATCCACACAAAACTATGGACAACGACCTCATGTGTTGTTCTGCAGAGGCCAGAAGCTGCTTTGAATTGCACTGTACTTCCTGTCTCTGTTAAAACCTATTTATCACATTGAATGATTAAAGAAAAATCTAGGCAATTCTGTATGGAGAGTAATGAAGCTTTCACAAGAGAGCAATGAAACACTCCCAATCGTGTTTTCTAACTATATTTCCCTTTCAGCCAGATGGTGGCAGTTTTAAAATAGCTGAAAGACAACTTTTAATTCTCTCTGTTGCTGTGATAGAAGTCTCAGATATCATTCATATTTATTCTAAGGATTTTTAAGTCCCAAAAATATTTGATTGTTATTAAATATTTTACTGATTTATCTAAATAATTCCTTTCTCCTCTGTAGGCTTACCAGCTAGCTAAATCCTCAATGCTTGCTTTGAATTTATATTGACAAATCATGTTCTTTTATTTAATGGATATTTGTGAAGCTGTTTTAGTTTTTGTGTTGTCCTGCCACTTGTCTTTTTGTCTGGTCTCATTTTTAAGTCTGTATGTACTCAGAAGTCAAATTCTAGCAGAGACATAATGGTGTTCTGACACCTTGTGAGAGTTTTAGGATGTGGATGCCAACCAGCATCCCCTGTGGTTTGGGATAATGCTGTTCTGCCGATGGTGCTTTACTGTAACACGTTTTTATGGTCTGTGCACTTCTTGTAAGGGTTTAAAAATACCAATCAAATATTAATGACAAAGTTCAGACTTTACTTTAAATAGATAAATCAATAAGAGTGATGTTACGGTGTTCTGGAAAGGCTCCTGTTCAGCTGAAGTGGGGCTTTCTGCAGGCAACTATGAGTGAGCGATGTCAGCACAAGGCCATGGGGAATATTTTTGGGGTGTGAGGCTTGATGGGCACTGCTGGCACTTTCAGCAGGTCTGTTCTGCCCCCGTTGGGGAACTGCTGCTGAGCCCCAGCCCATGGTATGCCTCTTATTTCCTTACCTCATCTTTGGCTTCTCTGTCATTACAATTTAAGGTCTGAGTCTGATGAAGACTTTAAGTTGCCATCACTGTCCAAAGAGGCAGATGGGGCCACTGTCTCTGTTCTTTGAATGTGGAGACCTGGGCTGCTGGGCTGAGCCATGTTTGCAGTAAGCTGGCATGAAAAGAAATTAGTGCTGTGTGATCTGAATCCTCACTGATGGATGAGTTCCTTGTTTGTCCAGGATTCCTGAATACCCATGAAAACTGACTTTGACAGTAGCTCAGTAATTTCAAATTCAATTTTGAAATCCTTGTTTAAAGCTGCTACTCAGCAAGGCAAAGCAGATGAGCTTCATGTAAATAATATGCAGCATTGCTATTTCTCATCACATCTCTGTGTGTGAGATGTTTACTGCTGTGCTCATTCTAGTACATGAAATAAAACTTAAAGAAAAATAATTTCTCATTTTCAGAGGGGGGTGCTTTTTTAGTCTAGTTACAACAAGAATAATTATATTTTCCAAAGGCTATGCAGCTGGTTGTATGATAGTCTGTACCTTTCTCAGCAGAACATAAACTGGCAGAAGCCGTTCTGCGAGGTAATATTTCTTCTCAATACGCTTCCATAGTGCCATAGCTACAAGACACTTGCATTTATGGACATTCATGGAACTTGTGTATTTTCTGTGTATTCATGCAACTAGAAATCAGGTAATATTCTCAAAAAGCAGGATCCGTAATCAATGCATTGGAAATGCTTATATTCTTTTCCTAGTTCTTTAGTTAGGATAGATGTATATATTTCTACACAGTTCATTAGGAGAGAGCATGGGAGTCACCTGAGTACCTGTGGAAAGGGGGAGTTTTCTTTAAAAGCAAAATAAGCTCTGATTGTAGTGCACTACTCGCGTAATGCTTAGTACCCAGTAGCTCAGGGAGGCATGACTGTACTGCAGAATAAAAGTGGAATGAGTGACTGGTAAGTAATAATGGAAGTCCTTTTTCTTGATCTCTATTTTCTCTTTATTTTCTCTTGTAAATCATGAACATTCACAAGTCTGCATGAACTACATGTTCAGCATTCCTGCTGTGCACTCCATTTTTAACACTTGTTTGCTTTTGTGGTCCTATTGATACTAAAAGCCCTTACTCAAATATATTCAAAGAGTGCATTTATTTTTTCTTTCATATGCTACTCAGCTAACTTTATTTACATAATGCCCCAGTGACTGGTTCAGCTGTTGTAATTTCCATTGTGCTCCCATGACCACCTCTCAAGGTTAGTGTCAGTCTTTGTCAATCATTAGTTGATGATTTGGAATTTTTTTAATGCTTCTGACAGTTTCCTGGATTATAATGTGCTAGATTCCATGGTTTAAGATATCCATTTCAGTTTAGATAGTCATTATGGTGATCTTATTATTAGCAAAATTACTTGTTTGCTATTTATGTTGCGAGGGATGGATACAGAATCTTGGACAGGAAGGCAAGGAAGGGAGTTGTCCTGGATGTGAGAGAGCAGGTGGAGTGCATAGCATTCTGCCTGGGGAGCCAGCTAGCAGCTTTTGGGTCATGGGTAGAATGCAGACCAACGTGGGTAACACTGGTCAGTATCTGCTGTGCACCAATTATCAGGAAGAAATAGATTAAGCTTTCTTCAGTCAACTGGAAGAAATGTCCTGTTTGCAGGCTCTGGTACTCATGGTGTCTTTTACCACCTCAGTAACTTCTGGAATGCCACAAAGAAAGGCACCAGCAAACCAGGAGGTTTTTGGAGTGCATCGATGATAACTTCGTAACACAAGTGGTTGAGGACCCAATGAAAGGAGACAGTGCAACTGGGCTGAAAGAAGAACTGGTTGGGGTTAGACTTGGCTGTAGCAACCATGAGTTAGTTCAGACCTGAATCTGGAGGGAGCAGACCAAGGCCAGTAACAGAACTGCAGCAGCAGACTTCAGGAGAGCGCACTCTGCAACCTGCTTGGAAGAACCCCATTTAATGTGACCCTGGAGAGGAAATGGGTTCAGGACAGCTAATTGATTTTCAGGCATCTCTTATTCCAAGCTCAATGCTCCATCCAGCTGTTAAGCAAGAGCAGCAGGAGGCTGCATGGATGAACAAGTAGCTCATGAAAAAACAAATGAACAAACAAGAAAACAGACATGGAAACATATACTACAAGGCATTGAAGTGGAATCAGGTGACCTGCAAGGAACATAAAGACAGAGCTTAGCACATATGGATGTGAGGTTAGGAAAACCCTGTTAACCTCCTGCCTTGCTTGGTTTGCTTCTTCTGTGCTGGACTGAGGCAGTGTTTGAGCTGAGATGCTGACGTAACCATAAACAACCTTTATCGTTTAGCACGGTTCAAAGTGTGGAATTATGAAACCATCTTAGATTTCAAGGAACTTGGTTTGATAGCTGGAACTGGATCCAGTAGACACCCTGTGGAGTGATGATAGTGATATTTGGCTGGAAGATGGAATAATTAGGCAAGTTTGTATATTCACTAGTTCTTCAGAGTCCTAGGGTGTAAAAGACAAATCTTTTAGCATATTCAGAATTCACTTTAAGATGCTGACAGTGCGGATCTTACTTGGCTGCCTTTATAATGGCTTTACTTTTCATTACTGGAATTATGAAAATGTTCTAACACACCTATCTGTCCAGTTTTGAATTGTACTTAAAACAAAAGGGGATATCTCTGGGCTCAGATAAAGCCCAAATCTTATTAGACTTGTCTAGGAGTAGCTTATCTGCTCTTCTTAACTACTAGCTGCAGACAAAGTAAAAATAATTGCACTGCTCTCGAAGGTGTCCATGATATAATTGCCTGTTGTAACTTATTAGGGATGCCGTATCTATATTAATCTGATACTGTATTTTGCAATGAATACTTTTTCATAAAGAAAAAGGAAGATCCGTAAGATATCTGGCACATTTATCCTTAATGTCTATAATTTCTGTTCTAATTAAAGTGCAAGAAATCGTGGCAAATACTGGGGGGAAGAAAGCTACCTACACAGCCCTACTAGGTGATGAAAACTTGCTTCATATGGGAAATCGTGTTGGTTTTTATTAATCATTTAGAATTAAAAGGAGGTGCAAAAGAAACAGTGCTTAAACAAAAGGATGTGTTGTCCTGTTGTGCTCTTGTCCTTTTCACATACAGTTGTTTGGATTCTTCTTAAGACTTGTGCCTCTGTAGTGATGTAATCCAGGTGCTGAAATGTTGTGTGCCACCTGCAAGATCTCGTTGTATTTGGCCTTGATTTAGATTTTTGATTTCTTTTCAAAAATAAGTCCTAATGCTTAACTTACTCGTATATCATCCTGAAGCCATTTAAGCATGAGTTTTTTTGTTGACCTATCTGAAATGCATATCTAATATGCGACATGCTGACCGTGACATGGAAAAAATGGTAAGCGCTTTCTGGTCTTCTGTAATATTTATCTACACTTTATGTTACAAAAATTGATCTTTGTCTTATTTTGTTTATCCTGAAGACTCACAGAGAGCCCTTCCTTCGTCTCTGTACTGGAATGTTTAATACTTTTACCTGCTTCATATTTGATAAGGTGTAATTAACACTTAGGAACATTTGCTGTCTATTGTCAGTATCTAACACTGTGAGGATACCACCCATGCTTCTGAAAATACTGTATGGTTTTCTCTGCTTTACAGCCTTGGTCTCGTTGTATGTGGAGTACCCCCTAGGATGCAGCACACATTAGCTTTCATTCTTTTATGTTTATGGTGTTTATAATAAGAGCAAAACAAGTGTAGGTTTAAATGTTGTTAGCATGCATGTGAGAAATTCCATGTTTCCTCTATGTGCTCACTGGGATTAATTACACACACCCTGAGGGTGTTTATGCCCATCAGCAGCATTATTCCTGAGAGTCATTTCAGTTTCTTCATTGACGCTAAACCATTCTAAGGTAATCATTAGGAAAAAAATGTTTGTTCTTGTATTCTTGGCGCAGAAGGGAATGTTCCCAGAGCTGTTAGAGCAAATGCAAAGGTTGTCTCCTGAAGCTGGAATTATCCAATCTCAACCTGATAGTTTTCTCCCAGTGGATTAAACTTTGAAACAATATAGGGTGCAGTAAGGACTGATGCTCTGCTTCATTCAGTTTTAGGTGGTATTTAGCTCCATAAAAATGAAGGAATTGGTCACACCCTGTTGTTTAACAGATAAATGTCTCGAAAATCATTGCCGTTCTACTTCCAGTGGCTTGGAGCATTGCAGCATTTTATTTATTTATTTATTTATTACAGCATCTTTCCTGTTTTAGCAAATTGCAAACAACAGGTAATGCTAATGGTAGGGCTGAATTTTAATTACTTTCTTGGTCAGTGGTGATTTGCTGGCCTTGCCAAATAGCCTCAGTGAGTTATATTGCACAGCAGGGCTGTATATCACCGATGAAAATCTGAAGGATCATTTCAGATCATTTTGTCTCCTGCATTCTGGCTTGGAATTTTGCTGTCTCTTCTTATGAATGTGTTCAGCTAAGTTTGAAATCAGTCTTCTATTCAGGTCACATTCATCTTTTCTATTTAAAAAAATAAAAAAGGCCACTGGGATATGTTGAAAAATTTATACAGTTTAACTAGGATTAACCTGAATAAACCATTTTTTCTCATATTGATTTACCACTGAGATTTTGCCTGACTGTTTTATCATGTAAATTATGATGAATGCTCCTGTACAGCCTTGTGTTTAATTCATTAACACGGTTTGACTGTAACTGCTGTCTAGAATACCTATCCAGCACTGAAGACTTGATGGATGTGATAGTCAGAAGTCTTGGCAAGTGCCTTGACAGAAAATACAGAGCTTCAGTATCCTCCTTAGAAATAGAAATGATCTTTCTTTTGGCAACTGTATTGTGATTCGTTATCATTTATAGAAGCAAGCGGTAGGTTCCAGAAAGACATAGCTCATTTTGAACAGCAAACAAAATGACATTGAAAAGTCTGCTGCACA
Organism: Tetrao urogallus; assembly: GCF_951394365.1. Taxonomy (NCBI): domain Eukaryota; kingdom Metazoa; phylum Chordata; class Aves; order Galliformes; family Phasianidae; genus Tetrao; species Tetrao urogallus. The sequence goes on along the minus strand of NC_136825.1, from coordinate 11,841,129 downwards.
CAAAGGACTGCCTTTGTCAGTAGAAGACGGCCCATTTCAAAGGTCTTTCTGTGCCGTGCCAGTTTTGATGTGATTTATTCCCAGGCAAACCCAAGTGAAACCTGGGGAGTAGGCTGAATTAAGTCTATCACTTCAGCTAAAAGATCTGCAAATTTTGATCTTTTTTTTTTTCCTCTTATCAATTTAGAGCAAATTAAAATAAAATCATGAAAAGTGTTCCTCAATGTAACTATCTTTGTCCAGTCATATCATCTGTAACTTGTGTTGTAGAGCAGACGTGATTCAAGTTTTATGATTTCTAAAACAAAGTATATTTGTAATTGATTTCATTGTCAGTTTAATAAAATGAAGCAAAATCTGAGCTTATGATGGTGTTGTAAGGTAAGCAGAGAGACCTATAGGCTTGTCCTTATAGTGATTGGGACTTGGTCTGTGAGCGCTAACAGAAGGAAAAAGATTTCAATGTGCACTTGCCAAACAACCTGGCTGTCATCAGGATATGAGAGACAGAACTTACCCCTCCTGTTTCTTAGTGGATCGGAGAGTAAGAGAGTGAGAGGCATTAAAGGCAGTGTGAAAACCTCTGATGTTTTTGTTTTGCCTCTGTTTGCCAGGTTGAGAGGCAAAGACTTCTCTATTGTGAATAAGGTCCCTGATGTGTATCAGAATGTGAAACTGGAATCAGTGCCTAACTTTCATGCCTCGATCTGTGACACATACATTTTTTGTTTTTCAGACACTTAACATTTTACCACATTACTTACAACAGTCCCTGCAGTCATGCTGTCCATTTGAAAGTGTTTCCACAGTAACATACATATTTTTAAACTGAAGTACTAGATCAGAAGAAATTGCAGCTTTAAACAGCAAAATAAAAAATTTGGTGGTGAAAGAAATATGGCATTTTGAAAATGTGAAAGTAAACATCCTACAGACTCGATGTGAAGTTGTCAAGAGCAGTTTGTGAAAGCAGCTTTGTCACTGAAGAAATAAAGCCTAATAATTTTTTAATAGGCCTATAAATCTCTCTTATGATATGCAGCTACTGTAAACGCTTCTTCCATATTTTTCCAAGTATTTATGCAGTGTTGTTAAGTGTTGTTAGAGAGACATGATTGCCACAGCTCTTTCCCTCTGAGGGAACTGCCAGCTTTCTGGAGAGTGGCTCAGAGGGAGCAGAAAGTGGACGTGACAGGGGAAGAGGAGTAAACTCCCAAAGGGAAGTAGTCACTGAACATTTTTATGAAACATATAAGCAGTTACACCAATCAGTGGCTCCACATTAAGAGCTAGGAAAGCTGAGGGCAAAGGGAGGGATGTCCCACCAAATTTGTCTGTTCTCCAGAATGGTTCTGAAGCCAGTGACTCAGAGACCTCCTACCTTCCAAAGGGTTTGATAAAGCCAAGTAACGAACAAGGGCTAAGCATGGATGACCAAGTCTTTTCTGATTCACTCACCTGTCAGGTGGACCCATGAGTAGAAAGTGAAAGTCTTTGGAAAAAAATGCTACTGTGCTAGCACTGCTGCAAAGGTATGCAGAAGTGCTGAGGGTAGATGGCTATGCCGAGCCCTGGAAAAGCTATAGCATCCTTCCAGTGGATGGATTTTCCATCCTGGGAAAATTGGCCCATGCTTATAATACGGTTTGAGATGGGCTTTGAAAGTATATCAATTAGTAGTGATAGATGCTAAGAGTTGCATACTGAGGTGCATACTTGGAAAACACAGTTGATGTAAGTAGAGGGGTTTGGCCACATTTTGTATGTAAGAATTTCTAAAGGCGTCCTTAACATTGGGTTGAGTTGAATTTCACTCTTATGGCTGAGGCTTAACAGCGCCAGGGTCTGTCTGCAGAAAAGAGAACTGCCCTAATTTCAATGCTCATTTGAAAAAAGTTGAACTGAAGACTAAGAGCATGTATCATTTTCTGAGTATCTGCAAACATTCTCATGACTTACATTCAGATAAAGTTGTGGAGTAGCACTGCGTTATGCTGTGCATGTTGCTTTCTGGTGGAGTGGTTTCCAACCCAATTAATCAGATCTAGTGGATGAGACCCAACTGTGAAAGGTGAAGATCTGCTCTATTTTTTTCTAAACATGCTTCAAGCTCTCCTTACCAGACAAGTTTTTGAGAGAGAGCCGTGAATTGATGATGATGGTGAGTGTGAACTATGCAGGCCCACTCTGGAGAAAGATGACATCACCTGTATAAAAGCCATCCTGTATGCTTTCCAAGCAACATATAGTGCTGGCAGTTTTGGAATGAAGCACAAGTAATGCAAGCCAGATCCCAGACATCTGAAGTGTTAATGGATTGTTTTTTGGACAATAAGTGACCTAAGGGAAAGCTGTAGTAAGGGTATAGTAATAGTAATAAATTGTTTAAAACAGGATGAAGTTTTTTTCTGGTTGAAAAATGCAGTGAGATTCAACTTTTTTTATACTTGTATTTATGGAAAAATCAGTCTGCTTTAATACTCTTTCCTTTCTGATGTTATAATAATTTGAAACAAGACCTATAAATTATTTGATTTCTGTATGCAAAAAGGAAGTTCTGACCCTATCCTCAGGCAGTCATACTTTTTTCCCAGGAGAGCTTTGCATTTCCCAAAGGCTGCATTGCTGACAACTTGGAATTAAATGCTGTGACTTGAACTGCTGTTTTTGAGAACTTATCCTATGTGGGCTTTAAAATTCATAACCAGAATTTGAAAAGCTGCATAATTGCATACTGCTTAGCAAAGGTAACAAGATTATAGATGTGAAAACAAACCTTCATTTATCCATAAAAGGCATGTACACTTCCACATTCTTGTTAGTCACTCAGCTCCACATAGCCTGCTGCCGGGATTGTTTCTCTCCTGTTTAATGTTTGAATTTTGTATTGTAGTCATTTGTTCTGTGTTGTAGATTTGGTTGCCCTTAGGGATACAGTAAAATACATTGTATGCATTTGCTGAAAAGATGGTTGCATCTGCATTCCATCTGACAACACTTATGTCTTCTTTAATTGAATAACAGTTTTCTGGTGCAGAGGGAAAGTAATCTCAACTCAGACATACAAGGAAAATCCGAATCAAGTAGGAAACAATTCTCTTTTTTTTTTAGTTTGGTTTTTACACAAAGCAATTTTCTGGTTTCCTCTAGCTAAACAAGCACTACTGCACACTTGCAAATGCAGGCAGGGGGAGCTTAAGGATCACAGTCCAGTTCTGCTTGTTGCACCACTTCATTTCTCCTGAGTCTTTCATTAAATGGAGTCTGAGACTGCTGCTGCTATCAGCAAGCCATGCAAGTAGTTAGGTACAACCTGTAAGCCAGTTCTTTCTAGTTTTGTTGCTTATAATTCCCTAAATTCCCTTGAAGGGACCCCAATGCTTCCAGCACACTGCAGTGAGCAAGGTTGCTGACACTGCGATGTGGCTGTCCTGGTGTATCACAGGCAGGGAGCAGGCAGTGTTCTAGCTCCTCACGCAGTGAGCATTCAGCATGCTAGCTGAAGTCACAGCATTGCATGGACGTTTGTGCTGTACCTCCCCTGGTGCTTGCTGGTGGTGGCATCTTCCTTTTGCTCTTCCCTCCAACCAGGCTGCAAGCAGTGCTGTGAGCTGCCTGCCAGGCTCCCCCTCCCCAGCTGGCAAAGCAGCTGGATACCCTCCACATGTATTAGACAAAGCAGAAGGAACCCTGCTTTACATTCCTGCAGGAGAATGTGGGTGTTGGAGGCTCCTGGTTTAGCTTTTGTCTGATTATCTTATGGTCTCATGGATCACAGTGATGGGTGGAGATTACATGCTTCCCCCCCTCCCTCCCCTTCCAAATAGTTGATATTTGTGCTGCTTTATTACATGAACTAGCTATGTACCTGCTACTTTCAGCCTCCAAACAGGAGCCTCTCATGTTTTAAGCAAATGTATTTGTGGCATACAAGGAAAGTGTGGTGCTTTCACTGGATTTCATTCTGTTAAGATATGTACGTAAGAGCACAAACAGAGGGAATGAGCTGGAGGCACAGTGATGGAGCAAGTGTGGGCCCCAGGAAAGGAGCTGTGGGAGCGGCATGGGGAGGCTGCATGCTTGAGAGGCAAGGACAGGGCATCGATCACCTCCGTAAGCTAAACAGCAGTTAATTATGGAAGTATTTGGCACTGGCACAATTTTTCTTCCAAATGGAAGCAATCTCTGTATTTCTTTGTCCCCAGTGGCCCAGAAGGCATAATGCAAGCAAAACCTGTTTCAGGCACTTTGGCTAAGATCATGATTGCCAGACTTCTTTATTAATAATTTATGCTGAAATTTAATTCCTAAAGTAACAGTAATAATAACTCAGATGATGACAGACTCTTAATTAAAATCGCTATAGAAGACTTCAGCTTTTAGCTGCATCATTTTTTGTACTATCAGTGTGTAATGGAGGGCAGTCTTTTGCTAAGAGATAGTAAGGAAGCCTGGTGATATCTATGAGAGCTGAATGCTCTTTGCATCTCTCAAGGGGCAGAATGTGTGCATGTGGCTAATGAGGAAAACAGCAAGAATTTCTGTCAAGTTTTCACTTTGACTTTTACTGACTTTAAGGATAATATCAAAGCATCTGAACAACCAGCAAAAATTCAGTGACCAACTGCTTGATCTACATCCCGCAAGGTTAACTTCTAGATGAGCAATGAAAATAACAGTGAAGAAATATGGTGTGACAGGGGAAGCTGGCAAGAGTGAAGCTTTTCCTAAGGGACTACAGTTCACTCATAGCCTAAGTCACAACAGTTACCAAGTTACCAGTGCAATTCAACTCTTGCCTTTGTTCCAGAAGGGATGTAAACGCACACTTGGTTGGAAGCAACCTCTCAGCTGAAGAACAGGATAGGAAAGAAACTTGCCTCTCTTAATTATCTACCAGTTCCAGTCGTATAATCTTTTTTCCCCTTCTACAGCACTGTAAGAGAAAGCATGAAATGGACCATTAGCTTGACCCACGTGGCAATTCCTGTTTGACTTGTGTAAATTAGAAATTGCTACATTAGTGGACCGTTCTTTTTGCAACTGCTTCAAATTCCTTATTGCTTTATTCTACCCTGAAAATCATTTCAGCCACCTGTGGATGATAAACAGATGATGAATAATTGAATTAATCCAAGAAATCTTTGCGGCTGTGGCTGTCACAGTGGGTATAAAAACAAATCCATGCAAATTCCTTCCTATATCAAAGTAGATTATCTATTTGCTGTTAACCTTCTGAGACATTCACTTAGACCTATGAGGTGAGTTTTCTTCTTGTGAGAAAGAATCAGTTCCATTCAGTTCTTAGTTTGACACTTGAAGCAGTGCAGCACAGGAAGAGTGTGTTAAGTAAGAACCTGCACCCTAAAAAATAGGAATGCCTTCTGAATCTCATATACTGAATTAGAGGTGTTTTCTCAAGCATGTAAAAATATATACTTTATTATAATCCAAGAGTGATCATTAATTTAGATTAAAGATAGATGTCCTGCATGGCTGTGCCTTCAGTTAATGGCAAAGCTATTCTCATATCAAAGCCACATGCTTTGCTGCTTTCTGTATGAGTCATCCAAGATCAAAATTAGAGTTAAACTCAATATAAACATTACATGGAAATCCAGAAGGGTTGAAACAAGAAGTGCATTTGTGACCTTGGCGATCCTCGTGCTCAAGATCTTCTCCATAATTCACTCAGGAAAAATGTTGTCCATTCTCCTGGTGACAGGCATGCATTGTTCGTTAATAATAGCAAAGATAACAGAAAGATATAGAAAAATATTTCATTTCATAGATATCAGTGAGATCTCTCTCTCTCTCTCTCTTCCCTACATCTCAGTTCACAATATATACGTAATTTAAGTTGCCCTGAGGTTTTGGGAAAAAAACACGTTGAAGTACCAACATTTTCTGCAAATTGGACATTCTGATTTTCAAAAAAACTGTGCTGCAGTAAGGATGAAGATGATGGTGAAGATGAATGAAGATGATGCTATATGCAGTACAGATTCTGATATCTTCATACTCTTGTAGTATGTAATGTGTTTTCCTCAGGTACCTCTGTTATAACAAACAAGTAAGGCTAGCTGTGTAAAGACTTTTGCACTTCAGACTGGAATAAAGTGTTTCTAGGTAACTTTTAGCTCACTGATATGCAAAAAGGCAAAATTCTTTCTCAAGCTGACATCAAAGCTACCACTAGATCAAAAATGTTTAATGAAAAAAACTCATGGCTAAGCTATTAAAAATGCAACAAAGTGGTCAATAAATGTCTGACAAAGTTAAAGGATAGATGCTGACATTCATATGCTAATGCAAAGCTGTTTACTTGAGGAAATATAAACCTATCAAATTGTCTGAAGTTGCTATTAAAGTTCATGATTTTTTTCAAAGATGAGATGTTCCTGTTTGAATGCAGATAAATATTCATGTGAGGACTTCATTTGGGAGGAGAAATTTGCCATTAATATCATTACGTCTGCTCAAGATATAACAGGCTGGTACTGGTATTTTGCAAAACTAGTGCTTTCCCCCACATGAGAAAATGAATATTCTCATTAAGTGTCTTTAAAGACCCTATACGTTGTATTTCCCTCAGTGCCCAAGCAAAGACATATATCTAGACTGAATTCTTTTTTTTTTTCTTCTGTCTGAATGGATTTCATTTCCATTTCTTGAAGGAAAGTTTACACTGAACCAATACAGGCTTATGGGGAGAAGTCAGAACATGTAGGAAAATTACCTTGAAAGACTGTATCCAGATCAAGTAAATGAATGATGCCTCCCTAAAGCAGAGAAGAAAGAAAAGTAGAACACAGAAACACACAGATCTGGCAGAGAAAGTTCTAGCTTACTCATCTTAACTGTTGATGTTTCATTATATTGATCACAGGTGATTTTTTACACTGCATTTCTAGTAGATCTTCTCCAATAGATCTGGTTTCATTCTTTGGTTGACAAAACAGCTGTGCAGTTAAATGTCCCATTGGTGGCCACTGGCTCAGCACTGCGTGGTACTGGAGTTCAGCAGGTGACTTGGTGTACAGTCCAGCCTTATGAATTCACCTTGGGTTTGATCACTTCTTTGATTTCGTCCCTGAGCCACGTTTTTCACTGAGAGGCTTTCTAAAACACTTTATTTTTACTGCTAGTTTTAGGATTGTTTACTGCTAATGTAGGATTGTAATGTTTCAGATCTCTAGTGCTGTAAGATGTCTGTGAAGTTCATCAATAATTTGAAAAACAGTTGAAGAAATGGGGTGATGTATGGAGTGATAGCTTAAGCTTTGATTTCTTGGGAAAATGTTGCACTATGGAACCTTGTTAAAACAGGTGTCGGTGCTTTAAGAACTGCCAAACCCTTAGATCATGACAAATATTTGTTAATGAGGAATCAATGAATGGGTGTTTTAGAGTATTAGTACCAAAGGTAATGCTATTCAGCATTTTTAGAGATTATCTTGAAGTAGATATAAAATGGTCAATGATAAAATTTGCAGCTGACCCAAGATCAACGTGCATGAGAATGAGGACAGAGCACTCACTGATGCTGCTTGCTTTTTAGGCCAGGTGCTGGATCTTTAGCACAGCTGAATTCAGTCACACACCTAGGAGCAAGCCGTGCAGTTTTGTCTGCACAGTGGTGACTCCAGACTAGCTCTGAAATAAGATAAGGGTCTCCTCAGCTCCAGGAAGCTGTTTGTAACAAGTTTAACACTGTGGGGATGCAGATGGCTGGCATTACTGGCAATCGGTGCTTTCTCTCCTGGCTTTGCTACCTGAGGGCAGGGAGCTGAAGGCTGCGAGGTGCCAGGAGCCCTGTGTGGGACAGAGCCATGAGGGATCACATCCAGCCAGAGCCATCTGTCTTCTGTGCTTCTCAGTGGGAATCCTCAGATCCAAGGATTGTGTTGCTCAGATTTCTAAACTGCTCTGGGTAAATCAGAGGAGGAGCACTCTGGCATCTACTTTCTCAGGTAGGATCCAATCCCGAGTTGTTATCTCAGTTGAACAGTTACCATATTACTTGTGCAGCAGTACAATTTCCAAAGAACTGAAAGAAATAGAAACATGTATGCTACAGGAGCAGATAAAAGGTGCCTAATGGATAGAACAGGGAGTAATTAGATGGAGAAACGGCTGGATTAATACTCTTGCAGTTGAACAGTAGTTGAATACTGTGCATAGATCTCACTGGGTTCCCTCCAGGCTTTTCAGTGGGAGACTACACCATAATGGCAAATGTTAGGATAGTGCTCTCAAAGAAGTGCAACAGGATTCCACGTTTTCACATTCTGTAACAAACTACTAATTTGTAGCAGCCAATGTATGAAATTTACTATCTTATATTCAGAGCCAAAATAAAAAGTGGATGTTACAGATGGTAATATGCAAGCTTTTGGAAAGATGATGAATGCCTCCATCCCTAGCTGCGAACAACTAACTAATTAATTATTGCACGGTGAGTGCTTGATTATGAGGCAGTGGAATTTTACAGAATTAACTTTTGTTTCTGGAATAAAAACATTCACCGTAGCTTTTAAGCTATTTATTCACTGAAATTTAGCTACAGAACAAGCACAGTGCATTCTGATAGCTGCCTTCAAAGCAGTGATTAAACACTAAAGAGGTGATACCATCTGCTTGTGGAAAACTCTGAGATTCCCTCCTAAGGTGAAGTTCTTACTGGGCCTGTGCACGCAGTGGCAAAGCCGCCAACCTCAGTGCTTTTGGTTCTGCTGCAAGCCAGGAAGTTCTGCAGCTGACCAAATGTGTAGTAGAGAAAGGGATGACTGTTCTTTGGGCAGGGGAAGTATCCAGAGAGAAAGGTCAAGGCGTAATTCTAATTCTTACTTGCTTAGCAATATATATATGAGGAAAATAAAAGTTGAAACAGCCAAATCATTGTCCAGAGCTATAGGCCATAAGGTTAGAGTATAAGCTGTGACAAAATCAACTGCTTTTAATGGAAACGTGGGTTGCTGGGGTGAAGAAGCAGAAGGTGTGCAGGTGGGCAGTGGGATGAAGGAGAGAGCCAGCAAAAAGAAAGGGGTGTATGGGCACTGTGCTGCCCAAAGCTGGTCAGGGAAACAGAACATGGTGTAATTGCCTTGTAAATAAGAAAAATTGCATGGAGGAAACAGCAGCTTTGCCATCGTTTTTTTCTCCTTTATGGTAACAGTTCACAAACAGATCTCACTTATTGGATCCTTGCTGGAGCAGAAAGGATCCTACCAACAATAGCAACGACTGAAACAGAATTCAGAGAACCTGTGCTGCTAATCTGGAGATCAACCTGCTGTGTTTACACTTGGTGAAGGATATATAGGCTGCTTTCTGAAATACTGAGTCTGCCTCCTTCTGAGAATGTTTCTTGGCTTTCCACATATCATTACAGACACTGAGGGCTTGTTTGCATTTGCTGGAACTGTATTTTATTAGTCTGGTTGGTTTTCTTAATGGAAACAAATATTTTGAAGTGGTTAATTTACAAGAATAAATATTATTCATCAGGTTCCCGAAGTCCCCAAAGTAAATAATATAGACATGGTAAAGGCCAGATCTTCTGTATTAATAATTGATGTTTGGCTTCCTCCTAGCTCAACTGTAATCTATTCATTCTGCTCTGTAAAAGTGCAATTAGGGCTGAATTATAGTAATCAATACAGCAGCAGCTTTTAGATACAGGGAACATAAATAGAGGGAACTTTTGCACAGAGGAAGTTTTTGAGGCATATTGCAAAAACTAACTTAATTGGATGGAATTTTAAATGATTGCAAATCTGATGAAATTATAATTGATATGGAATTTTTCAGAGATTCTTTTTTTAACCAAAACCAACTCCTCACAATCTGAATGAAATTATTTCCCTTCCTTTTCCTTCTGTTGTGTTTCCCAGTCAGCCCGTGAACTAAGGATGTGACTGGGAAAATGCTATTTTCTTTTACTTATCCAAACATCTACAGTATTCTCGTGCAAGTTAAAGGAAGGTACATTTTCCATTAGTACTTCGTTTACTCGAGATTAAAGATCCTATGGAGCCAAAGCCTGGCTCTGGTGCTAGATCTTGCCAAAACCCATCTGCTCGCACTGTTGGAGGGAAGCTGCTCTGGATAGTTGACCCCAACACTCCTCCACAGGGATGTGCTGCCATTGGGGCTGCAGCTGCAGGAGATGGGAGCAGGGTCTGGAGCTGGTTGGAGCCACTGCGAGGCTGTCAGTGTAAAAGCACAACACCAAGTGGTTGTTAATATTAATAATTGTCATTGTATTAATCTCCTCATGAGCACCATGATGTTTGAGGTGAAACTAAGTGCTTTCAGTCATCTGGAAAGAGTGTAATGGCTCAATAACATATTCCCTGGTGTGTCTTTTGGACTTTATGCAAGGACTATAAAAGTATAAAATGAGTTTAATTAAAGGAAGAGACTGATTTTATCAAACAAATGCACCAAGTAAATAAAGAAATGCAGGACTATTAAAATGTTGGTCCAAATTTTCAAGCACAATTTCAGTTTTATTGGAGAAGTTAAAAAACAAGCCATCTGTTAATTGATGCAGTTAATTTTTGATTAATGCTGTTAGCTTTTATTTCTGTGGAGGCAGGAGGGTATTAAATAGGGGCTACCAAATGATCTAGGTATGAGAAGGGTCTGTTTAAGCTTTCTGAAGGAGGTGCTTGGTTAGAGCTTTACACACTTGAATGAGGAAATTAAATAAACTGCATATTCACCTGGAAAGTGTGAGGTTGTCACTGTGTAATCTCTGCATTGCTCTTCTTGTGCATTATATTTTAATAATGCTTCCCTCTTCCCCATAAAGCATATTGTCTTCTAATGCAACTTACGCTAACTAGTCTATTGTGAGCAGCATATACTGTAATTATTTCCCTTTCCTATTGTGGTGCAACATACCTCAGATTCTCTGTGTGTAGAAATGCACCTTGATATAGTATTATAATGTGCATTGATTTTTTTAAAATTTTTTATAAGTATAATGAAATGATCTCTTTCACATCATAGAGCAGCATGGCGCCCATTGATTTATCGCTGTACCTATTTACATGGGCTTATTAGAAAGATGCTTTCAATGCATAAGCAAATCCCTGAGGTGCTTCTGGAAATAGCAGAAACTGACTGGGTAGCTGTAAATATAGGCAACAATATTTTGTAAAACTCAGATACAGCAGAAAATTCCACTTAGGCTAAAATCACAGCCCTCTCAGCCAGGCCATGTTACAGCTAACCTCTGAGGTAACTGCTTGCAGGAGATCTTTGTTTCTCTTCAGCCCTGTCCTGGTTCATGTGAAGAGGCAGAAGCTGCAAGAAATCCTACACTACAAAAGAAAGAATTAGACAGTATAGTTGGTCATCGTTTTAAAGACTTTTCCAGAAGTGATATCTATTTAGTATTAGGAAACCATCAAGATGTTGCAGTGCATCTCCATGCCTCCGTACCTGCCATGTCCAGAGAAGGGGGAGGCAAGCAAATCAACAAGCAAGTCATTCCTACAATAAATCTCTCCTGATTGAACTCGAGCACAGCACGGTATGCTACAGAAGAATGAATAAACTGACGATAATAACAGAAGCTGATTACATTGTGATGGGCAATAGCAGTAAATAGGCCTTATCTTGCACTATGAAATAGAAACTCATGGCCAAACAAATAAGTCTGGATTCCCAGAGAGAGCACTTTCAGCAATTTATGGGCAATGACCCTCAAAATTGTGTATTCAGAAAAAATAATTATTTTCAGAAGTGCAGCTTGGCCCTTAGAGCAGCTGAAAATAAGGTATTTGTGTTGCTCAATTGCACATGCAACCTATCATCAAATTTTCAACCCATTCAGAAAGGCTGGTGCTCACAATTGGATGCTGATCAGGACCTGTTCACATATTAGCATGTATGCTTTCCTGCTCTTGCTTTGACCACTATTCTCCCATCTTCCTCTTCACTCAGATAAACGATGACTTTTTATTATCAAGAGAAAAGAATTTTAAAGCACTGAAAATGGTTTGGGGCCTAAATCTTTAAGGACTCATCTGAATAAGCTGCACTCCCACAGGTGTACTCCACTTGTACTCCACACTGCTTGCTTTAATTTGTGGAGGATGGAGAACAAGCTGGTTTTGCTTTTTCACAAACTCCCTAAATTTTAAGCATGTATGCACACGTTTTTGCCACTGGAAAGGTAAATATTTTGACAAATCCTTGTTTCTTTGAGTACAAACACAAATATTTGTGTAAAAACTCGTGCTGCTATCAGCTGGGAGCTCCCCCACACAGGTTATTTCAGCCTTTGTCAGTGAAGCACTCAGGCAGGTACTTCACTGTCAGCAATGTTTAGATTATGCTGAATTGTTAGTTACTGATTGTCTGGATTTGGTGAGCTCTAGTATTCCTGGATTTCAAGAGGCTTAAAGTCTGTGCTTAATATTAAGCGTGTTTTGATTCTTTATCATAGAAGATTGCTATTCATGATGATGCTGATGATATTTGTTCCTGAAAGAGCTTTAAAACTTAACTTTTTTTCTTGAATATCCCATTAACAAGTATAAAATGACTTTGCTCCACTCTCCTTCTGTCCTTTTAACAAAGTTCACTGACCTTTCACAAATCCTTAGAGTGCTTTTATTAATGTAAGACAATTAGTCATGAAACTCGTTGCTCTTTTTAATATACCTTAAAATGCCCAGAGCAGAGCACAAAGATCATGCTTCAGTAAGTTTGTGATTTATCAAGTTAGATGTTCCCTGCACATTTTAGTGCAGTAAGCATTCTTAAAGCATAGTGGATGTCTCATAAAAAAAAGCACAGAAAATGGATAGTTTGAATATATCAGCTACCAGCAGGATGGCAGACCATGGCAGAATAAAGACATCGTGCATCTCAGGAGGAGGCTGAGTCTGGTTTCCCTCCTCCTTGTGCCTTGTGCATACCATAACTGGGGTGGAGCTGCAGCAATACCAGCTGGGTAAATGTAGATACATAAGGGAAGGGGAGCTCTCCTTGACCTTACACTTATTAAGAATCAATCCAACAACTGATCAACAGTAGTTTCTTTCCAAAGCTTGAAAAATTGTTCTATAAATATAAAACAGCATCACTCTTGTTTCTTAGAGAGGCTTCATTAGAGTCATTTCAGCTCCAAGACTATGCAATAATTCATTTTTCTAATTAAAAACATGCTACCAGTATCTGTAAGTCAGTTCAACTTGGGTGTTCCTTCCCCAGCTTGTAGTGCAAGCTGAAAAACAAGCCTAAATGAGAAGAACTGTTATTCACTGGTAACTGAAGAAACAAAATAATTTATTCTAGAGGAGTATGAGTCTAATTTTCTTTAAAAGACAGAAAGAAGATTGAAATAAGTTCCAAGAATATTTTACAACCCTATCAGAAGAAAACATCAAAAAGCCCTAGTTCCAACATTATGCTTGCATAAATCAGTATGAAATATTGGTCTTTCAACGTGTTTTTGTATCCTTTAAAAACAACATGAAATATTACCAAGAAATCAAGTAAAATATGCATCCAATCATCTTGTTACAGCAATAACAATAATTTGTGATGGCTGTCAAATACCTTACAGCTCTAAAATCTCAAGTCAGATCTTTCTCTTCCTTATGAGTAAATAACTGTTCCTGGTCTGCCAGCTTATTTTGAACAAGTAATGCTCTTTGAAATCTCCCTCTTGATAAAGATGCTGCACTAATTTCTGTTCAGCGCTGCATACTTAGCTTTTTAAGCACAGCATTGGCATGGGTTGTTTTTTTCACCCAGTGATAAATGTTGAAAGGAGCACTTGCATAGACAGCCATGAAACAGACACAGAGTGTGTTAAAATTCATAAAAACTGGGAACGCGGGTTCTGTTGTGTTTTGATTTGACGTTGTGCACGTAAAGGTGATTGTCTTCTGAAAACAAAACTCAAAGATCAGTTGAGCTAGTTTCCAGCCAGTTGCATTTTGTGTGATGCACGTTCGGAGCACATCTTTACGTCTGGTTAATGGGGAAAAGGAGGAGTGCATTCTGAAATCTGAAGTAGAGTAAAGCAGTGTTCAATTCTGAGTTCCGTCTGTCTTGATCTCATGCGTTTTACAAATGGGAACAAAAAAAATGACAAACACAAAAGTTGATCATTATCTTTCAGGTTTTTCCATTAATATGTTCAGAACTGACTTTTCCCATGAAAAGTTCCATAATTTATTCCTATTTTAGCAAAAAAAACAGGATAGAAAAAGATCATAAAAGAGGAAGTTATGTCTGATTTGCACATAGAGATACTGGTTCAGTAAATGCATCTAATTGTGTGTATCAGATAAGTCTATAAACTTTAATCTCCCTAAAGATGTGCAGAAATATACAGACTTCTAAAACATAAAGCTACATGAGAAAATTATAACTAAGTACTGCGTATTTATCAAGAAGCAGTTAAATACCTTGGTTTGTTTATTCCAAAATTAACTTGGCACATTAATTTAACATGAAAAGAGTGATTTAATGAAATCTACAGAGAATTATTCTGCCCTTTGAATAAGTTATCTAAAATGCCATTTTATTATGCAAAGCTATGTAAAATAAATTGCATTCAAGCAGTGGTTCAGAAAGGAGCTTATCATAACCCAATGTTCATAAAAAAATGGCATAAAAGATCTGGGGATCTCTGTTTTGCTTTCAAGATGGGAAAAATTAAGAAGAAATAGTCTTTCATTTGAAAATAGCTAATTTGACATGGAGATAATTATCTTGGTACTTTGAAATGCGATTAACTCTAATTATAGCCAGAAAAAAAACCTATGGGGAACAATGAAAACAAAATCTAAATGTGGAAGCGTGAGTGTGGACTGTCAAGTGCATGATTCACGTGACATAGCAGGTCTGATTTTCTCCTTTTGTAAAACAAACAAGCAATCGTGTCCACAAACTAGAATTTTCTGTTTGGACCCATATTTATCCCCCAGTATGAGAGCCAGATGAGCATTGCTTGGGGTAAATGACTCATTTTTCTAATGCGTGTATGCTTGTGCATGAACAGCCACACGCAAATTCACACAAATTGTAACTGGCACCCAACTTAACGTAAATCTAGGATATTCCTGGTGTGACTGTGGAAAATCACACTGTCCTTCTAGCAAGGTCAGTGTGTTGGTTCCAGTATAGGGGTGCAGAAAGGTGACCCCAACACTGGGTCCTACAGTAGGAAATACTGTTACTTGAAGGACCATTTTTCTTTTACCAAGTAAAAAAAACCCTTCCAATTTCATTTGATAATATGTTTGAAATATGATGAATGATAGATTCCTACCATTATTCTACACGAATGGGAGTCTTAGTCAGTGTTTGGCTGCCTTTTACCTAAACTTAATAAACTGTTACTTTCACTACTTCCTGACAGTGATAACCATGTGCAATTTCTGTATTCTGTATTGCTATATTTGTTAAGTGTTTCCCAGCATTTGTCAAAAATCATAGATTTGAATCGGGGATCATTCTCCTCTGATCCAGTGACAGACAGCTGCAAAAGTACACGTAAAGAAGAGAAAACAAGGAGGATTATTTGGTACATTGTGTGCCAAAGGCAGTTTGGAACTGTTCAGGAAAGGGAGCTCTAGAAATCTGGCTGTCATTGCCCACTTGTGCACAGCTCACATGCATGCGGCATTTCAATCTTGATTATGGAAAATGGTAAACAGGATGATGTTTAATAGTAACATATGTTGTGTGAAGTCCTGTACCTCTTTCCCAAAGGATCTGGTGATTCTAACTGTTCCTCATGGGTGCTCTTTTTTTTTACAAAACTGATTAATTTACATACAGAATTTGTTGACTGATATGTGCACATACTAACACAGAACATGGCTTCTAGGCTTTGGCCTGCCTGACCAGAAGTGTTTTAGTTCTGTGCTCCAGCCTGGTGGGGCCAGGAAGGCTGAGCCATTGTGCTGGGATCAAAACTCTACCTTCAAGTTTGCATTCAAGGTTCCCAGCTTTGTGACGATGGATGCCTTAATATGCCTTAATGCAGAGGAATGAATAGGAAGGATGATGCCACAGGCACAGGAAGAAGGCTGTTACAGGGGTGTGCAATTAGACTGAATGAGGGAAAAGATAAAGTACCCAGGGACCAAATTAGACTCATTACCAGAGTCCACTTAGTTACACAAAGGCAGATGAAAAATGGGATGCTAAATTACTGAGTTGCCACATGGAAGTTGGAGCATTAAACCCAAATCTTTGGTAATTCTCATTAATTGTTGAGGAAATCAGTAATTCCACAGCAGTTTTGCAATGGATAGAAAAAGAAAAAAAAAAAAAAAGCCTACAACCTGAATGCTTGGAGTAGTGTTTATTTAATAAAGCTATTTCTGTTATTTTGTCTAGGGGAAACAATACTGGGTATAGATAAATAACAGGATTTCCTAGACCTTCTGTGCAGGACTGGGATGCTTTACAAGGTGTTAAGAAAAGTACTAAAGAGAATCCTACTGTTTTTCTATTCTACTGAACTGATATTGTTGTATCTCAAATGTCATTTTAACAGCAGTTTATTTATTCTCTGTACAGTACAGCTATGATAACTGTGAATGGACTAATTAGATAGAGGCCGTTATGTGATTGTGCATTCCTCTTTAATTTCATATGACTGCACTAAGCTGAGAGATCTCTATCAAAACTGTGCTAGTTTATCAGACTCAGCTTGCCTTTTGCATGTTCCCATTTGTCTTTTTAAAAAAAAAAATTTATTAATACAAGCAACATCCTTCCTAATTTATTTTTAGATTTAAGTAGAAAAGATGTGGTACCGTAGAAGTTGATATTACAGTAACTCAGAATGAACTGCACACTGTAAAAGGTGCAAAGCAAAAGATTGGTGCTTGAATAGCAGGGAAGATCTGAATATTTGGATAGGTGAGAAGCTATCCAAACGACACCGGCAGCTTTTCCGGTATTGAAGCATTAGCAAGAAGCTGGAGAACCACAGAAGGCAGCTGGTATCCTCACTCCCCTAGGCTGCCCTACTTGGGGCTGAACCTAATTGCCTTGAGTGTTACGTTCACACAGCAACAGTCTTTCAGCTTTTTGTTATATCCTAGTGTCACTTGCACCTTCTGACATGTCCCAGGGTGATGACTTTTTCAAGTTTCTCATGGGAGCCCCACTGAGGTTCAGTGAAGGCTGTGAATTGCCCATCACTCTGCTGCTGGGAAGCTGCACACTGAAAACTCTCCAGGGCAGGGAAGAGTCTCTTTATTTTAATTGCTATTTAAAGTTCCTTGCACAAGCTGATACATAGTAATTATGTTCACTCACTTTACTGTTTCGTATTTAATATGACATGAAAAAATTTATCGCACCAGTTATCCACTTTTCAGGGTAGCAGGGGTCTTTGTCTGTCTCCCTCATTAGCTTCCATTGCATGCTACTTTGCAGCATTCTGTGTCCTGGCACACTTTCTTCCAGCACAGCCCCGTAGCATCTCTCTTTGCCTCTGAGGCCGTGAGGCATCTGTGGCCTTGTATTGCCCTGAAAGACTATCTTTATAACTACTTTTGTTTTCATCTTCTTGTCTTCCATAATTTTACTGTTCTCTTCCTTTTGAAAAATGTTCTTTATGAGATCAAATCCAGTTGAGGATTTGTGAAAAGCAAGAAGATGACCCCAGAACTCGGTTTGAGGACTAAGAGAGCAAAGTGCTGTGCTGTTATGGTGCATATAAAGTATGCTGCACCTATAGAAAAGCAGCAACCCTCTAATTACATCTATGCAATTCATATTCTGTGTATAAAGTAAGGAGGTGGATGCTGTGCTTCTAACTGTGGTGGTTTAACCTGGTCGGTGGCTGAGCACCACACAGTCATTGATTCACCTCCTCCCTTCCCAGTGGGATGGGGAAGAGAACTGGAGAAAAAAAAAAAAGGTAGAACTTGTGGATTGAGATAAAACTACTTATTAAGATAGAGAAAATAAAAAGGCTAATAATTACGAATATATATATACATATATATATATGTACACATTAACAAGTGATGGACAAGCAATTGGTCAGTGCCCAGCCAGCTTATCAAGCAGTGGAAGAGATTGAGATGAACTTCCACCCCGTCAGAATGCCTCCTGCACGATGCCCTAGGGTATGGAATATCCCTTTGTCTGGTTGAAGTCAGCTGTCAAATTCTGTTCCCTCCCAGCTCCTGGGCCCTTTGCTGAGAACGGCCTTGGCTCTGTACAACACTGCTCAGCAGCAGATGTACACATCCGTGTGTTATCAACATTGTTTTTCTCCTGGAACCAAAGCATAGCGTCGTACCAGACACTGTGAAGAAAACAATTCTGTCCCAGATGAAGATGCTAGCCTACTTTGTTATTCTCTTCAGTAGTTCTAATATTTGCAGAAATACTCAATTAGAGATAAATCTTTTCTAATTCCTTTGTATTTCATTGTAATAGTGTTAATCATGATGAATTCTTTCTGTATTCAAGAAAATCAATTGTCAATTAGCTTTTATGGGGAATTATACACTGTGGTTAGTCATCATTTGAGCTTTATGGCTTTATTTGACTACTAACTTATTAAAACATACAGTAATTTGCTTTTGTTATAATCTATCTAAAAGCCAACACAAATTCCAAAAATAATATGAGCTTTGGAATTATAATTAGAGCGTGTTTTAGTAGGAATTATTTTATAATGCAGTGTTGCTGTTCAGGATTAAGTGTTTTACGTGAAGAAAATTTAATTAATATATTACTTACAGCAACCAGATAGTTTACCTGTTTTGTTTTTGTAATTACTTGAAGAATAATGACTGTATTTACAAGATTTAAAGAAGGAGATAATCACTGTAAGGTAAATAGGCTTAGTTAAATAATGAATGGTGTAAAAAAATGTTTTCAAAGCACTGGACCAGGCCCTGCAATGACCAGATGGAGTTCTGACTTTATCTGGAGGTTGGAGCTGTCTTGTACGATTGGTCCAAAGTTTGTTTCATCATTTTCACAAGAAAATTATGTAATATATGGACCTAACTCAGCTAATTCTGAAATGAAGTGGTGCAACAGGAGGTGATGCTTACAGCAAATGTTATTAAGTAAATGAATGCATTATTGTATAGCTACTTTGATTAAGGCCTACATGTTGGCTATAGTTCTGGCAGCCTCTGTTTAAAACGGAATATTTGAAGACATAAAAGTAAATTGTGATGGCTACAAGTCAATCTCATTACTGGAGCTAAAATTTTGAAAGAAAATTTGTAATATTTATGAAACTATTACCAACGGTACATGGAGCAGCAGGAATCAGAACACTATCGAAAAAGAGGAAGTGAAGAGTAAAAATGAAGAAATGATGCTATCCCAAATAGTATCCTATGCTGAGATATTCTTTCTATTTGTTGGGTAACTCAAAGATCATCACTGTCTTGCCCAGAGATATTTATTGACCATTGCTTTCATTACAGAGCAGCCAATTACCAATAATCTAAAATATATGCAAGTTTTAAAAGTCTGTATTCAAGTTTTAAACCTTTTTGCTTATGAGGAATGTTCTCAGTGGCCCTTGCCTGTCTCATTTTGGAGATGAAATGTGAACTATATATATATTTGCTCTGGAATTGGTTTGGCTCTGAGGGAGCCATTAGGGTTGCTATTCAAACCTGGATTCAGTGTGTATAAGAATTATTGTGTTCTCTTCAGTGGAGTATTTTGGTGTAGGTGATGCAATGTGAAATCAGTCTGTATAAGCGTTGGCTCTATAAATATTGTTATACTGAAATCTTCTCTACAGTAATAATAATAATGATAATATTACAGTTAACATCAGGCAGTATATATAGGTTACTGTGTTGAAAGAGCCCTAAATAAGTCATAGAAGTCCGCTGCTTCATCACAGACATTATAAAATGAAGGGCAGATTACTATAACTAAGAGAGGGATAATTACTAGTGCTGCTGACACCCCTGGCTGAATAAGTTCTCACGGAGCGTGAATACTAGTGCTCAATATCAGCACAGGCTCACCCTATCTACAGCTTCCAGCAGTGGCAAATGCTTCCAGGAAGAGCACAAGAAACCACACAATGAGGTTTGTCCTTCCTGCAGGCTTACAGCCTCTGCTCCCAGGGGCTTCTCCTGAGCCACAGACTGAGCCTGGAGTGCTGCATTCAAAAGCTGCAAATGAGCTTTGCTCTGCTCCACATCTAAATAACCTTTATTTTTCCACCTTCTACATATTCTGAAGCAAAGCCATGTGTAATAATATAATTATTTCCTTTATTTCATTTTATGTGTATTGTTTGATTTCCCTGCATGCTTTTCATTCATTCTTGCTCTTTTATTTGTTGCTACTTTGAAGGATGATCTAAACGATGCATTGGAAAGCTCTCCTTGGTAGCTTATCTTTGTGTGAGCTACCGCAAGCTTCCTCCTGAAACCAGAGAATCCTTTGCTTTTAAATGTCGTTCAGAGAGCAGTGTTTTGAGCAGTGTTATGCAGGTTCCTGTGTGATTGCAGAGGTGCAAAATGTTTCCTGAGCATATTCCCCCTGGGTTGTGCCCCTTCTGTGTGGGAAGACTCATCCATTTACAATTTGCAAACCGAGAAAGGAGACGGGCCTAAATACCACACCAGCAACAGATGTTGTCAAAATCATTTGCTCCTTAAGATCTATGTTGGTTACAATTCTTGCTATACCGTTCTCCTCTGGCGCATGATACATCAGTTTAAAAGAATTTAAATTCAGATCAATCACTGGTCAAATGTATTAGCCCAGTGGGAGAGGGGTCTATGAAGAATCTGCAGAGAACATGAACCACTACATCCTGTAAATTGAACTGGCTGGGGGTGGATTACACCCCTTGAGTCAGTTTTTCAAGTTATCCATGCCGTTCTACAAGTAACTGTATTCTGAGCATTGCCATTCCTTATCAGAGAATGCCTTTCTGCTGGGATTAAACAGGTCATGGGAGAAAGGACAACAGCTTCTCTCAAGTATCTAGAATTGTATAGATATGTCATACCTAAATTGCATTTCACAGGAAAACTGGAAGAAAATCCAACTTTACACTAACCAACACACATGAAAAATACAATGTAGAAGTCTATTAGGCAGAATGAATTGAGTATGTCAAAGATTAGTACACAAATGAACCAGAAATAAGTAATGTTGTGAATAGAACAGGGCTTCTGTGGTCACTCTCAAGGATGTTACTGGAAAGCCAGAGACTGGAAGTGTGTGAGTGACAGGCTAATCTTGGCCTAAATAAAGTATGAACCACGAATAATGAAAGCACTAAGACTTATGTTCTCAAAGAGTGAGCTGGAAGAGTTTTATCAAAAACTACAATTAGTTGTCAAAAACATCCCTAAGCCATGACTTTCTTGTGTAGTTTAAAGACTTCAAAGCAATGCGTCAGTGAGGGATACATGCTACAGTGCAACTGGGATGCAGCTTAGAAGATAATAGTAATGGCAGTCTTTAAGATCCTTAGATGAAAGTATTTTTATAAACATCAGTTAATTGAACTGCTAAAGATAATTCTAGTCAAGGACTTCCGTATTATTTAATTGCTGCAATTCATTTCAAAATAGAAATATTAATAGATAAATGTAGATGTTTCCAAAAGCTACACAGGAGGAGGATTTGCAAAGAAATCTAAAGACGCTAACACAGAGGCAAATGTGCAATGTTTTTGGATCTTTTTTCTCTCATGATGATCAAACTGATGCTAATAAAACTAATTACAGAAGGGAAATGGGCAAAACAGTTTTGTGTAGCCCAGGCAGTCACAAAACAGCTAGAAGAACATCCTTTTAAAGCTCATCTAGGTAAAGACAGCAAAAACTCAGTGTAGAAGAAGCTGACAAAAATGTTAATAGATTGTGTCTCACCTGGGAGAAACACTGATGTTAGACCACTGATAAATGAAACACAGCTGAAAACCACAGTATGGGACAGTTTTCTACTGTCTCTGAGCTTTTTGGAAGGTGAATGGAAGGGATAAAGACTTAAATATCATAAACATGGTGGGAAGATTCGAGATAATTTTTTCTTTGCTTGTTGCTAAGTCCACCAAAGGAGCAGAGGCTGTGATTGTGGCTGTGTTGAACACAGTGGGCCTTTGGAATTCAGGAAATTGTTCATTACTGTTTCACGGCACATCTGTTTTGCCACTTCAGGTTGAAGCCCCACAGCGTCGTCCAGTTTAGCGCATAAAATGAGATGGATGTAGGCCACCATTGTACCTGTGTACGTATGTGCTTGGATTGCAGCAATCTGTTCTGTGTTGACTTAGATGTCTTTGAAGATATTTGTACTTTCCTTGTAGAAAAATATTGGATTCATTAAAACAGTATTTATTTATAGACTAATAGGCTTTGGGCATGAAGCCTGCTTCAACTTATATAACATTTAAAATGCTGTAAGATGCAGAACAGAACACACGGAATGAGTGGAACACATAGGGTCTTTGGCTGATCTAACTTCATTTCTGTGCAAACAGCTAAAATCTAGTTGAAAGAATTTCTTATGTTTCAAGTATGTTCTGACTCTTCACGGGGTTACTATTATCACATTTTTTTCTCTTTCTCACATCCTAATTCTGTTGCCTTTATTATGACTCAAAGCTTTTGCTTTAGCTATTCACGATGAATGTGAAGAATACTTGATTGTTTTCACTTGTACCAGCCGAAGCTGTTCTTATATATCTTCTCAGTGCTTATTAGGTTGTATGGTATGATTTCCTTCAATCCCTCTCTATTGCTCATATTTTCTAAACCCTTAGTTGTTCTTGTTGTCTTCTCCTGGACTCTCTCCAGTGTCATAGTTTCCTTGAATTGTCAGGTTCCATTTGGATTTTCATGAATGCTAACTAATGCAGAACATGGAGTTCTTATTTTTTCATCCCAATCAGACATTTGACTTTTTTCCCCACAGCTATATGATTATATTACTCATTCTTAGTTTGCAGGCAAATGTAATTGAATATGTTTTGCATTTTAGTCGTGTATTTTAAAATATTGGTGTCCTTTGCTACTTTGATTTCCTCTTCTAGTCTGACAAGCATGCTCGTGTACTACCCGGTTCGCTACTGAAAGCACTGAGTATAGCTAGGACCCAAACCTACTTGCCTGTTTCATCCAACGAAAGCAATGTGTATCTGGCTGTGATCACCAACTACTTGAGGACAATTTTTCAGTCAGTTCCCATGCTTTCATTTATGCTTTTTTCTTGGTTGCTGCTGAGAAGATCACAGCAACAAAATCCTTACTAAAAAAAGTCATTTTTTCTTTTTGCTTCCTCAACTCAAGAGCTATAGTTTGACTCCAGGATGCTATCTATAATCTTCCAGACTTCTTTTAATGTACCACTGAAGGAACTCAATGTTTTTTCTTGAGGGTTACGGGTACAAGAGAGCTGAATGTCCCAGAGTTTGTAAGTGTGCTCATGGTGCAGTGGGGCCTTTGAGAGAAGCTGATGGATGTGTCATTGACTGCAAGGCAGGTGACCTACTGGCACGAGAGGAAGTATGTTTGTCTGGGAACTGCAATCAGCTGAAAATTCAGAGAGGAGAAAAATTGGAAAGATAAATAGCTCTGGTAGTAGCAACCTTTAGTGACCTCAGTGGAGCAGCTCAGAGATGACAAAAAATTCAGGAGGGAAAAGGTTGATGATTTATAGACTGTACGTCAGAATTGCCCATATCTATGGGTATGAGTTATAAGTTAGGACAGATTATCTGTCAAAATAGGAAACTGTCTTCGAGAACAAATATTTTTGAAAAATGATTGGCACAAGGTGAGAAGCTCTTTGTCACATTCAATTAAATGAAATGATCAAGAATAACTCTTCCAGTAGGTTAAGAGAAGGGAGCAGGACAGGCCGAGGAACACTATAACTATGGCCTAAAATTATTGGGTTAATGTCCAGCCTTCCAAAAGCTGGTATAGATTATACCCTAGTAAAGATAAAATTGTTTGATTGTAAGAGTCTGACATGTACTCACTTGCAAGTCCATATGTATGTTTGTAGGTTTTTTCAGTACTGCAATTTCAGTACCTTTTTCAGTACTACAATGCAAGAATTTGCTTACAGGAAATATGATATAGATATGCCTTGTGCAATGTTTTATTTAGTTAGAAGCAACACAAATGTTTTGAAGCGGCTATTCATCTTGCAAACCAGTATCAAGTACAGCAGCAAAGGGAGAGATATCTTTGTTTTGTGCTGTAATCTGAAGCAGAGGTATTAAAAAATTGGAGAAAGCTAAAATAGTGGCTTCTGCTATGAAAACATTAAAGCTCAATAAGAACATTTAAAGTAAAGCATTGTTCAAACTATACAAAGAAAATAATATTGCCATAAATATTCAGTTTTTTTAATCAGGTGGTCAAAATTGGTGTCATTAAGATGAAAGAATAATTGCTAGGTCAGAATTTGCAGTGCTGCTGTGGGTATCAGGTACCTCAGGAGAAATCCATGAGCCAAGTCTTGTTGCAGGTATTTGGTTCTCACTTGTACAAGACCCCAGTGTACTTAAATCTTTGGGGTATATATAACTCCAAGCAAACTGCTAAAAACAAACAATAAAACAACCATAATGCCTGAAAATCCAGGTATTTTGGTACTTAATTCAAAATTACTGTTCAGTTGGAACTGAAAAGAGAAGGAAAACACAGCAGTAGCCTGTCAAAACTGAGAGGCTTTTTGCTCGCAGGGCTGACATGTTCCACAGGTGACATTTCAGACTGACATCTGAAATGCTCTATCACACTTTTTGCAATTCAAAAGGAGAGTTCTATTTCATTTCAAATAATAATGTTAGCTAAGTGGTGCTGTCATCCATGGCCCACTATACATGAATTACGCAAAATAATTACAGAATGGTTGTAAAGTACAAAACGGTTGCAGAATAAACTGCCCCCTCCTGCCCCAAACACCAGACTAACAGAAAGCCCAATGCCTCTAACCTAAGAGAGATGTTTGATCTTATTTGTCTGCTTCTTGTTATTCCTTTAACCTATTAAAGTGTAAAAAGAAGGGAGAATTTCTGTATGCACAAAGCCTTTCCACTTGCATAAATGGGCTTTTATTAAATAATTTTACATCACATTTTTGAGTACCTTTTTTTAACTGTTAAGTACCCTTGAACATAAAATTCCCCGGACCTGCTTGGAAATGATGCAGTTCTCAATAGCTCTACTGATTGTCCTACAGCTGCGCAAACCAATAGATCTCTGCAGGAAGCTGGCACTTCTTATTTGTGATAGGAATTGGAGGCTGACGTGTATTGTAATTACTTCCAAATTATGTGACTGCTCACAGAGGAAAATTTGGAGTTCTGTTACTGTATGACATGGTGGGAGTAAACCAGTTCTGCCTGACACTGCTATTAGACTGCTTGTAGGAAATTATACACTGCACATCTGCATACTAGTGACTTTGCTATAGAATTTTTCATGAAAGATAACTCAAATATGGGCTTGCAAGGAGTGCTGGAACAAGACCAATCTCAGTTGTGCAGTCTGCCTTCTGCCTCTGGATGTAACTTCTTTTTGTCATGTGGGAGGATGAAGTCCTAGTAGCTACCAATTCTGTAACTGGCTGACCAAAGACATCAGCCATCAGCAATAAGTAATATTGAACATAGAAGTTTCCTTCCCATATTGATTCTGCCATCATTTATGGGCAGAAGAGCCAGTCTCTCCTGTGCCTTGTGTTTCTAGCTGCTATTTAAACTAGCAAAAACCACATAAAGTACATATCTTTAGCACGGTTTAATTCCAAAATTGCTTATTTTTTTAATGCTAAAAAAAGCCTTTGCACCTGTAATAAACAATATAGTACATTATATTTTGTATATGTGTTGCTAGAGCAAGACAATATCATGATTCAAGTCTGGGCTGGATGGGACTTTGTTCAATCTGGCCTAGTGGGTTGGAGTGTGAAGCAAACCCAGCAGGCTGTATGGTGAGCCCGTCTGGTCCAGCCGAGTGCTCAAGGAGGCACCAAAGAGCTCTCCCTGGGAGCGATGTGGCCGTGTGCTCTGCCCCTTTGATTCCCACGAGTCTGGCAATGCAGAAAGGGAGTTGTTTTATCTTGGGCAAGGATGCAACCTTGCAAGCAGAATACAGGTGTATTTTTTGTTTTCTTTAGAAATGCAATGCAACAGAGTAAATGCAACTTAAGGAGGATATCAACACTTTGAAATCACAGACCGAAACGTTTTTAAATGCTGATATTTTCTTGTGGGCTTCATGTGACATCATGTAATGACAAAGCATTTCAATTACACAGAAGTGTTCTCCCGCTGCTTTATTTAGTGCATGAAAGCTCTTGTATTTTTCTTAAAAACAAAAACACTTTAAACATTTTCATCAAGAATAGAAACTAATTGATAATTATACAGTAGTTATTAAAATGGCAAAATAATGATAAATCATTGCCGATGTGCAGCAGACTGTTTTGTACAAAAATAGTTCTTGGAAGCTGTTTCCTCCTTGTTTGGTGCTGATGTTGCACTGGGTTGAATTACCTGCTTGCAGGGGAAAGGGCAGGAGATATGTGTGTGCTATCCCTGCTTGTGCTGTGGTTCCTGTGTGACGTTGCAGTTCCTCAAGGTGCTTACACACTAGATGTGTACTTTTAGGAACAGAAAGCCCTGCTACGGCCATTACTGAAGAGGATGTCAAAATGGAAATATGTAGAAGCAGCAAAGCTAGCAAAACATTGCTTCTAGTAAATACAATGAATATTTCCCCAGAAATTCGTAAAATTTATCAGTATTTTTCTGTGTACTGGGACACTTGTTCTTCCATCTACATGGGGTACGGTAGCCATGAGAAGGGCAAAGTTACCACTGTCAGCCCAGAAGGTAGTTAGGAACTTGTGGCCATGAGCACATCACTGCAGGGAGGTTTGTCGCTGTTTGAGCTGCATTGCTCCAGTCAGGAGTTTGGGCCATCTGACAAACCACATCAGTAACTGCACATTACTCCTTGCAAATCGGTCGCTGAGGTTGGAAAGCAGAGGGTGAGATGTTCTAGTCCAACCCTCTTGCCCAAAGCATTGCAGCCTGGGATTCTGACTGGTTCGATTTGAGCATCTCCATGGATACTCCACAACCTCTATGAAGTGTTATAGTGTATTCAAATGAAAATTTGTGTTGTTTTTATTTTTATTTTTTATTTTGTACCCAAATTGTGAGATTCTATATGTGAGATTCTGGAGATTTTAAAAAACTCTTTATTTCTCGGATTCTTATAAAACCCCATTCTTTTCCAGTGCATGCTTGTCTCATCATAAGTGACCTTTTTGCAACTGTGAAGAGAACAAAGCCTTTAATCAAAGAGAGGAGGGCAACTATCACATCTGCATGGCCCAGGAAGCAACACTTAAAGTGGAAAAAAGGTACTGCATCTCATGGTTATAGCAAAAGCTGATTTATCCTCACGTGTGCCATGCAGTGGTGCTACACTAGTGGTAGGTCGGTTGCCACTGAGTAAGTTTGAAATAAGTAGCAGCTTTTCCTGTACAAGTAGTTTTATGTATGAGCATTTAAGTCTGCTGTGCCAGAACTCTTCAAGATTTCATTGTGTTCACTTGTGAGAAACTGCCAGACCAATTGGCAAGACCAGTGCTGGTAAAAAAACCTACTGGTTTCGGGCTGCATTTGTTTTTCCATAGATTCAGAATCTGCATTGAAA
This sequence comes from Tetrao urogallus, assembly GCF_951394365.1. Lineage (NCBI taxonomy): Eukaryota > Metazoa > Chordata > Aves > Galliformes > Phasianidae > Tetrao > Tetrao urogallus. Next base: position 11,813,434 of record NC_136825.1, on the reverse strand, counting down.
TAAGAGAGGCTTCAAAGTTTTAGCCTGTATTAAGCTCATTTTTACACAAATCATTTGAGTCCTAAAATCTCTTTGATTATATATCAACCTTTTGCTATGTTTACCTTGGAGATTTGTCCAAACTGAGTGGTTCCCATGATTTATTGTGCAACGCTGTGTACAACCTGAATTTCCCTTTTTGCTTCTTTCTCAAATTATTTCTATTGGAAAACTGTCATAGATGTTCCAGTGTCCTAAGTAACTGATCAAACATTTAGGTTTCTACACTGTAATTAGTATGTGAAGTGTAATTCCGCTATGTCATGTTTACATTTTGTCCTCATCATCATAAAATCACATTGCTTCCCTAGCAGAGAAGTAGTTACCAGCCGCTTTTGAACAATGTAAACTATTTTTTCCCAGGTTCTTTTTTGTGTACTTTTTCTTTCATTTCCCTTGAAAACATAGAAACATAAAAATACACTGGAAATTAAAGGATTGCATTTAATATAATTCTACACTCCAAACACGTTTTAAGTCTGCTGCGAGTTTTTAAAAGGAGTTTCTTCCCATAGCGCAGCAAAACTTAAATACAAATAATGAAAACGTGGTACAGAGAAAGCTTGGTTGTGTTCACTGCCTGTGTTAAGTATGCCTCCTTTCAGCAGGGCTGCATAAACGTATTTTCTGTATGCTGTAGAGTCTCTTTGACTCAGTATACAAACAAATACACATTCTCTTAAGTCGGGAACAAGTGCTCACTTCAAGTTTTTATTAAAATTGAACACAAGGAAGTATTCAAACATACTTCTGGTTGAGGATGAAGCTAATGTATTTTTAGGATCTTCCTGTTTGACAGTATTCCAGAATATCAGTTAACCTTTTTACGAATACATTCACCAGAACATGAAAGCGAGCGAGCACTTTGTCATTCAGCCAACAATAACTAAATCATCACCCACAAACTGGTAGGTTGGAACCTCCAGGTTATAGGGAGCAGGACCTTTCCTGATTCTGCCAGAGGCATCATAATGGGACCCATGGCAAGGGCAGTAATAACCACCAAAATCTCCAGAGTTAGCAATTGGTACACAGCCAAGATGAGTGCAGACTCCTACTAATATGACCCACTCCGGTTTCTTTACTCTGTCTAAATCGTGCTGTGGGTCTCTCAGCTTAGACACATCAACTTCTGCCTCCTGATTAATCTCTGCTTGGGTTCTGTGACGCACAAACAGGGGTTTTCCTCTCCACTTGAAAGCCATGTTTTTGCCTTCTGGAATGTCAGATAGCTTGATCTCAATCTTTGACAATGCTAGCACGTCAGCAGAAGCACTGAGGCTGGAAACAAACTGGGTGACAACATTCTTAGCAACATATGCGCTAGCTACGCATGCTGTTGCAGTCACCAAGTAGGAAAACCCTTTTCTTTCTTCACTGCTACTCTGAGAGGACGTTGTGGCATCTAGCACACCTTCACGGCGATAGGCAGAGAAGTCAGGGACCGCGACATCGTTGTGGACATACCGCACACTGGCAGGCGCTGCAAGAAAAATAACAGGAAATGGCAACTCTTTCATTCAAAATGTATTAGGATGTATTTTATATTAGGCTTTTCTAAATCATGTTCTATGAATGATGGGTACGTTATTCCAGAGTCTTGGTTGCATTCCTCTAATAATACATTTCAATTTTACCTTGTAAAATAATACTTATTAGAAGGTGTTTTTAGTAGATGAGCAAGGTTGGTGAGTCATTCCACTTTATCTGTGAAAACTGAATGAAGCCTAATAAGGGTATAGAAAGACCTGCAAAAAGTTCTGGGTTTGAAGTGATCTGTTGGAAATTTCAAGGCAGAAATGCTGCAGAATACAAGTGACACTTATAGCTAGCTGACACAAGTCAGACATGCTTTCTGTTCTGATGTTTCCTTGAAAAAAAGTGGTTTGAACAAATTTTATCTCCTTTGACTTAAGTAACCTCTATGCCCTTAACAATCTTAAGTGTCTGGCTAAACATTTTAAAGATTAAAAATACCAGATCAGACACCCTCCTTTATAGAACTTAAAACTGACATCAAAGCTAACTGCCCCAGGAAATGATTTTTAAACCTTTCAAACTCCGGTCTTCTATTTGCAGACATGTTTCATAAAAGGATTTAGGAAAAAATTTAGTAAATATCCAGTTCCCAAACTTTGTGAGATTCTCACTTGAAGCCATGTGCTGACCTGACAAGATGTGGCTGCTAAGTAAGGGGAGCCTATTAGTTTCTCCAGCACATGAAAGCTACCTCCCTCAACACAAAAGAAAAGAAAGAACATGCTAAGGACATGACTTGCCAAAATGCAGTCTGTTAGTTGGCAAAACCTGTTTAGTCTTAATTTTTTCTAGCAGTTGACACAAAGTTAATAGGTTAGTAGAAAGCATTCTATTGAAGTACTCAAAATAAGATCTAACGGGGAAATATTTGCATTTATTTACAATTTACTCAGGAAAGAAAAAGTATTTACTCTTAAACTGAAATTGAAAATTCTACGAAAGCAAACTACTCATTTCAGTGTGAAGACATTTCTCATTTAGTAGCAAGCTAGCAGGCATTATAATTCACCTACTTTGAAAATTCTCTGCTACACTTCTCATTGAATAATACTAATTGAAGCTATGAATAAGACTACATGTCAATTACATTAATGATAGATCTGTAGAACTTATATCTGGATGTGTCCTTTACAGTTGACGGTTAGTAAGATGCTAACTGTTGCTACGTGCCCACCATCAGAAGGAAGCTTATTTTCATTCCAGTACATACTGCTTGTATGTACTTGTATGTATTCTTCATGCTTCGTTTAAAGTGGTATATACAGTGGGGACAAAAGATTTTTCATTTCGGGACTAAAGTAACATTTCAGAAATGTTTCCATTTCATACTCAGTCCACAATGACTGCAGATCCTTCGTTCCCTGATGTGCCTATTTAGGCCTAACACAGATCACTGCCATCAGGGCATGTACTTCAGACTAGATGTCCTGCTGTAAACATGCAGTCTGCATTCCAAAAGGCTGCTGCTTTTGTTGTGTGGGCAACATCACGTCCCTTAATATATAAAATACATAGCATTAGGCAGTCTTGAAGCCTTGCCTAACTGGCTGCTGTCAGATACACCTTGAGGCCAGGACCTGGGTGTCCCATTTGTTGGTGGATATGCCTGTCAGCAAACTACTTCCATTGCACTGAGCACGTGAAAAGATGCAGTAGCCAAGTGATGAAAAGACAGAGACATAGAGCTGTAGGAATAAGGGACTTGGCAGTGCATGCCTTGCTGAGAGTCACTGTCCTTCTTTGGCCCTAGGCAGACTCTGCAAGAACTACTGAGTGACTTGATCTGGCTCACACCTTGAGAACAGGGGGGAGAAAACAGTGACTGCTCCACTTTCTTTCTTACAACTCTTCTCATGCAGCTGAAAAGCACATCTGCTCTCAGATCTCTGATCTACGTCACTTAAAGGGTAAAAGCCGTATTGTATGATACAGTTTTCCTGTATCTCCCCAAAAGCAGAACAAATACCCGTTTAAGAGTCATCAAAAAGGAGCAAGCCTTCAACGCTCTTAGCTCTGCAGCAGTAAACATGCATCACCCGCAGCTGGGAGCCCAGCACTGCCTGCAGGACGCAGCAAACCTCACGGCCCGGCCCGAAGGCGCCCGCAGGGACGGAAAGAGGGCGAGGGAGCAGCGGCGCCGGCTGCCGCCCCCCGTCCAGCCCCGGGCCCGGCTCCCGGCTCCCGCCCGCCGCGCCCTCCCCGCCCCGGTGCCACCCCCAGGGCGTCGGGCCCGGCTCGCACCGTTGAGGCTGGCGCCGGCGACGAAATCCCCCCGCGCCGAGCGGCCGCTCATCGACTCCCGGCACAGCAGCGGTCGCTTCAGGTCCAGCACCACCTTCTCGGTCTGCAGCGCCGCCGGTGCCAGCGCCTTGAGCGAACCGGGCACGGCGTGCACCGCGGCCGACAGGTAGGGCGCGAAGGGCCCGGAGCGGGCGGCCACGGACAACATGGCGGGTGCGGGAGCGCCGGTCACCGCCGCGACCTTCCCGGCGGGTGCGGCTGCGCGCTGACGTCACCCGCGGGCGGACGGGCGCGATGACGTCAGTGCGGCGCCGCAGGGTCGCAGCAAACGGACGTCATAGCCCTGAGAGGGGGCGCGTGCCGAGGGCGGGCTGGGGCCCCGCCCTGCTGGGCGCTGAGGGGGGGCGGGAGGGTTGTGGTGCTGCTGCTGCCCGTGGAGCTGCGGGCTGTGAGCTGGGCTGGGTGGCTCTGGTGCGGTGTGTAGGCGGTGGGGCACGTTGGCAGACACGTACACAGCCACAGCGTTTTCTCTTTAGGGATTATCGTGTGCTCCCCGGAATTGTGATAATTAACCCGAAGCGATTGCTGGAAATACTTTTCCCTCCTCAGATCCCAGACTGCCCTTGTAAGATGAGCTGGGATGGAGGCACAGGAATCCCATTTTCACCTTCACTCGGGCTGGTTCTGTTTATAGCACCAACCTTGAACTTGAGGCGTCGCAGCTTCCAGTCACGAGATTCAGCTCAAACTCTGTGTGAGGGTGCTGGTAGGTGCACCCCTGCTCTGGCCATGTCTCTTCCCCAGTTCAAGCTTGTAAAATGTTCCCAAATTCCAAAAAAACTTCATACAGAGATAAGTTAAGAAGAGATCTGAGCTAAACCATTTCTAGAACTCAAACTGCAGTTTCTCACCTAGCCTACAGGGTCCATTCATAGCATCACAGATCGTTAAGGTTGGAAAAGGCCATGAAGATCATCTTCTCCAACCATCAACCCATCCCCACCATGCCTGCTAACCGTGTCCTCAGTGCCACATCTGCCCCCTTCTTGAAAGCCTCCAGGGAAGGTGATTCCACCACCTTGTTGGGCAGTCTGTTCCAGTGCTGTACCACTCTCTGAGAAGAAAATTTTCCTCATATCCAACCTGAAATATTCATGTAAGGCTGTGAAGTTTTAGCATTTCATACTGGCCTGATCAGGAGATTCTGTTCAGAAATTCTGCTGTTGCTAATGATGCTATGGCTAAATTACTTTATGATTGTGCATTTTAAAAACTGTCTGGGTGGACTGGTAGTTTAGGGACTGGCTCTACTGAGATTTATGCAAGGGTGTGACTTTTTCATATATGTAATTCACTGAGTCTTTTTATCTGGTGTCTGAAATGTACTGAAATATGGTTCTTCTAATTAAGTGGGATGGATCATTCCTGTTCCAGTAGTATTGATCTATAATTTATTTCTTTCCCAGCAAGTTTTTCACATCGAAGCCTAGGTATATAATGATTTAGCCAGCTAAATGCACTGTACTGTTGGTAACTGTAGTTAGTTGTGAAATAGCAATTACAGAACAATGTAGTATTATTTTGGAGGAAAGATAATATTTAGAAACCACTGGGGCTGTGGATCAATGTACAAGTGGAAATAAACGATTTTCAAATAGGAAAGAGAAAATTAGAAAGGATCCATATGTCTGCTATTTTAACAGAACAAGTGTTAGAAACATCATTTCACAGGAAAAGACCTACAGAAACATGAGCTTATTTTCAGTTCTCTATCAGATTACAAAGGTATCATAATTATAATAAATACTTGATCAGAACCACATTAGTAATAATAGGCTAAAATGAAGTTCTTCTAAGACCATCGGATTTTAGCATGCTTTCTACATAATTGCTTTTTCACCATGAGACTGAGGATCTGACCTAGCGCTTGTAGAAAGGTTTGTTACCAGCTGTGGGGTTTTCTGTGTGTTTGTTTGTTTTGGGTGTCTTTGTTTTTAAAGAATGGAAGTTGGGAATTGCTAACCCAGCTCAGCTGTTTGGGATGTGGCTGAGGGGGCTTCACAGCGTGTCTTTCTGTCTGGGTTACTCTGAGAGACTTCTGGCACGTGCTTGTTCTTCTGCAGACTTCTGACAAAATGAGGTAGCTGTGATGTATTTGGAAAACGTGAGTGTTTTAAAGACTTAGCACTGATATGATATAGAGTGATCAGAAGATGATTAAAATATGAATGTTTTTCAGTAAGAAGGCAGTCTTTTTTCTGTGTCTAAGAAGAGTTAATTTAAGCTTTCAAATGACTAAGCGTACTCCAGTGTGTAGGTGTTTCTTTGAGAAGTGTTGTTAGGATTATGTTCCCAAGCAGCAATACCAAGTGAGTGTTTGCCAGCAAATCTGAAAGTTAAATGTCAGTGTGGTTTTGTGTAAACCCTCTAAACAGACCTCTGTGATTGCATTTGTGCATTCACAAATGTGTTAGCCTTATGAAAATGTATTCTGCTTAATGCTTCTGTCATTCCAAAATAAGTTAAAAACTGTTTTGCATAAATACAAATGCTGTGGTATATCAAAGCTGCAATATTATGCAATAGCTGCAGCAAATTGCCATAATTATTTTGGGGATGTGCAGTTGTTTTTCAGTACCTTTTTTTACATACTATTTTATTCTTACGTTTATGTGTTTTTCAGGTATTAATTGCTGAACTTTGTTGGCTATTTGCTAAAGGGTCGGTCACCTCGGGCAACGTGATCTTACCAGAAGGTTATATTTTTTTGAGTTTTTTCCTATATTGTATTATTTTATGCTCTCTGAACTGGAGACTGCAGGATTTGCATTTGCTTTTTGGTTTTGCATTGATGATCACTTCATTTTTCCTGAATAAGATTGTTCAGAAAGAAAAGATCTAAAAAAACCCTCTTGTGCATTGCTAGCAAAGCAGAAGGTACACCCTGCTTCATCACACTGAAAGATGAGTTTTTTCATGCTGTGCTGCAGAGGATGACTGTGAACAAGTGCCTTATGGCCTAGGCAATTTACTTTTTCTTCCCTAGCCGTGTTGCATCATCTCGCATTTGTAAGATGGACAGTGCAGATGATGTGGCACTGACCCTGCTTGTTGGACTTGATCTTAAAAGGTCCCTTCTAACTGAAAGGACTCTATGACACTAAGATTCAGACGTTTATGCTAGTTGTTTACTAAACAATTCTGATTATTCAGAAGCTTTTTGATGTTCTTGAAATCTAGTGCAGACATTGCTGCCCTGATCTGCAGAGTGGGGCTGATGGCAAGGCCCTCCTCTGGTGTCCTCATGGTGCCATTGCTGAGTATGTGTTGACAGTGTGGGAGCACACTGAGCAAGAGTACTTTCAGGAAGTTATGAGGTTCTTTCCACTAAATAGCCTTTTCTTTAGAGGCAGTTTTTTGCAAGAGTACTGTGTACTTCTTTGTTTACTTCAAAATAATATTTCTTTGTTAACATTTGCTGTGTTGTGATTTTCTTGTGAAAATCTTCCAAACCAGGGTTATGTCTTCAGTTTGTGCTGGGGTCTACAGCCTGTCAGCATTAGATGGAGCCTTGTTATTCATTCACACTGCTGACTGAGTGGCTTCCAGTGTCTGCAGTTAGATCCTCTGCAGAATGTTCCTTACAGTGATGTTGTGTGTGGTACTGGGGAGCTGTTAAATCAAGACAGGTGTGTACAGCTGTGTTTGAAAAGTAAACTTATGGAGATCTTTTGACAGTTATATGTAATTGTTCTTTCTGTCTGGTCTGTCACTTTGAAAACTCAGAAGAAATACAGAAGAAATTCAGGAAAGTACACACAAAAATGGGGATCCAGAATGGACAATGAAAATAAGTGAAAAATCTACCAGCAGTCAATTGGTCCAACATCCTTCTCCCACTGACCCAGTTAGTTGAAGCGGCGGCACCTCACTGCCAGTGTAGAAATCTAAATCATTTTTTTCCAGTCAAGGAAGAAATTATTTCAAGTATCAAGAGCGAAGAAGATATCTGGCAGCAGGTTTTTTTTAGTACTTTCTGTTAATACGGAAGTAATAGGCAGGAGTTTGCAGCTTCAGCACCCATCTTACTCTAAATCTCTTACATCTCTGTTTGATGAGGCTGAGATACATTGCCTTGAGCAGAAGGGCGTGGAACATCCAGCTCTGGCAGAGAAGCTTTCAACTTTTTTGAGTGTAAAATGAGATAAAAAGGAAGAAAGCATACTTTGCTGTCTTCCCTCTGCCCTTTGCAGAAATAAATAAATAAATAGGGAAATCAAAGCAGATGAAATATTCTACTGGGCAGGAAGAATGAGATTTTCGGAGTCCGTTGTAGAGAGGAAAGAAAATAAAACCATTAAAGTGAATAAAATACCAACCCTCGGCTTACATCAAAGCTTTACATAATTGTCCAGATGGAGAGAGAGTCATATGTATATGAAATTGGTAAAATCTGATCACACAAATCAGAAATGGCAACAAAAAGTGTCCAACCAAGCAGAAGTCAATGGCAATAATTGCCTGGGGCAGCATCAAAGGCTGCTCAGCAGGGCAGCAGCCGAACGCTGAGGAAGGCTGTGGATATTGCTGGGAGCATATTGAATACACCTGGTCTAAGGTGAAATATCTTGTCCCTTTATTTTGCTTTCTGTCCTCATTTCATGAAAAATCCTTTGCACTTTGACCTCTTGAAGGGCGTGGATTTGACTCATAGCTGCCTGCACTGCTGAATATTCTTTGCTTTTCACATTGTGGTACTGCCACGGTTTGGTTGGCCAAACAAACAAACAAAAAATGGTTCAGACTTTGGCTGTAAGTGCTGGAACAGATCACCATTGCGTCATTACCAGCAAATCTCATGTTGGACAATTAAGAATAAATTTTGCAAAAAGAGAACATCTGTAACATGTCAGAGATCCTTAAATTGTTGATTAATCAGAATAGAGATCCCTGTGGTTCTAAGTAGTAGAGAAAGGAAAAAGTAGCAGTGGAACTAAGCATGCTGTTTGATGCAGGGCTGCAAAGTCTCACTGCATTTATATCTAAGCCATTATGAAACCTACGTTGGATGAAGAAGCAGAAGAAGAATGAAATTAAAAAGATTACAAAGGAACTTTTTCTCAGTTTCCTGGTGCATATTACAGCTCTTGATCAACATCAGATGCTCTTGGAAGCCTCTCTTTAAAGCAAATTGCTGGACCTTGGCTTCTCACCAGGTTATAATGAGCAAGAGGCAGAAAAGGGCAAAACAGCTTTTTTCTTCCCCCTTTCTATTCCCTCATAATAGACATACAGAGGCCTCCTCTCTAGCCTTTACCTGTCTGAGTGTTTAATTTGAATGTAGGACTTGATTCTGAAGTAAATGATGACTAGTTTGTAGTGTGTGCTTCTCTCTTGCGTTCTGCTGGGTTGCTTCAGATCTGTGTTACTGTGGGGAGCATCCTGATTAAAAATATCACACTGAGAATAAATAAAAGCTGGCCTTGGTCTTAAACTGTCGTATTGATCTGCGTGTGCCTCAGAGAATAGGGAACAGTATATGTATAATGTGTACTCAAATTGAGCTCAATGCATACTGTGGTCTTAATTATATAAATGTTATTGTAGCTATTACTAAACTTTGCTTCAATAGTACCTCATGGAAATTTCCCATTATGCAAAAGATTTGTATTTATTATGCATTGTTTTCTAAATGTGACACCTTTTTTCTCTGTACTTCATTGTAAAAATGATAAATAAGAGGCCTTTCTTGTCCTTTTATGCGTAATTAGGAAAGTAATTGTGCTGCTGTGGCTGCTCCTAATGGTCCATGATGGAGTTCCTTTGACTTCGCCTTTTGGTTGTATTTTATATTTTCAAGTTTAGTGACTGGTAGTGAAATAAGTAGACATGTACAGATGAAAACTGCTGGGACAAACTTAGGCATTGTCTACTAAAGGAAAAATAAGAATGTAATAGGGAAAGAATTAGAAATCTTCAATAGTTAGAGTGAGATTCAATGTAATGAAGCACAAGGTCATACAGGATCATTTAGAGATTCGTACCAAATGATTTTACCGTGGATTTTAGATTTCTTATAGGAAGTAACAGTAGAAGGAAGAAGATCTACATATGTGGTGGTTGATAAGATTATAACTGTGCCCATTAAGCAGATCAGTGGGCTGTGGGGATACACAAAGTTTTTCAGAAGATGCATGTAATATTAATTTTATTATACAAAGTCCCAGTGCATTACACTTTATAGTGGTGGTTAAATGCATCTGAGAAAGGTTAAGGGAAACTTTAAGAAATGATGAGGAGAGCTACTAGGAGGAGGAGTGCACACCGGGGTGAGGAGGTGCAGTGCAGCACTGTTTCTGAGAGCAGCCAGCCCGCTCGGTGCAAGCTGCATTTATGGGCTGGGCAGCAGCAGCACAGCTTGCTCCCCAAATGCTGAGCTGCTTCCCTGCTGTGGGCCAGGCCCTGTGCTGCTTCTGGGTGGTTGCACATCGCCTAGTTTTGAAGCAAGCTATTTCGGTACTTGTTCTGGGATCTCTGCTCAGTGCTCCGTATGAACATGCTGCATGGACATGCTCTGTAAGATGCTCGTTCTGCCTAGATTAACGAAGCACAGGAACTAGTAGGATTGTTTATGGTAAATGTGGTCTACTGAATGTGGACTTGTGGAGAAGGGGAGAAGATGTATGAACAGAAGATGGTAATACCATATGCATTGGAAGTGCACTTAAATGTGTTTAGGCTGGAGATTAATGTGGTTTTAGAGGTAAAAAGAAGGATTCAAGAACTGAACTGTTTTGAAAGTTGAGTGAGGCAAAGTGAGAAAAATATTTGCAGATTCAGTGATGTAGGAGGTCCTTATCCAGGTGCATATCCACTCACATGTCACCTTGAGACTTGCAGGTTTTGTGTCTGTGTTAGAGTGGGTCTCTTTCATGTCTCTCCCTTTAGGACACGTTCTATCATGGCGATGTTTTGAAGGCATCCTTTCTGAGGGGAGATCTGCATTTCCCTCATCTCTGTTTGTGTAACTTCAGGAGCTACTGTATCACAGCTGGGAAGTATGCTATGCTTTTTCTGTTTCTCATTTACTTAATTACATGCATATTTCTGTGGGACAGTTTCCTGTATTTAAAAATTAATGAGCATTGGACTTTTTAATCCTATCCCTCGCTATAAACACTTTGTTTCTTCCCATATTAATCTGACCTTCAGTTCTTTAAGAAACAGTGTTTTACACCCAGCACTTCTTTAAGGGTTTCCTAAAAATGACAAGGTTCTTGCCTGTTAATTTTCTTGCTTCGAATGTCTGAGATGTGGGATCCTTGATGTCTTTAAACTTAGCGTGGTCTCCTGGGGAGCCTTCATATTACATGTCTTCATTTTACTTCCCACAACAGCTGCAGATATTTCCTGTATTTAATTTTAGTGTCTTGGTACTCTTAGCTGACTTTGCCTGATGGAGCTTTCCCAAAGCTAAGTCAATTTTAATTGTAATAGCAACTTGACTTACTGTTGGAGAAGTGGCCATTAACTTTTGGACTGGGTAATAATTAGGGCTTTATTGGCATGCACCCTCGCTGAGAATTTTAAAGGACTGTTGCACGCTATTGCTTATTCTTCCAGCTACTCACACCTGCAAAACTAGGTAGCCACAATGTCCAGTTCCTTTTGCTTCCTGATACAGGTAATCTCTTAGAGAACACTGACTTCAGTTACCACAGTATGTCTGGTATGGATAACTGATACTTCAACTGGAAATAATCTCCTGTTCCTACCTGTTCTGTTGATGAATTTAGTGATGGAGCCTTGTTTGCTTTCTTTATGAAAGAGTGTAAAGAGGTGCCAAAGGAGCAGGCAGAATGGTGGCAGACGTTTTACAGTCAAGGATGAAAGCAGTGTAGGGTTAAAACTATCAGTTCCACTAATCTCAAACTGATATGTCCCTCTGCCATCGTTAGCTTATGAGGGGTGCCTTCATGTCTTCCATCTAAAATTTCCAAAAAGTAACACCAGCCTTGTTTGTTTCAAGAATGGAATGAAAATAGAGCATGAACGTGGTGTAGCAGGATTAGCAGTAATTAATTCTTTGTCTAAATTAAAAGTAAATAGTACTTTGGAACAGGAAGTTGCCTTGTATTCTGTCTAGGTTAATTTCAGGCAATGTTATGCCAGATGCAGGAACTATGTGCAAGGTTGGTGGATATGGATACAGGAAAAAAATGGTGATGATTGAATGCTGCTTTATGTTTCCAGAGTTACACTCTGGGGGCACTGTGAGCAGAGAAGCTTTTATAAGAACAACATAAGCCACTTTAAGAGCAACATAAGCCTCACTGACATGTTTTTCCAGGGTTTGTCTTTGCAGCAAAATTGACTATGCTGTAATAATGGAATACCTCTCCAACATAAGCTACAGCTCCTAGTGGCTGCATTAGTGCTTTGTCAGCCACAGTGGAATCAGCTCTGACATTCGTTGTGGTGGTAAAGATTGACTTCTTTCTGCAAGGTCAAGCTCATGAGATAAAGCCCTTGAATGAAAGAGGAAATAGCTTCAACTGACAGTGCAGAGTTGGTTTAAAAAAAAGGAAAAGAAAAGAAAAAAGTCATATTACTCTGCAATAACGCCTGAACTAGTTATTAAAATAATAATAATTTTTTTAAAGAGACCTCTAGTGCAAAGTTATCATGGGGTGCTTAGGAGATCAGCCATTTTCTCAGTGATTGTTTTGGTCGGTTCCTTTTTGTGGACATAAAACACAGTGAGTATAACATCAGCAGATCACATTTACACAGCAATTCTGGGCTGACTTTTTCTCAGTATGTTGCTTCTTAGCAGATGCCATAAATCGGTTTATGGATGATTATGAGCTCTCTCCTATTATCTGTGTAATAAATGTGTAGGATTGAAAACTAGTGGTTTTTTTTCTAGGGTTTTTGCACGTGTGTTCTTCAGATTTGTTAATAAAAATGCAGGTAATAACAAAGTGTGCATTTACTGCACCTACTGAAATCTGTATTTATTCTATCGTGCTTAGAGTCCCCTACTTTTGTAAATAGCTTGTGAAATTTGAAGGAATGGACCAATAGGTTGGGATCAATTGGAGTTTAACATTTGGCAGATCTTGCTATCATCTTTGTTTTCATATAGGTCTTTTCTGTGTCACATTGGAGATGTTTTTTTCCTTTTTCTGACAACTCTAGGGTGTTTTTTTTCTTATCGTGAAGATAAGGGACCTCAGTAGCTCTGAGGACTTGGGTGTCCATCTCCGTGTGGTTTCATTTATCTGGGAGAGAGTCTGTTGGAAGAATATTAGCTGGTATGAATTAATTCACTTGAGAACACTTGAGTCTCTAAGATGCCTCTTGTTGGTTTGGTTTTGTTTTATTTCAGGTTAATACTGATTAATAATTGATTTCTCTATCTATCTTGACTTCCCCTTCCAGCAGAAAAAAAGTAGTTTTCCATATAACTTCTTAAAAAAGGTTAAAGTAATGCACATGGTAAATGTAGGCACGCTGGTGGCAGCATCCTGACCTAAGGAAGCAATTAAAAAATAAATCACCGGTACCAAGAAGGGTAAAAATAATTCTCAAAAGGAGTTGTTTCCACAGCTTGAGACAGGGAATAAATTTCTTAAAGCAAAGTAAGTTAAGTACTCATTTGTGTGGAAGGAGGAAAGAGGAGCCTTAAAATACTTAATGCACTGAAAAAAATGAGTAAATGCTGAAATAGCAAAATCCTCTCCTCTTCAAAAAATGGAAATAGGAAAGAACAGAGTAGGGAAACAGACCTTCAAATATTCATTATCTTGAAGGAATTGCTCTGAAAGAGTGCATTTGTTGTGCTGATGCTGATAGGAGACTGTGGGAGCATAGCATGAGTATTCTCTGAATAAATTGAAGAGATCACTTGTCCACATGATGTTCCCATCAAATGTTCACAAAAGTGTATGAGCAGAGTAGCAGTCCTCATGCCTTCTGGTGTGGTGACCCGCCTTTATTCTTATAAATGTCCAAGCTGAAATACATATTTCCTTGTAAGTATTGTGTAAGCATCCTGCATGATTTTAGGGCCTGACCCAGCTTTCACTGAGGTCTACTTTGTACTTTAATGCCAAGTGAACGGGACCAGCCATAGTTATGATTTCTGTTTTTAAAAAAAAAAAAAAATCAGTTTCAGTTACTGGTGATGTCATTTCAGTTTGTGAAATGGTCTGGCACTGTAATAGAGCCTGTAAATACCAGACTGGATTGCTGTAGCAGTGCAAGAATCAATTTTGTTTCCAACATGTAGAAGAATGGGGTCAGCCTATGAGCTACAGCTGGCTTGGAAATTAAATGGCACCTGAGCTGGTCAGAGAAAAAGGGACAAACTGCTTATTAGAAGCACACGAGGATGGAGGTCAAGGCTGAAATACTGACACTGCTGAGCTCATTGAGTTGTATGCTGACCTCACTGGAGGCAGAATTTCACTTGACGTATACCCGAATAAGGGAAACTCCTTTAAGCAGTTGACATGTGTCCACCCTTTTGTCATCTCTCTCTCATTCTTCTCCCTCCTCCTCACATTTCATTATTAGAAATTGTTGGATCACTTATCAGTTCTGTTTGAGGCATGAGAAAACTTGGCAGAGAGTACAAAGTTAGTAGTAACTCATTCTGCAATAGTTTCAAATCTGTGCTAATCATTAGTAGTTAGTAAAGATGATTTTCTTTTCTACTGCGTATCAGAAGAGAATCTTTCCATATGACCAGTGGGATTTCGTGGACATAACAACCTGGGAAACCTCAGGGAGAAGAGCAGTGGCACTGCATGAAATGAAGTCATCCAGGGGAATCTCACCTTTTTTTTTTTTTTTTTCCTTCCTCCTGAACTTCTGTAGAACGTGTTTGTCTGATTGCAAGACCGTGTCAAAGCATCACAGAATGTGAGATGAGTACTTACTAGATCAAACAGACCCCTTCCATTGTGATAGCATTGGAAATCTAACAAGCAGTAGAGTGTTATGTATGACTTGATGTTTTCATTTTTGGTTCCATGTAGACTTGCATAAACCTGCATAAAAAAGAATTACGGACTGGAGTTTGAAGACAACTGTTACATTTTCTCGATGTTCATATTGAAAATTTTATTCTATGTGGTTCACAAAATGCATTTAAAAATTTTAAATTGCTTCGAGAGTATGGATCAATCAGCGCAACATAGCAGTAATGAGTTCCTTTAAATAGCAAAGAGCTCTCTAATTATAAAACTTATTACATAAAACAAGTTTTTTAGCCAACAAATAGGCTCCTGCAGGCAGTGTCCTTCTACCTGCTGGGGAGCAGACGATTATAATTAAAACAAAAAAATAGGACAAAACTTCTTTTTAATTTGTTTTAAGTCCTAGGAGGAAAACATGGGCTCACTCATGTTCCATATTTAACATCATCTTAAACAGTAGATGCTTCTTATGGGTCTTTGTAAGGACAACTACCATCAAAAAGTAAAAAAAATAAAAAAATAAAAATCTTATCACAAACACTACTTACCATCCACAAGGAGATGTGTTTCAGGTCTGAGTTTTTATTCAGAGACCTACAAGTGAACATGCATTTGCCATTGATCTTGTTGTTGCTGGGATACATTTCCTGGTTTGTTTTTGCTACCTACTTGGCAGCAGTGAACGCCGTGCAGCAGCGCCCAGCACAGAGCCCCCAGTTCTCTGCAGCAGGGAGCAAGGAGTAAAGGAAAGCAGCTCTGAAAGCTTTCCTTATTTTTTTGGTCCTTAATCCCCACATTTTTTTTTCTCCTTCCACCCCCAATTACAAACTGAGTTCTTGAGAGGCACACAGCCCCCCTTCCCTTCTGATTGTTTGACAGAAGAGAGAGGCAGCAGTAGAGAATGCTTTGGGACTGCTGCCTGACCTAGGTCTGGTGTGTGCTACCATTAATGGCAGGAATGCAACCTTACTGTTCCTAAAGAACCTAATTTCAGTTGGATTTATGGCTATGGCACAGATTGGATTGTTGGTACTGTAGAAATAGCAGTTGTCAAAAAGCTCATTTTTGCAATTTATTTATCTGTCTAAGGAGTTTTAATGCAGTTTGACCTTTATTCTGAGTCAACTTGCTTTTTATTTATTGCGGGTCAATTGGGAAAGCTTCATAACACACTTTAGAATCTATAAGCAAGGATGCTGGAGGCGATGCTGAACGCTTAACTGTAAGAACTGGCACGAAGCCCAATTTTATCTAGAATAAAAGCAAATGGCAACGAATGGCAGAGTTATTGAATAGTCAGTGTCTCATTTTAAATGTGTATGTATGCTCAGCTTTGGTTCTTGGGGATTACTCAGTTTATCAGAAATTCGGAGGTCTTTATTCATGTTTTAGTCAGAATGTGTGCAAACTTCTACTCGTAGAAATACCACAGTCAAGGCAGAAACATCTGTGCAGCACTGTGAGTTGCTTTTTCACAGTTGACTTTGTTTTGTTTACGGGTAAGAAATTTAGTTTGCAGTGCTAGAAAATATTTTTAACATAGTACAGTTCTTTAAACTGTAAATGAGAATCCCCTGCTTTCCTTTTCTATGGGAAAATAGAGTATTGCGCTTTTTTCTTGAATATTGTCATTTGAGAAAAAAATTAACAGAAAAAAATGAAAGTATCACTTTTTATTTTAGTGGGATAAAATTGTTTATTTGAATGTCAGACACGGAATAGGGATGGTTTTGTGCAGAGAAAAATGTGTGAGAATTGTCTTATTGTCTATTTTATTTAATTTATTCTGCCAGCATGTACTGATTTCATTCATTTTCATTGGTTTAAAGACTGTGTTTGAGCTAAAAATATTATTCTCAAAGGCATCAGCAAGCAATATAAGACTGCACCTGTAGTTCAGAATGAAGAGATAAAAGAAAAAGAAACTGTTATTCCTAAGGAGAATTAAAAAGAAGGGATGGAAAGCCCTTTTTAATAACGGTTCATTTTTTTCCTTTTTAGTATAAAGTGATAAAAGGAAACAAATTCATGTTCCAAGCCTCAGACATAGTGTGAGGTCATTTCTGAGGATGTTATCTTCATGGGAGAAGAAATGTTTGTCAGAAGTTGTTAATGTTGGAAGTATGGGAAGTTGATTAAAATATTACAGGAAAATGACAGATTGTCAAGATGACTGAATAAGCCTGTATAGCTATTTTCCAATTTTCATCTCAACGTGAAAACACAGTGTGATACCAAGTTTTAGTGAAAAGAAACAGAATATACCGGTCAGCAGCTTGGTAGGAGGGGAATCATTTTTATAAAGCAGATATTGCCTTTGATAAAACAGAAACACACGTTTCTAAATTAGAAGCTCTGTTGCTCTGTTCTTGGACAGCATACATTTTTTCCCAGGCTGTGTGGAAAGTCCTGCAAACAGTGTTTCCATTGTCACTGGGTAGAATACTGGTCTCTGGGGATTTTAGGTAGTTTTTGAGAATGGCTATTCTGCTGCTTCTGTTGGGTAAGTAGTTCTGTTAAGTATAGGGGAAGCAAGCTGCAAATGAAAGGGAGATGGTTATATAAACACAAGAAACACTGTCCTGATTTACAGTGTAATGTGAAGAAGAGCTCTTTTAGGAAGGAGATGATAGGTTCAGTCGCAAGTATTGGTATGCATGCAGCAATAGGGATGGGCTATCAGAGTGATGAGAGCGTGACTTGCAGAAGACCAGATGTAAAAAAGGGCCAAATTTGATGTGCAGAATGAATTCTTCTGATGCAGAGGTCTGGGTATATTGGCAGGGCCAAGGATGAGAGAATATATAGAGACATCTATCTTTAGTCTGAAGTAGAATGCATTGCTTGAGAAACCAAAGATGAAGGCAGAATTCCATAACGGTAGTGTCAAAAGTGCTGATAGAACAGAGTGGTTTTTAAAATGGAGTTATTGGTGTCAACAGTTCCATACAATAGTGAATTTTAACCTTCACCTCCTGATGGTATTCTAGTTATCTTTCTAGTCAAGGGCCATTTGACTCTCTTGCAGTGCAGACTTATTGTAAAAAGTGGCACTTTTTAATATCTTTCATGCTTCCATTAGGCTTACGCAGCCAGAAGGGAGAGTGTCATAGACATCAGTTCAATTTACCAACTCTTGCCAAGAGAGGTGTAAGCCTGCCAGTGTCAGTTCTGGGAAGTGCCTGCTGAAGAGCATGAAGTTTTGAGGCATTCTTAAAAAAAAAAAAAAAGAGAGACAAACAAAACCAAACCTCAAAATAAAATAACCAACACATACAGAAAACCCCATCATGAGTCTTGTTTTCACTGTTAAATAGAGAATTTTGCAGCCACGGCATAAGAACAAATTAGAACCATTTATTACAATATCCTTATTTCCGGGTAACTATGCATTTTCTCTCAGCTCTGGGAATATCCTTTTCAGCAAATCTATCCAAAATCACGGCACAGTACTTCCGTTATTAGATAATATAAATCCATTCAGATCCCTGAAGCTGTCCTGGCTTGAATATGCCTTGCTTTTTGCCTACCTGTCAGAATTGCATTTAATTTGCTTTCTTTGCCTTCCTTCCTTCCCCATAAGCCATTTTCCTCTACCATTGAGGAAAGAAATGAGAAATGTAGCGATTAGGAGAAAAGAGTATTAATGGATGTAGATGACAGTTGAAATGCTTTTGGATTGTTCTATACCTTTTGTCACTAGTAGTGCTCCTTGCCAAATTCCCCAGAGCCGTGTGATTAATACAGTTTTCATTCCTATGAGAGAGAAGTATTTTCCTCTATGGAATTTTCCTTCTTTTTATTTGCATAATTGTCTGCTTTGAATGTAATCGTAAGAGAAAAACCTGTTTGAGGCATCATCTCTCCATTCATGCATGGCCCCTCTGCCTACATTCTGCAGTTAGAATGTTCTAAAAGACTGCAGCATTTCATCAGATAGCTTTTTTGGTGAAATCGTACGGCAAACAAAAAGAAAACTAAACACACCTTCCCTCATTCTCTAGTGTTGTGGGTTGGTTTTTGTGTTTTGTTTTGGTTGGTTGTTTGTTATCTTTTTGGTTTTGCTCATTCGTTTATTTTACTCGCTATGCTCTGTTATGTGCCTTAGGTGTGTTGGGGAGTGAAGGGATTTGGTTACACAGGAGTGTATCTTGTTAACATGTACCATGTGCATTCTGTTAAGTGGTCTGTATCAGCAAGTCAGTCAGTTCATTTCAAAATCTTCATTTAGAAGTCTCTGTTCTATGCTTTTTTTTTCCTCCTTTTTTCTCTCCATCTGTGCAGTCTGTTCATGGCTGCCAGAGAATCTCCCAGCCCAACTCCCTGCTTCCTTGCAGAGGGTTGGTGGCTCCTTGGTGGAGAAGGCCCTGCTGGCCACGTGCAGTGCTTGCAGGCCTCTGACTCCGGAGTTGTCAGCCCCATTCCTTTGGTCAGAGTGCAAGTAAGGGCTCCTCAGAAAGGAGGTTTGGATTTTGTTTAAAACAAACAAACAAACAGAAAACAACACCAAAAATAGCTAGATTGTAACTGGGTGCTTCTAGTATGTTTTGGTGGATGGTGTTTCGGTGTAGGGAAGCAGGATGACATGATCTGGATTTTATTTATGTATTTTATGGTTTTGTCTCCAAGTGAGTTACAACGTGACCATTTTCTACTCGCTCTAACAACTGTGCTGAGTGCATCTTTCTTCTTTCACAACTTCAGGAATTACTTGAAGAAAAATGAACTTTTTTTTTCAAGCAGAATATTGGGATGAATAAAACCCCATCAGTAGCTTGAAATCACGGAGTTGTATTTAGTCAGATGGCGTTTCCTCTTGTGCTCACTGATTCTGATGTGACCTTTGTAATCTGCACTATGATCAGCTCTCCGCCAATTTTCGTGACGGCATTTGGCACTGAGCTGCCGCACTAATGGAGCCTGTAGTAGTTCCTGAGCTACGCAGAAACACTTCAGTGAATCTGATCAGATGTTTTAGTTCTGTATTTCAGTTTCAGAACATTTTCTCTGTTTTCCCACGAAAAAAAATCCCCCGTCGACTAGTGTAGACTTTCTATAGCTTATGAAAAATCCCAGGTTTTTGTTATGCTTTACAGTAATTTCTGTTTATTTCTTTCTGATATTGCACGTTTTTGAATACCCACTTTGACAGATAATAACTGATTTAAATAGTGAACATCAAACACAAAAGGTTTATGAATACTAAGCAAAACAAATCTTGACAAAAGGTGAACAGACTCTGCAAGGGTGAGATTGTCTGCATGTTTCAGTGTCTCTTTCAGTGAAATCACATCTTTACTTTCAATTTCCTCTTTAATGTAACATACATTCTGTAAATATTGTTGCTGCTGACAAGAGCGTCAATTCGTTTTATTCATAAAGAGACTTTTAGTATTCAAGCAATGAATAGCAAGCAGGAGGAACAATTGCTTGCTTTTTTATTTCTGAACATACATTCTTCTGCTAAAAAATGGAAGTAGAGTCAATTTATACTTATTGAACATACTGCTTTTGCAAAAAAAAAAACCAACAAAAAACACTGATTTTAGTAGAAAACCAAATACAAGTGAAGGGAGGTAGATCTTTTTTGAAGTACATTTATTTTCTGCATATCTTATAAATGATTTGCCAAATAAAAATGATTGGGGGACTGAGATATTTTTGCAGGAGTTATAAAATTATTGTTTGTGAAGGGATCATTTGTACAGACTGCATTGAGGTTTTACTTGGCGTAAAAGGGTGAGAGGTGTGTGTACGGCTGTTCCTGTGGAGAAACAACAAATTAAGTTTTGTCACCGAGAGTAAAGCAATACCACATGATTGCATGGCAGTACCCAGTAATAGCACTTTGTGTTCAGCCTTAGTCCTTACCCTGCACTTACCCACATGCTGCTGTACTTCACTGAGGTTAAGTGGGCCACGTGCATACTTCAAATGAAGTGGGTGCATAAGTGCTTGCTGAATTGGAGTCTTATTCAACTTTGTCATCAGTGTGAGTAAATAGCAATTTAAGTAAAATTTGGGGCTACAGTGGAGAGGTGTTGACACTATTAAAAAGCTGGAAATCCAAAGAGAAGGGTTTTGAATGTGGAAGAAAGTAGGAGAAGGACATCATCATGGAGTATGCTTAGTCTGTGCAGGTGGAGCTCTACAGACAGAAGATGCAGAGCATAAATGTGTATTTCCCATTTCCCCAGCCATTGCCTGTTGTGCTGTTTGCCTATGTCTAGCCAGAGCTGGGTCTCTCAGAAATGGAGAATGCTTTTCTAAAAGGCCAGTGTATGAACACTAAGAAAAACTATTGAAGTCTGTAGAGTGAGCTTACAAACTCAGGGCTGGAATAGAAGAGTTAGTGAATATTTTCCACTTTCTAATCATGACGAATTGCAGGTGCTTGTCACATCTGAGGATTTAAGTTAAAATCAGGAGAAAGATTGGAGTCATTCTGCCAGTGTAGTGTGGCAAATTGCCAAGGAAGTCTGAGCAAGACTTACAGCTGCATAAAACAGCTCAGTGTGTTGTTATGTCTGCCTTTTTCAGCCAGAGAATGTGCTTTGCCATGGCAAAGTGGTACCCACCAAAACCAGCAGTCTTCAGGAATCCTGTTTGTACCAAGAAACAATGGGGCCACAAAGAAAAGTGCTCCTGCTTTGTAGAAAAAAAATGTTTCTAGTCTTTCCTCTTAATTCTCTGTTTCTTTTCACATGCCTGGAAATGACTTCCCTAAAAGGGATGAAATTTGCATTCATTTCTGCTTTTATCACTTTTTGTAGACAAATATGCCTGTAATTTTCCTGCATAAAGTGGAAGGGGAAAGTGGTGTTCTACTTCAAATTCAGTTTAATCTGGTACATATTATTTGATGAATAATAGCTAACAGTATTGACAAGGATGCATAAATACTCTGTGGCATGACTATAATGGTGACACTGTGGTTTTTCTGTTTCCTATTATAGATTGAAGGGGACAAACAATATTAACAGTGGATTTTCCTTTCTATTTTCTGTTGAACTGTAGTAAAAACAAACAAACACACGCACACAAAAAAAACTTCAAAACTCCCCAACTTTATGCAGCATGACGTTTGGATGGAAGGGCCAGTTCAAAATAAGCATACAAAACTTCTGCTTGATGATATTCACTGAAGCCACCGGGCGCTTTGAGAGCTGCAGTCAGTGGGACATACAACCCTCGTTTTTATTGGGAGTTTGCATCACTGACAACAGTAGCTGTTCTCCCTCTTTCATTTTTGTGTATGAGGTTGCTGGTCATGGGCAGTTTTAAGTCCTTCTAAATATGCATTTTCTTTAATTCATTAAGAGACATTCATGTTCCAGCATATCCATTACAATGACAAACTGACACTGTAAAATGAAAAAGCCTGCAATTACTCACTTGGTTTGTATTTTAATCAAAGCTATTGTAATATGACTCCAGGGAACCATAAGTGGTGAAACAAAGGGTTTGGGATTTATGTTGGGACCTCTGTATACTGATATCTAAGTAGAAGGAGCTGTGGAAGAACAGAAAAGCTGGATTTTTTCCCTGGATCCAGACAAGGTAGTTTCAAGTGCCCAAATCCAATTTACATGCATTCAGAGTATGAACCTCATAAATCTGCTTGTATCCAACAAGTGAGCAGCTGGAACAAAGATATGGCCAAAGTCAAGAGCAGCACAGACTTGCAGCTAGTCCTTATCCCTCTGTGCTGCTCATTCAGGCACACTGGAGCCAAGAGCAGCTATGCTGGGCATTCCCAGCTGCTGAAAAGATGCTTCTGGAACTGCTATGCCTTCTCCCTGCAGCTCTGCACGGAATATGCCATGACTGGTCATGTATGAGGCAGGGCAGATCACAGTGCTCACTGGCAGCCGGCACATCTCCACGAGTAAGAGCCATTCACACAGTTTGAGCAGAGCCTAAAACAAATCTCTGGCCAGCTCAGGATAGACAGATCCCACAGATCTGCTTTCATTATTTTGGCGTTTGGACGTTGGGCTCATCTGGCAAAGCCATGTTGGACCTAGAGATTGTTTTTATGTAGCTATCATTCCATGAAAAACTTTAAGGAAGTAAATTGATATAGAAAACATTTCTGCATACAGTGTGGTTGTTAGGCAGGTAGCAATTGTATCAATTACTTTTCTGATAAAATAAAATAGAAGTGTGGGGGTGCGTGCTGGTGTGTAGGCAGGAGGGAGAAAATGTACCATTCCTGATTTGTGGTTTCAAGAGGAGTTTTCTCATTTCATGCAAAGCAAGTCTGATTCATTGCTTGTATCTCTCAGGCTGCAGGGCTCTAACATCAAAAAGTGAGCTGTGATGGGTAAAGTAAGCAAGAGTGAGGCCCCCATGGGCCTGCTGGGAGGATGTGTTTCCACTGCACTCTTGGTGAAACTGGACTGTCTGTACTTGTTCAGGGTGGATGGAAATTGGGTGTGGGTACTGGAAAGTGCTAAATGAATGCTGCTGATATTCAGAGCAACAATTCACCCAAATACAAGAATGGAATTGTTTTTCTAATTGCCCTCTGAGCCAGATCCCCTAACTCTGAGCAAGAAGCTGGATGGCCTACCTAGCTACCAGGGCCCCATTGGAGCATCTTTCCCCTTCCTGGGGCAGGTGGTGGTGGTGTGGTCTGCAGGGGTTTCTCCCATCAGCCATCTTCATTCAGAATCCTCGTCTTCACTAGATGGCACTGTAATTACACTGGTTACATCACCCTTTTTTTTCCTTACCAAAAAAACCACCTAAATCAGTGGATGTATGACGTGCAGTAAAACTAGTGTCTTCATTTGCTTGCTCTTCTTGAATATTAATGCTTTACTGACATTAAGAAAATGCTGTTACATATGGATGTGTTTTTGTTAAGTTGCTTTTTGCATGTGTCTACTAGTCCAGAAGGGTTTTGAATAAACAACCTTACCTCTAGTGTGTCTGCTCAGACTAGCTTGCATTTGAATGATCATTGCATTATGCAACACTCCAAGTTTGCTAATTTTGTCACCTCTGTTTTCATTCCTAGCTTATAATTTTGATAGAACTCAAATGTTTAAAGGTTTAATTTGTTTCAAATACTCTACAATGGAACCTCTCATTCCCTCATTTGTAAATTCTTAACAATCAGCAGAGCATATTCATGGCTTCTGAGTACTCATTCAACTACTCAACTCAGATATGTTTCACAGTATTTTTTTTTCTAAGCCTTTAAAAGCCTGACCTTAACTTAGGTTAGAAGTCTTTGTATCTATGTCTCCTAACACAGTTTTTCAAATTTGTCTGCTTGCTCAGCCACCTCTTCTAATTCCTAAATGAGTTTTACATCTCCCTGACATTAGCAGCTGGTTTTGGTCTGATTAAGTCTTGCATTTTTTGTGATGATTCTCATCCAAGTAGATCCCCCAGTGCTTTATAAACTTTATTAACTGATGAAACATGCTACATATCCTTTGCCCTTGATCAAATTAATAAACTGGTAGAGTGAGAGACGATAAATGATTTTGCTGAAGGTGGCAGGTGACAGTGGAAAGTATGTGAAATCATACACGAACTACCTTCTGTCTGGATCAGACACGTGAAACATCTCATCTGTACGTTAATTTACAAAGCCTCATTATATGCAGTTTGTGAATGTAACCAAAGTTTTCATGGTTCTCTCATAGTAGTCACAATTATGAAGTGTTTTAATTTCGGAATCTCAAAAGCTGACATAATCTTCCAGGTATCATTAGTAGTTCTGCCATTAGCCCCAAACCTGCCACACTGTGATAGAGCGTTATCTATTGGCATCCATGGGAATTTTGCATTAAGCTTCATAGCAGGATATAGCTTTTTATCTCTTTCAATTTGTCTCTTCTTAGGACTTCCTAAGCGCTACCCAGCAATGAGTTGATGCAATGCTTCCTCTACAATTCAGCGATAATGCAATAAGCACTTCCCTCCTCATCTGCAAGATTTAGTTGTCTTCAGCACAGTGCTGACCCAATGAATTGTGGATTTCATTGCATTTGAAATCCAGTTTTCATTTAGGTGATAAAAATCCTGTGTTCATTTAAGTGATGAAATTATTTCATTTCTCTCCGTTGCATACAATGCCTCAGTAAGTATGCTTTGTTTTTAATTCTAGAACTGCCTGTTGAAGTCTTTAAACCATAATGCAAGCCACCGAGGATGTACGTTTTTCTATCTTATATAATGTAATAAGGAAGTTCTTTCTATCAGCATCTATTATTAATCTATTTTTCTAAATCTTTATCTGACAGATAATTTGTGAGGATGAATCCCCTAACCAGGCTATGTCTGTGTATGGGAGGCGTAGGATTCCATGCTGTTGGTTTTTACTATTTTTTTTATTAGCAAGGTTGGTAAAAAGTGGGATTTTGCTGTTCTGCAGTGTTCTTACTTCAAAAAAAAAAAAAAAGATTTAAATAATGGACAAGTAAATCTAAGTGAAATACATGTGAACCTTAGTCAGCGCTGGATGTGAGCCTAAGATAGTGCTGTTCTTCTATTCCTGTAGGTATCACAAATCACAGATGATGGTTTAAAACTGAAATTTCAAATTTTGTTGTTTGTCTGGCAAAGCAAATATGACTGGAAATGGAACAAGAACATTTTTTCTTCCTTGCTTGTCAGATTCATTTACAGACATTATTTTAAATTGTTATAAAATTGTTTAGTCAAATTGTTATGGAGATATCACAGAAATGTAAGGTTTGAAAGGGACCTCTGGAGATCAGAGTCCAACCCCTTCCTAAAGCAAGCTCCTTACAGTGTCACACATGAAAGCATCCAGGAGGGCCTTGAATTTCTTTGCAGAGGGAGGAGACTTAATGGCTCCAAGCTGCGCCAGGGGAGATTTAGGCTGGACGTTAGGAAATACTGCTTTTCTGAAAGAGTGGTCATGCAGTGGAATGGGCTGCCCAGGGAGGTGGTGGAGTCACCGACCCTGGAGGTGTTCAAGGAACATTTGGATGCTGTGTTGAGGGTTATGGTTTAGTGAGCACTATTGGTGATAGGTGGGTGGTTGGACTGGATGACCTCACCACAGAAGGTGATTCTGTGATTCTGTGACTCCCTGGGCTGTCTGGGCAGCCTGTTCCAGAGCTCTGTCACTCTGACAGCGAAGTTCTTCCTTGTGTTAGTATGGAACATCCTGTGTTCCAGTTTCTGCCTGTTGGCCCTTGTTGTACTGTTGATTGCCATTGGAAATTGCCCACTCCCATCGACTCGACTCCCATAATTCAGATATTTATAAACAGTGATGAGATCCTGCCTTCTCCTTCTCTTCCCCAGACTGAAGAGTCCTTGATCTCACAGCCTTTCCTTCTATGGGAGGTGCTCCAGGCCCTTTATCATTTTTGTGGCTCTCTGCTGGGTTCTTTTTAGTAGATCCTTGTGTTTTTTGATCAGGGAAGCCCAGAACTGTACGCAGTGCTCCAGATGTGTCCTCACCAGGGCAAAGCAGAGAGGACTGCTGGCCCTGCTCTTTCTAATCCTCCCTAGGATACTGCTGGCTTTCTTGGCCACAGGGTCACACTGCTGGCTCATGGCCGGCCTGTTGTTCAGCAGGACACTCAGTTCCTATTCTGCAGAGCTCCTTTGCCAGATTTAATTCCAAGGGCCTTAGCCTTCCTTGTTGCATCCCTGTAGGCCATGACGACATTCCTATGCTATTCCCAAGAAGACAAGCTCTTTTTCTGCATTTCATGGACATTTATCTTCCCTTTGAGTTTGTTTGAATCATAGCATGTTTTCTTTTTTTTTTTTTAACACGAAAGGACTGTATTCCACAGGAATGTACAATTTGCAATTGTTTATTATTATTTAATCCTATTCTGTTTGCTTTATTTTATTTGTTGAAGCTGAGTTTGACAATCTGTGGATATTATCTTGCAATGTAAATTAAAGCCACATTCAAACTAAGTGAGGAACCTGACATTAAGTAATGCAGTAATTCATTTTATGTGTAAGTATTCAATTTGAATGAACAGCTATATGTTAGGAATAATTAAACACAATTTTATGTAATTATTTTGTGCATGTGGCACAGCTAGCAAATATTTCTGTCAGTTTTAGCCATACGTGTTGTCTGGTACTTTTTTTATGTGAACTGAATCACAGTTTAGAAGGTGTACGATGAAAAATGCAGCATTTAAACAACTTGAAAGGCTCTTAAATTTATCAACATGGTATCTAAGTTTACTAAAATCAGTGCCATGTTTTGTGGAGTTTTTTAAAGTACATTGATCTTAAATGCTCTTTCCTACTGGGAGGAATAAACTTCATGGAATTTGACCATAACAGAGCCCAGTGTTTAATGCTGTCCCTGAGTTACTACTTCTTTGTAGTTTAATCATTTTTGTCTGTAAGGATTATGAGAATTTCACCTCTGATAATTAAAGCTGACTTTCAGGAGCCCCACAGATAGAAGAATTAATGCCTAAATTTATGGGTCTGTACTACAGTGTATAGTACACAGCATAATGGGAAACAAGTGATTTAAATCTGAATGGTGGACACTGAAGGACCCGAGCTAATTAATAGGCTTGTGAATGAAGCTCTTGAGGAGGCCCACAAAGAAATGACGGGCTCCCTTATAGCTTCACTCTTAGCACAGTGCTTATATATTGAGCTGCGCTGTAAATCAATTAAATGTTCTTGCTACCATCACATTATTAACTTTATGTGGTCTGATCATTTTCTTTTAGCTTTACATTCATGCTGTTGCCAGATCTTTACAAATGATAAATCGCATTTTAAAATTAAAATTGCCTTTTTGAAAAAATGCAATGCTGTGTTATAAACCAGAATTTGTAGTCTGCCAGCTTTGGTGTCTGAGCTGCAGGTCAAACATGAGTGAGTGGGCTGGGCCTTGACATAAGAATGGACTGGCACAAAGGTAACCAGACCTTTTCAAAAATGTGAGTTTGAATCCTGTGTGACATTTTACCATGATATGTTAGGCAAGTCTGAATGTTTCGGGGAGTTCCTCAGAGTCTCCCAAACCAAGCTTTGTACTTGGAACTGCTCTTGTGGAGAGGAACTTCCCAAGGAAGTGAATGAGAAAGACCTACTTTAAATGCAGATGATTTGAATGCAAGTACACTCTTACTGTGCCAACTATGATACACACAGCACAAGAATCCACCCCAGCAAAGCTGTGAGATCATCTCTGACAAATCAAAGCCCAGTATGTTTGGCAGTTACTGTATTGATAAGAATAGGTAGTTCAAGGCAGTTTTGCAATCTCAGAAACACCAGCAGTACCTAACTGCATGACGTGCACACATCTAGACATTTTATTGGTGCCTGTCTGTGGGGATTCAGTGAGCTTAGAGCAGTTCAAGATGCCTTTCTGCTTTGCACAGCTTTCCTCATGTATGTCTTGGGATCATGCTACAACACTGAAGTTGGAACTCCCTGTTCTACCCATTTTCATGTGTTAATTGTGCTGCTTAACCACCTGATTTGTTTTTAAGTCCTCCAAATAAGAATCATACTCTCCTTTGGGTCCCTATTGCCCCCATATAGTCTGTATAGATGGAAACTTTGTCATGACCTTTATCTGCAACTCTGTGCTGACTGAACTTATTTACTGTCTTGATGAGTATAGGCCAGTATACTTATTAGCGTTATGCATTATTCATTTAATTATTGCTTGTTTCTAACTTTTTAAAAATTTCACTGTGCTTCTCTACCTCCTAGTTGCTGGTTTTTGATTGTGGTTTGTTTTTTTCCTCTTGGAGTGAAATATATTTGTGTTTTATGGCTAGAGTTTAATTTTAATATAGTAGATTTATGAATGCATTACGTTAGATGAATTTCCTTTTTGTTCTCCATCCAGTCCAATGGCAATGAATACTACTAGTAATCAGAAATTTGTAAAGAAATGTTATACTTCATTTGCATGAAGGAAAAAGAGTGACTATTTGGTCTGTTGTAATAATGTGTAATAGCCATTGCTATCTTAAATGAAGAAATAAATTAAAAAATATCTCATGCACAATAAAAATGGTACCATACAACATAAAAATATGAATGGCATTTTACTGAGCCTTAGGTGTATTTTATTAAATCCTACATAAAATGATCTCTTAACCATTTTGAAAAAATGAAAGTAGCAGATTGATTTCTGCACTTAAATACACTTGAGCAGCACCCAAGTAGTTCAGAGCTGTGCAAACAGTTTTAGGTGAGCAAGTGTGCTGAAGGTGTTTGATTAGCTGAATTATGTTTTTAACAGTAGTTACAGGCACTGAAGTAGAGTCCTTTGGATCTGGATTTTGCCATTTTTTCTTACTTCTGGGGTGTGAGCTGTGATGCAATACAGTACTTGGCATGTGTAAGACTGCTGGGATTTGCTTGCAGGCCTTCTCTATTCCCCTGTGCGTTCCCTATAACTTATTCAATTAGCAGTGCTGCAGTTCAGTGCTTGCATCCAGATTTGCCCTGTAAATCTTTGGGGTTGCTGGTGACGTACACCAGAGCACCTCATTCTTGTGGTGCTAAATGATTGTTTCAGCAAGGCAGGCAGGAGCTGTGTTGTACAACAAGATGGTCTTCTGGGCCTCTCTAGCTGAGCTGGTGCTCATGCTGGGGAGGGGAGCAGCCACCACCAAGCTGCCATGTTGTCTGCCTTCACTGTGTGCTGCCTGACCTTCCCACTGCCTGCACAGGGAAACCCTGAGGAGTTTTCCAAGAAAGAGACACCAGCACCATGGCTCTGTGTCTGGTGAGCAATGAGATCAATGCGGTTCCCCGAGTGGATTTACAGCTCTTGTCTTCACAAGCTGTTTCCTTATGAGAGCAGACTGGAAAAGATGTCTGGTGGACATTGAAGTATTTTAAAGCGTTATTTAAAACTGTTGCTCCTTCATTCATGCTTTTTCAGTTTATTTTGCATGCAGAGGAAGGGAAAAACTCTGAAAAAAATGATGTGGGCAGCTGTATAAAATAATTTTCTGGAGTGATTGGTGCAGAACATTGGAAGCCAGGCAAGAAGAGGTGCTTGGTGAGACACCTGTCCGATGTCTTAGCTGATTTTTCTACAAAGTTAGTTAGTTTGTGCTGAAATCACACCAACCTGCTAAATCATTAATAGCTTTTTCATTGATAGTTGGTTCCATGGAAACCTTGTGTGATAAACAAAAATAAATTTCACCATATTTGCTGGGGTGAAAATCTGTCCTTTGGTGCCTAGTACCTGGCAGTAGCACTGCATCTTGCTGCACCTTTCTGCCAGCGGGATTTCTGCCTTGTTTCTGTGCCTGACTTTGTGCCTGTATAAGCCTAGGTTCGATCAGGACCTACTCTGTAAATTTATGTGGTGCTAAAATACATACAGTACTCCCCAAATCAGCATTGCCTTTCTGCACTGGTGTGATGTACCTAGGATATCTAAACTGGTCTCCTGTTGGAGCTGTTCAGATAGATGAAAGATGCTTTCCACAGGTAAATATGGAGAGGTGCAGAAGTAACAGGAAGATCCCATAAGCCACATGCTTATCTCAGGCAAAAGTCATTTTCTTGTCAGTTTGCTTAGAGATTTTTTTTAAAGATTGCTCTGTTAACCTACATTTGTTACTCCCTGTTCTCTGATGTGCATGAAATAGACCTTATCTTAATCTGCACCTCTCTGAGATGTACTGTGTTCTTTTGACATCCCAAAATGGAGACTGTCATGTTCTTGCTAATTAAATGAAGAGAGCAAGGTGCTGGCTTGGAAGCATAGTGGCAAGGTATGAGAGTAACTTCTCACCTCTTTGAGCCTCGCCACTTTGTAACATTTACAAGAATTCCATAACTTTATTTTCAGAGGAAGAAGCTGTCTGTGGCTTGGTGTTAGCTTGGGATGTGATTTGTGCTTTAATACAAATTGCCCACAGAACACTGGAAACATCACTTGGCTTCGTGTTCTGCACAATGGGTTCTAGCAATTGCCTGCATTGCAGATATATCATATAAGCTCACAATCATACCTTTAATCTGTGAAACAATTATATTAGTAGTGAGGGAGATGTTAGTACCACAGAGTTGTTATAGCTCATTTTAGAATCCATTGCCATATATCTGTATGTTTTTTTAATTTGCAGACTGTTCTTTTTTGCAGAAATACAGTATCGTTATCTGATAAGAGCTGCACAGACAACATTGCTAGTAGCAAATTTTCCTTGGATGCCAGGAGGTAAGGTGGTGGCTGGCTGGTGTTTGGGATGTGAGCAGAAGGCATGTCTCTATTCATTGGGTTTTTCTGTTACGGTGGAGCCTAAATACATCTCTGGTAGTTTGAGCTACTTGACACAAGGAGAGAGGTGGGGGGATTAGGAAAATGCAGATTGAGTCCCAGCCTTTCCGTTAGCACAGCCACTGGAAAAAGGAACTGTGGAAAACAATGGTTGTATTTTCCCTATTTTCCCTGTTATAAGGGATTGCATGACTAGCACAAGTGGCATTTTAAGAAATCCCAAGTTGTGTGAGGTGTGGCAATAAATTTGACCAGTTGTAGCTGAACTGGCCATGTGTGAACACCAATTAGTGTGGTACATGGTAACGTAATTAAGAGAATCAAGATGGAATTAGACAAAGGGAAAGGTAAATTGAATATCAGGTACTTTGTTGCTATCGGGCTTTTAAAACCAAGTGGAAAAAGCTGTAGGCAGGATCTGTGTAAGAATCAGTTTTATCCTGAGAAGACCTGAACTGGCTCATTTTTATTTCTCAGTTCTATAGTTCTGTGCCCAGCGAAGCATTCTCTAGATAGCAACTGACAGCTGGTGTGCAAGGGATATGTTGACTTCACTGCTAATGATCCAAAACAAACAAAATAAATACTGATTATTGTGTGCCGTCCCACGGAAGCTGTCCGTGCTGCTGCCTTGCAGCATAGCTCTGCACCTCTCTGTGCTGTGCAGCACCCCTGTGACGTCCCAGGCTCTCACATTACCAGCCAGATATGTGCAGATTATACTGGCGTCTGCAGAAAAGCATGGGGAATCCTCAGGAATTCTCCTTTGATTTACTGAGCAACATACAACAAGTAAACAATGAATTTAAAGTGCACAGACAGAAAGATAGTTTGTATTTTTTCCTCCCTAGTTCCCTGACTAGTGATACTGTAATATTAGTGAAGGAGGAGATGGATGTTAGAATAGAGAAATGTTATTGTAGAAGGGTGAGGAATATAGATGTCCTACATAAGCCATCTGGCATGGCAGGACTGTGTGTGGCTGCGGCTCTTAAGATATGAAATCCTTTTTCCAGCTGGTTGACTTCTGAAAGGGATTTTAAGTCTCAAAGAAGTTTTGGAGTAATAGATAAAATGACAGCAAAATGAGTTTTCAAAATTAAAGTAGTATGTCAAATTGTGCAAAGAAACTTTAATGTCAGCAGGATCCTCTTCTAGGTAAAACTGGAGTGCAGAAATAACTTCAGCGTACTACAAGTGGAGAGACCAACTGTGTGGAGGGACTTGGGGTTGCGTGTGAGGCTCTTGATTTCCAGATCAGACTTTATATTCTACCCAAGTACTAGTTTCAAGCGCTCTGAATTTTTGTTACCAGGAATTAGGACATAGGAATACTTGCCAGTGCTTAATTGCTGCCCCTAGACAATACATCAGTACATTCTCGTAATAAAATTCACAGCTCCCTTTACATCACGATTAATCTCAGTGAGGCACAACTTTAACAGCGTTTGGAGTCAGACCAAGAGAAAAAGTTTCTTAGATTGGCAGGGCAAAAGTTTTTATATGCTGAATTTTTTTTATAATGCTGCCTTGAAAATTACAGAAAATAAAACCAATATTTTGAATCTTTTGAACTCCATTTTCACTTTGAAGTTCTGCAGCACTAAATATCTCTTATAAATACTAGATATTGGAATACAGATACAGTAAGAATTATTAAAAAAAAAAACAGGATTGATATTATTGATCAAATTATCTTCATCTGGATTTAGGTCTATCTACAGTATCTCTGTAGATATTATTACAGCTTAACAGTTTTCTCCCAAGGTGTAAATTGTATCTTTTTAAACCCAAATCTATTATATAACTTATTTCCAGTAATGTTTCAGATACAATTTATTATAAGAATGAGGAAGTTTTATGTCCTGCTTTAGAACACTTACGTGAAGAAGAGTGCCATCATCTATGACGTGAGGTTTTTATTTCTTTTTCAATAATTTACTTGCTTGCAAATGTTCGGTGACTCAAGCATTAAAATTGGGATCCTTCTTGGAAATTTTCAGTTACTGTGGATGTTACAGGAGGTCAAAGGGGAATGCCAAGCCTATATATATATATTTTTTTTTTGGTAAACAGTAAGCAGTGTCAAGCTTGTCTTCAGGGGGGAAAAAAAAGAAGGTACAGTGAGAAAAAAGACATTCTAACAACTCATGAAGCATGAACAAGGAATGACAGATTAGTAATACATCTATTTAATGCTTCTGTTTGAATAGACTAGCCATCTAAGACCCCTTTGATCTATTGTACTTTCTGGGCAGCAAAAGAATTATGCAAAGGCGAAGTCATTCCCTTCACGTCACACAAAATATACTTTATGTTCGGTTGGCATTGGTAAAAGGATAGCAAGAGATGTCATACGGATGACTCCAGCTATGATGTAGAGCCTTGAGATGCTATCTTAGAAATCACGGAAATATTCACTGAAATTCACTTACATTAATGACACTAAAGAAGATGCTTGTTTACTTTAAGAACAGGATTTAAGAGAAACAGGTGTGAAATGCTTTGCAATCTCCTTCAAATGTTTTTGTTTTTTTTTTTTCTTGTATGATGGTTTTGAAAACATAATTGAAAGACAAAAAAAAAAAAAAAAAAAAAAAAAAAAATCCCAACCTTATTGAACAAAATAAAAATGTCTAATTTTGGTAATTTTGAAACAATTTAATCCTTTAGCAAGATTATTAAAAATTAACTTATGTCCCCAAATCTAATTTGGTTTAGCTGAACACTGGGGATGGCTTTCATCTCTGTGACTACAGGTAAAAAGGTTTTGTTTTTTTTTCTGTGCAACTAAGAGTGGGGGGGAGCTCTGCTAATTTTGAGCCCACTTCAAAATCTTTCTGCTGAGATTTTATCATACATTATAACTCAGTAGCATGGACCTAAAACTTTCTGCTGCTTGTGATAATTACTTAGTGGCATATGTGACTCTGGAACAGTGTTAATGTGCTGTCCAATAATTGTCAGCAGACAGATAGAATGGAAAGGGCTGTATCCAACAGAATTAGCATTTAATTCAGAAATTGCTCTGGGTAGTGGGGGATGCCCTGAAAGCAGCCGAGAAAAGTTTGCAGTGATAGAACTACTCTCTTATGAACTCAAATTTCAGAGACTGAACTGTCTAAAGCATTCTGGGATTTGCAGCGCTTCTGTTATTATCCATGTGGTGAGGTGGGAAGCAGGATGGCCTCAAGAAAAGGATGGAAAAAAGAACTAAGAAGTTATGAGCTTTGAATTATAATAGAAGATGAAACCAACACATTTCTGTAAGAACATAACTTTGTTTTTCTGCCCAGTATCGACCTTCTTTCTTGTGTTTTCATTATTGCCTAGTTGCCAGATACCTTCTTTGTGATGTTGGTATTTCTCCCTGTAGTGCTATAAACCAGGGAAACTCAGTCAGATCTGAAGATCAGCAAAGTTAACCTTCCCATGCTGTGTCCAGATTTACTACAGAAGATTCTTTGGAACTGTGACAGGTTACAGTGAATTTCCAGCATCTTCAGAGAGAGCTATCAAGGAATTGTATAGACAGCTTTTATTTTAAGCATTTAGATGAAAACATTAATGACACTTAAGATGTCAGGCACATTGTCACAGATGTCAATAAACTACCAGTGATGTTTGCTTCTCTTTTATTGCTGTTGGGTGTTCAAACTGCTTGATAAGAATACACCAGCTCATTAGAAGTGATAATAGTATTTTGTCTCAAGCAACTGTTTTGCTTTTGTGTTCAGCTATCAAGCCGAAGGCTTTTACTGATGTGAAACAATGCAAATGCTATTAATTCTTGCATTGCAGTGACTTGAACATAGAATGATATCTCAGGGCTTAATTTGAAATCTTAGTCAAATCTATGAATCATAGAAACATAGTGTGGTTTGAGTTGGAAAGGACCTTATATATTATCTAATCCAAATATGATGTCCTATCCAAATACATGAGCTTTTGGATGAATATGCAAGTACTCTGTCATTTAGTTAGAGTGTATTTGTATTAGATAGATTTTTTTTTCCCATTGGAATTTGACAGCTCATACTGGAGTCTTCCTCATGCTCGTGCATTTTGCCATTGCTGTGCTGGTGTAATCGAGGCTGGAAGCGGCACTGACTGCAGCAAGGATCGCAGTCTTAGACCTGAGAATGCAGCACTGTTTCTGACCTAGAACAGGAACTGCTCATTAGGAGGCTCTGAAAGTAGCTTGGCTAACAGTTACTGTACTTGCTAGTGATGTGCATTGTAACCTGCCCCTGTACATCCAACTTTTGAGATTAGTATTTGCTTTGAGTGAACAGCCTGTTCAATATAAAATATAGTACACTATCAGCGCAGTCTTCTGGCAATGTGTAGGCCCTTGTCCTGAGGACCTAATACAAATTAGGTAAGGGAGGAAACATCATTATATACAGGAATTCTTCACTATTGCTATAATAAAAAGCCATTTTCTTGCATGCACCAGGTTTGCCATTCTATAAACCATGTACTTTCTGTCGCATGTGACATAGAAGTGTAACACGGTTTTTGTATATATCTTCCGTGAGATAATAGCCTGTGAATGCTGAGGAGTGATTGGATGTTCTGAATATAGCCAGAGGGTTCCTAGGCAGACCTTCAGCTTGCCAGTAGATGAGAAGAACTTGTGTTTTCTGTGACTGCATTAGGAGTAGACACCTGCAACAGAGAAGAAGTGGACTGTTCTGTGGCTTCTCAAATACTTGGTGTAGGCTCTGTTTCTGCATAGAAGCTCTTTAATAATGTCTTTCAAGCTGATATCTTCTAGAGGAAGATATAAATGGGAAATTAAAATGTAAATCAGTACAGGATCACATGAAGAAAGGTTTTTACTATCGCTTCTTGCTACACTGTTAACTCCTTACCTTCTGTGCCGCTGATGAACAAGGCACCTGGCTACAACTTTCCCTCCTCTTGAAAAATGGGATACATTTTTAAGGTACCCAGTATTCGACCTTGTAAAAAAATTATTTGCTTCACAAATATGTTGCTCTGTGTACTCCTCAGCCAAAGAAACTGTGTTTGTAAAGGCGTGGTACAAAGTACCCTTCTCACTATATTTATTACACGGAAGTAGAATAATATTTCCAAAAAGGTTTGCTGGCTTTGCCATAAATGCCTTGTTTATAACATTGTGACATAAGCTGTAAAGATGGCTATATATATTTTTTATGTATAAAGACATTGTGACGGTACATAAACTGAACATTAAGCTAAAAGATGTCCATGCTGTATAAATTATACAGTAGGCCTTTCACACGTATAACGACAGTTATCTTTTGTGTCTAGCACCCTTTGCTTTGTTTCATGGAAATAAAAACAGTGCTATTCCATTCAGTACCTTTCTTATTAACACATTCACAAGTACTTAAAAGTGCTTAACAGCCTTCATAAAGTTGCAACATGTTTTTCTTTCAGAACACCTTTACTTCTGTTAACTCCATTTGGAGATTGACTGTACTTTTACTGGCAGGGTGGTTTCAAATAGTACTAGGATTCCTCCCTTTCCATGTTCTTTGGGAACTTACATCGCCAAAGTCTCTCGCAGTCGGTGTATGTTGGTCTGCTGTGTCCCCTCCAGGGTCACAGTTCCCTGAAAATGTGTAGCTGTACTTCCAGAAAAACCTAGTGCCAGGCTGTGAGTCGTCTTGTCCTGATGCAGTGCCAAGGGACACATACAACCACTTCCCATCTCAAAGCCCTCAGGGGTACACCTTGATCAGAATATGTAAGATGTATTTCGGTTGACTCAAAACCTTCCATGTAAGCCTTAAGAAATACTGCTTTCTCCAGTTGCTAGAGTTTTTAGACATCACAAGTGTTTGTTAGTCTTATTTTGCTTTTTTTTTTTATTGGCATTGCACATCAGGAAGATCTGTGTGAGCTTGTCAGAATGATTGCAGATTCTGAGAAAATTTTAAATGTTCTGAATTGAGTCCGTTTGTTCTGTGAGTGATGCAACTTTGTCACCATGGTCTTTTACCAAGTGACTTCCTTCACTGTTTTCCTATGTTTCTCTTGGGGATTTGTGTGCTGTGCTGCGGTTTAAGAAGACTTATGTTCGTGTTTATCAGCCATTGGTGCCTTCATTTAACACTCGAATGTTTGTTCCATTTCCTAGATAACTGATGATTATGGAATAAACAGTTTCTGTAACAGAGTGTTTCTTCGACACACCATTGAAAGCTTATTCCTATGTTCTGTTTGGTGTTTTTTTTTTTTTCTATTTCTTAATCTGTTTTTAAACCGAGTAATTCATCTTCTTTCCCATACACTGCACCTAGTAGTATTATCTCACCCAGACATTTGTTTCTTTGGAGGCTTTTTTTGACAGTAAATTGAAAACATGAATGTATTGATAGCAGCTAGCTAGCACAGATAATAAAAGTGATGAAAATGGAATAACAAGTGATCAAGTGCAAATGAAGAAGAAGAATAAATGCCATATATGCTGGCTTGTGTC
This sequence comes from Tetrao urogallus, assembly GCF_951394365.1. Classification (NCBI taxonomy): domain Eukaryota; kingdom Metazoa; phylum Chordata; class Aves; order Galliformes; family Phasianidae; genus Tetrao; species Tetrao urogallus. The sequence continues at coordinate 11,775,909 of NC_136825.1, read as the reverse complement.
AATCTGAGGGTCCCCTCCCTCTGCACCTCTTCACTGATGCATTTACATGAAGTTAGGTGAGCTTAATCAACCACCTTTTCAGCAGGTGCACCGCAGCTGTGTTTCAGTGTCTCTGCAGACACATTCTAAGCAACCTGTTTTTTGTTAAACCAAGAACATCCATTGAGGAGAGTTGCATGCTGAACAGCTTATGATCAACATGGAGACAAAGAAACTAATTATTCTCTGCCATCTCCTCATTTTCTATCAATGCTCTTTTTTGTTTGTATTCTATCAGCTTGTGACTAGGCAGAGTTTACTGAAATATAAATCAGTTAAATATTCTTTATGCTTATTGTAGGTGCATCAAATATTTGTGCTACAATGATGTTAACAGCTCCTGGAACAAAATTGAGTGTGATTAAAGTTAGCTATTTCTTGGTTGCCATTATGTTTGAATATTCTGCTTTCTTCTGAATCAGAAGAAGATTCAGACTTTCGTCAGCCTGTGAGCTAGCAATTAAAGTGCCATTAATGGTGCTAAAGCATGTGTAGCATTGTTCCTGGATATTTTAGAACCACTCAGTCTTATAGCTGAGCCCAGGAATGTGGCTTCCTCAACTGGCAATTCATGTCAATTCTTACAAAATGCCCAGAATAAGTTTCCAAAATAGTGTCAAAACCTCCTATTGCAAAGCACTTGTGAATAGGTGTCACACTGTCTGTGTGATCAAGACAGTCCATTAGACTTTAATCTTTTTCTGAAACTAACTTAGGCTAATAGTTACCTGATAAATACTAAGATTTTCATTTTTATATTCAGTTCCATTGTATAACTTCATATCATCTGGAAGCCTGATATGACAATCTTTTTATGGGCAGCGCTGATATAGCCTGGTAACGTAGAAGTAGCTTGAAACTGTTACAACACTTTACTTTCTGAGTTTCCTAACTCTCTGACACCTGAATTTTTTGCAACCTATGAATGATGATAGGTGAATTCTAAGCTGTCATTTGGACAACTGCAGCAATTGTTAAACTGGAGACTTAAATTTTATTATTGTTGCGGTTCCATTAATAGTCTCATTCAAAGGAGGAGGAGCTGTAAGAATTATAAAACTTCATGACCGCATTATGAGTTTCATTTAACTCCTGTGTTTCAGGATAACTGGAGTCTGTGTCCTGGACACTTAAGTAAAAAGATATTTTAAAATCTGTGCATGAGTTCATGTAACTGAACAAATGGCTGAGATCGATAGCAGAACATGTGTAAATTAATCCCTTACTGTAGTTTTGAAGGGAGAAGGGAATAAAAACAGGCTCACTAGAGATGAACCTAGGGGTAACATTCCAGGGTCAAGGGTGTGACTGATAGCCCAGCTGAAGTGCATCGGCAGTAATGGAGACAGCATGGGCAACAAACAGGAGGAGCTGGAAGCCATTGTGCAGCAGGGAAACTGTGACTTAGTCACCAAAACATGTTAAGCTCATTCTGAGGACTGGAGAGATGCAGTGGAGAGCTATAAGCCCTTTTGAAGGGATAGAGAAGGAAGGAGGGATGATGGGGTGGCTATCTATGTTAGGAAATGTTTTGATATTGTAGAGCTCAATACTGGGAATGAGAATATTGAATCTTTATGGGTCAGATTTGGTGGAAGGCCAATGAGTGTGACATCCTGGTGAGCCTATAGACTGCTGTAGACTTCTCAACCAGGATGAAGAGACGGATGAAACATTCTGTAAGCATCTGGCAGAAATCATATGATTGCTTGCCCTTGTTCTCATGGGAGACTTCAACTTACCTAACATTCGCTAAAAATACAGTACAGCAGAGAGGAAACATTGCAGGAATTTCCTGGGGTGCATAGAAGATAACTTCTATTCTGTCTGCAGCCAGATGTAAGATCTGGTAATGCAACTTATCCCTCAGGGATCTGCTTAGCAGCCAGTTTTTCTGCTTTGCCGACATGAACTTTGCCAAGGTAGCAGTGATATTATCTCAGGGCAGAGGGGTCATTCTGTTGAGTACTAACTGCTCCTGTGATCCCTTCATTCTGACCTGGTTGTGTAACACAAAGCCGAGTCACGTGGCTTGCTGAGGCTCTTGTCTGTTCGTTGCACACTTTCAGCACTTTTGTTGACAGTGTGCTTAGAGGGAAGTTTCTGGTATCTTGGTACTCAGTGGTGCAATTTTTAATTAGCTCTTCGCTGAGAGTCAAAGAGATAAATGGCAAAAAGCCCTGTGAATTTAGAGGCACCTGTTCAGTATGGAAGAGCTGGAGGCAGCACTAAGTATGCTATTAATATGAAATGATCAGCCCTTATGGTCTCAGTGCCATGATTTAAAAGGTGGGGCTTGATAACTCTGCGGAGAAATACGATAAAGAAAAATATGGCTAGGGCTGTGACCTCCTTCACTTGAGTTTTGCTGGGTGGGATGGTATAGTTAGCTCAGCAAAGTCCTCCTCAAGAGCAAGACACAGTCCACTCTTGGGGAAGGAGTACTTCCAATGCCGGTTTTCTGCTGCCAGGGCAATGTGTATGGCAATCACCTTGTCTCTCACCAGCTGTTGGATGCAGAGTCCCCAGATTCAGGACTTAAATTTCTTTGGAAGACTTTGTCCATGTTAGACAATCATAGCCACTTTCTTGTTCGTTTTCTGGTATTCCTTCCCATGACTTTTGAATGCTGTGTCATCTTTCCTCCCTGGAGTAGGATTCAACTGTCTCTACAGTTGAACACCCATTTATCAGTTATGTGGTGGCCTTTGTTAGCCCAAGTGTTTAGTTTTCCTTTGAGCTTGCATTAATTTTAAGCAAGCCAGCCTACTAGGCTATTTGGAAATCCACATCCTGTTGATGTTTGTCCCACTGTACAGAGTTTAGGCTCCTTTTACTCACAGGAGTGGCATCGTTGCATTTCAGGGATTCCTCACCTGGCTGGGTACTTGGGCTGCCGCTGGGATCCCTTGAGAATTCTGCTGGTAAAGCTTTCAGAAGGGAAAATAGATTACTAACAAGCTGCAGCAACAAATGACTAGACTGATGGTGTATCTAAACCTGTTGCTAAATGGTGTTGATGCCTCTGTGCTGCACTGCTCTTGCTTCTGTGAGCGGATGGATGGTTTCAAAGGCAACAGCCCAGGCTTTGTGCACTGCAAGACCCTGTGTGGAGGTGCTGGCTATCTTAGCCCAAACCTGGGACTAACGATGCGCAGTCTGGAGTTGCAGACCTGTGATTTGTCACCCCCTGTTTTGTATCTGTCTCCTGTAGTATCTTGCCTCTTTTCAATGGAAAATCCTACTGAAATAATTTCCACTGTGTTTTTCCTTTGTATGTGAGTTTGAACTTTATTTGTGTCCATCCAGTGCTTTTGCTTTGTCAGGGATGTTACTCTTTCAATTGGCTGATTTGATTATTTAACCTCAGCATTAAGCTTCGGTCCGATCTGAAATACTTTGGAAATATTGGGAATTATTTTCAGAATTAGGATCTGACATCTCTTAAAATTTCTGCAGGCAAGAGCTGAAATGAGCGCAGTTCTTAATAATAAGGTAGTGAATTCATTAAAAGTCATCAAAAATCCCTGCTTGGAATTGTTTATTGAAACCAAGGGAAAAAACTTTACTGCTTTGAAATAAATCTGAATAAGAATTAATAGCTGTGTTTTGTTGCTGTAAGTTTTTTGTTTGTTGGTTGGTTGGGTTTTTTTTTACATTTAAGTATGGAAAATAAATGAAATATAGTAAGAATTTTTGTAATAAATTTAATAATAAGAATTTTCTTATTAAATATGATTCAAATTTATTATGAAGAGAAACTCAACTAATTTGAGACAGAGATTAATTGCTTGCAAAAATAAGCCTTTAGTGATGAGTGCAGATAGTACCTTTTATCCTTGTCACTTGGAAGCAAAAAGCAAACACTGAATTTCTGAGACATTTCAGCTCTGGTAAGAAATCTGAATATCATAGAAGCAGCTGCTGGCACACTCTCTTGTGTTAAGCTCAGTGTTGTAAAAAGGGAAATGGAAAAAATCAGAATCTACCTGAATGAGGTAGAGGTTTATTCTTGGCTGCACAATCTGGTTTAATGAGTGCTGTACTTTCTGTTTGCTCCACTTCCACACCAAACAACAGAGTTCCCCCAGAAGCACCTGCAGGGGGTGAATATTCTCCCACAGCAAATTACAGAGTTCACCACTAGACCAAAACATTTTTGTCAATAAATTCATTAAGATTTACATGAAGAATATTGTATGTTAGACAAATTGGAGGGGAAGGGGAAAAGAGGAAATGGATTGGAGTTTAACAGAGGGAGATAGTTGCTCTCAAAAATTAATGACCTGTTACACTGCAGTATGAAGTTGTTTTTTTGTTCTTCTCACAACAAGTGCAGTGCAGGCACATAGAATGCAGCTTTCTACACGTTTATGCAGATAGATGATCATAACCTTCCTACTACAAGTAGAGCTATTTTTACATTGGATACAAAGTAATTAACCCTGTACTGTAAAGATTTCAATTTCTGTTTTGGGGAACAGTATTTCAGAAATGCTACAGTACATTGTTTTGCAAATTAATTTTCTTCAGATTGGTAATTGAAAGGAAATAGATTTATTTATAAAATTTTTTATGTCAGAAGTAAATAGGAGAATTATCTGAATGTTTGAAATGGCTGAAAGATATAACTTGACAATATTTTTAGTAATAATATTAAATATTGATTATTTTGCTTCATGATTGCCAAAATGAGTATTTCATACTGGCACAAAATTGCAGCAGCTAATAAATTACAATGATGTTGAAGCTCTTTCTACCCATAGGGTTTCATAATTCAGCATCTGTCAATATCAAATCAATTCATCACAGACCGATGGCACTCCATGACTCAACAAATGAGAAAAGACCAGGAGATTTTTGAGTTTCAGATCTGCTTCCCCACCAGTGTGTTTAAAGCTAGGATGAGAGAACCTTTGAAAATTATTCTTAAAATTAGTATATGTAATGTTTTGTGGCGTGGAAAATCTCAAAGAGTACCCCTAAATTCTCCTGCTGCTCTGGTGATAAGCATCTATCAGAGACTCCAGTTGCCCTATGGACTGTCTTTCTAGCTGCAGTTATATTAAATACACTCTACAGCTAGATGGAGACAAGCCAGTTGCTTTCACTTAAATTTAGTGTGTGTGTTAGGGCAGGTTTACAGATTTGCTAAGCTGGGCCTATAGCCCACTTACAGATGGATCTTTCTTATAAAAGAAACCTTGCTTTTTTTCTTTTCTTGCTGTTAGAATACAACCATATGGCAATAGTGTGGAATATGCTTGTGTTCTCCTAGACATTCTGTCATCGTAAATTCTCTGCCATGAGAACACCCTGTCATCTTAGCTGTTTATGCAATGCGTGCAGGATGATTCCGTGAAAACAACATAAAGGCACTTTTAGAAATGATACAAAAATCAGTGATGGTCCCAAGGGTCATTAAGTGATCACAACAGAATTTGATTCAGTCTGTAATTAAGGAATGTAGATCTGCTGAAACTCTTGGTCGTGTTGGCCAAACAGAGCTGCTATGTTTTGCCAGATGAGATATATCACAATAGGATTATTTTTTTTCCATTATAGTCTGAAATCCAAGAGAAGAGGTAATTGTTACATGAGAAGTCTGCATGTCACATACTGAGTGATTTAGGGTTGGAATCTCATGGACTAACCAAGAATGCAGAACACAAATCAACCTGCATTCTAGGCATCCCATAATCAAAGATTATAGTTTACACTCCTAGTTTCTAATCTCTGGACTCGATGATATAATTTGTCACATCAGCTTCACACAGTGTTTGTTATTTACAGTTAGTAACCTGTGAGTGTGTGGTAGTTCTTTCTCCCTGTGGTGCCCACTGGCATGGATCCGTAATTCTGCTACTGTGTTTGAGTTACCAGATCTGTAACTCTTGCTCAGAACTTATGTTCAGTCCTCACTGCCAGCCATCTTCTCCAAAAATATTTCAGCATATATTTTGAAGCTTAGGTATGTGGTCTGCCTGGAACGTCAGCCTGGCTTCTGGTAGCACTGCCATATCTAATGATTTTAGCACAATTCTATTATCTCTTGCAGTGACTGGATCCCAGTGACATGTCTAGGAAGTTGTTCTTTCTTGATTTGGTTTCTGCTTCCTCTGGAGAAACTGCTTCAGTATCAAGTAGCTTAATGCTACCAATGTGCAGTATGAGCACTGGCATCCGCTTGGTCCTCTCCCTGCATGTCTATCTGGTATGCCATCTATAATAGATTTTTGCCTCTGTGATTGCCTCATATCCCAGCACACAAGCGGTTAATGTTAAAGTTGTCTCTCTTACATGATATGCTGAATAATCCTTCCTTGTCCCAGTTCAGATGGCATGTAATTCTGTGGACCTATTCCCCACTTACAGTTAATCATGCCAAATGTAATGTGGAGGAAATCCAGAGAGAGAGGGAGATTGATAGCATAAAGAATTAAATCGAAGGTCTTTCAAGATTAGGAGTTTCACTGGCCATAATTATGTCTCAGATCTGAGCAGATAACTATCTTGGCAGAATGATCATTCTCATGGCTTGCTACAGATCCAAAGTATTTCAGGCTTATGAAGTATTTGCTTGATCATAATTAGAAGGGTTGAAAGCAATTCTCTCTTAATAATATCCTGTCCTTCTTATTAATGATTCAAGAGCAGTTTTTTCACCTGTCAAATGTCGATTTATCTTGAAAGTATTCTCTTGATTACACTTAATATCTGAAGAAAATATTAAAGGAAATTATTTAGTGTACACTATGTATAGCTCTGTATTAATCCTTATAAAAATAGTTGTAAACCATGTTGCATGTACGAAGATTTTAAGTGGCTGAGCAGTTAACAGCAGCATGCCCTTATGGCCAGGAGGCACAATGGCATCCTGGGGCACATTGAAAAGAGTGTGGCCAACCCTGAAGTTCTCCTTCACCTCTACTCTGCTGTGGTGAGGCCACACCTGGAGTACTTTGTCCAGTTTAACAAAGATGGGGAACTTCTAGAGAGAGAGAGTCTAGAAGAAAGCCACAAAGATTATTTGTGGGCCTGAAGTATCTCCCTTAGGAGGAGGGGGCTGTGGGACCTGGGACTGTTCAACCTGGAGATGAGACTGAGAGGGGATCTTATCAATGCTTATTAGTATCTAATGGGCAGGAGTCATGTGAATAGGACCAGACTCTCTGCAGCAGTGCCCATCAGTGGAACAAGGGGCAGTGGGTTCAAATTGGAACATAGGAATTTCCATATGAACAGGAGGAAAAGCTTCTGAAGGTGAGAGAGCACTGGAACAGGCTTCCTGGAGAGGCTGTGGAGTCTCTCTCTCTCTGGAGATATTCAAAACCTGTCTGGATGCTTTCCTGTGTAACCTATTGTAGGGAACTTGCTTTAGGAGGGAGTTGAACTAGATGACCTCCAGAGGTCCCTTCTAACCTCTATGATTCTGTGATAAGTATGTAATGCATTTCAAATATTATACCTCCTCATATTTCTTGGCAGACCCAGTCAACAGATTAAATTGAAGCTCTGAGCAGTTACTTACCAACTGCTTTTAATGGTAATCTGAATTTAAATACCATCTGAAGGAGATTTCTGCTTGGATGAAGGCTGACCGAGTAAGGCAGCTAACTGGGTGCTAGTAGCATTTAAGCTAGAAGGCAGTGAGGGTTTGGGTTCTCCTGACTGGGGCAAATACCAGGAAGGTGCAGCATATGACTATCTTGTGCAGTACTCAGTGGGTCTTCTTCAATCCTCATGGCAGCATGTGCACTTTTTCTTCCACTTAGTTTTACTTTTAAAAGCTTTGTGTTGGAGATGGCAACAGTTGCCATGGTGTTCCAGGCCAAGAGGTTAGACTGCTGCCAAGTGTGGAGCCAGAGCCCGCAGCTGAGGAGCCACTGGGAGAACCCAGCTGGGACAACCATGATAACCTTCACACACTAGGTAGTGTGTCCTGCCTGGATCTGCTTAACATAAGCTTTGTGATTCAGACATTTATTGCCTCCCCTTACTTTTCAGGTACATCAGAAAGAGTTTGGGTTTTATTTTTGTTTGTTTGTTTATTTATTTTAAAATACCAATGGATTATAGTTTTGATAGTTTTAAAAAGAACTACTTTACTGTATACAACTGTAGATCTATTATGATTGATCAGGTAGTAATTTCAGCTTACATTAGTAGTTCTGTTGGGGAGATGTTCTCATGTAAAGACTCCTGGTGTACTTTTGTACTGCTGAGGCAACCAAGTCTTGGAAGCATTTACATTAGATCTTTTAGCTTTTGGATATAATTGTGAGGCTATTTTTTCCGAGGCAACTGACCGGCATGTTTGGGAAGTAAGTGATCAGAAAGCTTTTATTTAGTTCGGGGATTTCCTCGCGGATTTTTAAAATAATTTTTGAAGTTTCTTTAAGGGAATGATGCAATAAGTTCTATAAAATAATGGTGAAGGTAAAGAGACTGAAGTGGAACATCAAAGATGTCTTTACTTCCCTAAGGCTTTTCAATTTGTTTAACAAATTAAGGATAATAGGCCAGTTAAGTAGTCATGGCACCAAGCCAGCCTGAGTTCAGGGAGAATTTGGACAATGCTTAGACATATGGTTTGATTTTTGTGTGGTCCTTTGTGCGGCCAGGAGTTGGACGCTGATGATCCTTGTGGGTCCCTTCCAACTGAGGATATTCTGTGATTATGTGACTCCCATTCTGCCAACTTGGCTTTTACCTTCCTCTTTTTTTTTGTTTGTTTTTTTTTTTTTTAATTGAGAACTATGGTGAATGCAGAAACTTTCTGTCCGATATATTTGCATCATATCCTGCAATATGTCAATATGTGATGATTTTATTAGGCAATAGGAAACTCGTAGGTGCAGCCAGCTACAAAGTTTTCAATGCTAAATTGTTGCATATGGAGGTTAGTTTCAATTATGCTTTTGGGTTTGGTAATGGATCAGACTGGATGATACTTTTGCAGACAAGGTGAACACTAGGAACTTAAGAGTTGGGGTGGTGGTATGTATGGTCAAATGCTTTCCCCTACTCTTGAATCTTCAGTACACTTCAATCTGCTTCCAGAAGCCTCCAGCCCTCCACAGTATTTGTGAGCCTTCAACACCCAATGTAATGGCTTTATCCTTTATAATGCCCTTAAAATATTCCCTGACAGTAATAGCAACAATTTTTATTTTTTTGTGGGAGCAGAAATTATTCACCAGACAGTCCTGTCCAGCTGCCCAAGTATCGCACTGCAGTCAGTCCTGGTCCCCCAGCCATGGTGGCTGGTTTTACTGAATGGTGTTGACCCATGTGATCTCTTCAGACGTTTGAGAACAGGAGGAGATAATATCTGGACTTGGCTAATCCCTGCAGGGCTGTCTGCTCCTGCTTGCATGCTGCCTGGAGAAGAGGCGTCTGTCTCTGTCCTTTAGGCTCTAACTGCCATCTCAGGAAAAGCTGAGTTTTCTAATGATTATCTCAGGGATGTTATATATTACACTCTTAGCCAGATAGTTAAACAAATATATGATACTTTTACTTACAGTGCAGATGTTTTCAGGAGAAAAGTGCCCATTTTTCCAAAGTCTTTCGTGATGTAACTGCTTTCTCTAATGCAAACACATACATTTTTTACATCAATAAAAGGGTTTTTCAACCACAGATCTCTGTAACAACAGTAACATCTAGCTGCTAATTAAAAAACTGACAGATGTTTGTTTCCTTCTTCTCTTTATCAGATACCTGTCATTGTTTTTTCTTTCGTACATATCCATTCTTGGAATTCATTTACAGCAGGAGTATTTTCCTGTGCTGATCTGTATGCAACTGGCTCTTGGTGTGTCAGACTTATTTTCTTTGAGAAGACAAAAAGACACTTTTAGTTAGGACCTGCAGGCAAGACTGCAAATATAGTCCACGTGCATTCCTGCTGATAACAAAGGTTGGAGTCTAGTGTGGCCCTGCAAAGATACCTCAGTGTTTGGAACAGGATGGTTCCTGCCTCTAACACTGTCAGGAAAGACAGAGAGCTCTGTTAGAACTACCTGTTAAACCAGGACCCTGGGGAAAATGCACGTCAGTAGACAGAGGCAGAAACTGGCTCAGACTGTCATTCCATCCTCCTAAATGTCATCTAGATTTGTGAAGGGAAAAAAGCCCACAGTGCATGCCATCATCACAGGGTTGAACTGGACCCCTTGGAGCTTGGTATCCCCCTGAGCTGTATCACAGGTGCTCAGCCTTTCACAAGGAAAGAGATATTGCAGAGGGAGAACAGGCATATAACTGCGGTGATGGCGACTTTCATGTTTTTTGCTCACTTGGCAGTTCTGGTAATTAGTAAGATAATCTGTCCAGTTGCAGTCATTTTTTGTGGGAAAGTGAAATGGACACCTACACTCACATGTGCTAAAAGCATTTGGACTCTTAGCAAGGCATTAGTTCCTGAAGTTAACTCCCCATTGAGATGAATAGGGTAACTCACGTATCTTGCATATTAAAACAATACCTCAGTTAGGAGCAATCTTATTTTCAAAATGTTTGTCTTAGTAGCTATCAAGATTGAAAATGAACTCCTGTGTTTTTCTCAAGGAAAAGTTCTATCATGCAGCATTGGCCTTGGACAGGAAAGTAGAAAACATACTAAATGAGTATACAGACTAATGATTCCCCTTTGGTTCTATTCCACATCCAAAGTTAAGCTAAGAAGTTAAGTAATATGATTAAATGACTTCCTTTTAAAATATTTTCCACATAATTTCCAGGGTTTATTTTAGCCATTAGTAAGTTTTCAGAGCACTGGTGCTTTCATGCCTCCTTACTACATCAATAGAGAAGTGAATCCCAGAAACCAGGATGTGCCAATGCCATCATGTGTGCCCTTTTCGTGGCCACAAAATTCTTTATAACAAAAGGCTTTAAGGTCTTGTGTCCAAAAGAAATGTCAGCCATAATGGTCACTCCCTACCCCAACAACATTCTAGTAGTTAGATTCCAAACACTATTGCTTCATTTCCTGACAGGTCTCCTGCACATAGTTTTCTTCTGTAAGGCCTAAACGAACTGGAAGTTGGCCCAAAAGGCTTTGCGTAATGTTGGTCAAGATGTCCTACACTCCTGTGATGATATTTTTTTAACCAAATTCTGTGTGGTGGGCTGATGTTGGCCAGCTGACAGCTCCCACCCTCTTGCTCACTGACAAAAAGCTTTGTGGGCCAAGGTAAAGACAGGGACATCACTTGCCAGGTGCTGTCACAGACAAAACAACTCAGCTTGGGTGAAATTAATTTATTTGCCTACAAGAGATTCAGACAGTGATTTAAAAAAACTAAATAAATAAGACCAGCACTATTTTCATCTCCTGTCCCCCTTTTTCCCCCAGGCTCAGAGCCTCTCCTTTGTTCCCCAATGGACCCCTGAACAGCACAGGAGCTGCAGTCAGCCCACAGCAGTTCCTCTCCATTGCTCCCCCCTCACACTTCCTGTGCCGGCTTGGAGCCCTGCATGGGCCGCAGTGGGGACACCCGCTCTGCCACGGGCTCTGCACAGGCTGCAGGGGACACTCCCTGGTACCTGGAGCCCCTTCCTATCTGTTTTGCACACTTCTTCCCTCACAGTGTTTGCTTTTTCTCGGACATTTGCACAGAGGCACCACTGCCTTTGCAGAGCCCTGAGGAACCATTCGGAACCATCCAGAGCCTGCTGTGGGGCACCGGGTGCCCCGGCCTCTCCCCACAGTTGCGCCTGGAGGCCTCGCTGCCGGCGCCTGCGTGGGGAAACCCAACGCTTAATAACCAAACGCTTTTGTACCCGGGAACATGCTGAGTAACTTAGTGATTTGCTTTAAGATTTTTATAGAGGTATTTTCAAAGTCTGTTAGTTGGGAGCCAAAAAGTTGGAGGTGACAAAGCTGAATAAAGCAGTAAATACAAGGCTGCAAAAGAACTTGTCCCCAGAGTACATTTATGGCTCTCAGGGACTGCAGGGTGGTTTCCCATCCCGGCAAACGCTCTGGAGCAGGGAGCTGAAGGTGCCCGATGTGAGGAGGGACGTTGCTTCAGCAGCACCCGTACCACAGAGGCGGACAGCCGTGCTGCGGCAGGTACCGCGCTGGGCAGACTGCCAGAGGGGAGGAGCGGCCTCCTTGGGTCCTCGGGATTTCTTTCCTTTGACTGCATGTGCAGTTATAATCCTAAAGCCAGCTTTGGTCTGGGCAAGCTTATTTTACTTGAACAACAGCAGTATGGCTGTACCCTGCGGGGAACTGGCTGAGGCCGCTGCTCTCCTTTTTGCAGTGGCCTCTGACAGATGCTATTGCTGTCCATGTGCAGCAGTGCTGTTTCTCGTCTCCTCATTGGCAGGAGAGAGCTGGAGTCTGCCTGTGCTGCAGAGCAGATGAAAGATATTCATACAGTGGTGGTTTGGCAATTCCTCCTTGTAGATGCAGCTGATTTTGGAGGGGAAGTCAAGAGTGAAAACTCTGTTTGCTGCTTAGCTTATCTACTTTTTGCTTCTACCTGTCACCATATAAACTTTGTTCTCTCTGAACAAATGTGCCACGTTAACAGAAGTAACCAAATTTAGCAGTTGGCTTTGAGGATTTAGTTCTTTCTCTGCTTTTTGGTATCATAAGTGATCACATAGCAAAGCGACAGGCAGCGAAGGAAGGAAAGCAGGAAGGAGAAAACAAAAGGTGTTGCATTTCTCTTCACTTTGAGAATGCTGAAATCCTTCAGTGTGAGAGAAGCAAGGCTGCCTGGTTACGTGGAGAAGCACCTTCTCTGCTTAGTAGTAGCATTTCTGTTTCCTGCTTCCATAAGCAATGTGGTTAAAGTCACGTGCACATGATCAGTTGGCTCAAACCTTACAGTATGGGAGTTGTTGGGCCTTTTTTTGCTGTTGTAGCCACCAGAATAAAAGATTATTTTTCTGTTGTTCTTTTTTTTAAACCCCACCTGGAGGAAAAAAAAAAAAAAGTTACATCTTCTTTGAGGCTAATTTGGAAGCAGGTGCAGCATTTAGCAGGATAATGGAGCACTGATTAGAGCTAATTATACCTTGATTGACCTGTTTTGGTGATTTGCTCTGTCTCTGTAAGGTGAGAGTTTTGTTTTTGTCCCTGTTTGGGGGAGACTTGCTTTTTTATGGGCAGACTGTGTGTAATAATCAGCAGGGGGTGGCCACATGAATCCCTTTGCTACAACTGAATTACACTGCATCAAATTTAGTTTTTAAGGTGATAGTTGATATTAGTCTTTTGCGCAGTGAGCAAAAGAAATTTTGTATGTCCTTTACTTGCATACAGAGACGTGTAGATTACACAGGTTCAGTTGCTGTTGTACTGTTTAATCTTGAGTAAGTTTGTCTATGGTAGGCTGCTATAATATGTGTTTTTTTCCCTCCACTTCCAAACCTGTAGAATTACTACAGAATAGTAATGTTTCACATTTCTGTAATTCCTAATTTTACTTCTAATTCAGCCCAGTACAAAACTAAGTATTTGATGTGGCTAATTCTGGAATATAGAAATAGCTAGAAATCCAGTGATGTTATAGATCCCCTTGAGATGGGGAGCAGAGTCACAATGAGGGAGCAGCAGAGAGGATGTTTGGCAATCAAAACATAATTAACTGGAACAGAATTTGGTCATGATATGGTAAAAGGATATTACATGTCAGGCACTGTAGGTAGAGGAATTCTTATGCTCAGTTCCTCATCCAAAGATTGTCACTTTCAGTGTGCTGCTCAATCATGTTGTGTTATGGAAAATGTTTAAATTAGATTGGACCTTTCTGAATAGGATATCCTGAGAAAATGCCGGTACCATTATGAAAGTTCAGGCATGTTCACCCTCACTAGGGACAGAAATGAAATCTTGAAATGCTCAGTATTTGAGCACTGTGTTTGCAGTGCAAGCAGTGTATTAGAGGTCTTCCATAAAATAATGACTTCACCACATCCTGCTGACTTGCTGTATGTAACAGGATGGAAGCACACACCGGGTAACCTGGCTGTAACTTAAGATGATATTTATTTTTTGCACTGTATTAGATTTGTGTTTTAATCAGTGATATTCAGAAGCTCATTGGGACCTCAAGACAGTGGTTATACAGATGAGTTTCTCTTTTATTTGTGCACTGAAGTGCACTTACAGTAACAGACCCAGATTTTAGAGCCCTTTCTACCGAGAGCTGGCATAATAGCTTGAGCTAAAGATAGACCACGTGCATTGCCAAGGCCTAACAAGGACCTGTAATATAAAGATTATTAGCAGAATAAATCAGTACAGCCAAAGGAAGCATATTCTGTGCGTGTCAGTCAAAGTAATGGTGAAGATTTGGGCAGTGTTTTTTTTGCTTGGCACCTTGTGTAAATTCTTGTGCGAAAGAGGTTTTTTTGTTTGTTTTTTTTTTTTTTGTAGGTGCGATTACAAGATCAAATAAATCAAAAGTGTTGAGAAATAATGCTGAAATGTGGAAATGGTGAGATTTGTTCAAAACATTTATATACTGTATATGTTGAGGCACATTTACATTTGGATGCGTACACCTCCAGTGAATTTATTTTAAGGTATTTCCAGACTGTTTTCTCCTTTTTGTTTATGAGATCAGTAGCATAAGTAACACAGTCTGAGACTTCTGTAGACTGATGCAGTCTATTTCTAGAAAGCACTTTCTTTAAGGCTGTATCCAAAAGGTCACCACCCTAGCATAGAGGAGAAAAATAATACAGATCTCTTGCAGTCAGAGACAAATAGTTTTCCGCCTTAGTACACATCTCTGCTACTAAAAGTGTACTGCAGCAAGGAAATCCATTTACAGTTTTCCTTTTACATAACAGTTGCAGTGCCCTTAAGAGCCCCCAGTTGTTTCCATATTCTCTTCTCTAGTTGTCCTACAGTATAGCTGCAATAAAAAGCCTGTTTACTGAGAACTAGTACTGTTCTGTGAAGTGTTTCTCAGCAAACATTATAGGTCAAAAGCATGTGTTTCAACAGCTTTGAAAGTGTTTTCAGATAATAATAAGACTCCTACTCTTCTACTTTTTTTTTCCTGATTTTTTCATTCATTCTTTACCTAAGTATATGTACCTTCTTACAGTTTTGTTTTACGTTGATCTAACTGTAAGGATACTTGTAAAAGGAAAAGCAAATGGAAATAGACTGCCCTTAGAATTGCTACTTATTTGACTGGTGGTAAGCTGTGTGTGGGGTAGCTGCCTACACCTGTGCTGAATTTCTTAGCCACTGCTAAGCCAGTAATTGCTAACACCTGTATGCTTTGCACAGGCAAAATTGATTAGTGGGCTGTTTGTCCTAATGCTCCTTCATCTTTGATCGTTTTTATACTTCTATCGATGTATCCAACAACCAATGTTTATGCACCATGAAGACCTCTTTCACATCCTGAGGTAAGGAGGACTTTGTTCTGATCAGCTTTGTAATTTCCCGTTCAGAGTGTTGCCCTGCTCCTGTGGTTAGGCTCTATAAATATGGCTTTCTCCCCAGTTTGGGAGGCTTCCTGAGTTTTTCTGCTTCTTCTACTTTCACCTCATGCCAAATAGAAGCTTGCTTTATGTCTTCTGCATCTTAACCAGTATTCTGCCTCAAGATCTGTTGACACATATTCCTTCTCGTGTTTTCCACTTGTTTGTGTTCTGGTTTCATTGGCCATCTGTTTGTTCTTAAGTACTTTCAAGTGCTGCTGTCTCTGCCTTTCTTAGCTTTTATTTGGAGAAGGTAACAAATTGTTTTCTGCCATCTGTAATATTGTTTATACTATGGCAGGAATTTTGAACAAATAGGTTTTGTTTTCTGGTGGTCAGCCTTCACGTGGGATTTTCTCATGTTGGCTGGTATCAAGACTATTGAAAAAAACCCTTTGTTATTCTGGCTTTGCACAATATCCAGTTTGTGCTGTACAGCTGATAGGAGCAGTGCTCCTCCCTCTTATCCTCTGCTGCAGTATCAAAGCAGCAGGAAAAATTGTAATGAAAATCTTGATCTGTCCTGGTCCAGCTATTCAATAGTACATAAATATTCATAAGTGAACTGGTGCACTTTCTACGATAATCAAACACATACGAGGTACTGTTTCTTGATATAGTGTGCTTGGCAGTAGATGTACATTAGATCTCAGCGTTTTAATGTTTCGTTATTATCTACAAGAAAAGCTGGCTGTTGTATTGTTGAATAAGAGATGAATGAAATAGATCAGCAGAACAATGAGATAGATGGAAATCTGGTAAACTCAACACTGCAAGTGCCTTTTCAGGCATATATGTATTAATATTAGTATTTTTTAACTTGTCTGTAACTTTAAACATTTAGTAAGTTAAGAGATTTGTTGTTTTTTTTAAAGTACATTGAACTATGTAAGTGCATTAAAACAGTCCAAATTTAGGCATAGAAAAGGAACAGAGTAATTCAGTGAAATGCCATTCATCGTCATATACAACCAACATAAAAAATAGATAATATTTAAGATGTAGTTTGCTCCTCTTCTAATGATTACTGATGCCAGTGCTATTCTCCATGTTGCGCATAAGAGAAAGTCTCTGAAGCTCTTTCTGTTTTGATAAAAGAATAAATTCAGGCTGTGCACTCAGTCTTTCTCCTAGTATCTGAAGACAGTGTTTTTGCTCACACTGTTAATAATGTGTCTCCTACCTGAGGAGCAGAGGTGAACAACTGACCTCAGCTTTTCTTGTACAGTGAAACTTCTTAATGAGTACAGCATGAATGTTTACTCTTACTTTGATATCCCATTTTGAGTAAGGTGTGATAGCATGGACTACCACAAGCATTGCATCCCATCCCATTTGTGTATAATTCACAGGGCCTGATATTAACCAAAAGCTTGCAATCACAATTGAAGAGTTATTTCAAAGACGTTATGCCTGGATGTGAAAGCAGCACTTGGCTTTATCCTTAAGAATGAGCTATACATCCAGATTCCAGAGTAAGAAATGTATCTCTTCACAGTTCTGTCATTAACTAAGTGTGTTCCAACTTTAGCCATATGGTTGGTAATTAGAATAACAGATGAAGTACAAGAAATATGTTCCTTTTAAAGTGGACAAATTTGTAGCTCTTGTGCAGGTAAAATTACTCCTGTAGTTCAGTGCTTCTATAAACAGTGTCTTAATTATGTCTGCAACTAATGCAATCAGCAGTTCCACGCTGATAGCTATGAGCAGTTTTGTCTATTAATCCGGTTAGGAAGGAAGAAGGGATGATGGAGCTGGTCATCTCCAACACCATCTGTGAGTTACGGAAAGGAGAGAAATGTACCACTTTCTGAAGTGCTGTCTGTGGCATCGTTAGCCAATGAGCAGTGAATGCATATTATAACATTCAGAGTGAAGCTAATTAATATTAACAAGATATCTGTACGCGTGTGACTTTCTTTGAGTGTTCCCTACTCTACAGAGAGTTTTTTTTACTGCAAAGGAAATGTGTAACTATCTTGTGAGAGCGAGCAGACAGCTGGGAAATGGACAGTGGGCATGCAGCTCTTCCCACAGGTCGGCAGGGGTTTGCTCTTGGTTAGCAGTAAAAGTCAGTCTTTGCTAACTTTTGCAAGGTGAGGGTAACATTCTAGCGGGCTCTCTGAAAGCTTGAAAGTGTTGTTGTCCTCCTGGACTGCCTTCACACGAAGGCACAAGAATGAACAGGAAGCTGCTAGAAAAGTTGGAAACCAGAGTAAACTCTGATGGAAAACAAATTAGCTATCTGCTTTCAGTGTTGTCTTCCAGCTGATAAACAGAGCCCAACCTCCAAGGCTGTCAGTCCTGTGCTTTCTGGACTTTTTAGCTTTAAAGATGCTTTGGAATTTCAGAGAGTGTATCCTTCACTACAGGGAAGCCAGCTGTAATTCTGAGGTAAAGCAGAATCAGGTGATAAACAGACCATGATTTTTTTAATTTTGTGATATTTGGATTTTTATTTAAG
Source organism: Tetrao urogallus (assembly GCF_951394365.1). Lineage (NCBI taxonomy): Eukaryota > Metazoa > Chordata > Aves > Galliformes > Phasianidae > Tetrao > Tetrao urogallus. The sequence goes on along the minus strand of NC_136825.1, from coordinate 11,757,935 downwards.
TTCACACTATACTAATGAAATGATTTGGAAGAGATCTGTGCTGTAAACCAATCTTTGCTTTTGTATGTGTCGTTCCTGTTGAAATCAATATGTTTAAGAGAAGGTTGCTTTGTTGTTGTTGAAGCAGTTCTTCTGAGTGACTACAAACTTAGCTTAAAAAGCACCACCAGATTACTGAGTTTCATAGAATGAAGAGATCTTTTCTGATAAAATATAATCTTCTTGTATTTTGGGTGGGAGGAATAGACAACTTTTTAGGTGAGCAGGAACTGTGCTGACTTTCGGGAGGCATCCATTACAGGTAAGTAGACTTTCTCTAACTCATGCCAGTGTGAGGCTGTTCCACTATTTAATCAAGAAACAGCAACTGGGTAAAGTGAGTTCCTCTGATAAAACTAGAAAACCTGCTTTGTTGTTCTGCAGGAAAACTTAAGGTTTTTTTGTTTTTTTTTTAATCTAAGGGGCTGAAAAGCATAGAAAATCTTTGTAGCATTGCTCCTGTGTTGCTGAAAATCTCAAGGATTTATCTTTGCTTGCCAGGATCTTCTGAGTGTTGCCCTGCTGTTATGGTTGCTGCATCACTGACTTGGCTGATGGAGTTGAGAACTGACTTAGAAATGCAAAGGAGCTCCAATAAGCTGTGAACAGAAGGATCTTTAACGAGCACCTTGGAGGATAAAATCTGAATTTGAATTGATCTTAAGGTGAAGAATTAGGATCATATAACCAATGTGGGTAAGTGCAAAGAAAGAAATGTCAGATAATATTTGGCATGATAGTTGGTCAGCAAAAACAGATTCTGGTGGCTATATTGTGTTGTAAAGCAAATGTACAGAATGTGTGCCAACAGTGCAGTGTTGCTAGGAAAAAAAAAAGCAATTTTAATTTGGGAGATTATTCAACATGAAGGAAGATATTTTTCTGTCTTGGGATTTGGATCCTTCATGTAGAATATCAGCTTGCAGTCTTGAGCTTCACCTGTTAGAACAGACACGAAGTAGTGACAGAAATTAAAAAGAAGAAAAAAAAAAAAAAAAAAGGCAAAAAAAGTGGAAATGAGGAGTTCGGCAAATCTAAACTTTGAGGAAAGCTTGAAAAAATTAATTTACCCTAAGAAAAAAGAAAAATAAGACAAAAGGAGACCACAATAGCAACTATCTAGTCTGTAAAAGATGCTTTAAAGAATTTTATATTTTTTTTTGTCCTATATTCTCTGTGGGTAGAACAAGAATGATCAGCTTTAATTGTAGGAAAGAAGATACAATGCAGGTATGAAGAAACCTTCTTCTGTGAAAGTAATGGAGCAGTATAAACAGCACATATAATACCGTGTGCTATCCTTAGAGATTTTCTTAAAAGGGTACAAGGGAAACATCTGTTAAAGGTTCCTGTGGATGTTCTTGACTTTTTGTGGTAGCACAAGGAGTGGAGCAGATGCTTTATCAAGACCTTCAGACCATCTCCGTGGTTTTTACTGTGGACAGTGGCCTCATTTTTACTGAATTTTGATTACTATGATACAAAATTGAAGTATTTCAACCGAATTCTTCCAAAGGCTGTAGTAAGATCTCAGTGAAAAGCATGGTGGATATTTCAGGAAATTCTACTGAGGTGCAGTAGCAGAGCTATCTCTCTCCTAACAAAGCAGGGGTATTGCTGTGGCCCTTTCAGCTTCTTCCCTCCTACTGTAGGATAGAACAATTGAAAAATGAACAATGGAAACAAACAAAAACATCAAGCCTCAAATCAGTATGGAAAATAGACTTTATTTTAAATGAAAAAATTATTTTTTTAACATAAAAAGAGACTATAGATAATTGGTCTGATTTTTATTTGATTCATTAATAACATCAGTGCTGGTGATAAAATTCTTTCTGATTATGGTGTAGGGATGTAGTCACATTCAAGTGGTAGTACAACTTCATATACCATCTAACACAGATGTTCCAATCTGTCAGTGTGGCTCCTTTTTTTTTTCTGTTTTGTTTTTTTTGGAGTGTTGTTTTTGTTGTATATATTCATTCAACAAAAGATGTTTGTCCTAGAAGTTCCTCCCTTTTTCCTGTTTGCTCCCAAAGTACTTGCAACAGAGGCTGCAGCCCTAAGTCTGGCTTTGTAACAGTCATGTGGAGTTTGTGAACTTGGGCACAAACTCACAATGCTGTTTCGTAGTGCATTAGTTTCTTAGCATTCTTTCTCAACTGTTGAGAAGCTGATTGTTTTCACTAGCTGAAAGTGACTGCTTATAACAGAGAAATAAAATAAGACCAACCATGAGCTGCAAGAATCCTGTCTGTACTGTGTGGGCTTTTCTAACACAAGTAAGGTTTTTTATCAGAGCTGATGTATTATGCCTTTATAGTTAACACTGGAATGTTTGGAGTAGAGAGCTGTTAAAGAGGCTTGAAATGAGCTTCTGTAAGAGCAGAGTTTGATTGAAAAGGTACAGAATAATGAAATCTGCCTAAGCAATGAATTATGGGTCACACTGTATTATCAAGAGAAGAGAATTAGTACAGCTCAGAAGAAAAGTGAGTGCACAGTGTGACAATAGCCCGGGGCATGTCTAAGAGGAACTGGTAAAATGAGATTATTTGCAATGCACAGTGTGGACACAATAAACACTAATGGGCTTAAAACAGCAGAAAGGAAACAGGTGTAAATAGCAGGAAGAAAAGTCATGATAAAACACCAGCCAGGCACTTGCATAGCTGCTGTTCATCATGCTTGACATCCATTAGTTAAGAAATATAGTATGGATTTTAAAAAGATCTGCAAACATCATTATACAGGGCTATATTCATTGGGCTGCTTCCTGTCTGTTACTGCATAGAGCAAGTGATCAGGTGGCCTCCTTGGTCACTAGAGCAAGATGGTGTTGCCTAGTTTAAGGAAGACAAAACCCAAAGCAGAACAGGGTTTTGTCTTTTTTGCGTTGTGGAGTTTAACCATGCTGTTATGTATCTAAAGGAAGGACTAAGCAATGAAAGATCTTTAATTCCCATTGTTGGGTCAGCCAGTATACCTTACCATATATGAACCTTTGGAAATATTTAATTAAGAAAAAAAATCACTTTGAAGTGAGAGCACCCTACACATGCATTGTGTGCTTTATTTTGGTGGACTCGCATCCTGATATGGGTGTCTGCTGTCTGTGATGGTTGCATGTATCTCCAAGGCTTGCTCTTGAACTAAGGTCCAGCTAGGCAGGATTCACTTTGATCTCAGACTTGCATTTTCTCCTATGCAAAAAGCTGCAGAAGTGCATTTTTGTGAGTATGTGTATGTATATATACGTGTGTGTGTGTGTGTGTGTGTGTATGTATAAAATAGTAGATAATACTCACTGTTGCCAGCTTGAGCACTTCTATTTCTCTACTGGTAAACTTTCAACCTGGAAGTGACAACTGCCTAAGGCATGTCTTTCCACTGTTCTGGGAAAAGGAAGAAAGGTTGTTTGTGGGAAGGATCTGAGAGATTTTTTTAAGGTTGAAATAGAAAAAAAAATAGAAAACAAAGTTGATACATTCTTGCTGCTAACCAGAGGTGCATGGAATGATACAAAAATAATCCTAAGAAAAGGACACTTTTGACTACAGGGATGCTCTGAGAAGCTTGATTTATTTTTTATTTTTATTTTTTTAATTTATTTTTTTTTCCCCTATATTTCTTTGTTAGGCTGAGTTCAATATTGAGTTCAATAGGGATTTCATACTAATAGAAATGGTGTGACAAGAATGACATATTTTCTATCAGAGCAACTCTGCTGACATTACACTTATGAAAATGGGATCTAAATGACTAGGGCTAGAAGGTTTTTATCAGACCTTAAAAAAAAGCAACGAAATAAAAACAAACAACAAACTCTCCTTTACAGTCATTGCATTTCAGTTTTCATTCTTGCAGAATTGCTGCTCCAAGTTTATATTCACTCGTTTCAAGACCTTGATGCTATTGATATTTTAATTCCTTAAAACTGAAGTTCATGGATTTGAGGCAGTCCTTTTCAAGTTTTGCTGTTGTTTTACCTTTGAACCAGAGGGGACTGATGGTTCAGATTTATTTCAGGAGTTCTTAGTAGTGTAATTTGTAGTTATGTTTGGATAAAGAATATGTATTGTGTTTTTTCATCCTATAATGAGTTTTACATTTCTTGGTTTAAAAAGAAGGTGACTTTGTTTCCACAGTTCCTATTTATGCCTTAGCTTGTCTATAGGGTAACTCTGTGTCCTTTTCATGCCTGTGTCTTTTGTAATTAATAGGAAAAACTCAGCAGGACACTGAGTTAGCTTTGCTTAAGCAGGAAGTTGCTGGGCTGCTTGCATCAGTCAGAGAGGAGATGCTTGTGTCAAATGAGCATGTCAGAAAGCTGAGGAGATGTTCTGTGGTGTTGGTGTAAGAAGTTGTTTGTGCTGAATATATTGCAAATGGGTTTGGAAACAGGCACCACTAGAAGCTGTGCAGCTTGCTGTGCTGTTCCATTTGGGGAGCTCTCAAATTCTGAGCCTGCCCTTCAGTGCATTCCTGACTGCTGTAGTAGTATTGAGCTCTGCTCCTCTTGCTTTCCACAAAATTTATGTTAGGTCTTTGGATGTTTTTCCAGTTAAGTTAAGCAACTGCCAAAGAGAAACGAGTCCTTCATAATTTTCTGGTTCATGGACCGCTCTGTTACAATACACAAATTAGCTGTATGCTGTGCTGCAGCGACTCACTCCAGGTACTTCTAACATTGAACAAGTTGCATTATATGACACAATATCTAGAGCTTAATGTTTTTTTTCCTCTAAAGTTTGCTCCAGCCTCTGTTGTATTCGTTCTTCTTGATGCGAAAATTAAATGTGGTGATGTGATGTGTGGGTTTGTGCTTTGTTTTTTGTTCTCTGGTGATTTTTACTTGAGAAGCTCTTTAAAACAGCTGACAATCACTGCAGATTGCATATGCAGGGCATGCCCCAGCCCCTAACTTCTTAAATTTGAACTCTTTTAGGGTGTGTTTATCCTTATTTTACTAGGCTAAAATTGCTTGCTAGACATTGGTCCAAATCAATTAAGAAGCTGATTTATTTATTTTAGAGCTCATAAACACGATTTAAGATAATGACTGTCTAGACCTTATTTCTACACTCAGCACTACTGAATTATTCTATCCCTCTAGCCAAAGGTTTTCAAGATGGAGCAGAAGAGTAGAGTATAGTTTATATGTTTTCCTGAGGTAAATTCAGATGTTTCTGTCAATTCTTGCTTCCAAGATTTTACAAGGTCTGTAAATTAAGTGCTATAGATGGAGTTGTTGCCTGCCTGCTTTTGACAAGGAAGTCAAAGTTGATGGACATCGATTTGCCACTGGGAACTAAAACCATTAATTGAAGCTGTGGTGACTAATCCATTACTTTGCTCTGCTTCGTGAATCCCGACCTAACAGTTGTTGCTACAATCAAAAATTCATTCATGCAAATGCACCTATTGTGATCAAAGGAATCAATTTTTCACTAGCCCTATAGTTGGCAGGCTCAGGGTTATAGAAACCAACCCACATATTGCTGAATTGCCAAAATGAACTGGCTGCTCCCAGGGGTTTGTGCGTGCGTGCACACATGAGCTGGGGAGATAGGGTGCCAAAGCAAATGAGAGTGAAATGTACCACCTCTATCATGGCATGAAACAAGATGTTATATAGATCTTCAAAAGGAGCACATAGGGATTGCTTGTGGTGGGCTGGTTTTTGGTTTTGTTTTGTTTTGTTTCCTGGATTTATCTAGTTTGTAGATGCTCAGAATCTGCAGATACAGTAGAAGCTGCAGTGGAAATAGAAGAGTAGTCCAATGAGATTTATTTACTTTGTTCTTACAAACTTGAGCTCTGGAAACTTGGGTTCTTTGTCAGGCTTTTTCCATCTGTGATGACTTCTGGTGGAAGGAAAGAGCATTTACTCCGAAAAGGTTTTGATAAGGAGCTTTTAATTCGTATGAAGTACAGGAAAACACTGATGGAAGCCTCTTAAACACGCATGCTTCTGTGAGCTGATATTTGGGTAATGGTTTGAGCATCCCAGTAATAAATTGCTTTATCACTAACCAATAGTGCTTGTGTTGATGAAAGTCATAAATGTTTGCTATGTCAGGTTCACGCTGGCCTAATGGGTAATAGCAAATAGCCTTAGTTCCTGTAAATGTGCAACTTTAATGCTACATTAGCAGGCAGTTCATGAGATTGTTTATGTTCTATTGCTGCCTTTTATTAGCCCATGTACTGATATATTATCTCAAAGGCTTGTTTTATTTTGAGATGTTAGAAGCTGCAGGTTTTTGTGACTTTCATGTGTTGTTTGTTTTTTAAGTCCATGCGAGTAAAAAATACAAAGGCAAAGTATTAAGAGGTTGCTGCTGCTTGGAGTGGAGGAGTGGCTTGATTTTTAGGAGCAACTGTTTAGGGGTAAAATATACTTCATGTGTTCAGTGGTAATGGTATATATTGGGTTGGAAGGGACCTTTAAGATCATCTAGTTCCAACTCCCCTGCTTTGACCAGGGTGCTTCAAGCCTTCTCCAGCTTGGCCTTGAATGCTTCCAGGCAGGGGGCATCCACAACCTCACTGGGCAACCTGTTCCAGTGTCTCACCCTCACAGTAAAGAATTTCTTTATGATATCTGGTCTGAATCTAGCCTCTTCCAGTCTAAAACCATTTCCCTCAACCTGTTGCTACCCGCCCTTATAAAAACTCCCTCCTAGCTTTCCTGTAGGCCCTCTTCGGATACTGGAAGGCTGCTGTAGGGTCTTCCCAGAGCCCCAGCTCTCTCAGCCTATCCTCATAGGTGAGGCGCTCCAGTCCCCTGATCATCTTCATGGCCCTCCTCCGGACCTGCTCCAACAACCCTGTGTCCTCCTTGTGTTGGGAGCTTCAGAACTGGACACGGTATTCCAGGTGGGGTGTCATGAGAGCAGAGCAGAGGGTCAGCATCACCTCCCTCAACTTGCTGGTCACGCTTCTCCTGATGCAGCCATTCCTGAAATTTCTCAGATTTTCTTCTCATTAAAAGACAGGCCCTCTATCCTTAAGTTTGATAATTGAGGCTAGAAAAGTGCCATAAAATATCTAGGCTGGCATAAGTGTCCCACTTATAGTAGAGGCTACCTTGGTAATGGAGCAGGATCTCAGGTAAATTTTTAAGCTTTGTAATAATTAATATAGATAAAATAAAGTTACATGTCTTTGGTTGGGAACAACAAAGTGTTAAATATGAAGCTGACGGCAGCTTGTTCTTAATTTCACATCATTCTTTCCAGAAGAAATAGCTAATCCTTTTGTACTGTTAATTAGCAAAGCAATATTAGTTTGCTGAACTGAGACCACAGTTCTCATTTAATAGTCTTCGCTATAAAGTATACATAACTGCTTATCATTGCTCATATATATGTGTGTGCATGCTAGCTAAAGGAGAGGAAAACGTATCTTCTGTACAAAAAGTCACTGTAACATGTTAAATAACTGTTCAAATCATTCTCATATTCGTGATTTTTGTGCGCATAAGTGTGAAATATTCAGAGAGATTTGTTTGTTTTAAGACACCAGTGTTTAACCTTGTGAGAGTCGGTTGCAAGGGCTTTCTGCCTTTAGCTGACTTGGAGAGGGCTGCTTTGCTTCTCATTTGGCTTTGTCAGTTTGCAGCACTGTGCTGGTTTAATATTAGCATCAGGAATGTCATATCTATGGGTTTTTTGTTTTCTGAACAACGTTGAATACATTTACTTTGAAGTCTTGGATGTTACTTGGAGTAGAAGAAGTGTCATTTTTATTCAGATGGTTCTGGGATTCCAAAGATTCAAAAAACAAAACAAATAAAAACAACAAAAAACTCTTCAACCCAACAATATATTACATAGATGCTGAAAGTAAGCCAAAACAGGCAAATAGTATCTTAGCTCTTCAGCTTTCATTCTGATTTCAGCAATACCCAGTGCGCAAGTTCTGGCACCTGCCCTGGCTCTGTGGAACCCCAGGGCTTTGCGTCACTGTGGAACAGTTGCTTGCTAGCTCTGCTCTGCTGCCTGCTTGCAGCTGGATCATATGTCCTCCTGGCACAAGGACACCTCCCAGCTTTCTGAGGGATAAAAGAGCTAAATGAAGGAAGTTTCTTTGCTGTGCTGTCAGGCTGATGTTCCAATCTTTATGGGTAAAATAAGGGATGTTAGATTTGTGCAGGAATTTGCTTGCCCCCTGAGGTCTCTGACTTGCTCCAAACAACTATTTGTTTTCAAAGGCATTTTACAGACATTTCACATGTGTACAATTCACATATGCATGAGGAAATGAATTGCAAATACTCTTCTGCCTGATAGGAAACTTGATCTAAGAATGTGTATGTGTAAGTATGGTCTATTGCTGGTGAGTTTGACTGCTGAAAATTGTAATCAGTAAATCCTTTGCAGGAAGTTCTTTGGAAGAGCTGGTGCACTTTTTGGTGTTAATTCTAATGTCAATACTTTTAAAAAGCATCATCATGTGAATATGGGGAAAACAGTCTCTTTGGAGGGATTTTTCCTGGCTAAGATATGATTTAAGAGAAAAACATAAATTTGGAAGGTCAGGAGTTTTAGTAGGTGTTTATTCTTGAAATTCTTCTTCTTTGACATATGTCAGTAAGAAAAGGGCTTGGCGTCCCAACTCTAAGAACTTATGCTACTGGCATCAAGAGCTGCTCTTCCTCATCCGGGTTATTGCTTGGGTTTTGTGTTTTTTTTTTTTTTAGGCACTGCAACAATGTGATTGTAGATGGTTGAATGCCAAAGATCTAGGTTTGTAAGGTGAGGTTGCTACGACAATCAATCTCTGCACGTATTAATGATTTTTGAATTCTTATTGAAATTAGAGCATTTTTAATAAAACCCTTGCAATTCATTTATGTAGTGAATTTCAAAAGGAAGTTTTGTAAATGCTATCTGACTTACTGTCTTCCTTCTCTAATATTTCTACTGTGTTTGCAGTAAAAGCTATTTAGTGCTTTCCAGGAACTTTAGCACCTGGCTTTCTTCCAGTGTGTTTTTCATAACCAATGTTCTGGAATAGGTGGTGATTATGTATCTGTATAAGTGATTAAACACATTCTCATTACAAGTGAAGATTAACAGGGTTTTTCCTTATGGCCCAGCACGAGTTCCTCATCAGTGTTCTTTAATAACTTATCTATTTCTCCTTCTCTTCCATTTCATTTCTGCTCGGGACATTTTCTGACTCTGCTGTCCACGTTAATCTTCAGTAGTGCCTGAGGGATTTTGCTTGTCTCCTTTGGCATAATCCTAAATTAGCTCCGTTCACATTTCTTCAGTATATGGCTCTGTATTTAATAGGACAATCTCTGTTCTTTTTTTGGATAATTAGTATTCCGGTCTTTTCTGAGACTGGTGATTTCAAGTCAGAACGTTTGCTGGCATTATATTAGTTTTTACTTCCTCACGACTAATACACAGACCACTTTGTCAGCAAAGCCAGTAGTTTGACTGTTCCTCTTGTAGTGGCAGATGGCCTGGTAGATAGGAGTGTTAAGTTCCATTTTCTTCTGAACAAAACAAATCCTTCAATTCCCATATCGGTGTTGGGCCCCTTCCACATTTTATCCGGGTTGGGCAGATATAACTTTCTAAAGATATTTCAGTGGAGCTTTTACTCATTTGTTTTGGTTTTGCTTTTTTTTTTTTTTTTTTTTTTTTTTTTTTTAATTCCTAAAGACCCCTCGAATATCGAGATGATAATGGCTGCTTAGCCCATTTTAAAGTATGGAGATGGTTTTGGAATTATGATGTCATTTCCAAAATGTTGTAGGTGTGTTCAGGATTTGAAAGTCCTAGATGTAGAATGGGAAAATCTCAGGGGATTTGGTTAAAAGTAGCAACATTAGAAAGGAAGTTTCAGAGGTCCTAAGCAGTGTGCTGAGACAGCAGGTTAGAAGAATCAGCAGCTGTAATTGCATCCCTTATCGCAATGGATGGCTCCATAGAGCTACTACAATCTATGCAGCTGCAGCACCCCTCCGTTTGTGCGTGAGTGCCATAGCTCTAGTCGATTGTACCAGTCATCTCAGTGCAAATTAAAACATTGGCCACCTTGAATGAAGCTCCTTCCAGTGAGAAGGAAATGAATATATTACAGATGGCAAGGGGAATACAGAATGGAAGCAGGATGTGGGGGGAGGCACCTATGCAGACCCATGGCTGTATTATTGTCCTTAATGCTCAGTGATTGTTGAGGAATCTCTTCAGCCTTAGTAATTCTTTAATGTTTTTACATCTCTGTGCAAAGCTGAACTTCATGTGCTGCTTTCCAATTTGGACATTACTGTGCTTTGCACTAGATGACTTTTTCCAATTTCTGATCTCTTCTGCTTCTTACTACTCTAGTGCTCTTCCAATATTCCCGTTCAGGAATCTGAAGTGTCTTGCATGTTCTGTGATGATCTTCCTGTTGAATTATTGGTTTCCCTTACTTTACCCTTCACCCAAGACTCTGTTTCCATAGGGTTTTTTCTTTTTAGTTCTTCTTCTCCAAAAAGACAGAATTAGTTTCTAAAAAACTAAGAGCTGTTTATTCTTATGTACTGCTAATCAACATTGAGCCCAACAAAAAAATTATGAAGATATGTTTATGTATTACTTACATATACACAAGCACTATGTACTGTGGTTGTAAGATAGTACGTATTTTTTTTTATTCCACTCGAATCAGGATAGCCATTCAGATAACAAGGATTGAACAATGAGTTGCTTTAATTTCCAGACTGCAGAACTCTTTGGCAAGTTGGCAGTTTTTGTACTGCATTTTTTTTCCTCATAATGAATGAGATCTAGGAATACCAACTATGTAACCCATTAGAAAAGAATTCCCTGTGATCTGTATGAAGTTCACTGACTGGAGAGCAGCTAGGATTCAAGTAGCTTTCAAAAACACAAGGAATTCTATTCCTGTAGGGAAAAAAAGGGGGGGGGGGGGGGGGGGGAAGAAATCTCACAGCTCAGGGTAGGACTTGGGCGTGATGTTTCAGCACATAAATGGTAAAATCAGTGAAGTATTGATTTCAAGAATAGGGCTCATAATGGAAATTATGAGTAACAGGCTCTTGTGTGTGTGGTACTTAGGAACCACAATTATAAGTTAAAGCATTTAGTAGAAAACTGCTGTCCAGCTGGTTGGAATAATCCACAGTGCAAAGGGGTGAAGTCTGTCAGCTTCAAGAGATGTTGAAAGAGATATTAAATGAAATTCAATTACCTAAAGCTTTTATGTGTCACAGAGGATTTAGAGACATATCTAAGATATAAGCCTTGCACCATGTGTGATCTGTAACTAAAATCCACATTTGCTGCATTCAAGCCTCCTTGCAGCATCCAAGAGAAACAAATGGAGGACTGTCCTTACAAATCATTTACCTGCAACAATGCTGAGAGTAAGGACCTGAAGATTATTCTGTACCATGTTTTTCTCAGCTCACACAGATCTGCCTAATCATTCAACTTCTTTGAGTTAACTCTCATTTCCTTTTAACTGTTTCTCCGAGTGCTTGCTTCAAACAAACTTCAAACACTCAGACCTCCTAATAAAATCTTCGCCTTTAATAGAATTCATTCAGACTCAAACACTGCCTAAGCTTGTTTTCCAAGTGGCATGTTGAAGAGCCCAAGATTCTTCCCTTATTTCACAGATGTGCTGAAGTACAAAGAGCTGCACAATCGTCAAGCCTACTGTAGGTAGGTGAAGTTAATTAACACTCCATATTGTTATCTGACACATGTTGTGGCTATCAAGGATTCTGGTTATCGAACCTTGCCAACTGGGAGCAAAATAAGATATTTTTGTTTTCAGTTGTTTAGAAACTGGCTAGATTTTTATTTTTCAAAGTGAAAGCATCTATGCATATGCTCCAGGAGAATTCTTTGCTTGTTCTGGAAAGATGCAGAATAGATGACATGATGGTTTTCAAGAATACAGGAATATGCTGGTTTTTTCCTACACTGAATGGGAATTATTTCTCTTTTTGAAAACCTCTGCTACATACTTTGAAGCAGATGCTTGACTTGGGTAGCAATTCTTGGTTGTGTTGGACACCTGTGTTAAACTGAAAACCACCCCCAGTCTAACCAAATTGCAAGCTAAGTGTAAAGGAAGGTAGAGTAATTGCATTTTGAAGATACTTGCACTTTCTTAACAATTGCAGTTGTACTGTGCAGATGAGATGCTGGGGGATCTTTTGTAATTTGCTCATGTTTCATTTCACAGAAGAGATGGAAACAGACGCTGCAGGTAAGCTGGGCTAGCTGAAATGCAGGTTTCTCTTGCCATGTCTCTTTTTTTCTGCGTGGGAAATTGGAGTGATCAGGACTAAAGGAACTGATGGTTGGAAGTCCTAGGCCATGGGCTAGTCCTCGTGTACAAACTAAACTGCTGAGACACGTTAGATGTGTTTGTTCTCTACATGCTTTGTATGCCCATGTTCTCTTGTGTGGGATTTCATGGGCAGCAGCTACAAACACAGAGGAACCTGTAGTAGCTGTTCTGAACTGCTTTACTGTGTTCATCTATCAGCACTTTTGTAAAGTTCCATCAGCTTCAGTAGGCTGTCCCCTGAGAACGAACAACTTCCTAATGCAACAATGAATACTTGTTTATTTAGCGTTATTTTAAGCTTGTTTCTCTCATTCATGGAGTAAGAGAACATCTTTAGAAAACAAAATCTAATTAATCTAAGTGTATTGGATGCCTGTTAAAATTTGCCTGTCCTAGAATGTCCATTTATCATGATTATGACTGAACAACCAAATTGAGAAAGGTGCTGCTTCTTCATTTGATGCAAAATGATGATTTATTACCCTGTTTTTTTGGTAATGGTTAAATCTAATGGACATTTCTGCATGACAAATCATTCATTTTCAGAGTAAAATTAGACATGTTATTCTTCTGTGTAGAACACAGCACAGCAATTTGTGGAATGTAGGAATCTTCTGTAATTAAATAATTGCCACAGCATTAACTGCGTATATCGATTTAAATAACACAGGTACATATTAATACTTTACAAACAGGAGCTTATATCATATTAAAATCATGCTATCTGAGGAAGTCAAAATATTTACAAGTTACACTTTTCTTCACCCTCATAAATCCCTTTCACACATCTGAAAAACACTTATGATGATGAATAATCCTTCTCTGCATTCATTGTATGTACGTAATAGGAGTAGCATAAATGTTAACAAGGTACAATTACACCTTAGGGAAAAACTGATAGGAAATGTACTCAAGGGAAGGTCCTACATTCTCTTTATGCTATGTGTTCCATCTTTAATTAGTTGATTCTATCATTAGTGATAGTACTCCCCAACTGAGAACATTCATGGATTGATGTTTGGTCTATTAACTGAGCCTGATATATAAGCTTTGTTTTCTAAAATGCTGTGGACTGAAGATTTGCAAGGCATACAAATGCTTTGACATCTGTAATAAAATATATTAAAAAAAAAAAAAAAAGAAACTTTTTTTTTAATATATATATAAAGAGGGATATTACTACGGAACATTTGCTTCCAGGCAGCTCTTTATAAAGATCCTTCTGAGTAATCCCTCAGTACACTCAGCTGCCAGGTTAGGGTCTTGATGCTACTCTTCTGTTATAGGAACAGAAGCTCTGTGGATTTCCTAAAGGAGAATCACTCTTCAGATGCTGTGACTCTAATAGGAAAAGATGTAAATTCTGTCATAGATTTCTGTGAAAGTCTGGCTGCTTTATTATTCAAACATTGTTGAAGAAACATATGTTTTAATCTATTTCTAGGCTTTTCTAGTCATCAGGAAAACTTCAGACAGACGGCGTTCTAATTAAACCATTTGCTATAAACTGAGACAGTTAATCCTGTGGTTGTGGGATTAGGCATTTGTGTTAGAACTGGGGTTTATTTAAGACCTTGTGCTTCAGATGTTCATGCTCTGGCTTGGCTCCTCCTCATGCATAAAGGCATTTGTTGTTAGTAGCAGCACTGTACAGTTATGTTATCAAAAAGCCAGCCTCAGGGGCAGGGCAAAGAAAACACCTGAAAAGTGGGTCTGGGATGTAGAGTTTCTCTTTATGGGCTTGGACAGTGAGAATATAGAAATTGGAGTAAGTTCTGAATGAGATGAGGTCCAGAGATTTGGTGATGTACCGTCCTGGCAAAGATAATGCTGGTACAGTACTAAGACTGAGAGAAAGAAAGGACAAAGGAAAGACGTGGAAGAGAAAGCAAATGGGAAATGTACAGTTTAGTTGGTCCCAACATTCACAGATTGTGCAGGGAGAAAAATCTGTCTGACTGGGGTTGCTGTTGTGGGAGTTTTTCAGCACCTGTGGACACTCTGATGTAACTTTCTAGTAAATATGTTATTGCCTGCCACTGGTAACTAGGATTGCTGTGCTCTATGATGAGCTGTTGCATTTTAAAGCAATTTAAAAATCCTTGCCAATTTTAAAAAGAAAATTGCTGTTATTTAGCTATTCTTAATGTGCATTTCCTAATCAAACAACTCTTGAGAAACATATCATTGACCTCAACAGAGTTTACTTGTGACAGGTGATTGAACTTCTAGGCAAAATGTGGAATGTAACAGTATTAATAAAGAAAAGAATCTATACCTTGTGACAGATCGCTGAGCAAACATGGTGCTAGGAGAGATTTGGAAGCCTTGACACAATCTTTGTGGCAACAATCAAATGCTTGTATAACTTTATATTTTGGGGTCGTCATGTGAGTGGCTAATGGATTCATTTTGCTTTACATCTTACTGCCCGTGGGTTCTTCTCTTATCACGTGCGTGTAGAAGTTTTCTGTAATGGTTCTGTGTCATGGTGGTGGGAGTGAGCACCCTAGTACAGACAGGTCTGTCATTACGTTAGCGAAAGTTTGTTCCTTTTAAACTGAAGATAAGCTCTGTTTATGTCCACAATATTTACGTATGTATGTAACCACATTTGGGATGACGTCTCAGCATTTGCTTTATTTCTACCCTTCACTCAGTTCTAGCTGTTTTTCTTAACAAATGCCCTGTTTTGAACTGAACTATTCATCAGAGCATTTAAAACTTTTCAGGACGAGATCATCTCTTGCTTGTCTGTGAAGTGCTGAGTTCGGTAGGTAGTGCTGAGGAGTGGTAGGCAGTCTGTTCACTTTCTGTTTGCTTTTACTGGAGTAACGAAAGGCGTGGAGTTCTCAATGGCTGCTGGACTACATCTGCTGCTGTTCTAAAGATGTTTGTTTTTTTTTTAACTTTCTCCTTTCCTGTTTGAACTGATCTGGTACATGTTTGCTGTGCTTATACAGATTGTTCAGATTAGAGTTTGAACGTCTTGGCATGCTTTTATATAACGGGTGTTATTTGAAATAGGCATTTCAAGTAGGAATATTCTCTCAAGTGTACAAGAAACAACAGAAAAATTAGTCAGAAATCTTTCTGTAAGTATGTAATGCCCAAGAATCTTCCTTGTTCTTTAAGATCTCATAGTATTAACTTAGAAAAATTCTTCCTCCCTTAAGCAAGGAATAATTTGTCTATTTTCAGGAATTTACACCCTGTTTCCCCTTCTCTTAGCTCACCTTTGCCTTTAAATAACTCTTGCAAAATTTGAAGGGGGTGAAGCAGCACTTATCAGAATCTTGACAGGATGCTTCACTGCTCAGTAGAGTAATGCCCTGAAGGCATGTCTCATAATCCAAAATTTTGACATGCATTCTCAGGGCCCAGATTGAGGAAAACGTACTCAGTGTGATGGGTCTGTTTTTCTGCAGGTGGTCAAGCAAAGAAACTCGTCTGAAACCAGTGGTGTCAAAACTGAAACTATGAGTGAAAAATTAATCTGTGCTGTGTTTTAAAGCTGACGTAAGTATCTTGACACGTCAAAGTAGTCTTAACTTTTTTTTTTTTTTACTAAGCTTTGTTGTTTTAGTTGCTGGAACTTTACAGATGAGTATTATTACTATCACCTTTTTGTGAATGGGGAGCGGCGTCAGTCCTAAATGCAAATAGCTATAGACCATGCCTTGAAGAAGGCAGGGTTTTATTAGACACGCAGGATTTGAAGTGATACATTAAGAAGCTTATTGCAATTCTAAGCATTGTTCCCATTCTCATTTTATACAAATCTGCTTAATGAGCTGTTTCTTAATGTAGCTCCAAAAATTGGTGTTGGTGGTGTACACTTTGCAAGGCTAAGCTGTATCTGTCCCAAGTGGTTTGTTTCTTTATTTCATTCTCTCTCTGTTGAGTAGCTTTGCTGAAGATCTCTTTCTGTTCATCTGATTGACCCTACTTTTTCTTTTACCTGAATCAGTGGATAGAAACATTTAATTTTATGACTGATACGTGTTGGAGTTTCAAAATGGTTTTCATATTAAGTCACAAAATAAGAGGAAACTGTCTTCGTAATGACTTTCATGTGCTTTCTGAAGGCTGTCATGGGTCAGAAGTCAGGTTCATGGTTACAGGATGAGTGTTGTGTGATGGGATTAGAGTTAATGCATAGGGACTGGAAACACGATGCTACTAAAGGAAAAAATCCAATAGCTAATAGGTGAAAGCACTGTTAGGTCAGATTAGTCCATGGCATTCAGAGAGTTCATCCGCTATCTGTTATTAAAGCACATGTCCACAGTTCTTTGGACTCTTTCTTTCTAGAACTGATGCCTGCCATGAAGGGTGTTTGAAATCTGCAGATAAAAGTTGTTGCTGACATCTCCCCTGGGAGCTCGAAACAAGCCTGTGAGGAGGATTGATAAAAAAAACCTGCTGAGTTTAGGAAATTTTATAAATAAGCTAGCAAGCATTCAGTATGCTTGCTACAACTATTGAGTAGTTGTAAGTCTTGGGCACTTTTTTCTTCAAACCATAGTGTATTTGCACCCCCTCCTCCTTTTTTCCCTGTGCTCTCCCTTTCCCCAAAAATATTATCTGATAGCTGTTCATAAATTGTAACATCTGAACCTTCATGAAAAGAGTTAGGGTACGGGCAGATGTGATAACGAGCAGCCACGGCCAACAGCTCTTAACATGTATTAGAGTGAACATGGAAAGTCTCAGTCACAGCATGAAACTCCTCACATCGTCTTGATGGGCAGAGAATCCTCAAGCGCAGCCTTTACCTCTGCTATAGGGCTCTCTCCAGCTCTTCTGATCACAGTGTTCTATTCTAAAGAGGTTGGCATCTCTGTTGAGACTACTAAATGCTAAATATGAGAATCTGATTTGAAATATCTTTTTTTACCCTATTTTATGTATAATGATTTGGAATAAAAATCTGTAACCGTTTTACCATACTGAGTCGCTGCTGCTGGTGATGAGTTGTGTTTACAAATGACCATGCAACATGATGTGCATAAGCACTTCCCTTGGCTACCAATAATCTCATTGGACTGGTTTGATGCTGAAGTTTCTCACTGAATTGAGGTTGCAGTTGTTCACATGGGAGACATATAAAATGGGAGCTTTCTTCTTTATTGGCCTTTTCTGGAAAAACATCAACTTATGATAGATGTTTCATTCTTCAACTGTGTGGTTTAATAGAAATCAACGATAAGTTCATATCCTCAACTGGAACAAATAAATCAATTAACAGCAAAAAAAAAAAAAAAAAAAAAGCTTGTGGTACTAATAGGAATGGGAGAGTGGTTGGACTAGATGATCTTGCAGGTCGTTTCCAACCTTGTGATTCTGTGAAAGCGAAGTCAATATAAAGCATAAAACAGTGTTGGCCTGATTAAAATGTCCTTTGCACTTCAGAACTACTTACTGCCTAAATGCAGTGAATAGCAGTTCCTCATCCACCAGGATGGAGTGAGGAAATAAAAAGTGGGCTCCTTTCACCTGAAACAGTGAGTTTAGAAGAGTATCCCTGAGCACATGTGACTGCAGGAAGCTCTGGGTGTTGCCTTTCCGTAACTGTTCTGCCCTGATCCTGTTGGAGGAAATGTGAGGCTTTCCATATAGTGAAGCATTCCTGAACATTTTTCCTGGTATATCAGGCCTGAGAAAATTTTCATTAATTCCAGGCAGTCTGCATTTCCAAACCGCTATTTCTCCCCCTTCAGCACACACATACTGAAATGCAGTTCTTGCAACAAAAACTTGTTTAGGTCTTGGCTTCTCTGTACATTTTTTTATAATTGATTTGAGCAGTGATATAGGAGTTGGCACTACCTTGTGCCTCTCTGTATAAGGTATATAATATGCCTTTTGTTTCTGTTCTAACTCTTTAAGAAAACTTACCTTGTTCAGACCAATGTCTTTGGATTTTTTGTTAGATAAGAAAAATAAGGTAGGAAATAGGAAGCAAGGAAGTGATCACTTAGTTATGTTTAGTATCTACTGTATTATGGTAATAACAAAATAAATTTGAAAACTGCGGCCATACTACAATAAGACATTGTGCTTTCAATGCTTGCTGTTGTAATGTAACGTTTTTATCTTCGGTAGCTTCTTTTACATAAGACAGTGACTTCAGGTTAATATTTCCGCTGTTATTAGCAAAGAATATTGATTGAAGCAGGTATTTGATACTGGAATATTGATGTTAGATCATCCTAACGTTTCTTGCTTGAGTATCTGTCTAAATCGACTTATTTTCTGATTAGATTGCATTTGAATTCAGAATTTGAGACCTAGTGAACTTGCATATGATTTGAAGTCCTTAAAGTTCACGTGGATGGTTTTGATGGTGGTGCTAAGGTGTGTGACTATTGATTTATTTTTATTATTATTATGAAATGCCCACTGAAACTGCTTGGGTTTGAAGCAGGATTGACCCTTACTTTTCTAGTCTTCAAATTCACTTTGATAAATGATCTATGCCAGCAAGTATGATACTTCAAGGAAGTGTGTAAAACAAAAAATGAAATGGAACGCATGCAAGTAAAAACAAATGTCTTGCCTTTGCTGTTGTAAACTGAGAAGCCATGTTTTAGGCTATCTAGTTAGTGGAAGCAGTTTTTTCTTGTTTTTCTTCTGTTCTGAATGTGCCAATGCTTTCACATGGAACTCGTGTCTTCTGCGTTTTTTCACCAGAAACTGTATCCCAGGGCTTGTGTCTAAATGTTGTATGACCAGTAGAGCATGGGCCGGAACTCCTGTTGTCTGGCTATCAGCTGTTTAATCCCTAAGGAGCACGGTATGGTGGTGCGAATAAGCTCCCCTTTACAGATTCTTTTGCATTCTTTTGAGCATGTAGGCCTCATCTAAAATACAGAGACTTCATTTCTATTCTTAGTAATGCTTTTGTAGCTTCTAAAAGCTCTTCTTTGCCATTTATTAGATGTGAATTTTATGGGAAATCTTTTTCATATCTGATAAATGCAAATAAAATGTGGCGGGCAGTTCTGATTTAAAGTGAGTTTAATAATTAGCTTCTTCTAGTGAATCCTGTCAATGTGAAAATATATGCTCATTTCTGAGCCCTGCTGGCTCTGCCTGTGTTAGAGAGTATGAGATTTATTCCTGGTGTATCGCAAAGCATAAAACAGTGAGTGCCTTTGAGTTGTTGAAGAGCATCAGTTGTAATCCTAGATCATTTCAGTTTTTGCTTTTCTAAAAAGCACTTACACAGTCTAAAACTATTCTTTGATGTGAAACAACTAGAGGATGTTGTAAGGCTTGCAATACGGCTGTCCTCCAGCTCAGATTACAGTGGCAGCGTTAATGCACCCACAGATGTGTCCACAAGCTGTGGCAGGAGTACAGGGAAGCAGCTTGGAGTCCCCTGCTCTGCTGCTGTTATCTGCTTGGGCCAGCTTCCAGCCCAGCAAATGCAGCTCTGTGCAAACTTTGCACTCAACTGTGCAACGGGTAAGCATAGAAAATGGCAACACCAATCTTTGCAAAAAGTTTCTGAAAGTCACGAGTGCAAAGCTGTAGCATGTGTACTTCTCATTTGGCTTTTAAACCTAAAAGTAGATATTGAACAGATTTCTTTAAGTCACCAATGTATATTGTTTGTTGATATTTTTAATATTCATTGAAATGTGCCAATCACTGCTTCTTGGGGAGCCTTATTATCTTGTTTAATACGTTTACCTATGTATCCCATTGACTTCCTTCAGGGGTGACAACTCTATCAATATAATTGTATACTGCTGGATAGCACAGAAGGAAGTTTCAGTGGAATAAGACTTTCCTGGCAAGAGCAAGGCAATGTTGTTTGCTTAAAGAAATTAGTCTATTGACAGTGTTAGTTGTGTTTAAAGTAGATAGTTAGAGATGTCACTATTTGTGTAAAAATATTTTATAATTAATTGGAAATACACTTGAGGAAAGCCATGCCGATAGGATCATAACCATAAGATTGGTTTGTTTTACTGATTGTCACATTGTGTGTCTAATTGTTTGTTGAACTGGCATGGCTCACAGATGCATTTAATGAATCCCACTTGGATTGCCTTGGTTTGCATTGATCTTCCCTGAGACATAGGAGGACAAGATGCAAAGGCTGTGGTTTAATTAGACAACAGCTTTATTAATGTAGCTCATCTGGGAGCTATTCAGCAATAACTCATAAAGTACAGGTCATGGTGTCTTGAGTTACTTCTAGCTGTTGGAAGTTATCAGTTCACTTTCCAGGCTTTTGCTGGACATCCACTGCATCCTCCTTGTGTGAGGATTAAAGTATTAGGGTTTTTTTATGGGTTAGCATTGGACTAAAACTCAGTTCCCCAGCTTCCAGTTATTTTTCAGCCTGGAAACAAGCTCCCCATGGTAAGAATGATCTGCACTATGTAACTTGTACAAGGACAATTTATTGACTAGGTTATCTGCCCTGCCTACAGCTTTGGATTGTTGGTAGCTAATAGCTTTTATAAAGTGTGTTCCCCAAGTGGAAAGAATAACACTATTGCTCCAAAATTACTGAAATCAGATATCATTATGGTAAGTAGTGACAGACTTTTCTTGTTGCTTCTCCTATTGTAATTATATATCTTTTGGTTTTGTAATCCTCTAAAGGCTTGACGCAAGTGATCCGCTGCAGAATTTCAGACCACTTTATAGTCAGTACTGCAGAAAGAGTGTGTGTCTGTCACAAACTCCTGTGATATTCTCATAAGATTTCATAATTTCCACCTAGCTATCTAAATAATTCCTGTGTCGGGCTGCTTCTCACTGGTAGAAAACTTATAAAAGGCTCAACTGGCAGCAGCGCAAACCTCTTGTCATTTTTCTGCAGTGTAATGGAACTGGATTTGTGGGTCCTTAGTATCCAGCCGTAAGCACTCAGCACTTGTGCCACCGTGGAGAATTCTCTGCAATTCAGAAGGGAAGGATGAGAAGCAAGAGTATTCAGACAGCCCAGGACTTGGTTACTCTACTAGCTTAGCCGAAGCACTCCTTGCAACCAAGAAAAGCACTAAGCTTCAGGATTTAGGTGGAGATTTAAACTGACAGCACCTGGGACGTTTACTGCATGTATACTACTGATTTGTCCTTGCAGCAGGACTCCATGTCTTGGGTTGCGATTGGGCTTCACTGATGATGAGCGTAAGTTTTTTGGGTTCCTCAAATTAATGGTCTTAAGGTCCTAACTATGGAATCTGGAGTTCCAGCTTTACCAGCAGAGCTTTAAATTTTATCAAGCAGTTGCACATCCCTTTTTATAGTCATATTTTCCCGCTGAAGAAAGAACAAACGCTAAAGAAGTTTAGAACAATTTCTGCTTCCCCTCTGCTGCTGTTCTGTACTGATATACAGGGCGTCAGATCTTTGCTGCTCCCTCCCTGTTGTGAGCACTTGTATTCAAAGCCTTGTATAAATCTTCCTGTGAAGGTCTGTTTTTAAATTTTTTTTAACACTTGATGAATATCCTGCAGCATCACCAGTTACTTCATGGTGCTGAATTAGTTTGTGCTGTTGATCTGGGCATGAGGGAATGGCTCAAGCTGAAGGTTATAAGGTCTGCATACCACTGCGTGATACAGAAGAGCTAGTGATTACTTAGCCCTGCTGCCTGCTCCCCTGTCCTTGTCCCCTGCAGCTGTTCTTGTCATCCAAGAAAAGGGAATAATTAAATCACACTCACTTTTTCCTGTTGAGCCAGATATAGCCTGCAGCCCTGTCTTTGAGGTAGTAGAGAGTGTGTTCTAGCATGCATATTCAATATATGCTACAGTATTTTGTTTTTCTGGATGCAGAGAAGTGTGTACAGGTTTGATTTTTGGAGGACGTGACGGTTTTTTTATATGCTATTCTAAATTCCTGCACTTAGTAGAAATATGAAATAATTCCTAGTTGTTCCATTGCTTCAAATAGAAGTGCTGTTCATAGCTGCTGAAGTAATTTATATCGAACTGTAGAGTGTGACCTTGTATGACTGAAAAAAATATTTTGAAAATATTTTTTGAATTCATTTTAGAGATTGATGTTATGTGAGCATGGAAAGGAATTCTCCTGAAAACTAGACCTGAGGTCTGAGTATGTCTGCATTTGGGGACTGAGTTAAATGAAAGATTATAGGAACAGACGTTTAGTTTGTCACTAAGACAAAATCTTTGCCACTTACTCCTTTTTTTGTCCAATAACAAAAGCAACAGTCTTCATTCTTTTGCTTTGCTTCCAAATTTTGTTGTCTCTGTAGTATTGGCTTGATAGAAGAATAATTTGCATGTTAACTTGTTTAATGCAGTGATGCTGCCTGTTGTAGTATGTATGGATAATTAGGAATTTGGAATCATCTGCAGTTGATGCTGTGTTTGTTCTCAGTTGGCTTGTGCTTGCATAAGCTGATAGAGAATGTTACACAAACACAGTTCCTTTGGCATTTGGTTAGCTAACTGCAAATAATCTAGTCTTATGGCCTCTCTGGAATAGAAGTCTTTAGCTCTTAGTCTGCTGGCTGACAAGTCTCCTCTGTTGAAAAGGGGAGGGTGAGTTTCTTTTATGTAACTTATATTACAGGAAAATTAAAGCTGTGAAAAATGATCGTGAAGAAGTCCTGCACTCTAACTTTGTTTCTGTTCTTTGGATACTTGCATTCTTCAAAGATTTTGCTTTGTATCTCCTTCAGTAGCAGTGCAGCTATGCTGATGTGTGTTTGTGCTGTCTGAGTATTTCTGGAGCGCTGACATTTTTTCAGAGAATACAGTGTTATCGATTGCAAGACTATAGTGAGATGTGATCTCTTACAAAGGAATTAAGTGCTTTGCTCTGCTGCAGTTTTCTCACTTAATGATGTAATAGTTTAGTAGATTGCTTAATGTATTAAATAACAAATGGTACACTTTACCTGTAGACCTCTTCGCTGCTCTGTGGCCTTTGTCAGTTTTGCACATTTGTCACTGCACATTAGGGCAGCCCTGTCCTAAGCCCTTTAAAAAAAAAGTTGATGTTTAATTGTTGGTGTCATTACCTCCAGTAACTTGTGTTCTGACAAAGATTTTCTTAAAACAGACTTTTAATCTATTGGCTATAAAAGGAAAATAACATTTTAATTATGAAAGCATCATTTGAATGTAAGCAATTCTGTCTTTCACAGAAAGGGGAATTAAGGTCCAGAGAGAAGGTTCAGAGAGAATCAGACTCCTCAGAGATGCGCAATGAAAGGACAAGAGATTAAAGCTGCAACAAGGGCATTTTCTCATTAGGAATTTTGACATCAGGGGTCCAGGAGGTGTGCAGCTTCCTGTGCCATTAGGGACAAGATTCTGGTGTGATGACTTGAAATGAGCCCTGTTTCAGGTGATCCCTAGAGGTCTCTTCCTGCTGAAGTTGTTTTTAAGATTTTTAGTTAAGACAGAAGATGCAAACTACTCACCTTCGCTCTATTGCAAGGAAAAATCACATACACAGATAATCCATTTGGAACATGTGAAGTTGTAACCAGCCCTTCCTGTGCTGCAGATAGCCTTCTCCTTTCCTCCCTTCTTGCTGCTGTGCAAGACCTCAGGGGAGAAGGATTTGCTGACAGCTGATTTATTTTGAAACATTAATTGTGCCCATCTCTTAGCTAATGTGTGATACTGCTAGAGCATAATAATAGTGTCCAAAATCAAGTGGTCTCCTCTCCTGTTTTGTACTGATGCCACCAAAATATTAATAGATCTGCCAGCTGATCTTTTGTTCAGTAAGTTAATCTAGACAAGAATTACAAAATACAAATAAAACATCTTGTGATTAACATGCATTGTACCACACTGAAAACATCTGGCTGAAGTAAAAAACCTGCTCATTTCAGCTTTTGTAAGGAAAACATAAGACTTACAAATGAATTTTCAGCCATAAGCACTGATGTCCTATCTAGAGCTTTTTTTCACTCTCTGGAAAAGAAAAAACTGGACTTTTTTCTCTTAGCATTTTGGTTTGATTTTTTTCAAAATGTGAATTCTGAAGATGTATTTCTAACAGGATTATTTACATAATAAGGAGTATTTATGAACAGCGAGATGAAAAAACAAACAAAAAATCCAACAAAACAAAACAAAAAAACCCCACACAACCTGAAGAATCATTGAATCATTGCAGAATATTTGACTTTTAGGTTCCTAGAATGCCATTGAAAGGACACTAAAAGTATTGTATATGCATCTGCATTGAATTCCTCGCTTGTCTGTGCTTCTATTGGTGATTTTTTTAATGTGAAAATATTCATGAGATATAAATGAAGATATACTATACCCAGTAATCTGTAAGCACTCGAAGTATTTAACGTGTATGGAAATGTTTTTATTAAGCTCTTATATGTTATCTGGATGTTAAAATAGGCATATGTGCAACATATATATCTGAAATACTTGTATGCTGATGACATGGTTCCTGATTTTTGCAGTTGAGTATGTATGTTCAGAAACTGGGTCTGATTAGGACCCTGACAGTGGAGCTTAATGCAGGTGCATTAGCATGCATCAATCAGATGAAAGAATCCAGACCCAGACTTTCAGCTGCCTGGAGACCAAAGACAAAAGTCTCATTACTACCTTAAATCTACAATGCTAACAAAAATAGAACAAATTGGTTCAGGAGAGATGTATGTTTGGCGAGGGAATGGAGTGGAGGGAATTTCAGAGGGACCCATGAGAACATACTTAAAACAAGCTTTTGGGAAACTGGAACAGAAAATATTGGCTCTCCAGCTGCACACACTGCATGACTGAGCAATTAACTACCATTCACTGACTTCACAGATTTGAAGTAAACCAGGATATAATTTTATCTAAAAAGCACTGAAAGCACCAATAGTTTACGATGGCAGTGGACTGCACGTTTAAGCATATTTTCTGAAAAATGGATCTCCCTGGAATGGAAGCAAATATCTTAGCCTAGCATAGTTTAGCTTTTAGAATACCTTCGTATCTTTTCTGCTTACATACCTTGGGATGAATAAAACCCAAAGTTTAGGCTTGCTTGAAAGATGACATATGTCTGGCAGCAAGGTTTTGGCCATCTTGGTGCAAAATCAGTTGGCTTGTTGATGTTGTTTTCTGAAAATACCTATAGAAATCATTCCCTTGTTTAGAATTTCAACTTCTTTAAAATCTCAGTTGCTGTGTTAAATTAAGTTTAACTCTAATTTCAGCTTTGTGACAAAAGTCAGACTCTGGGAGTGGTAAGATCTGGGAGTTTAATGCAAACAGAACGCTACTCAGAATTGCCAAGGCTCTCCAGAACTGTGTGACTTCATCAGGACAACTGTGCAGTAAGTCAGGCAACAAAGGGATATCACAGAAATACGAATAATAAATGCACATAAGATGTTCCGAAGTTACAGTAATGTACAGTTATAATTTGTTCTTCCATGTTACAGAGGTCAGAAAGCCATAGTTAGATCAAATGATATGAGTTTTTACCTTTGGAAGGATTTGTAGGAGCAAATTCTTCAATTATTAAAAACAGCTTAGAGGATTTAGTCCAAGATTTATTTAGTAATTAAATACGGCAACTTGGATTCAAATTTCAAGTCTCATCTTTAGTGGGTTTTGATAACATAATAAGAATTTCTCAAAAAAGTTGTGGCTGAAGATGTTATTTTTGCTGCACATGCAATTTTCACAACAGTACTCCTCTTCTTTAGGCTGCTGTTCGTTCATAGTATAGTCTCTACATCTCCAAATTCTGGTGCAATTGTTTTGTACATGTACACCAAGGAAAAAAACATGTTGTTTTTACACCATTTACACAGCCCAGTTGTTTATACTGCAAGTAACTTTATCAGTTTCTACTAAGTTCAGTTAAAATGCTTCTTGTTTATCTCCAATAGGAAGGAAGGGTTAGAAAGGCCCTAATCAGTACCATAAAGTGTGCCATCAGCGTGTTTCCTGTATACTAACAAATGAATGTCTGTACATGTAAGAAATGCAATTGGGAGTGAAACATTTAGGTTCTGGGCACACAAGCAAGTGTGGGAGGTCTCAGGGCAGCAGAAGGTGATGGGCAGGCAGCAGTGGGCACAGGATGTGGGCTTTGACTGTCATAATCAAACATTTCACGAAGCTGTGTTTGGGGAAATGGTAGGAAGGGGTCTTTCCTTTTGTGCAGGTGTTTGGGGCCAGGATAGCTAGATTTTTTTTTGCTTATGATATGAGAACCCTTGTGTTCTACCATAAATTACACAGGCTGTGTTATCCGGTGAGGAGGTTGCTTGCAGAGGGCTCTTGGGGAAGCCTTCCTATATGTGTTTCCAAAGCTTTTGTTGTTATCTGGAACTCTCCCAAAAGACTGTTGTGTTTGGGTGGGTTTTTTATTTATTTGTTTGTTTGTTTATTTTTTGTAACTTAGCCCAGGAAAGGAAGAGGATCAGGGCAGCTGTCTGCACGTTGCTGCCAGCTCTTGTGGCTGCATTTTCTCCTAAAAGCTATGGCAATGTTGCAGTAGATTTTTGGGATAAAAAATAAAGTATCTGAAAGCCCCTGGCTTCTGCCTAGAGGGTTGGTTTCTTTATACTGTGGATGTGCATTTCATTGTATGATAGGGCTCCTGAAACCACATCAAACTGTCCAGTGAGCACCCAAGAATGGTAGCAGTAACAGGTGCTGGTGCCCTTCTTGTAGGCTGAGTCTCTAGGCTGCCCCTGCCAATAGCTGTTCCAGCTGGAAGCTGATACTTTCATTCCTGTGCCTGTTTCCTTTTTAAAGACAAACAGATTGTGTGTGAGAAAAGGTGAGGGGTTGACTGACATCTTTGCAGAGAGATATCATAGATCTCTGGAGAGGTACTGCATTGAAAAGAATTTAATCCAAAACATTTCTAAGGAAATAAATGGTGTTATCATTGTTAGATCAAGTTTATTCAGTGCTTACAACAATGATTTTAAAATAGCTCTAACAATTTAGAACAGTAAGATTTGAGTCTGTTTAAATGTTCACTTGTCAAACTGATGTACTGTCCCGAGACTTTTTTTTTTTTTTTTTTTTTTTTTTTTTTTTTTTTTTTTTTTTTTGCAAAGTAATGTACTGGAACCCTTTATTTGCAGTGGCCAACATGCATGCTCTATATGTTGACTGTAATAATAGCCTTGCACCATAAGCCTCAAATTGGACGCTGCGCTTGCCTCCTTTCCAAATGCAGATTTAAGAAAATAGTATTTTTAGGTTTTACCTATTCTTTACTGGAATGCAATCAAACACTGACTTAAGGTTTAATGAGTGCTAGAAGGATGCACAAATAACTTCATGGCAGATTAATCACCTTTCATTGAAACCAGCATCACGAAGTTTGTGTGTAAAGGCACGTAGAGACAAATAATGCCACTTATGTTAGTCATTCTTGAGGTTACCTAAGCCACAGTAGTACAAGAAAACTTGTTTCAGGGAATAGAAAACCATGAGATTGTAACCCAGGCTGCAGTGAGACTAAAAGCAATGTCTGATCAGCTGTGTGCTACTGGATCCTGCTGGGGTGGAGGATGCTGCTCTGTGCAGTGGCTTTCTCAGCACATGGCAATAGCAGCACCAATGGCTGGTTGGTCCCAGACATTCAGTTTGCTTCAGTGCTTTTGTTTATTGCGGCTCAAAATGTTCTTATACAGATTTTTCTGCCCTTGCACACTGTGACAGGAATTTTGCTTCTGAAATGATTGTGACATGCTAATGAAGCACAGGTAGATTGAAATACACGTAGTGCTTTTAATGCAGAGAAGAGAAAGTGGATTCAAAGCCATTGCAGACTTTCTGCATATACTGATACATCTCTAAGGGATTCTGTCATGCAGACAAGATGATACAGGTTGAAGCAGTTTTTAAGTAATAAGTACGTGTTCCTTTCTGATGCTGGAATGAACACAGTAGGGAGCAATACCATACTATTAGCCTAAGACCTTACAGAGAAACTGTTTTACAGCAGCCTCCCTGGTACGTTGGGCAGCAATTTTTAAAACAAATGTGAAAACCTTTTCAATTGCAGCATGTAAATTTTAGATCTTAATACAGAGTTGGAGTGAAACAATTTCTTGTAAATACCTGGCTGTAGAGGAAATTATAAGGCTAAGCGTCTGCTCTTGCTTGCTTTACAGGGCTTTAATTTTGTTGACTTGATTAATATGCAGTGGGGATGCATATTGTCTCTGGGACCAACTGCTGCTTCCTATGAGCTGGAGTTAAGAAAATTCTATGTTGTAGTTCAGATATAACACTGTACACTTCACCTATGGTCATTCCGCTTCTCCCGTGGTGTTGTGCTTTGCGATGGGAGTTCTGGTTGTCTGATGATTTCCCTCCTGATGGGAAAGATAAGAGGTCTGCCATGCAGCTTTCTGTAAATACAGTAAATCTGTATTTGTCCAGTTTGTGTCTGGAGAAATTTGAACTCATTTGTGTGATTTTGAATAGAACTGAAGTGCTAAAATAATAAAAATGAATGGAAAAGTGATTATACAAATTTGATGTGTTGTTTAGAGATTCAGAGCAGGCGTGATGCAGTGCCACAATAAATGTAGAGTCCAAATAGATAGAATCCAGGTCAGAGTGACAGAAATTATCAGAAGTCTGAAAAAATAACTGACAAACGTTCCAAGCTGCAGTTCTTTTCCCTCACTTTGCTCTTTTTTTTTTTTTTTGTCTCCATGAAGTTTTATAAATATGCAAAAGTGACTGTACAGAGTTGAATTTCTGTCTACCTTTTTTAGATGCAGGAAGTAACATGGGCTTACCAGCAATGCCTAGGAGGGATTCCTGGGAATGGAGAGGAGTGCCCTTGCCTGTTCTTAAGGCTGAGTTAGACAAAGAATGGGGCAGAACTGTTGCCCCTGCACTGCTGCCTCCTGGGCACCAACATTCAAAGTAAAGTGATGAGGACTGCAAGGATGTGGGAAAGGGCTGCCAAGGGCAATGGGTGGAAACTGGAGAATGAGTGCCCAAAATGGGGGGCTGGGTGGTGCGGTGAGAGGGCTCTTTGTTGCCCAAGGTCTGCATCCTGCCTGCGTGTTCTGTGGGAAGGACCTGACCAAGCACTTGTCACGTTGGCTTGAGCCATGGGGGCTGTGGGAAGATTTCAAGATTGCCATAATATTGAATGTTTCAATTTAAAGTCACTGCATGACCTTACTCCTTAAATTCTTCTGCAGTGGTACTGTAAATACAGAGAGGAATTTCCCAAGTTTTAACGCACTCTTTTGTATGTTTGAGTAACCTTGCTTCACTTGAATACTGTGAAAGGGAGAACTCCCAAACTGAATAAAAACATTTCTATGTTTCTAATGGGAAAATGTGAAATCTGGCCAGTCTTCAGCAAGAGTCAGCTTTCAAAGCCTAAGCTTATTCTTTCTGACTTTGCACACTGCAATTCTCTTTGTGAGTGGGTAGTTCTGTGCTGTGTTTTGTTCTATTTTTCCTTTATGATAGCATCTCATACCCTGAAATGCAGGTAAGAGATTGCAGGCTGGAAAGACTAATTAATTAAAATATGAGAATAGCTTAGCTGTGAAAGATGGTGACAGCAATAAAAGCTGATATTTACATCAGCAACAGTAGTGCTGCTGTATTTTATTGCACAGTAGCCTCTAAGCTTGTCTATTTGTGTCTACGTTGTATAATCATGTAAGACTTCATCAACTTGTTTTCTGTCAGCTTGATATGTTACTTTTTGACCTGAGCAGTGTGGTTGGAATTGTAGTGCTTGAATTGCAGCATCCAAGTCTGCAGGCTCTGTCATTTTTCTGAACTGCCCTATAAAAGTACTGTTCGTATAGGTTAATTGTTTTAAGTTTGTGATGTTCAGAGGTATTGTTCCTTTGCTTTGGTGAAAGACCCAAATGTGATTTTTTAAAATGTTCATTGATTACCTTTAAATATGGAAAGAAACCCAATGCTAATCTCTTCTTTCTGAAGTGCTGTTATGTGTGATAAAAGTACTTTGCATAATAGATTTTGAACATAGATAGTGTAATCTAAGGATTTGAGGCAGTATTTGCCCTATTCTGTCAGTACAAAATGACTAAAAATTAAATTGTAATGTTCATTAATGAAGAAGGAAAACTAGAAGAAAACTGGAGAATGCCAGAAAAAAAAAGAAAAAATTATTTCTTGCAACTTCTTATTGTAACAGCTCTTTAAATGGAGACCATCAAATGTCATCGGGAGCAATAGGGCAATTGTTTTGTCCCAGCACTTTGGGCAACAAAAACTGTGGAAGGGGTGCACTACAGATGGATGGGGAGGATTGTAGGGAAGCACATGAAATAACTGTTCTGTCCCAGTGTTGTTTTAGACTGCTAGGAAGCAGTAATTGATTGCATGTGAACTTACAGGTTTGGGCAAAGAAAAATAAAAAAGCTTTCTGTAATAGGTAGCTTCTGTGTATTGATTGATATGAAGATATTAATATGTATTGAGTAGTTACTTTGTTTACTATCTCTCTCAAGTGAATGCTATTTGCCTGTTCAATAATTCACTAAACCAGTGACGCAAGTTGATGGGAAATGTATGAAGTTCCATTAGAACATTTATCATCAGGAGAGAAAAGAATGAGTGTTCAGTGCATAAATAGCAACAAATTCACGACAGCATCCAGACAGATGCTGCTGTGCTTCTGGTCTTCTCCAGATGTGAGAAAACACCATAAGCATGCATTCTTTTTGTTCATAATTATTCACATAAGTATAAGTTAGTTACAGCAAATATCTGGTATAAAACCTGCTATAATTACTATCAAAAATGGAACAAATATTTTGGAAATTGAAGTTCTGAGTTGAACAAAGGCTAACCTACTTTTTTTTTTTTTTTTCCCCCGTATTTGGACAGATCTTGCTTCCATCAGTAAAGTAACTCCAGTGAAGCTGAGGAAGTTGATCTAAGGCTGACTAGTGTTAGGAATTAGACACACTGATGCAGCTGATAACATAATGTTTTAATCTTGATTTTAAGCTGGGCGTTACAGAATAAAAGTAGAGAATGAGGAATATACTTTGCATCATGTCTGCATATATGAAAAATATATTCTGTATATAAATATGATTTTCCTTCTTTGAGTTGTTCATCTCCATGTTCTTCCATGTTGTTTCTTGAGTAGTTTTCTTGTGAGAGTAGCGCAATGACAGAGCGAAGCATTTCGCAGTGTTCTGTCTGGCTATTCCATTTTGTTTAGGAGAAGAGAGATCTCTCCATTCTCATCTCAGCTTCTAACTTCCTAACAACACATTGTCATAACACTTCCCCTTACCTGAGCAATAGTTGCACCAGTGTCCGAGGGATTGCTTTTAATCAGCCCTGGCACCTGGATGTCACATCCTTTTCTGAGCCATTCTTGTCTGATGTTAGGAGCACCAGTGACTGCAGTGTAAGGCACAGAGCATGCAGCCCTGCCTGGTGGTGACGGACAGCTGTGCTTTGTGCAGGTTGGGCTTTGGGTAGCAGACTGGAGCTGCTTCTTGGTGATGTTGGCAGGGCGTTTTTATTTTTAGTTATAATTCTTTGCTGTAATAACAAAGATTTCTGAAATCTCTTTGTGGACGTAATGTAGGATGTAGAGAATTAACACATGCTTTTTATATTTCTGCCCTGTGCCACTGTGGTCTATTAGTATAAATAAGTAAAACCTGGAGTTATTTATTTAGATTCTTCCTCACTCTGGTAGGAGCAGAGAAAATAAGGACAGGATGTAATCTTTATTTGGGATTCCTTTGTTCTTTCAGACCTTCTCTTAATGTATTCATGATTTCTCTTTCAAATTCTATGCTTATACTGCTTAAGAATTTCTTTTCTGAATGAGTTTTCAACCTCAGTTCCTAGCTTCGTTCCCCCCTGAAGTGGAAGAACAGCTTGGAGGCATGAGAATTGACTCTTGCCACCTGTTTTAGCACAGTAGTTTATCAATTTAAGAGGAAAAGAGAATGTAGTACTGATTTTCCAAAAACTGATCTTTGACCAAGAAGCTCCATGGTAAGGAAAATCTAATTATTTTGAAGCTGTACCTAAAGACTGGTTCTTTAAATGCTCAGTATAGCAGTTTTGTTACAGCAACAAAAACCTAATGGAGAGATGAAACAGAACAGTTTTCAGATATTCACTCTTAGGTCTAATAAGCTCAGTACCCAGTGCCTAGGCAGAGCCAAGCTTTGTTTTCAGCATGGGTTGCAGCTGAAATGTATGGGTGTATTAACCTGATCTTAGTAGAAAAGTCAGGCATTGCCTTTTTCCGTTAACAACAACACATTTATGCTGTGCTGCTAAATTGGTGCCTTCCTTCTTGAATAATGCTCAGAACTGCAGTTGCTGCCTCCTGGAGAGGTTCTATGAAGAAAGGAACTGCAGATTAGTTGGGGTACCAGCAATGTGTTGGCTGATGCCATTCACGTGTACCAGTACTTTTTGGAAACCAAGACATGCACAAGTGCTCCTTGAAATGGCATGCAGCAGATAGACAGGCTTCTGGCAGCAATACAGAGATTGGGTGTGGGAATTTAAGGCATCGCTTTGTACAGACAATGTAAGTGTTAATTGGTAACTATATCAGTCTCCATTTTGAGTATCTTCCAGCCTAACATTATATTCTATTTACTTACTTGGTAGTTTTAGTAAATTTGGTTTATGATGAAATATTTTGAAAGTGAGGTTCCAAACTGTCTTATTATAAAAGAATGTCTTCAAACACAGAAGCAATAAACTTATCAGATGAAGCACTAAACCAATGTAAACATACATTATATCATTTGTAATATCAGAAAATGGTCATTTGTCCAAAGATAAACAAAGATCATTTGTTTAAAGACCCAAAATAAACGCTCCAGGTTTGGAGCCTTTTGCAGGCAGCCTGTCCCCAGCTCTGCGCCCAGGTGTGTGCTGTGACAGGGCTTGCTCTGTGTCCAGAATTAATCCAATTTCACTGGATGAGCTGTCAGCAGCTGGAGAAGATCACAAAAACTCTGGATCTTTAGATCCAAGCTGTTGCTGCCTGGTGTTAAAACATAAGAAAGCCACATGTTTTCTGTTGGTAGCTCCTAGGCAGGATCAGTACTTTTCACACGGATTTCCCTATGTGGAATTTCTCCATCTTTTCTGCTTGCTTTTTCCTTCTTCCTCTAAAGGAGGCCACTGATTCTGTCTGTATGCATATCACTTACATTGTTCTTTTCCCCAGCTTGTCTACATTGTCTGTGAGTGTGTAAACCACAGCACCCCTTTGGCACCACAAGCCATGGCAAGACAGATTGTGAAGGGCTCAGGAGGTCAGCAGTATTCTGAAAGATGTGGGACCCTTAACTTTTATACCAGATCTGGGCTGTTGATGCGTTGACTATGTTCTGGCAAGTTAGAACTTCCTAAAAAAAAAAAAAAAAAAAAAAAAAAAAGAAAAGCCTTTAGGAAAATTTAAGATCAGTTTGGCGTGAAGTCATAAATGAAGTATTGAGGTTCAGTTGTCACAGCATAAATTCACTGTCCATATTCATACTGGAATGTATCAGATTAGTACAAAAAAAAAAAAGAAAAAAAAAACCAACCCAGATTTTCTTCATATTTCATTTAATCCTTGTCATAATATACATACAGAATTTGTAACTTCAGGTGATTGGTGTAGAAATTAGTGTATTGCGTAATGTTATTACGTTAGGAGGAGTATATGAACTCCAAAAGCACCTAAAAAGGATTCTCTTTTTTTTTTTTTCTTTAATATATATATTTGTATTGAAAAAAGGAAAAAGGTGAAGGAGAGCTTCAAGTTTTGGTTGGTGATGGGTTTTTTCTCCCATTTTCTCAAAATTCCACTGGGATTTCTTTTGTTCTTCAAGCTGTGAGCAACCTACATTGTCAGAAAATGCAGAGACCCAGGTAACAGTTTCCTTCCTACTTGCTTAAATCAAATTCTCTTCTTTTCTCTAGTTATGCAGATAGGAAAAAGAATAGCATTATCATGCAAACAGAGTGCAAGTGTCATGCCTTCCACCCCAGATCTTTCTTTATAGATCTATCTTATGAAACTAAGAATGGTATTACATGTATGTACTGCCTTGTATCAGAGGGCATTGAGCAATAATACTGTAAATTGGATTAAGTTACTGTTGTCCTGGTATTCATTAATTTTTGTATAACCAGCAACTGTGTTCAGTTCAGCAGTCTGTCTCTTGCATGATAATTTGCAAATAATAGTTTAGGGTTCTAGTTATCAGTCAAGCAATACAGTCCCATGCAATCTGTGCTCCTTACTATATTCAGTAGTTACTTATTTAAAAGTACCAAAAAAAATCCCTGATCTACGGGAAGGAGCCTCTGGCAGGGAGCTTGAAACCAGATGGTCTGTAAAGTCCCTTCTTCCCAGCCGGTCCATTCTGTCATTCCAGAAGCATCTTAGGGAAATCCTCCCAAGCATAGTATGCCCTCTTACACTTTGTCACTTTTGAAGTCAGCAATGGCTTCTGTTTGGAAAACTTTGATGAGAAGCTTTTAACAAAAAATGACATTTTTACTAAATTAAAAACTGAAAACCCCACAACCAAACAAAAAAGCCCAAAACTTTCTACAAGCATTATTTTAATGGCACTTTTTCCAAAAAGTGGAAGAGATGCTGTAACAGAGAAGCTGATTTGCTTAAAGGACGTTTTTAAAATTCTAAACGTTTTGTACTGAAAAGTAAAATGGGGCAACTAATAGTAAAAACTGATGGGCTCAGAATGTGCTTGCCAGGAGCTGTTCTTTATCAGGTTGATATCAAAAACAAATGTTGCACTTTATAAGGAAATAAAGATTCTATGATTCAACAACTTATCTAAACTTGAAATATTTAGAGATTGCTGGATGGGGGTTACAGCTGCTTACTCGAAAATAAAAGGAAATACTGAGATCTGAGTGTCCTACATATAGATATGTATACAGACTGTTTAGAAGCCTTTTCAGCTGTGTTCTGACGCATGGGAGAGGACTGGTTTTGATGGCTGAGAGAGGAAAACATTATGATTTTTTGTTTAAAAAAAAGAAAAACACCAGAAACCCTCTATTTCTATAGCCTTTCTAT
This sequence comes from Tetrao urogallus, assembly GCF_951394365.1. Lineage (NCBI taxonomy): Eukaryota > Metazoa > Chordata > Aves > Galliformes > Phasianidae > Tetrao > Tetrao urogallus. Next base: position 11,722,520 of record NC_136825.1, on the reverse strand, counting down.
TAGAAGGCTAGAAGAGGATCAGAACAGCAGCCAGTTCCTTTCAGACATGCTAGATTAATTCTGTTTTGTTTTTGTAAGTGTGAATTTATTTAGTTGTGAGACGAGCAGAAAATGGCACCTACAGCAGCTTGATGCTTTCTCTGCACGTCTCTGGGAGCGCACGTCCAGCCTTGCAAAGCTGAGACAAAATTGCAGGTTTATAGAACCGATGCTTTTAAGGGCTCAAATGACAGCAGGTAGTAGCAACTGGGAAAAAAAAAAAGAGCCTTAAAACCATAACAGCTGTTTTGATTAGGTGCTTGGTTTGGATGTTTAATTTGGTTATTAACTATGGCTTCTGCAGCAGTCTGCCGACCAGCACTTCACTTTCTCCTAACTCTGGAGTTCTCCCATTTGCCATACTTGTCCCCCAGCTCTCAATTGATTGTTTCTCCTTGGCCTCACATTATGTGCTTTGCAACTATTTCTGTGTCATTTTAAGATCGATTAAGAGCCTTCTAAAGATTTTATTTTTCCCCCCCACCCCCACCCCCTCCCTGTCTTTATTGCAAGGTATCGCTTTCTGGTCTATAGCTTCATTTCCAATTTTTTCACCTGTTGAATTTCAATTTTAATGAGAAGCCAAATTTTGCGTGGCCATTTTACCTCTTTCATACTTTAAGAATGCAGTAGGCACCAATTAGACATTATCTATGTGCAGCTGTTCTTCAGGAAAGGTAATTATGTGTTAAAATCTTCAGTTTATCTGATCTTCTCATGCAAATATGGATACCTTTTATTTTCATTTTTCCTATGGCTTAGAGTGCTACTTTGAAAACTAACACTCGGTGAGAACGTGTGAAGTTCTTAATCTTAAATATGTTTTATATCTGTCTGAATGTGGGCTCCCAAAAGTCTCATGATGGAGCTGTTGGAAATGATTCCTTGAAGAATTTTAGACTTGCTAAGTTTATGCAGAGTAATCCTTAGTTGTACGTAGTCTCTAAACATCCACCTGTGTGTGGCTGTGTATCTGTGCCTGTCTGACCCGTGAAGATTTTTCCTGTAATTGTGTCAACCTTACCTTTGGGCAGATCTGAGGAGTAAAGAAAAATTCAGGGCATTTTTATGCCATTATTCTCAAATGCTGTGGTGGCACCTCACTTGTGAACTATCAGCTACGCTGGTCCTTGGGACCTTTTGGCAGATAGGACTGGAGTTAAGGGACTTGCAGTCTGCTTCCAGTGCTGAGGAAGTCTGCTGCTTCCAGGGGCACGTAAAGAAACCAGAGGAAATATAAGCGCCCTGAGGATTATTGTCTGATTTCTGTTGTTAGGTTTGCTGCTTACAATGGGCTTTCTAGCAATTAGAGGAACTCAGTGCTGCACGGGGAATTGCTTGTACATCCTTAAAGCAAAAGATGGGGGTGAAAAATATAAGAAAACTTGTCTAGAGAAGGAGTTGAAGAAATAGTACTCCAACATGATACTGTAATCCCCAGCTCACCTTTTGTTGGGTTTTGGTTGGTTGTATTGGTTTTTCATTGCTTTTTTTAGTTGTATATCTTGTCAAACTGCACAAAAATAGACTTTCAGGGAAGTATATTTGACCAAATCAGAAATTGTTGTGTTTGTGTAGGCCTGTAAACTGCAGAAGTAACCTTTGAACTGCCTTCAGAGGTTCTTGAGAGAAGTGCAGTTTAAGGAGGCAGACCTGACATTCGCAGGGATGTTTCTGTCCACTAGAGTGGGCAGAGCAGCATCTGAAAGTACCTAGGAAACATTTCAGGCACTGACGTATTGTCAAGCTGCAACAGAACCTGTTGTTTTGGTTGGGAGCTTCCTTTATTTTAAAGTATGGGGGAGAAATGACAATTTCTATTTTGAGCTTTAACTTTCTGCAATTTTAAATGACAAAGTTATTGTAAACAGCAGCTTTCAAGGGGCAGGTAAGTAATACCAACAGACCTCAAACTACAGCAGCACTGTTGGGCTGTGCAGTAATAACACGACAACGTGCAGAGCTGTCAGACTTAATGCCACTACACTGCATCTGGAAAGTAAAAGGCAATGAAGAATGAATACTGTTGACAGTAGTGGGCATCCATAGTCCAAAAGGCTCTAAGCCCCTAGAGAACTGCAGGCAGACTAATAGAGATGTTTGCTGGACTGTGAGACAGGACCTTGCTCTTCAGGAACCTAAAAGCTCATCAAAGCTAAAAATCATAACAAATACAATAATATGAAATAGCTATGTTACCTTGCACCCTATTGTAGCAAGCATAGAGCTGCAGCATTCAGGCATACATTTTTTTTAGTCTTGGGTTTCCTGATCCTACAGGAAGCACTCTGAGGAAACTGCTAGCCACCAATGTTCTGCTGGCCAATGTGTGGAGACAGCTGAGTCCTGCACTCGGAACTGACTGGATGACTGTGATTTGTGGCATGGAGTGGAGATGTCCCAAATACCTTGTAGGTACACAAAACCCAGAGGTTGAACCTCATGACCATCTCTCTTGTCATTTAAAATATGGGTATAACTTTTGTGCAATGTCAGTGTAACCTCTGTGTATCAGGTGCAGGGAAACTGCCACAGACTTTCTCGATGGAGGCTGTGTAATGTTTTAGCAGCATATAATGAATTGCTTGGTCACATAAGGAGCAGCCTCAGCTAGAAGTGATTGTTTCAGGCAAGAATGATGTATTGCAAAAATCACATCATAGAAAGCAGTAAATATTCCCTAATGACCTTACTTTTGTGCATTTTAAGCAGCAGGACTTGCAAAAATCTTTAATAGAAACAATGTTGGCCAATATTAATATTTTGTGCATAGTTTTTTCTTTTTTTTTTTTTTTCTTCCCAGTATCTTATTTGGGGAAATCCATTAATGCTATTCTCTTTTTGCCTTATTTTATTAGAGACATGATCAGCCACTGTTGATGCAGTCCAGAATAATGTGTCTGGGGAAAAATATTTTATATGCAAGTGAAGTATTGCTTTTCTCTCCGCCCCAATACATTTATATGCATACTGATTCACATGTAAGTTGTTAAAAAAAAAAAAAGGTGAATCAGGCTTTGTGATCATACTAGTGCCTTTTTAAGCAGTTCTTGCATATCTGTTCTTGCTTAAGCCATGTACTTGACTTTTGTGCATCTAAATGCAGTAAGAAGTACAGATAGAGCAAGGCACTTTTTTGACAAACTAACATTACCTTCTTTGTGGCATAGGAGAAGTTATCTTTACAAAGATGGTTTTATTTTACTTTGCATTATGTACATGAGAAAAACATGACTCCAGTATGCTGACCAATTGATCCGTGTTTTAAATATTATGTATTCAGATCCCAAAATTCCAATAGTATCTTTCGGGAATCTCAACAAGACACTGGGAAAAGGAGCCTGGCTTTCGGTTTGTTTCCCTTTCAGAAGTCAATCTGTCCCCTGAAATGGTCTGAATAACTGTTAAGATTAGTTTAATATTCATCTCTGTGTAAACCACGACCAATAGTACACTGAACTCATTGTACATCTTTTACAACTGATTCTTGCCATAGGAGAACTAATGAACATCAACAGATACTGTAAGTGGCCCTACTGGTACTGTTCAGCTTTACATTTTGCCAGCTTACATGCTGCACCTAGTGCTAACCCTTACATTTGGTTTGTTTTTCTCCATCAAGGAAAGAGCACTCTGTGGCTTACATTAATGACATTACTAAACCTATCTCAATTCTATCTGCATACAACAATTATTATTTACATTACATGTTAGAAACAGTTTCTTAGTCTATTGTTCATACTGATAGAATTATTTAGCACATAATAGAGTGGAAAGTACTGTTTCTGAAACCAAAGTGGTCTGTCACTTATAGAATTATTTACAGGGATGCTTCTGTGAGTACCCCATTGCTCGCACATGGGCTCATAATCCTGTACCACCTCTGAGCTCATCATTCCTGCAGCCTGGGCTGTACCTTTGGACTTGCACAGAATGGTGTTACGCTGCTATGGTACGTGCAGTGCAGTGTCACTGCTGTGCTCTATTTGGAGTCTGAAGAGGAAGAGAAAAAGCAGTTAACAATTTAAAAGCTCAGTGGATTTAAGGAGTTTGGTGCAATACACCAAACGTATCTTAGCGGAGTTGGATTTGGGAAGCTGTTTGTATGCAAGGGGAAGCAAGGTCCATGTTAGCACTGAAATGTTTGCTGAAAAACTACTGGCCTTTTTGGAAAGCTGTTAGGTAACTTCTTTGCAGTTTTCTAGAGCAAATAAACATACAAATATGGCTAATTTGCCTGGCTTCCTATAGATAGAATATCAAATTTGTTCAATCTGCTCAGAGCTTGATCCTGCTGTTGTTTCTGTCTTTTTTTAAGTTGTATTTTCACAGGCTGTAATCTTTAAAACTGGTGAGTGTACTTTTTCTTCGTTAGAACACTGACAGTATTCTGACAGGTGCAAATCTGGTGCCACTTTTTTGCATTTTATATGTTATTTTTTCTATTTAATTGTGACACAGTGGAGTGACAGAGAAGCTACTTTAATAGCTATCTCTTTTCCAGCTGAGTATTAGCTCTTAAATACTTCTTCTAGCATACAGAGCCTTCCTAATTATGTCTTACTAATTGAATTATGGGAGTATAATGACGTAAGAGATGTAGTAGAAAAAATAGATGGAGAAAATAATTTTTTTTTTAATGTGTTCAATCTGAAGATCCTCCTTTAAGAAGATTTCCCTGCAAATGTTGGATCTGAGCTTTGCCAGAAGCCTCAGGATTCTGTCTGGGAGTTATGTGTAGGACACCGTTTCCACGAATCCAGCTTCTTTCTTTTAATAAACGAATCTGCATTAATAAGGACCTCCAAATGAATGCTCAGAGATGCATGACTCCACTAATGCTTTGTGAAAATGAAGTAGACTGTTCTAAATAGAATACAGGTGTTCATCCACAGTGGTGTCAAACTCTTTTATTGAGGGATAATGGGCTTGCCAATGTAAATGACAGTGGCACAGAGAACATGCTTTCCATTTTTTAAACACGGACAGCGTGTAAAGCCCCGTGCCTGAAAATCAATTAGGTTGGCTATTGTGGTTGAGATTTTCCAGGGCCAAAGTCCACCAATGTAATAACTGTCATGTCTTTGTTAATAAATATTGAATGCTTTGTACATAACCCTGGAAAATGATTCAGTTCACAAATGGGAATTTGCATGGGACGTAACCAGGATTGAATCATGATTAATGCACTGAATAGGGAAACAGAATTTGGCAGCCTATCTTCCTCGGAATAGTAAGGATCTCTTACCTGGGCGGGCGAAGCAGAATCAGGTTTGAAGTAAGGAGAAAGAGAGCTTACATATAATGCATAAACATTTCATAAAAAGTAAAACCCCACCAACAACAGTAGTAAATCAGAATCAATTATTTGTGCTCCAGGCACAGAGAACAGTGCAAATGTGTTTCCAATATATCCAAAAGAAAGCATGCCTAATAACAAGCCACAAATACCTATAAATGTTTGCCAGCAGTCCTTGAAATCAACACTGTGGATAAGATCGACCATTCAGTAGGAGATTAATTTCTCAGTATATGACTGTCTCGCTTTACCTTCTGGGGAAACATCTTAGGAGGAGAGAGATATATTTATACTTTATTAAAGCCATAGGCACCTAAGAGTGGGGGATTACAGTAGGATTCAATTCCTCTTCACACTTTCCCCCCCGTAAAACTTGAATAATGTGAAGTTTTTGAGACCTCTGCACTTTTTAGGTGCTTCTGTTCAGTATGTACCAATGCCTCCTCTGTAGATGTTAAATTCACTGTTCCTACGGAGTTGGCTCTACAACAGTTTCAGAAATGGCATACTTTTTAGCATTCTAGATCTTCGGTTCATATCTTTGGAACTTGAGATGGATAAAAGGTGTTGTAAAGACTTCCCCTTCCCGCCCCCCCCTTTTTTTTTCCTTCTGCTCCTTCCATTTTTTCCCCACTTTTTTTTTTTTTTTTTTTTTTTTTTTTCAGTGTATGTGGTTTTCAAGGTGTATTTCTCAATATTACATATTAATAGAATGCAGCTTCAATTGGGAACTGAGAAAGAAATCACAGAAGTTGAAAGCAGAAAACATAGACTTTAAGAAACCATAATGTTTGGTAAACTCATGGTTTGGTGCATTGAATCATTCAGAATGCTTTAGTGTTCATCTGTAAAGCAAGACAGAATTTGTTTCACTTCTGCCTTTGGAGCTGAGCAAGACAGAAAATACAAGATGCAAAAATGATCAATGCAACAACTCTGAAGAGGGCCAAATCGTGCTGATAAAGTAAACCTGAAGTTCCTTTCTTCTGATGTTCCCCTGAGCTGTAATTTTTCCTCTCATGTTTTGTTAGCCCAAAGCTGGATGTGATTAAGAATGCTTTAAAGTTAATTGCAATGAATGCATATAAGTATACGCTTAGCACATCGAACATCAAAGCTGCTAGGTTTATTTGCTGTATGTTTGCTGTTTCATTTTTGAGGTTCAGTTCTCCTCTCTTAGTATCTCCCCATTATTGTTTTTGGTGAGATCAGCAGACATTTTAGCAGCATTGTAATAAATTGAAATTTTTAGAAATTTTTTAATTCATATGCAGTGGGACAGGTGCTGAAGAAATGAAGTTAAAAGTTAGTTTCTTTTCAGGCAGATGTAACAGTATCTGAAGGTGAAGAAATGACAAATAGTGCAGATACAGATATTGCAACATAACTAGAACATAGAGCTATACAGAAACACAGTAGTGGAGTTTATAGAAATAAGTATTTTTGTTGTTATTATGCAACCTTGGAAGACTTTTTCAATGTTCATTTTCTTAGGATAAGAATGATGGATGATTTATTATGCTAGAAGTCAAAATTACACAAAGGTTTCACTTAATTATCTAGAAAATAAATTAATGTGTGTGTCTGCCCCCATCTCTGTGTGGCCTGGCTGCTTGGTAATGTTCTGTATCTGATGGCAGGGAGCATGGAAGTCTGAATTTATAGTCTGCTTTCTTAAGTTGGAGGGCTTTCTCTGTGCTATGCATCTTTCAGTGGCACAGAATACCCTGTAGGAGCGTCTGTGGCTCACTTCTGTTTCCTTAATAGCAACAGCAATAAAAAATTTTTAGTGATAGTGAAGCAAAGGAACAGAAATTCCTGAGAGGAATTCCAGATATGGTCTGCTGAAGTTGTAGGAAGTAAGGAGCAATGAAATAGGAGTAAAATACTCAGACTAAACAAATATACACAATTTTACTCCCTAACTTACTGTGTGCTGTTAAAAGGCCTTGGAAAATGGATTAGTGAGGCACAAGTGTTGATATAGCTGTTATGCAGAAACTAGCCCCATCTTCCAGTCACTTCACTCAAACCATGTTCATGGTTGGTCCTGCTGTTGCAGTGTTTCTGTGGATGTGCACGTGGCTCAGTGCACCACTGCACAGAGCACTCTCAGCATTGCCAGCCAGTCCCACTCGTGCAGCACGCAGGAGCAGCACTTCTGTCACAAAAATATCTGTGAAAGCTTTTCTTCTCAAGAGTGTTTGACCGTTGCTTATTTTTTATAAAATAAAAAATTGCTAAAAAATTTTATAAAATAAAAAATGACCGTTGCTTTTTATATAGATGCTACTTATAGCTTAATAGATTTTTCATGCATCTACAATAACAATCCCGGGCTCAGAAATTTCCAAGGTGTTGATCAGGAATTGAATGTCTATAAGAAAATTCTAAGGTGCAGCGTAGAATGCACTACTGCAGAAAAGTTATTTCTCTAATCCCATGCCAAGGGAAGAGAAGGCAGTCGCCTCAGCCGGCTGCTGGGAGGCCCATGGCACACACCTGGGGCTGGAATTCCTCGTGGTGCTTCTCATCACTGTCTGTATACAGCTCTTATACTCGGACTGTCTCTGTGGACAGACAGAGGAAGAAACCATAATGGAAATGAATTTGAGACCTCTTGTTGTCCACGTCACACAGATGAACTTAAGCACTGTTAAGTTTCCACAGCCTTTATTTCATGAGGTGAATATGGACAGCCAGCTGAAAGATGAGAAAGTGGAAATCTTGCTGAAGGTTTTGCAGCCTAAAGAATGTTCCTGACCTGCCCTCATCTGTGCTTTTGCAAGTGAAGGAGCCACTTGGCCAGTGCCTGCTCTGGCTGCAGTTGGGCCGCTGGCACCCGTCTAATGAGCATTCTGTTGGGGGGAGTTCAGCAGTGCTAGGGCTGCCACTGCCCCTCACTGACCCCCCCACTGCTGCCAGATGGAGGAGAGTGCTGTGTAGTGAATCTACAAATGTTTTGTGAGAGAAGGAAACAGCTTCTGATAGCCAGTGGGAGCGCAGTACAGGGACAAGGGAAGGAGCACGGGTCTTTTCATTATTTTCAGTATTTTCTCCGTTTTTCTGTTTACTTTGTCGTGATTGTTTTCATCTTCGCTTGAGAAAAAGACTACAAAGCTTCTTTTAAACTTCACCTTTCATTTTGTGCCAAACCAAAGCGGTGCACAGAGCTGCTGGTTCGCACCAGCAGCTGGGAGGCCTGTTCTGAGCCCGGGAATGGGGAATAGACGAGGAAAGCTGCTGTCGACACTGCTGCCTGGCACTGGTCCCAGTAGCGCTGATGGGAACGTGATGTGGGAGAGGTGCAAGCAGCATGCTCCCGACTCGTTTCTCTCTCCCATCTCATGTCTGGGCTCAGCACGGTGCTGGTGCACGCTGTGCTGGTTTGCGGCCGTGGAAAACAAAGGTAGCTCATGAATCAGCTTTTCAGTTCCTTTCTCCATTAAATGAGCCCTGTGCATGGTTGTTTTTTTTTTTTAATGTTGACAGCTGACATTTAGCTTTGATTATTTATGTTTCATAATGTTTTGGAACTTGGATTTGGTGCCACAGGTTTAAAAGTAATGAAGATTTTGAAATAATGAGACCAGAGCATGTGGCTGCTGATGCTGCCCTGAGAGCAAGGAGGAGGGGGAGCCGCTCCATGCCCTGTGCGGGCTGTGAGGTGCGAATGGCAGCGAACTGCATGTGAGTGCCTGTAACAAATCGGCCCTGGGCTGCTGAGAAAGTGATTTAAAACTAAAATTATAGACAACGCTTTGTGTGGAAAATTTACTGTTGTTTTTCTTTGTAGTGAGGATTTAACCTTATCAATTACAATTCAAGAATTTATTGTAGGATTTCTAATAATTTTCTGGTTTGGAAAGGTCTAGAATAGTTCTGTATAGCTACTGGATAGCGAGCATTTTAAAAGTTGTAAACAAGAAAATATGCAGTACTTTACTTTCTTAGCCCAAGTTTCATCCGTGGATCTTTGTGTAAGGCCCTGATCCACTTTCTGCTAAGCACCCTCTTCTTGCAGTAATGAATGTTGTGCTGTAAGAGGATCTCAACTGGACAGATGTACCTTAATGTCTTCTAGCAGGATTTGCTGTTTTATAACACTGATTCTGGATTACTGTGTTCTTGGTTGAAATGTGGCAACTGCTGCCCATCCTGGGATAGAGGTGAAAGGAATGGTGCTTGTGGGAGAGCTTGGATGTGTACAAATGCAGGGATCTTTGTACTAGAAACAAAGCAATTTAATTAAGTTCAGCTGTCTAATTAGCTATTATGCTCCTACTAGCCTATACTTCATTACTGAAATAACAAATTTCCTGCAGTGATCCAAAACAGACTCAATCCTACTATGCAGGAGCATAACTTCGAGATCACTGTTGATTAGCCTTTTCATTTGCAGCTCTTAATAGTTGTTTATAGTTAGGTTTCTGAAATTACTGCAATGGAAGTAACTTTCCGATACACCTTGCAGAGAAAGATCATTTGGGCAAGGTGAGAATGCTTATTCGTGATTCCCTCACATAGTTTTATAAACAAAGCCATCTGCTAGCTAGATGGTAAGATTTTCAGAAGGCCTTATGTGGTTACCCGAGTTACTTTAATAGAGGGACACTGCCTGGAATGCTGTGTGCACCCATCAGGGCAGCATTGAGTGCAGCACTCAGTGTGGCCGTGTGAGGAGAGGGAATCAGATGCTGTGGGGCCTCAGTGCTCCCTTCTAAGCAGGCACGCTCTCAGCATGATGTGAAGGGGATTGTCTTGCGTCATTTGATAAGAAATGAATTCCTGGCTATCAATTATTTTAACCACCACTGAGAATCATAACTCTGTTAATGTTAAAGAAAGCCAATGCTTTGAAAAGCTGTAGAAACAGGCTCATTCACAAAATCCTTTGGGTATTTCTTGTGTTGGCTAATATAACATATTTCATTACTATAGAATCCTGTTGCTTGAAATTTTATTATGATTATTTTATTACTTTTAGCTTGGTAGAATCGTCTAAATAAGAACTGAGCCCTACAGGGTGTAACTGCTGTTTAGCAGCTTCCTCCAAGTTTCATTCCCAGCTTTTGGTGCTGTGTGTCAGTCAGACATTGTTGCTACTGTCACTGCATTTCCTGGAACAGCTGTGGTTCAATTCAACTCTGCATTTCAGCAAAATTATGTCTTGCTGGAAAATTAAGAACAGGGGTTATGGAAAAAAAAAAAAACTCAAGAAATAAAGTTTTTTGTTTTAGAAGAGACTTTTCAACTCTTGCATGTACCTGCTTTTTGCTGCTGCGGGTTGTTGTTGTTTTGCTTTTTTTTTTTTTTTTTGCTTCTAATTGCACTCTTAGATTGAAAAAAGCTGGCACTAGAGTTGAATCAAGTTGTACCTTTATTCTTACTTCTTAAAGACTTTTAAACTTCCTTATAACTCTTATGCATCTGTGACTGTTGCATGTCTGGAGTACTGCTACAAAGAAATTCCCTTATCTAGCTCTTTTTTTTTCTTTATTCCTGAATGCTATTGTGGAATAACATCAAATGCATACAGCATGCACCAAATGGGATTGCTGCTTCTTTTAAGGTCCAGTTAGTTAGACATTTGTTCTTTCTGTGCAGAAAAACAGTGTTAACAGCTGCTTAATCTAGTTAGGAATGCATCTTGCTATGTATTAAAAATGACATCTACTTATCTTTTCTAGTGGTGTAATTTGTAAAATTGCATTGAAAAAACTGAAACAGCATAAATGTACCCTTGTTCATTCATTTGGTGTGGTTAACAAGCAGAAGGGAACATTCTGAAGGTCTTTGAGCATGGAAATTACAACAGACACTTCGGAAACTGTCAGCCTTGTGGGGCACAGAAGTGCTCCTAGACACCTTTCCCAAAGGGTTCATAGTGGTACTACATTATTTCAATTAAGAAAGAAAAAAAAAAAAGAAAGAAAAAAAGAAAAAAAGACCATTCTGCTTCCTTTCAAATGCCGTTTGCTATTTCTAGAAACCACTACATGTTCAGATTGAGGACCCACCCTTTATAAATTAATGCAGCACGGAAAAGTAATTAAATTTGGTAATCTCGTTAAAGCTTTTAATGGAATTGATCATTTCAGAGACTTTTTTATTGAGATTCCTTAACAAAGGAGTCACTACTCGATTATTACTGCTTATTTCCAGTGCAAGATCATCTTTCCAGGACACTGATTTTTGTTTAGGATGGAACCAATGTTCAGTTCCTAATGAAGATGAGAAGCCCAGCTTTAGTATTCTCCCCCAGACTGTTAGACACTAGTTCAGTTTTGTTGTTTTGTTTTGTTTGTTTGTTTGTTTTTGCTAAAACTGCTTGCAAATGTAAATCAAACATTTATTTTAAAAATGCTCATTTATTAAAGTGAAAAGTTTAAATAGCGCTCAGTTTTCACTCAGCAGTTTTTCTGAGTATATTTAGCAGTGTACTCTGAATGAAATAAGTTGCTCAAACTACTTGGTTGGATGCTTCAGTACAGAACACTTCCAAGGTTTTAGGAGTATGTGGTTACTGGGAAATAAATAAAACCCTTAGTTTTTCATCTGTTGCATTATTGTAATACTATAAAACTGTAGTGTTCCTATAAATTGCTTTGTAGGACTGGCTGTACTTATTTTACAGAACTTTTTTCACTGTTTACAATTAAAAACAAAACAACATAAAAAGATAAGAATAAACATACTGAGCATATCTGTTTATTACAGCAATAAGTTCTCCAGTTTGTTTATGTGTATTTTTACTGTGTGTGTATATATTTCTTCTGAAACTTCTGTCTTATTTTGATGACAGCAGCTACTTCTCTGTTGTATTTGTGAAGAGTTGCATAGTCTCTGGTTGAACCTTTTGCAGTGGGATGGAATGGCTTTCTATCTTAAAATGTGGGGGAATAGTAAACCTTAAGGGTTTCTTCCTCAGTTTCTCAATTGGAATTAAGATGTGTGGATATGTGGCCAATATTCCTGTCATACCGTGTGTTTTTGGTTAATGCACCTGTCCATACAAGAGCTACCCAGCAGAGCAGCGCTGTGCTTAGGGGCAGGGCACGGGTTGCTCTGCCTCTTGCACGTCTCCCACTGTGCTTCCAGGTCCCTCACTGCGCTGCCCAAAGGGGCTGTGAGACCTCCTCTGACATCATGCTCCCTATAAATGCTCTTAAAAGGCTGAAAGCAATGTCCTGGACAAATTCTCCTTGTTTTATAGGCTTGGTGATTTTAATGTAAATTACGGAGTCTTTTTTTCTTGCTTGTACTAGACAAATCGAAGATGAATTACTTTTGCATCAGAAAGTTTTCTGCACATTTCATCCCTCCTGCTGTTAGTTTGTGTAGACCAAAACCACATACCTATTTTTAATGCAAGTACATTTTGTCCACGGAAATTGGAATTTGTTGAAATAGTATTTTTAAGTATTTATTTTCCACCAAAAAGATCCAAATCAAATTTTTTGTAGTGTGGTCTTTCGGTTTTGTTTCAAATTATGCTCTCTACATGCTAAGCTAATGTTGAATAAGTACATAGCAAAGGTGTAGGAAATGGGGAACTATGTTTCTGCTGGGTTATCTCCTGCTGTGAACAAGCTCTTACTGTTTTCCTCTGCTGAAGATCCAGCTCTTCCTGACAAACTTTATTTTTCTTATCTGAAGGCTTTGTTCTTCTCAACTTCAACCAGAGCATTAGAAGTCCATAGGCGTGCAGGCTGCACAAGTCACTTGGTCATTTGACTTTATTCAGCTGCTTTTAGCATTAATTGCTAATTTCCTTGTTCTTTCTGCATGGTTTTTTTTCCTTTTGAACATGAAAAGGGGCATCTTTTTTTTGTGTGTGTTTTCCTGTCTTATTGTTAAGCTGTTTCTCAGTGTATTTTCTGCTTTCAGTTTTTATTTCTAGGCATTAAACAATTCTAATTATTTTTACCTGCATATAGTTAATGAAGTCTGAAGGAAAAAGACATGAATTGACCAAAGAGAGTTGCTGCAGGTTATTTTAAAAAAATCTTTTACATCCTTCATTTAAAATGTAATTTTTGTATGAAATGTTTATTTTTATATTCAGAAAAGCTTTTGGCTGTGGCTGTGGGATAGATGAGTGGACAGTGAGGTGGGCTGAGAACTGGCTGACTGGCAGAGCGCAGAGGGTCGTTGTTGGCGGTGCAGAGTCCGGTTGGAGGCCTGTAACCAGCGGTGTTCCTCAGGGGTCTGTGCTGGGTCCGGTCTTGTTCAACACCTTCATCAATGACCTTGATGAGGGGATAGTGGCCACCCTCAGCAAGTTTGCTGATGATGTGAAGTTGGGAGGATTGGCTGACACGCCTGAAGGCCGTGCTGCCATTCAGCAAGACCTGGAAAGGCTGGAGAGCTGGGCAAAAAAAAACGGATGAGGTTTAACAAAAGCAAGTGTAGAGTCTTGCATCTGGGGAGGAATAATTGCATGCACCAGTACAGGTTGGGGGATGAGCTGCTGGAGGGGAGCTCTGCGGAAAGGGACCTGGGTGTCCTGGTGGATGACAGGTTGGCCATGAGCCAGCAGTGTGCCCTTGTGGCCAAGAGGGCCAATGGCATCCTGGGGTGCATTAAAAAGAGCGTGGCCAGCAGGTCGAGGGAGGTGATCCTCCCCCTCTACTGTGCCCTGGTAAGGCCTCATCTGGAGCACTGCGTCCAGTTCTGGGCTCCCCAGTACAAAAAAGACAGGGATCTCTTGGAAAGAGTCCAGCGGAGGGCCACAAAGATGTGAAGGGCCTGGAGCATCTCTGCTATGAGGAAAGGCTGAGTGAACTGGGTCTCTTCAGCCTTGAGAAAAGAAGACTGAGAGGGGACCTGATCCAGGTCTATAAATATCTGAGGTGTTGGGGCAGAATGGCAAGGCCGGACTCTTTTCAGTGGTGAGTGGAGACAGGACAAGGGGAAACGGCCGGAAACTGCAGCATAGGAAGTTCCGCACAAACATGTGCAAGAACTTCTTTACAGTGAGGTGACGGAGCACTGGAACAGGCTGCCCAGGGAGGTGGGGGAGTCTCCTTCTCTGGAGATGTTCAAGACCTGCCTGGATGCCTACCTGTGTGACCTGGTGTAGGGAACCTGCTTTGGCAGGGGGGTTGGACTCGATGATCTCTGGAGGTCCCTTCCAACCCCTACAGTTCTGTGATTCTGTGATTCTGTGAAATATCAAAGTTACCTGAAAGTTATCTAATATATCTTTTGGTGACTGCATAACGTAAGATCCACTCCAGACCATTTTCCATGTAAAATAGACAAAACTAGGAAATCTGCCTTAAAAAGAGCCTTCTCTGTTTGCCTGTGGGATTGCTTTGTGCCTAGATGAGGCTACCTACCAGTGTAAAATCTGCTGAATGTGGTAACAAAGCAGAGGCGACCACTGGTTAGCACACCTGTAACAGACTCTTCAACAAGATGTTGTGTTTTCAAATTGCAGACAGTATTCAGTCTTGTGCCAGCACAGCACAGCGCTTGCCTCCATCAAAGCAATGGGGCAGTGGGCAACAAGCTGGCTCTTCTCAGCAATCTGCTGTGTCCTGGCCTCTGCTGGGAGAGCCAGTGGGATGACGTGCTTGGTGGAACTGTGGCGCTTTCTGGTGTTTGCCATTTTGATTTAGGTATGCAGTGTGAGAACATTCATTGACATAAAGTGGTAATTAATGTCAGACCGAAAACTTTCACTCATTCTTTACATTTAAAATGAGATTGGGACCTTTGTGAATGTTTGCTGTTACAAACACCATTTATTTTGCTTTCCCTGCTGAAAGATTTATTGTGAGAAATCTGCACGTGAAGAAACAATTCAGAAAACTCAGGCAGCAGATTTTCAAAGAAGCCTGGAAGCTGTGGCCTGCAAAATAGCTTGGTGGGAAATAGCAAGGTTCTTGCAGGTTTCTGGCCACTTTCTGTGCCTGTCTTCTGGAGAGTGATGCAGGAGACAATCAGATGCCAGGATAAAGCCGGTCTTCCTCCTGTGCTCAAGTGACTGAGGCAAATGAGGAAGCTCCAATCCTGCCCTTTCGAGATTTAATCTGCAAAACAAAGGAACTGCCACGGGCACTCATTTGTCCCTTGTTAAAACTCAGTGCTGGAAAAGTATCTGCCAAGCATCTCGGTGATGCCTGCAGTGCTACATCAGAAAAAACTGATGCATATTTCTTTTCCTTGTCTAAGATTCACTGCAGTTGGAGATAGAAAGGGAAGTGCCTATGACTCCTGCTAGTAGATATTGAAGAGCTCTCATTGAAATTGTGGAAGTAAATCCAGTGTTTGATCTGAGCATTTCTTTGTACAGGAAAAGTCAGTTTTAATTTCAAGGACATCTGCTTAATCACTCTCATTTTATCTCAAAGTTCTCAGTAAACTATTTTCAATATCATCACAATGATTAAGCCTCTAATAAAGTGCTCCAAGAGTTACTGGACTGACATTAAAATTGATCTTAGCTTTACAAATTATCAGTGTTATTTCTGTGAATGAAGAATATATTAGACTGTGTGTTTATCTCCTCTTTTATCATGTAACTTCACCTTTTAACTGGAAAAAAATAAAATCATGATTTGATAACACTCAAGTGATAAAGGACACAAATTCCTACCAGGTTTGTCCCTGCCAGCTGATTTCCATGCATCTCTGTAGACTTCAGAAGGCAGGAAGGTTAGTCCTTTGGTGAGAATTAGCATGCTGTCTCTTATTCTTACTCCCCTACCATGCTCAAGAAGCAACTTAGCAACTCTTCAAAGAGTTTAAGTTTTAAAGATTAAAAAATAATGTTTTTCTATCATAAATACATATCTTCTTCAATTAGTCATGCATCTTTTTCTTTCTTGATTTAATTTTTGATAAACAGTTGTTTAAAATATTGCCAACAGAAGTTTGCAGAGGCTGAATGTAGGGATTTAGAGAGTTTGCGAGCATGGAATTGTTTATTTTGCAGGAGACTTGCAAGTCTAACCAAGAACTCCTGCAGCTCCAGCTGACATCAGTCTTTGTGCATTATACTTCTCAAGGATTCCATTTACTTTTACATGTAGTACAACAGAGATCCTTTATATGTTTATTTATTAATAGCAAATCCTGTATAAGGCTGAAGCACGACAGACTTTATACTAGCCAGATGACCTGGTCTAAATTTCTACAGAAAGGAAGCATTATTCTTCTTGTTACAGCATGTTGTATGCCTGTCTTTTTCTCCAAAAAATGTTCTGTGTTGACCTGTATTTCTTTTGCAGTTTAATGCTAGAAATCCTTAAAGGCAGTGGAGAGAAAGGAATTGTTCTGTTTTGTCTTGCCTTATGGTAATGGCATTTCCAGCACTGAGGAGCACATGGCATCACTGCTGGTCTTGCTCTGAAAAAAGACCTGTGGATGAGATTTTACTATGGGGGGTTGTGAAAGTTGTTCATGTTTTGGAAGAACTTAGGCTCTCTAAGATTAATATTTTTTTAATGTATTGATTAAAAACAGATTAGTTTTGTGCCAATTTTTCTGTGCATCTACCTTAAGCTAAGGTGGAAACTTGATTTTGTTAGAAAAGTAAATATATGTGGGGTTTGTTGACTGCGGTGGAAAATTGGTTTTCACTTGCAAATGGAGAAGTGCTAGCAAATGACACGTGTTAATTTATCCTGACTCAGGCTCACAGGCTTTTTATTCTCAGGTGTTTAGCACATGTGATTGTTTTAGCTCGTTAGTGATTAAAATGCCAGTCCTGCTTGACCTGGTAGTAATTATTAGTGAGAGCTTACCCAGCTGACCACCACGGGGATATTTTAAATCAGTGCAGGTGCTTCTCTGGATCTCCTCCTTGGAACGTTCATGGTTTTTCACATGGGTTCCCTGGATGCACATGTCAGGGAAGCTCGGTCGATGCTGGCTTTGATCTGGGCTTTAGAGACCTGTGTAATCTGTACCTTGGGGAAGGCAGGGAAGCGCTTGGAAGTTTTGCTGCCTTAGTAATACCAGGAGAGATAAAGGTCAGCACCAGCTCACACCAGGTAAATAACAGAAATAAGCTGTACTAGACTCACTCTCATAGAAGGGCTTTCTAAATGTCTGTATTTTAGTGGGCTGTTTTTTTTTCAGTTTTTGTATCTTTGTGACCTGGCATGCCTGCTGCTTTCCCTACCCTCTGTTCCTTTTCTGACTGTAACTGAAGGAGAGTTGGTTAGAGATCAGTGATCCAGCTCAGTGTAACTGACCTTTGAAAACATAAAGAAATCACCAAGTGTCTGCTGAACTTAAAATACCCTTTTTACCCTTTGAGTCAAGTCCCATGTTCCACCCAGAATACAGCTGCCAACCAACGCCACCTCTTTCTCTCATGGGCACGTGGGCTCTGTGCCTGTCAGTCACCAACAGGCCAGTGATACCGTTAACCTACCTCTACTATTCTTTAGGATATAATTTGCCTGGAATAAAGCATTTAAGACATATTACATGACTTCACATTGACACTGAGGGACAGTTATTTGCCATGTTGCATAGATAATGTGCTGTATGATATGCTGTACTCTAGTATGGCAAGTTGTTATGATTCTGCAATAATTAAAATGTAAATGAACTGAGTTTTCATTTGTATGGCATCATCATCTATCATACCAGAAAACAAATGTCTAAAGGAGGGCCAATTTATTTAAAGAAAAAATTCAATAGTAACCGGTGGAATTCACATCCATCTGAAAAACATTCCTCTGGGCTTGATTTTTTTCTGTGTAGTAGAACAAAAGAAGAATCAGCACTTGGTAAACTGATGATAAAACATTATTTTCCGTTTAGAAGTGAATGTTATGTTTTAAAGACATGTGTGGAAAGTTGAAATGGAGTTTGTCACAGATAGTGTCTGAATTAGCATAAATTCACTTGCTTGAAGAACTGGAGATAAGAGAATAATATTTACAATTGTTGAAGTAGTTGAAAATAGACAACTCTCCTATCAAGTTACTCCACTGTTGCACTGAAAGCAGTATTATTTTTTGGTATTAATCTTGATCATGGAGTTCTTCGGTTGAATTCCTCCTCCATTTTGAATTGCTTCACTCTGCCATTTTGTATTCCTTAGAAGCTGTCAACATGCAAGATTTCATACAGTGTATAACTCTATTTTGACCTGGTGTAGGAACCTGCTTTGGCAGGGGGGTTGGTCTCGATGATCTCTAGAGGTCCCTTCCAACCCCTGCAATTCTGTGATTCTATTTGAGCCACATGCATTATATTTACAGTTGAACTTCTGCTCTTTGAAGGACTCTCCAGAAATGTATATTTTCTTCTCTTCTGTGATCAGTCTTCAGGATAGTTTGTTTTCAGATTGTCCATCTCTTCCACCATTGATTACTTGACTCCTAAAGTTTAGTTTCTGTAAGGTAAACTATTTGCATAAAAGTTCATAGTTACAAGACTATCTTTTACATCTCTTCTATCTCCCTTGTAGCTACCTAAGCTAAGATTATTTTCTAATTATCTAGAAGAGCTGCATTCAATATAGCAAAAGTAGAACAAGCCTGCTACCTTACCTTCTTTCTGAATGAGTGTTACTGAGGTTAGCAATACTGTCTGAAGTATTCCAGTGAAAACTAAGACAAGAAAGTATTTCTTATCTAAAAAGTTCTTCATACCCTCACAACTAGAAATCGTGAAACTCAGGTCATACCGTTACCAATTTTGTCTGAAGCTCAGGGAAAGAAATAAATCTCGAAAGAAGCTTTTAAGGATTAATTTGGAAAAATGTCAGCTCTTCAGTATTTTCTGGATTCCGGAAATATTCGTTCTATGATTCAGTTGCAGTGCTGTTGGCAGTTTAAAATATGGGCTCAGACTTGATGGGGAGGGGGGTAATCTATTAATCAGCACTTCATCTACAACTGCTTATCTTCTCTTTTCTGTAATCCCTCTTTTTAGTTGGACACTGGCATTGTCTGCGTACTTCATGTCATCCATCAACAGGAATGAATGAAGTACACAGCAATATATCAGTCTGACTAAGCTCAATAAAGTGAAGGAGAAGCAGAAAATTATTGCAATAGTCTTAAATCTTTAATGATAGCAGAGTTAAATATATATCACTTTCTTTACTCATTACTGTAGCAATAAAGATCTGTACTAGTACATAGTTCTAATGTCACGTAGAATGTATCTTTTTATTCTGTAAGTAAAAATCCTATTTGTGTGTTTTTGGATACTTCTGAGAGAAACGGTATCTGAGCTGTTTAATACAGAATACCAGAGCACCTGCAGATCTTGGAGAATACTTCTTACAAACTTTATATAATAAGAATTAATTGAGCACTTGAAAGAATTAACGTCACTCCAACTGTGTCTCTTTCCCGAGTATTTGGCAATCCAAAAAAAAAATTATTTTACATTTTGGATGAAAGAGATTCAGCTGTTCCAAAGAATGAAAAGCACTCATTTCTGTCCTGGTTAAGATTCATTGCAGATGTTTCATTAATAAACTATACTGTCATCTTAGAAAAGAGATGAAAGCTTGATGGGAGGGCAGGAAATGCTCTTTCTGCTATTTGTGTGAAAGTTTTCCCGGCTTTGGCATATCTACCTGATACATATGAGTTAATCAAATTGACTATTAAATTTTCTGA
The DNA here is from genome assembly GCF_951394365.1 of Tetrao urogallus. Taxonomy (NCBI): domain Eukaryota; kingdom Metazoa; phylum Chordata; class Aves; order Galliformes; family Phasianidae; genus Tetrao; species Tetrao urogallus. Next base: position 11,702,579 of record NC_136825.1, on the reverse strand, counting down.
GGCTTCTGCACCAGTCTAGCAAGCCCAAGCCCAGGGCTTGCAGAGGCTAAGCAGAGCTCTCCCAGTGCATTTTCCCTGGGGCTCAGGGTTTGGATTTACGCTGAACCTTAAAGTGAAAACAGAGATGTCCTTACTGAAATAAGGTTAAGCCAAAAAAAAAGGAAAAAAGGAGTTGAGCAAGAGAACAAAAGAAGTAATACAACAATATGATCTGTTGAGGCTGCAGATGCCTGGACAGGAGCTTCCAGCTGACTTCATGGTGGGAATAAGAGGAGAACCAGAGCAGTGTGGGCACTGATGGGGGCAGGGAGCCAGTGAGGCTCTGGAGAAGACTGGTAAGCGCTTGTGGCAGAGTGTGGATCTGAGAGAGAGACAGTGCTGGAAAGCCCTGGGTGGGATTGGCTGCAGAGAGATGTACAAGCCTCATCAGAAATGGGACAAAACCAGAAATACTGCATTGCAGATTTCTCTGCTGTTAGTATTAATGGGTTTCCAGTAGGTTTACAGGTATTTTCTATGTTTAAGTCCCTTTGCTTACTTTACAGAATTCTGTGCTGTGTATCTGCTTATCGAGCTTTAAGTCACAGCTCATTGCTATGACTGCTTATTGAGCTTTGAAAGGTATGTTAATGCAAGTCTGAATTACAGAATGGAGGGAGCAGAAAAAACAGATATATTTTTTTTCCCCCTCCATTTCTTTTAGCCTAGGACATAATGCACAGAAGTTATATGAAGGTTAAGGTTTTGAGACTTGATTTCCCAAGTTCAGAAGTGCTGGAATTACTTGTGCAATGATGGATGGAGCTTTGCTGCTGCTGCAGCAGGGAAAAGACAGCAGTGTTTTGGCAGCCCTTTATTGTAGGGGGACTGACTCGGAACACACACTGCCTCAGTCAGTGAGAAACTTTCTAGATTAAGAGTAATCCATGCAAAAAAAAAAAAAAAAAAAGCCCTTTCTTGGTGCAAGGGGTGCAATATGAAGTCATTGCTTTTTAATGAAACTATTTCTGAGTCAGACTAAACTTTGCAACTTCAGAGCATGTATAACTGTTGGTTTTGTTGTGTTTTCATCTTGCTGAAGTCCCAAGAATTCTGACTGCATTTCAGATGACTCATGATACAAAACAATTTACCAATTAACTTGGATTAAATGGAGATGGTTCCAGCAATGGAATCTTTCAGCAGTAGGAATGATTTGCCCGAATGACACTTCTTGCATAATTTTAGTAGCTCTGAAGGCTGCACTTTCTGCAGCATATTGGCCTTACAATCAAAGTTCTGATTTAAATTTTGCTTAGTAACTTATATGTGATAACTTTCTCTTTCTGTGCCCTCTAAATTACATTGTCTATCTGGATAAATTGATCTCATCAAGAGTAAAAAGGACATCTTTCGTGAAGCATCAGATCTTTCTTGCCAGAAAATGTATTAACTTCATAATTATGAAGTTTATAAATGTTTTTACTCTCTGAGTTCTGAGGATATGATGGACGGAACGCTCAAAGGTTTATCACACTTACGTGTAACGGGGGGTCCTTAACTTAGGGACTGTTACATGATGTTTGGAAAAGGCATCTTTTGGAAGTGAGGTACTTTTTTGTTGTTTTTTGAAGAAGTAATTTGAGACTTTCAAATCTGTTCTCTCAGGCATTCAGTAAAACGTTCGGCTCCCTGCTTTGGGCTCCAAGTGTAGAGTCAATGAAATAAATTATTTTTAAAGCACTAGACTAAACATAATTATAGCAGGATGTGTTACTGAGAGTGAAACCTTGACTTGTACAGTAACTGCAAGGACAGCGGCCTCCAGGAAAACCTCCCAGCGAATGGAAAAGAATAAACAGTAGCCTAGCTGTCCAGAGCTCATGCAAGGTGCAGGTACTTACAAGATGGGTAGAATGGCAGAAGCACTGAGATGTGCGTTTCAGAAGCAATATCATCTCCCTGTGCTCCAGAAAATGTTTTAGGAAAAATTGGGAAATGCTTTTCTAATGTGTCACCTGATGACATCTGATAATCATTCCAGGAAAGCACAACTTTTCAATTATGAACTATAGTTAGCTATAGAATACTATTCCTTATATAACAAGCTGCTCTCAAACAGCTGATTTTTTTTTTTTTTTTTTTATTTAGAAGATTGAGGATACACTGCAAATACTTGGACCTGTGAACAAGATTTATGCAGAGTCACAACTGTATAAACATCTGTGCTATCTATAATGTAGACTTTTTTTAAAGGATGTTATGGAAATACTACCATTTGGCTTGATCAAAGAGGTATAATTTGAACCAAATCAACATTTGAAAGTTCCATTTGTTTTCATGAAAAGCAAATCTTTTTCCTCTTTAACTATTCTTTTGGAAGAAGTCTACCAAAGTATTTGTGATTTTTCCCAAAAGCTATAGTTAGCACTAATTGAGCCAAAAGTGTATGATGATGCATGGGTTATTCTTATATAGCAGTTCATAACTGCAGTCATTCTAGATCAGATTCTGTCTCTTCTATGGATAAGGCAGCATTCAATTTTGTCAATGGAGATTGAGGCACAGAGAGCAGAAGATGTGTATTGCCACTTAATGGGTTTTTTTTGTTTGTTTGTTTCCTTTAGGATATTATTTTAGTGTGTCTTAACCTCTCACCTTTCAATCCGTGCAGATAAACTTATTAGAAAACTTTGAAAGCACTTTAATTAAATTCAAGTATCTTCTAGGACAGTGTGTTCACAGCTTTGGATTTGGACTCTCTCTCTGATTAGGATTGTACCTAGAGGTAAGGAAGAAGATGTGTTCTAAAATCTCTTTCAGACATTTTCCATAATTTCAGCCCAAGGCAAGGCAAGTACTGTTGCAATCAAATAAAGGCTCTGCTTTTGCATTTGTCCAATTGCATCTGTGGCAAATCCAATCAGTCTGTGCACTGAAATACCCTGGAAGACAAAACAGTGGGCTTTGTAGGGGCTTTGTTATGGGGCTGTCTGCGTGAAGAGTTACCTGATCCAGGCTCCTCTTTCAGGTTACCAAAGCTGTAAAGCCTGAACTTAAATGACTTGCCTGAGGTTACCTAACAATCCTGTTGTGGAGCAAGTAATTAAAATTGATATCCCCAAAGTTAGTATCCTGCCACTTGCTGTCATTACACTGATGTGAAGCTGTCTGAGGCAACGAGTTATTGGCTTAACTCTTCCTGAACACAACAGGAGCTTGAAGTGTGACAGCTTCCAGCATGGAACCTCGACCAGGCAATTTGCAGCTGGGCTGTGAGAGGAGCAGCACTAGAGCTGTGGTTGTGCTGCTCCCTGTGAGCCCTGTGCCGAGCACTGCCTCGTGCTCTCCTCTCAGCCCTGAGCTCTGATGGGCTGTGACTGGGGGGAGATTTCTTATCTTGGTTTCCCCAATCCTTTTCCACGTACAGGAAAGTGCTGATCTATGTGGAAAGAATATGTCTTCATATGCTGCTCTCCTATCTGCAATTCTTTTTTCTCTCTTTTTCATGTTGTTCTTCGAATCCAGTTACTGATAATATAGTCTTATCATCTTGTTAAGAGAATTCATAATCTTACCACAGTGCCTGTGCCCATCTGTTTTTCATGAGTGTAGTTCATTTCTGATGTTATTGTTAATATGCCTTTATTTAGCAAACTGTAGAGCTCATATCAGGACGTTTCACAATAGGTATTCCTAATCTTCTCAGTAAAATTCACTTCTGGCAATTCAAAAGTACTTTCCTCTCCCAACGATCATCTTTTTGAGTCATCATAAACTTGATTCTGAACTGCCCAATTTTCATTGGGAGCAAACATGTTTATTAGGGTTTCCTATTCTCTATTTGCCAGATTTCTTATAGCCTTGACCTCATTGATCAACAATCCTTTTGCACCATTCATCTTTTTCTTCTGGTTTTCAAAGCTTGTTGCTCAAGCAATTTGGTAGTTCATTTTACAAGAGCATTACATTATTTGTAATGAAACTCTTATGTTCTTATTCACTTGTAGAGTATGTGTCGAAATTCCAAGCCAATTAATATTTGCTATGTAATTAATATGTTGGTTAGTGTTACTCTAAATGAATCTTGGCTTCTGAAGATCTCCTGCATGCAGTTTTATACCTAATGCCTGTTGCCTTTTAAGATGCAAGAATTTCAGTTCTGTGACTTCCCAGCCCACGCCAAGCATCTTTGAGAGGCCACTGCTGGGTAATACCTGCAATGTTTACATAGTCATTACTTTGGTAACGCTGGCAGCAAATGCTCATGTGCATATAGGTGCTAACATAGATGTATGTCATCTTTGTGCTACAGTGCAGAATGGGAGAATGATATTATTTCTTGTGGAAAAGCACTGTGAAGATTGCTGGTTTTCGTAGTTTGTTGTTGTGGTTTTATTTAAATGTGAATTATGTCATTTTTGCCATCAAATCACAAAATATTTCTTTGCTATCACCCTCATGAGAGTTTTAACAAGAAACTTTTCAATCTGATATCTGTGTAACTCTAGGGCTATATTCTAACTTCGTGGATTTAGAACAGTTTATCTTAATGCAGCTGTGGGGCTGGAGCTAAGGTAAAGGTGCACATGGGAAAGGCACACAAGCATTCAGAGTTCTTCTAAACTGCTCATGTCGTCCAAAGAGTGCAGGCTGGGTTCCCCAACCTAGTGCACTTCCTGCTGTGCTCTTGGAGCTCATACCTGAGGGTTGGCACTGTGGCCTCCAGTCCTACACCGCTGCAGTCAGCAGTGGGTGCAGCTGCCTGCAAGAGAGCAAGCACATGCTGACCTATTCCATGTTTTTGCTATGTAGTTAAGTGGCTAACATGAGTGACAGTAGGAACTGCTGTTATTTAGTGAATATCTGGAATTTACTTGTCTGAGATTTCTGACAGAGCATATAGTCCTGAGGTTCCTGGGGCTTCCAGCTGTCGAACCAAACAAAACAATACCATTGGAAATCCAAATATGCTCTGTAAACCATCATCAAAATATTAACAATAAATCCCAGGATGCTCTGCTGCGCTACAAATGCTGCGATTCAGAAAGCAGCTATTACACTTCCAAACTAAACTGGGGATAAAATAGTCACAGGAAAATAGGTGGATCTTCCAAGTTGTTAAAAGACAATTCTGATATATGCAGCAATGAGGCTATCAGAGATGGTAAATATCATTCTAGAAAATAGGAAAGTAGGTTATTTTTTCATTAGTGCTTGTAAAAATGACTTGTATTTTAACTTTGCATTTTAATATTTGTATCTTTAACCCCCACTAGAAGGCTAGTGCCAAAAAATTACGCTGAAGTAGCTATTGCATTTTTTTTCTTAAAACAAACAAAACTGCTATATAACCTTGTTGAACAGTAGTACAAAGAAATGTGTTGTGTTAATAACATTATTTTTTTTTAAAAAAGCAAATTTTAAAATATTTAAAATAATCATAGAGGTTCATCCTAACCACTCTGGAGACCTGACAAGCAGGAACAAAAAGCTTCGACTTCTTCCTGCAGAGTTACAAAGTCACTCTTTTCATTCTGAATTTGTATGACTGTTTCCAGTGCACTTGGTGACCTAAAAGATGAGTAAAATACACTGAGCTGTGATGGCAAAAACGATCACCGGTCATATCAGATTTGGACAATTCCATTCTCAAATCATGAATAGTGTGCAAGCACAAAAGCCTGCAGATTTTGTTTGGTACTATCATGAGGAAATGCACTTATAAAACAGTGTCACTGCTTTTGAAACTGTTGATAATTGGTCAGAAACAGTAATTGGAGAATATTGCTGCTACTGGATGTCTGTTAGAAGGGAGTAAAGAATTCAGTAAATGCTGCAGAGCGCAAAATGTTTTCAATCTGCGACAGGTGTTCACAGACATCACCATTTTAGACATGGCTCAGGAAGAAATTCATGGTTCTCTTTTACTTCTCAAAGATCATTAAGAAATGATGCACTTAGCAATGCTGTGCATTACCCTCATTGCCCAGTGCTGAAGAACAAGTCTGTAAGATAAGGCGTGGGCGTAGCTAGCTGTGCTTCCCATTGCTGACATTACCTTGTGTGTCCATTTGGTAAGATTTGTTTCTGCTGAATTGACTTTTGTCAAGCTGAAGTATGCTTGGCTGCTGCTAGGGGATGAATTTGAGACTTTGTCAGCAGAAATAACAGAGGTTTTTCTTGGAAGGAGACTAGATTCTTAATTGTTGGCTGAAAAACTCTCACACTTACATATTTCAGATCAGACAATTTGTCTAGAGGTTCATTTTTGCTGGAGTTTAATCTTTTTGTTCTTATGGACTTCTAAGTGAGAAGATGTCACTTTTCCTGGATGTGCGTTAGCTCAGGAACGTGTGCAGACAACAGTGTACTAGACTTAGGGTGAACAAGGGAACTGCCCCTTCTGCAGGGCTTTTGCTTGGGAGCAGGTAGGCCCCGAAGGCTAAGTGCAGCAGGGGCCAGAGCTCAAGATAGTGCTTTGGCTGTATAAAAATGTGGAGTAATCAAGTGAGAAATTATGTGCAGTTGCTGGAAAAAGGCTGTATGCAAGGAAGCACATCCATGTCTGAGCAAGCATGTTCCATAACAACTAGCATGGACACTGAGTACTTAAGGAAGCAGCAGCAGAAAGAGGAGGAGTATTTAGGATTATAGGAGGAATATTTAGGACTGCTATCTGTGAGAGAGATGCTCATGAGATGATGCTCCTGGACTGAATAAAGGGAAAATATTCTTATAGCTAGAGTGTCATACATAATGCATATCTTCAAAGGAGCAGCATGAGATTGCAAAGCCAAGTTGAGTTTAAATGATTTTTTTTTACTATGGTGCTTTTTGTGCTTAGTCTCAGCTGGATTTCTGTGCAGCTCAGGGCAGAAGAGCTCAGGCTCTTCTGTTCCCTTACCCCAGGATTAACTGTTCTCCAGGAGCACCTCCAGTGATTCTCCAGTAAGTGTGGTTTGTCCTCCTGAAATCTACCAGCAATAGTGTGCTCCAGGCCGTGCAGCTCTTTTGTCTGTTTTATGTGGAAGATAATAATCTAGTACCTGGATTTCTTTGCGTGCTTGTAGCAAATAGCCCCACCAATGCACTTTCTACATATGCTGCTGACAGCCTAACAACTTGTGTAGCCCAGAGGTAATTAACCAGTAAGTCTTGAATAGGCTTTAGCATAGTATCAGTAATTGAACTATCATATCTCCTTATACTTACTGTTGTGTGCTAAATCAGATGCCTTTTGCCTTTTCGAGCAAATTTTCTCCTATATATCATATGTTGCATCTTGTGCATAAATGGTAGTATAAAGTTAACAGCCTTATGTGCTTTCCATTCATTCTTGTCATAAGAATGAACTGTGTGCAGAAAAATCATCTCCTTAAAACAAGGGAGGCCAAAATATTCTGCAGTCACCTACTGGGAGGAATGTGTCCTGGATAGGAAACTCCCAACACAGCCTTTCTGGGGAAAAAGGTGAAGGCACCTTTGCTTTTCTGGAACGTGTCACTCTGCCTGGTGAAGGTAGAGGGCCGTACCTGGGTTTGCCCAGACAGCAGTTGGCATAGAGCTTAGGGCTGTCAGACCGCAGCATCCTCTGCTACCTGGCTGCTGTTAACCACTGTGGGGGGATGGACCCCACCAGTGTCTTGGACCTCTCAAAAATCATCCAGTGTTTGTTTGTTTGTTTCCTTTGCCTTTTCTGCCTTAAGGGGCAGAACCCAGACTGGTTGGCTCTGTGCTCAGTCCACAAGGCAGCAGTGTCCAACGGTATGTGTTCATTACTCACTGTAAGTTGGAAAGATATTCTGGTTAGGCAGAGCTGTAATCTCCTGCTGCTTTCAATCAGATTTCTTCCCATGTAAACAAACCGCATCAAAGCTGAAGAAGTGGGTCAGATTGAGATGTCGTGGCACACGATAACCTAATGCAGTGGAATTGGTTCTAAAATGGTTCCTCTTGGTGCGGGAAGGGAAGACTGGGCTGTAGCACACCCTTTGAAAAGGTCTCTTTATTATAAAAGCGTGCAAATTCAGAGTTTGGTAATGCTACCATTTTTATTTTGGGGCATTTTGGGGATGAGATAGTTAGAGAAAGGGCCCAATGTTTTTTCCTGTGCTTTGCCTGTTAGTGCTACACAAAAGCTTTAGTGAAATACGCTCCCAAAAGACCATTTGCAGAGCAACCAAATGAAACCATCCTAATACACTTTTACATATTATTAGATAAATTGGGCAATGACATATGGATGTATAATTGTACAGCTTATGTATTGCATTAATGATGCAGAAAACACGTCTTCAGAATGCAGCTATACAGTGACTTTCATTCCAGAAATCCATCAGAACAGCATATCAATGATGCCATATTCTTTCCACGGTGTTTGGAAGACATCTGTTCAGCGTCAGCAGTTGTCATACAGTTGAGAGAGTCAGTATAAGGCCTGGAAGGGGTGAACTTGCCCTTCTTTTAGTTGCTGTCATTGAGCTATGAAGTGTTACGATGTAATATTTCTGTGAAACGTTACAAACAGCTGTGGGGCTGTTCTGTCTCAGCTTTGCTGTCTCTATGCTTCTGGTTTGGAAGGGGTTTGCTGGGTCCGTTGGAAGGAAGCAGGCAGTGCAGTCAAAAACAGAAGCCCTAAGTGCTGAAGCAGAAAACAGAAGCATAGTGGACTGCTGAAGACAAGGATTCTGGGGAGGGGGAGACCTATAGAGAGATTTTCAAGATCTCTGTCTCTCGAGATTCTTTCCATAGCTCAGCTCTGCATACAAGGGATCTGTAATCACAGCTTGTAGATCATTGCCCACAGTCCCACAGTATGAGACACTGTGAACAGGGGAATACATGGCTGATGGAGAGCTGCACTTGTAAATAACTGGTATTCAGGCCCAGTGGAAAGCAACAACAGATGCTTTGAAAACTTGCGCCTACAGAGTTAAACTGAGGGCTCTCACTTAGGATCAGTAGAGTGGCCAGGTGAGTGGAGCAGTAGGAAAACCTTAGCAGACTTGTAAGAAGCTTAAGAATAATTTTTGCATCCTCTGTGAACAATTTTGAGTTTATCAAAAACAATAACAAAAAAACCCAACCCACAACTCCATGCTGAATTTCTTAATAAATGGCTCCAGCCAAGTTTTAATGCCCTAATGTTAATATTTTATTTGAATGTCGTCAAGGAAATAATTTCTCTCTTCCGAAACAGTGTTTAAATGAAATACTGAAGTATATTTAAATACTTATATTTAAGTATAATTGAAGTAAACATACTGTATTTTATCTAAAATGAACTTGAAATAAATAGCAGCATGACCCTTGGCCAGCCCTACTTGTAGTCATAAAGCGTTGTTTAGGGTCCTGGAAAAGGTAAGGCTGAGCTAGAAGAGCGCTGAGGATGTTGTGTGAGACTGTGCCCTCATCTGGGGCAGTGTGGTGAGAGCAGGGCTGTAAAGCAGAGCAGTTAAGTGATCCCAGTGCCTGCATTAAGTGCAGTTCAGAAAAGCTCTGGTTCTACAGATGGCGCATTGATTAGCAGTTGAAGTACATTAGTGGCAGTCTTCCAGTTATGTTTCATCCAGAAGAAATCTGTTTTGTGCTCTCTAAGGCTGCACCTCAATGCAAAAGATTACAGATAGGATTTGCTGGGAAGTTTACTTCAAAAGTGCCGAAGGACAGGTAGGTCTAGAAAGAAATGGATAAAGGAGGATCTGAAATAAACAGTAATTTAAATGGAATTGGGGATTTTCTTATGAAGACATGCTGATTTGACAATAAATAATGGGAAAAAAGTACTATATTACATTAAACTTCATTAGGATCTGTGCTAGAGAACAGGTATAGCATGAAGGAAGTCTGAGTTTGCATTTCCAAACTCTGAGAGTTTATATGCATCTCTTCTCTGACCTAGCCTACAGGGATCTGCACAACTAAACATCTGAAACAAAAACTAGTCTAGTCTCAAATGGAGTGTGCTCACCCAAAATTGTCTTGCATTGAAAACTCCATGTTCTTGGAACAGCTACTTCACAACTTCTCTAAAACTTTTATCAACACATTCAACATTGCAGGCATGTTTTCTTTATCCAAACTAAGTAAGAAACATGGGGAAGAAAGGTTTTTGTAGGAACTGTACCTTACTTAGAGGTCTGTCAGGACCATGGAAATCAAATGGTTGGGCTGAGATCAACCTAAAGTAATTCTCAATCCCGTCTCACTTAAGAAAAGGTATTTTGAGTAACTTTAAAGAACTTATGCATATTGTTTAAAATAAACTGTGTGACCAAATGAAATGTTCTACTAGTTGAGTTTCCTGACATGTATGCCTTAGCAATATGCTGTACTCTACTGAAGCAGGCGTGCTTAAAAGTGAGGGAGACTTGCAGATCAAGCTCCTGAATTTGCAGTGCTCTCTGATGTTTCTTTCCTGGGTGGTTGTAGGTGTGTTTGTATGTGTTTGGCTGAGGAGACTGAGATTTGGGAATTAGATCAGGTAGAGTTCAGCATGTGAATAGGTAAGAATAATGCCCATTTCTGACTCAGAAACAGAACCCATTATCTTTTTGTGGTGATTGATGTTTAATTTTAGGTAATGGGGAGCAGAGTAGCAAATGTCCCAATGCTTTCAACTCTGACTTTGTGGGGGAGGATGCAAAAGATATTGATTTTGATGCAATACTAAATACTAAGGATGTTAAAGAGCAAACATCATCCTTAGCCTGGCTATTAAAGAAAAGAGAGAGAGGAAGAGAATATTGATCCTGCGAAGGCCTATAATGTTTTTGATCAACATACCAATACCTTAGGCTGTAATTCTTATTTTGATAAGAGTTATGAAAAGTGCGTTAGGTAGTGGTTTACCTAAATACAATGGAATGCCTTTCCACAGCTGATGGTGGTTCCATTTCTGCTCTTTATCAGTGTGAAGCAGGTAATCTGAGTTTTTTCATCTCTGGGTACTTGTCTGTGGTGAAGAAAGATCTGTTAATTAGAGCCTTCTCAATATGGATTTTCTTTCTTTCTGTGTGTATGTGAGCAGAATCGGTCTTTTAACAAAGCAACCAGGAAAACTTGTATTAAGTGTTCTTTGGATTTGCAGGCAGAATGCAAACTTGTCACCTTTTGTGTTTGGGAAGGAGCCTCTGTCTCTTTTGCTGATGAGAGAATTGACTGAAGAGCAAAGAACAGTTTCATAGCTGATTCTTTGCCAGCATCTTAAGCCTGTATGAAATCAATAAAGCTGGCATCTATTTTTTCCAAGGTACTTGTTGAGGGTACAGATTACCAAGGTTATATCAGCCCAGGATATCAGTGTGATTAGACATGTGGCATGTAAGCTTTTGTACTGTCTTTGGCCTTCAAGAAATGTATCAGTAATTACTGAACTAAGGAGAGTCATATTTTCAAATGGGGGCTGGGTTAGCATCTTAGTTTAAATACATGGCAACATTACTACTCTATGGTCAGTTAGCTGGTTGTCTTTGTATAAGTACAAAGATACTGCAGTAATGAATTCAAGGTTGCATTCTTTTTAATATAGTTGGATCATGGCAAGCTAACAATGGTATTCATTCTTACTGGTTTGAAACTTCTTTTTTAATATGATATACAGTATATAATAATTAATAACATATATATGCATGAAAGTGTTATTATCTTTACTGCAAAGGTAATCAAATGCTGGAACAAGTTGCCTGGATAGATTGTGGAGTCTTCAAGATATTCAAGTTGGGCAGCCTGCTTTTAGCTGACCCTCCTGAGCAAGGAGGTTGGAACTGGTGATCTTTAGAGGCCCCTTCTAGCTTCTGCGTTTCTGTGACTGTATTTGCACCATTTAACTTGTGCTGTTAATAGACTGCAACTGCCCATGCCAGTTTTCATCCTGACACACTGTTTTATGACAAAATTTAAAATCCCTAGTAAAAGGTTTATAGTGGAAGTGCTGACAACCTTTTGTACAACGGTACAAATGCACCACTATTACATACACAGAAAACATGCAGTAAGGTCTAGAGTTTGAGTCTGCTCTATAACTCATGTAAGATAAAGCACTGGGAGTACTTATAAATAGCAATTATCAGTAGCAGTCTCCTGATTTTCTGAATCATGCAGCCCTCTAATATCTGCTTTTAATTTCCTCTTACATTATTAGAATATCTATTTCGTAGTGTATTTCATCTGATTTTCTTGTACTTTCAGAAATAACAATCAAAAGAACAAGTTGAGTCTACTTTGAGAGTTGTTGCTGTCTTATTTTCTTATTTTGAGATATGTTTGTTATCTATTGAATTCTTGTAGTTCTAGGATTGTGCTTTATTTTTGGTAGAGTAATGCATTGTCCTGTTGCAGAGACAGCCCAGTAGATGCAGTATCTGTGATTTCAAACTGCAAAGCAGTTTGGTGGGGTTTTTTTTAGGTTTTTGTTGCTTTTTCATTTTTTCCCTTATCATCATATTGGGTTGGTTTTAGAAACTGGAAACTATTTCAGAGATATTCAAAGCTGGCAAAAATTCCCCCTTTTCCTCCCACCTGAGATTTGCTGAATTTGAAGAATAAGAAAGGAAAAGGATGTTGCACTTCTGGTTTTTGTCCTGAAAATGGTTTCATTTCTGCACTGAGAACAGTGACTTGGTGTTACTTGACTGATGCTGAATGGACCTAATTCCTCAAGTTGCAGCACACTCATTTCTCATTAATTTTAGTGGCAGTTGGAACTGCTTGGAACTTTGAAGTCAAATTAGGAAAGCCTGTTGGGAACTCTTCTGGGGGAGGAAAGGTATTGTAATAAGTCTAAAATATTTACTCTTTTTAACTCAGTGAGAGGAAAGTGGTCTGGACAGGGAGCTGAAAGGAGAATGAAAAGAAGAGGAAAGACTCCTTGATTTTGAATTGAAGAAAGAAGCCTATCCTCCTCGTAGCCACCTGAGAGCTAAGTCTTCAAAGAAAGGACAAACATCTGCCAGTAAGAATAAGCTTAACTTGCTTGTTCTGATTTTTTTTTTTTTCCTTAAGCAGAAGAATATGTTGTAATAGAGGAACGTAGGAAGAAAAGGAGGGTTGTTGGAAGATGCATAAGTAGGGAAGAGATTTTTTGTTTTATACTTAGGATATGGCCAGGAGATCTCTGGGCCAGGACTTTGGGCTGTGGCTGCCTTGGGGCACAGTGTTGTAGGCTGCTTGGTCTGCCATGTGTCGGCACCAAGAGATTACAGGAACAAATCTGCTGCTGTACAAACTGACCTTTTAGTACAATTCTGGACCTCTCGGTCCAGAAATCATTTTCTAGGTACATGACTTCTTGGAAGTGTACTTCTTGATGTTATATGTCACTAATGGTCCACCTCCAATTTTCATGGGAGGAAGCTATTACCCCAGCGTCCCATGTAACAGGCTTTTTTCCACTTATTCATACTTAGAGATAGTAGTGGCTTGGTTTTGCCATTCAGGATGGCTTGAGCAGCACTCTGGCAAAGAAGCAGAGATGTGTGTGTGTGCGTGCTTCATGTCCTTTCTCACCATGAAATATGCTTTTAAAATGTTGAACAAAGCATTCACTTGTCTCTTAAGTCTTTAATTAAAGTACCTGTTTATTTGCAGTCTGTGTTCAAATATTTTCTGTTAATGCTGTGTCCCCTTGGTCACTATTAGCGTTGAACAATTTATTTTACCTTATCCGTGTTTCAGTGGCTGAGGCTGCACGAGGAAATTCTGATAAAAGCCAGGAGGATTTTTCCTCCTCTTGCACTGGTAGGGGAAAATTTCATCTGTTATCTTTGCACTTATCTACTCCTAAGTTTTAGTGCCAGATATTAAAATCATTGGTTATGTTCATTCAGGAATATTTATCAGTTTATTAAACTGAACTACATTTATTAGATAAAGTTTTAAAGAATAATGTACAAAATGCCAGCAGTATCCCCAGGTGAGCAGTTCTTTGGACAGCACTCCTCCCTTCCAGGAGTTCAGATTTGCTGCCTCTCAGCAGTGACTAAGCACTTGCTGCTTTTTAGATTATCTGAGTACTTGTAAGGATTTCTGATAAATTTATTGCTATATAACTGCACAAAGATTGGCAGTATCTATTTTAATGGCAGGCATATCAGAAGAGGCAGCTAACTTGCTGGGTATGATTGTTAACTTGGGCATGAACTCAGTCAGCACCAATGACCAGAGTGGTTTCATGTCTCTAACAGTGAAATACTGACTTCAAACCTCAGCAGGCAGCAGGCCTTCCTCCTATGATGCTCTGTAAAACCAAGTTATTAAACACCCTGTGGAACCTCCAGCAGTGCCAGCTGGCTGTTAAGCCAAATTGTCTTTTTTTCTCTATTATGAGCATAATACTGTATGGTTGCGGAGCAGGCATTCACTGGCTGCTGACACACACAGTACTGTGCATGTGTGGAAGCATCCTCAGCAGCAAAGAACCCCATGAGTTCTGTGGTGCCTGCAGCCAGGCCGAAGTTGCTCACACTGGGGCATGCATTCATGTTCCTCTTGTCTTTGCATGTAGTTCCACCTTGCTTTTGTTCCCTTACACTGAGTGCGTGTGTGGAAGCAGAATGGGAAGATTTTACAGCCTAGGAGGAGACTGGGAGTGCTTTGTGCTGGAGAATCCCATTTGAAAAGGATGCTTTTAAGCCATGTCAATTTTATACCTTTCTTATTTTGCTGAGGCATTTTGAGTCCTCATCACTACTGTTCCTCACCTTGTTTACTGAACTTTTAATCTGCTTCCCTGCATTTAAAGGTCCTTCACTAAGCCTTTCGGAGCACTACCCTGCTTGCCAGAGTGCTATTAAGCTTTTGTTGGTGAAATACAAAGCAAAGTGTGCATGTAGCTGATGCACCAGAAAACAGAAACAAAGTACAGAAGCCCATTTGGGAATAGATTGCCGTGCTTTTTGACAGAGGTTTATAGTTTCCTTTTAATTAACTGTCACAATTAAAATATTATTTTAAAATAAACTCTCCTCTTTGCAAAAAGAAGTTGAACTCACTGTAGGGCAGGGAGAGCATATATCTGCCTCTGTTTGACCTTTGTCCTTTAAGATTCAGCAAAATTTCTTCATTCGTTGCACTTTTGGGGCTGTATAAGCCTGGAGGAGAAACATTGTCATTCAGAAGTCAATTCTGCTAACCCATTAGGAAAGCACATTCACACTAATGGTTCTACAGTCAATCAGTAACAAAGACCTACAGGAAGACATACCTGCTTCACTGTTCACTGATCTGGCAATTTGATCAATATTATTTTGAACAAGTCTTTTTTTGTTACTTCATCTGTAACGTCTCTTTTTACAGACAGACTGAATGTGCACTATAAAACTGTACTGCAGCTATTGCTTAAAGAACCAGCCAGGTCTCTTGCAGGTTCTGAATCCATAGGAGAGGCTCAGCTTCACCCACACAGTTTTGTCTGTTTTCAAATGAGCTCCTATTAATCTGTTGTACCCTGAGGGAGTAATAATCGTGATCTCTTTCCTGACTCTTTGAATCATCGCTGTTCTCTCCAGCAGAATTTCTCAGCACATACCACAGGATTTCCCCATGCTTCCAAAATGTTAGAGAGGCTTTTGGGCTGTTTAGAGTTGGCTGTTGTGTTCACAGAAGTGTAAAAATACAGGGATGACTCTGGGCTTACCTTTTATCTGTTGCAGGTGGCCTGTGCCTGAAGTTCTGAGGTCCATATCCCATAGTGCTGAGGAAGGGTTCCCGTGGCTCCTCGCATAGCCTGTGCAGTCTGCAGGTAATGGATTGATTTGAGCTTGCCTTCCTTGGGCTGGCTGACAAGGCCGTTCAGCTTTGAGTCCATGGGATCTGCCTGGGTAAGGCATTGTCTTGAGGAAGAGCTGCTGCCAGTTTTTTGTTTTCCCTGCCACAAGCTAACTAGAAGCCAGATTTCCAAGACAAGGTAAGAAACTTATATGAAAACATTTATACTACTTCAAAATGTAGTATATGCATAGTCAAATGCAGTTGCATCCAAAGTGCCATTTTTGCATAGTAGCCAATTTTGCATGATCAGAGGCTTGTAGCAAAGCAATTCATTACTTATGTTCATCTGGTCTGGTATTTCATAGGATGTGCAATTTCATGTAAGCTGTATTACACAGCGACAGAAACTTTTCTACACACTGTGTGGAAAAAATAATGTTCTTATGCAGAGAAGGAACATGTGTTGTGTTGGAAGGAGCTTCACAGATCATCAGATAAAATCAGGTTTATATTCTTCTGCTATTATGAAATACTTTGTAGTGTGTTTAATATTTGGTTGTATCAAATTTAAATACATTGTAGGGAATCTTTGTCTAGAAGATGTCATTTAACAATGGAATGTGATTGACTGTTTGGAACCTTAAAGAACTGATAAAATGGCACAGAGGAGGTGAAAGCAGATAACTCATACAGCCAAGTTGTTAGTAGAGTCAATACAAAATGTGTCTGAATGTGGGCAAGGACGTTTTTATAAGGCTTTTACAGCAAAGAATTATGTGATTAGGAAGCTGGGGTCAAGAGTGTGACCCTAGAGTATGACAAGTTGCATGACGTGAATGCAGAGAAGAGAATTGCTGTTGTGAACAGCGGACCAAAGGGAAGAGTGACAGCACCTGAAGAGCTATAGTAGTCTGATCTAGCAAATCAGTTAGGGCCGTCTTGACATGAAATATGAAAATAAATTTTCAGAGATCCTTGTCGTCTTAGTCTAAAATGTTTCTGCTATTTCCTGGAGTCAAGGCCAAAATGTTCTGCACTGTTCAAATTTCAGCCTCACCGGAACTAACTTGTAAATTCAGATAATGTGCATGCCAGAAAGAGTGTAATCCTGACAGACTTAACAAAAAAAAACATCCCCACACATTGTTAGGATGTTTATTCTGTGCTACTCTTCAATTGCTACGGACTGTTCAGAATGGCTGCCAGTGTCTAACACTGATTGTGACGTGCCTGCAATTTACTGAAGTTATCGATTTCAGTAGACGTGTCCTATTTTCTCAGTCTCACAGCAATAAAATTCCATTATAAAATGCGAGTATTTCATGTACAGTTCCCTGTGTGAAGAACATTTAATAGAATAAATGGTAGAAGTGCATTTGCAGTTTATGTAATGACTACCATGCAAGAACAAGCACAGCCAAAAGTGCAGTTTTGCTGATCTGTGGGATGTATTTTACTTTACAGTTCTTTTGAAAGATTCTTATTGGCACTTAAAATAGAGACTACATTGGACATGAGTGTAACTGCTTTAAGTATAGATGTTCTTCTTATTTTCATTTTTTTAATCAAGGAGAGTGAAAACAAATTGCAAGCCATCAGCTACATCATCAACCATTTGTAGACTTTCAGAACTTACAAAAAACCTTGTTTGACTTAGTAGGTGTACTTAGCATGTTTGAGGGGAGAAGGGTGAAATGCTTTTCTGCCTAGCTGACATTGCTTACTTAACAGACAGTAACAGGAGGAGGAAGCACATGTAAGAGATGCTAAGTTGTCTTCTGTGAGTCCATCTCTGTGCTGCATCTGCAAGATCCTAGTTTAGGTGCTAAAAATCTTTATCTAAAAATAGATTATATGAATTACCCCTCCAATAATTCTTCAGTATTTGTGTAAATCTTTTTTTCTGAGGCTCAGTCCTCTAACCATCTTAAGAAGCCTGATGTTGCTCCATTTGATATGGAGTAGAGATCATTCCTGAATGTGTTTCTATTAAGAATTTTTCTCTAATTGTGCAATATATTGTTCCTTTTTGGGTTTTTTTTTTTTTTCTTCAATGATGTCTATGTATTTCTCTTTAATTTCTTTTTTGTGGTCTTCTAATATCAAAATAGACCTCATTATTGCCTTGGGCAACTTTCAAAGCCCTTTGTGAATTGCAGGCTTGACATTAAGGCAATTATATATAAATTTTACTTTGCAAATTTAAAATAATGCTGTCACATGCATCTTTATTTTAATGTCATAGTCCTACCAGCATTTTTATTTCTTCTAACCCTTTTTCTTAATTTAGAGATTGGCACATTTCTTGACTTAAATGATTGCTTTATGTTGGGATCTTCTTTCTTGGTGTGAAGTCACTTGGCTCATCTATCAGATTTCTTTGCTTGTCAGTGTGTGCTTTACAGCTAACACTCTTTTTCTTGCCAATAAAAAACACACTGAGATCATAAACTTTTTTCTTTTTACTCCAGTGTTACTCTTGGATAATATTCAAACAATTTCATCCAATTTTTACCAAGTGAAAGGATACAATCTTATTCAATTTTATTAAAGGAATTCTGTATGAAGAGGTTATGAGAACAGTGAGTCTTGCCTTCTCCTAGTCTTGCTATCTCTACACCTACAGTACTAAAGTTTGTCATATTACTTCCATTCAAAAAGGATTACTCCTTTTATTTACCTTGCTATTTTTAAATTGTTGTTGTTATTGTTCATATATGTACTGATAATTAGCAGCTAAGTATGCTTGAAGGATGTGGTACACAAGATGAAAAATGTCACTGTGTGTTCATTGTGGATAACATAAGATTTTCACATTGTACTTCAACATAGAACATGGCCATGTACAACAGAAGAAAAAGCGAGGCAAAGATTTCCAGTGAAATGAGGTCAAATCCAGAAGTTCATATTTTCCAGGGATGCTGACTGTGAAATTCTGTTTCTGAAGGTGCCCCAGAGAGGTGTACAAATAATGAAATACCCTCTGTGGTGTTAGAGAGTGAATGATCAACTTTCACTGATGTTTGTCCATGTCTTGCAAGCCTGACAGCAGTCAGTGTGTTTTACTGATTGCTTCAACAGAGCAGCGTGGCCTTACTTCTCAGTAAGTCTAGAAAGCCACTGTACTCACCGTGTCAGTATCTGGTGCGTGGCAGGTGCCATAGACATCAAATTTAATATTAGATCATTTAGGCCTAATTACTCTGTCAGCACACACTGTTTTGCAGTGAATTTATGCTTGTCTACTACACTTAAAAACATAGGCTTCATGTTCCTTCCCCCTCTATTTTTCCCATTCTACATGCCTAAATGCACGTCATATCTTAATTTAAAAGAAAAAAATGACAGCATGATATTTGAGAGGACAGTAATTGTCTTTAAGATGTCAATAAAATTAAATGACATCTTTCTTGTACTAGCTTTTCCTAAGCCCAGGATTTCCTGTGTTCTTTCAGCTGCATTTTAATGGGCTTTGAGTTCATCATGTTACTGCACTGAAGATAATCTCCATATGGTGGAGGTGCTGCCAGACCTACAAGAAGGGCATTGCTGTACCTCAGCATCCTGGAGACTTTTAACAGAGTTGTAGCCAATGAATTTTAGGAATTGCAAACATAATTATGTCCTTGTTTCCTAAATAATGAACCTTTTCATATTTAACAATATTGCTTTACATGTACCATAGTTTTTGAAGCTGTTATCTGAGTCTGTGTTCTCTTGCCCAGAATGAATTCTCCCAGGGATACTGTATTAAATGAGGGTGAAAATAGATACCTTCAGTGTGAATGCATTGGAATTAAATTCATAACACATTATCATAATGCTAAAGAGATTGCTAAAGAAGCTTTTATCATTTTATGTTTGAAAAGTGTTTTAAAAAGTATAATTGAACCAACAACCATGGCGTGATTTTAGGAATGTGTGATAACCAAAGTTCTGATTCCATTCATCTGAAAGGATTCTACCCAAATCCCCGAAGGCCTGCTGAATTCATGTCTATGCAGATCATGTTGAAATGATCCCTAATGTATGTATGTATGTATTATGGGTTTTTTTTTGTTTTTTTTTTTTTTTTTTTTTTTTTGGAAAGAGAAGTCTCTTGGGACTTGAGCTCTTTGTACCAATATTTAGAAAAATTCTCTCTCTTTTTTTTTTTTTTTTTTTTTTAATGTATCACTGCTTGGAATGGTTACTGTATTTCCCTCAGTTACCTTATGTTTCACTCTTCTGTTCAGTAGTGCTGAGTTACTGATATTAGAGAGCTATTTGTACTCTGAATATTAAATCTCTGTATGTTGCTTCTGAATTTTTTTAGTCTGCTCTTTGGACAAAGATACTTCTGTCCTGATCAACAGTGAGTTTAAAATCACCAGTTCCCACTGGCTTTTGTGTGCACTGGCACCTTTATGTGGTATTTAGTGTGGGCTAAAGTCTCTATCAGATAAAGGAAGAGACTGCAGGGCAGGTGGGCATCACACGCTAAGTGCAGTTCAGGGTTACCTCCAGGTGAGATCCTGCCATGGTGAGAGTGGGTGCAGAGCTCCCTGTGCTGTGCTCTGGGTGCCGGTATTCCTATCAGCAGGAGGAAAGTAGCACACGGTGTCCAAAACTACTCACGTTGCATTGCACACACATTCATGCTGAGAACAGGACACTGCTGAGCAGCCCCACGCAGGCCTGCGGGCTGGAATGGGCACAGAGTTTGCCCTGGCCCTACTGTGCAGCAGATAGAGGCTGGTTACCCTAAGCCCTGCCTTGGAAATACTCTGGGCTGAAAGTAGTTACAATTGTAAACACATTATTCTTGGCTCACTTGTAAGTGAGATTGTTACTAGTATTTTGTTTGTGTACTTTGAAGTAAACTGAGTAGGAAACACTCCTTGCTTATTTCTCAGTGTAAGTAAATGCTTTTTATCTAATCAGTGAAGGTGAACAATGGTAAAACCCTCTATGCACACATGATTTATCAGCATGAGTATTTTCTTCCTGCACAGGTGGTACCTCAAACATTTCTTTGGAAGGCAGTGAAAAGCATGGCTAAAAAGAGTACCTCAAAATACCTGTCACACACAACCATAAATCTCCCTTAGACCATTCTTCTTAGCAGAACTGTAATTATACAATATATGATATTAAAATGAAGTTTGGAAACCATTTAAATTGGCAGTGCTATATGAAACCTGAAAATGGTAAAATAAAGAATGCTGTGAGAGCTGAGAATTATCTCAGCTTTCTCAGTTTGGATCCAGCTAAATCTATCAAGCTAAGTGACAGGTGATTTATGCTAACAAGGAATTGTCTGAGAGGAAAAGAGAACTGAAAGAGAATTGAATTGGGATAGACGTGAGTGAGGAGAGCGAGACACCTGAATTTCTCAGATGTGTCTAAGCATGTCATTGGATAGACAACAGCCAAGGGAGCAAAGAGAAATCACTGATCAAGCATAGAGGCAACTGGCAAGCAGTAACTGGAGAAAAGTATGGAGAAACTCTTCTAAGTATTCTGGACAAAAACAGATAATGAGCATCGGCTGATTTCATTGACTGCCTTAGTGTCACTTGTGTATTTACTAAAAGCATTTAACTCCTTACCTTCAAATCACAGCCAACAAAGCTACAGCTGAGGCACCCTGGCAGTCAGTGTGAGAGAGGCGGTGGTGAGCCGGGCAGCAGCACCTGTGTCCTCTGCAGCATGTTGCCATGCCTCGGTGCTGCTGTGTGCTCTGCAGGTCTCAGGGCTGCAGAAATGAGTTGTCCTTTTGTCTGTGTTGTTGTCCATTACGCTGCTATTTCCGTTCCTATGTTATTTTTGCCTTGTGCTTTTTATTATTTAACTAGAGTGGTAATGCTTTGTGCATACACAGCTTGGAGCACAGTGAATGTTTCTGAGGGAAAAGACTACCACTGTAATTTGATTGTTAGCTTCTGCTGTTGGAAGAGGAGATGTTGTCTCAAGAAGCAGCCTCGTGAGCTTATGAGTCGAGTCCAAGGAAAGCACTTGTAGCTTTTTGGAGCTGACCTATTGCAAGGCTCAGAGGAGTCCTGCGGGTGGGTAGGAAGCGGACCAAAGAGGCAGCCCATAGGCAAACCTGCTGCAGTGTGCTGCTGCTTCTGGCTGCCTGAGTAGTTGGAAGGAAGGCACTGCGTCCCTGGGAGGCAGAATGAGATGTGTGTAGGAGGAGATCAGAGCACCTGCCTGCTGGCAAGGAGCAGGAGGTAGCCCCCTTGGCTGCTACCAGAAGTTCTGGGGAAGGGACAGAGGAACTGGTTCCTTGCAGGAGGGCTGCAGTGAGCTGTCAGCAGAACTAGGTTGATGTCAGTGATGTTAGGGATGTGTTTGTCAACTTAAAATACATTAAAAAATTTTTAACTGAGATTTGTTTAGTTTTTTGCATTCTCTTTTCATCAGAAGCAGCAAATATTCAGCTTGTTGAGAGGTTGGATATGAAGGCTCATCTCTGGTGCAGCTGCCATTTATTCTGTTGCACAGTACCTTTTCCATTTTATGGTGATTTTTGATGGGAAAAACGTCATCGTGTTTCAGCCAATCTGCTTCTTTTCCCTTCTTTATCATTTTTTAAATAATCTTTGAAATTCTGGAATAAAAAGCTGGAAAGAAGTGTCAGAGCTGAGCAGATCCAGTTCATACATTTTAGTTCCAGCTCTGCCTAATTAGATCATCTGCAAACTTAATTAAATCTCCTTTTAGGGCTGTTCAGCCCTGCCTACGGATTTCCATGTGGTTATATAATAAAACCTGTATTGTTGTGTAATTACATCAGTGATGTTGGTTGCTTGAGCTGACATCAGGTTGCTTGCTTGAGGATGCAGCATTTGAAAGAGAGAGAGCATTTATTCTCATTTCCTTCAGTGTGTGCTTTGATATGTGCACTGTTCACCTGTGCTCATCTGATCAGTGTTTCTAGCTAATTATTGCAATTTAAGTCCCATTTAGTTATAACTCATTACATTTATTTTAATAACAAGTCCAAAGAATATATATTTCCGCAGTCTGTACAATGAATTCTTTTTATGGTAACAAGTGAATTTCTCTTTTCAGTAATGATGGTTACATTCTGGTAATTCACTCAGTTTAATAGGAATATTTCTTGTCACAGTCCTTAAAAATAACTTTTCGGGTGTGTTGGCAGTGCATTCTAATGTCACTTATTCATATAATTTGTCTTAGTGGTGCCACTCTTCTGTGACTCTTACTGTCATGCTATAGATCTGTTAGACGTTCAAACCATCTGGGAATGTCTTAATTGATTATTCTTGTGCAAATATTAGATGGAGAATTATAGCAGTAAATTCCATCTTCAGCTTTTGCTGTAAGTGCTCATGCTTCAGTCCTTTGTATGAGAAACTTCTGCTTTTCTTAAAACGTTTAAGATGATTGTAAGGAAGGTTGACAGGCGTAGGGCCTGGAAGTTGGTGCAAGTGTCTATTTAATATTCATACTTAGGAAGTTTGTGTAAGAAAGTTGTGAGTATACAACTTGTAGCCTTCTGCATTGGTTACTGTGCCAGTGTATGTTTTGTGTATTTATAAGGGAACAGAAATCCTTTTGCTGCCAGTGTAGATGCCATTTTCTGTTTGCGTGTAGTTTACAGCAAAGATGAGGCATTTTCCCTTATTCTGGAAGAGCTGATTGTTGTACAGCAGCATGTTATCCACCGAAGCTGGGAGACAGCAAACACTGCACATGAAGCATAGTCTCTATATAAACTATAACTACCCAGATTCTGACATATTCCATAGATTTTGACAGTCAGCAGTTTACCTGACGCTGAGCTGGAAGCAGTTTATTTCACACTCAGATCTCCAAAAGACTGCTGTCTTCTGAGGCTAAGAATGAAACAGGGTGAGCATCTGCAGCTGTACTGCTGCTCCCTGATATGAGGGCCATGCAGGGTGAGGGCTGTGAGCGCCATGTGACTGCAGCCAGGGAACAGGATGGCTGCAGGACAGATCTGGTCCCAGATCTGTTATACCCCTTGAAAATTGCAGTATCTCTGGAGTTGACATGTTGTTGTCTTTCTTTCAACTTAAACTTGCTTCCCATGGCTGCAATCCTGTCTCGTTCAACAAGGACCCCGCAGCACCCCACCTGCATGTCACCTGGCTTTGCTTTTGTCTGTGACCAAGTTACAGAACATGAGTCAAAATAATAGTCCTCAATACTTCGCAGAGACCAGAAAGGATGTCCCTACATAACTGCGTAGTGTTGGAATGCAACTTTGAATCATCTTGATTCAAAGAGACTCTGAATCTCCTTGAAGTTGTATTTTCCAGTATCTTCCAGTCTTAGTATTGCCTGCTGAAGAAAATGGTAGGCAGCCTTGAGAGCTCACGTACATACATATCTCCAGCAAAGATCAAGGGAACTATCTAGTACTTGTCTGGTAATTATTCAGGCCTTAGGACACCATTTTCTTGGAAATACACACAGGGCAGAATTGGAAATAACTATAATAAATTATTCATTTCAAGGAAATTAATATGCTAGCTACAAAAATAATCACTCTGAAATGCAAATATAGTTAGAATGGTTTAGCTGGTTACATATTGATAATTAATATTTATGGAAGTATAGGTTGTCATCAAAGTTAGCTTTGAATACTGCTTATTCCACTTCAAAATTAAGTCTATGAGAATTTGTAAATACAAATTGTGCTATTTCCTACAAACAGTTTTAGACTCTAATTTTAATTTTGACCTAAATGCTTATTCTGTTTATATTTCTAATTCTCCAAGGTATAACTAGTGTTTCATCTGCTGTACAAATAGACATTATGATTGCAGAAATAGAACAGGAAAAAAATTGGAAATCAAAATGCAAAGAAGATAAAATTTGTGTTTTTAAGTGAAGTGTGACGAATAAAAACATTTATCAGCTGTGCTGTGTGACTCGTGTAAATGCTATGACTAAAATAATTCTTTGTACTTCATTTGTGCTACAGCCTGTATTACAGAAGTCATTTTATTGTAAGCTAGTTTGGGAACAAAACAAGAGGACAAAATAATAATGTTATCTCTTCAGGAAATGAGTGCTCCCTGATCTTTCTGAATTCTGGCTACTGGGGATAGCCAGAAAACTGCTCAAATGTATTTTAATCCAGTCAAGGTGCATACGTTGGGTATGTAAGGTGAAGATGAGTTCAGTTAGGAATTGCTGTATAGCATTATTCCTGTACAGCTTCTTTTTTTCATAGCAAATATTTAGCGATACAGTAAGTCGAAATGGAAAACACTGAGTTATATGAGATACCTTGATTTTAGTCTCCCAAATGCTTGCACTGAGGACTACGTAGGTTAAAATCACAGATGTATCTCTGAACGGTAGCTTATGTTTCTCTCTCCAGACTGTAAAACCTAAAGACAGAAAAGGGCAACTGTTCCTGGCTGTGCTTTCAGACCTTGGCCTTTCCTCAGTTCACTTGCAGATCAGTTCCATGGCATGGGACTTTTTAGGGGAGTCTGGGAGGTGTTTCACTTAGGATCATATGAATCTCAGTCACCCCGAGAGCACCTGAAGTGCTCCCAGAGTCATGTTCATCGACAGTCTGACTGAAAGCTAAACAAATATTCCTTTTATTGCATAAGGAGAAGTCCTAAATGTTTGTAAATTTTCAGCTTGATACGAAGGCCCTTATTCAGTAATGCCTGTGTTAAACCAATATGCGCTCTGATTAGGACAGTCAGCCAAGTCAGCATTCTGCCAGCTGTGCGGTGCCACTCCATTTGCTGAAGACTACAAAACAACGTCAGAGGAACTGAAATGTAGTAGAAAAAGCTTTAGAAATGTTCAAAATATTCTACCAACTATCTCAAAGTTCACGAGCAGGTAGAAACAGATGAGCTGAAAGGGGCTTGTATTTTCACCAAGTCTGAGAAATACTGATGTAAGGAATTCTTAAGCAGCTCTGTTCCACTTTATATTCAAATTGCTAAACAAAGGTATTTGAACTTCTTTTCCGTGCAAGGAAAAGCACAGAGCGAATCCGGTGGATATTTTTATTCTAATTTAAAAGACCATAGAATACCAGGGGAGTATGTGGGAAAGCAATATTATGAAAGCGTGTAATCTATTTTTATCTAACCTTTAATGTAGTGTAGTACGTGAAAATGAGTGGAAAGGTAGTACCTGCAGTCTCTGAATCACTTCATTATCAACACTGACTTGCGTGATTTGAAATTGCTCTCCTTATCCACGTTCTGCCTCTTCCCTTATCTGTAGCTATAATGGATGCCTGGATACACCTATCAATGCAGGTGATGGTGCTGTCACTTTTACCTTTCACTAATATTTCTTTCCAAGCTCTTTTTTACTACTGATCCTCGGCTTTGTGAAAATTTCTTCCTATTCTTCCGTACTTTCTATAGAGGATGCCAAATACTTATTTTTCCTGTGTTTCATTTATCTGGCCTTATTTTATCGTGTTGCACATAAATGATGCTGCAAAGTACTAGGAATGTGGGGGATAACTTCTGTTCACAAAATGCAAAAGTTAGCCTTTTGAACATTCCCCGACTTTGTCTTGAATTACTGTTTTTAATTTTAGTTGTATTAGTCAGATTTCTAGCAAAAATGAATTATAATAAAATAATATAAATATAAACATTATATCTTATATTTATATTATATTATATTTATATTATAAATATCTTATATTTTTATGATCTCAATAATTAGTTTTCTGGATTTGCACAGGGTCCTGACTTAGAGTTCTGGGTAAGGTTCCTTTCCTCTGCAGCCTCTCTCACTGCTGCCTTTGTGTGTTTCCAAGCTCCTAGCTCTGACAGTAATCTGTTTCTACCTAGGATGTGTGTGTTTGTCTCCTCTGACTCATCTGGTGTCTTTTGTAGTGGGAATATGAGAGAAAGAATACAAACTGCTTTTAGTATGTGAGAAGGCAGAAGCCTGCAGTTCAGTACAGTTTGCCTTAAGAGAAAAAGAAAAAAAAAAAATGAAGGAAGTGAGGAGCAAAAGAGAGAGAGATTGCTCTGGAAAGCCTCCCAGATTATATATCTGCCCCTGTAATTCGAGCTGGGATTTAACACAGAAGTAGTGAAGTTGATTGAGTAATTTAACAGTACGGAATAATCTCCTTTTTTTGTGACATGTGTTTTTGAATCCCTCCCTCACAAACCAACCCTGTCACCCCAAACATTTGAATGCTGCTTAGCATACTTGCTAAATATAAAAATTAAACACCTGCATGGTTGTTATGCACAGCTGTACCCATCTGCTGAGCTTGCCACTTGCTTTGATTAAGAGCAGGTTAAGAGAGGCTTTAATTAAAGAAAGTCCGTAACACAGTTAAGCATCCACCTCTTCAGCTTCTTTCCTTGATTATACATTTTTCTGCCTTTCTCCTTGCAAATGACAAATTATTGGCTCCAGAAAAAGGTACAATTTAATAATAACAATAGATAATCATTTTCCAGCTTAAATATAGATCATCTAGACAGCACGCTTAGACTGGCACGTCAGCTGTGATTTTTGGAGGAATAACCACTGCTTCACAAGTGGGGTGTGGGGCTAACAAAGTGCTCTTGTTAGGCTGGTGCTGTTTGCTAGTGCAGTGGTATCAGGATTCTGTGATATTGTGCTGTTCCCATGAGTAACAATCATAGTTCTCTTTTAACTGTAGTTATCTGTGATTAGTATAGGAATAGGTATTCTGTGCTGAGGTGCATAAGCCAAGAGAAAAATTCCACGTAATTTTGTTGTAATAGGGACGTTTCACAATGGAAGCAAGACAGCCCAATGACATTGCAGAGTTACCTCTTAATACTGTAATGGCACTGAGGCAAATGGCCTTGGTTCAATCCCAAATAAACATTGGAGCAAGCACCACCTAATCAGTACGTGCTCTTGAGTTGCAAACTTTCTTCCTTCAAATAGCTGCGACTCAGGAAATTTGCATCTTAATGAAAATTAGCTATATTGAAGTAAACAGTGATAAAATGCGTGTAATAATTGCTATGTGTGGTTAATACAGATATTCTTTCTGTAGCACTCTTCTCCTGATTGCGGTTACTACCCATGGTCTGCAGTTTGCGATGAGAGCAGTAATCAGTGATACATTTAAACAAAAGCTAAACATTTTGTGTGCAATAGGATCATGAAATTTAGTGTGGGGCTTGGGGGGCTGTGGTCTGTCTTGTTGTCAGCGCCCTGAATTTTATAAATAAAGGAAAAGAAAATGGCAAATAGTTGCATATGCTGAGTTGTAAGTGACTTCTGAGTGCACCCTGGTGATTGCTTTTCATAAAAGGAGCTAAGGGATGAGGAGAAGAAAACATACAGCCAGTAGAGCTCCTGCATGTAAGAAGAGTAAAAAACACATGCTGCATTAATAGAAATCAAAGTTCCAACATATCAAAATTAACAGAAGACAAACCTACAGCAGAATATTTGATCTCCCATCACAGAAATTGGTAGATCTCTGGCAAGTTGGAGAAGTTGTCATTCCATGATGCTAGTGGACTAATAAGCTGTTAAGCAGAGCAGGGAAACTTAAACTGCAATATTTTGTACCAGCTTTCTTGTTGAAAGCAGCTGACCTATGTTTCATTGAAAATTACTGAATGAATTTATGTATGTTCTGAGAGTAAATCTGACATTGATTTCTCAGAGATGAGTAGGGTAGGGAGGGGAAGATGTGAATTACAGCAAACCTAGAGAACTTCTTCCAATTGAAACTGTTCTCAAAAGTATGTACTAAATCTATCTGAATTGCACAAGAAAATAGCTGATAAGTTGTTGCGGACTTAATTAAGCTTCATGTGTTATTTTGCTTGTTTGGGAAATAGTAGCGAACGTATGCAGTTAGAATGTAAAAAGGAAAGAAATGACATATATGTCCAGGATGACTTGTTGCTATTTCAGAGGTGTCCATCCAGTTTTCTGAAGGAAATGAAGTGATACAAAGAACTCCAGGAGGACACTTACAACAAGGGCGAAGTTTTGCGCCGAGGCAGTGTTCAGAAAGAGAGATGTATTAACAGAACAAACCTTGCTAGGATTAGTGGAATGAGGAATAAAAGGAATTATTCCAGACTTCACTTTTCAGTTGAATGGCAGCCAAATTTTGAGTTATTCATGTTAAAAGAATACATAGCTTTATGTTTGTAATACGTTGATTTTTTCCTCTTTGTCTTTTTGACATTTATTTTTCAACTTGAGTGTGATTTGACTTTTTTCTCTTTTCCTAGCACATTTCTATACACAGGCCTAAAAAACAAAAGCTAGAAATGAAAGCAGGAAGAAATAGGCTATGAAAGTCATTCTTAAACATAGGCAACATGTGGAGCCCCCGCCATGTCTCTATTAATTAAAATTTTTTCTGGCCACTTCTTGTCCAGGATCAGATTTATTTGAGACATGTGGCAGCGCCTTCTTCAAATCCTACAAGAATTTTATGTATGTAAGTATATATAAAGAATTTTAAAATTGGTGTCTGCATTTTCTGTCCAGGTTGTAAATGACCCTTTCCTCAGTAGGTCTTGGTATCTTCCTAGAACTTCAACTTGAGTTATTGATGTAATAAATATTGTCTTTCTGACCTTCTTAGCCTATTGAAATGGTGCTTTTTGAATGAGTAGTGTTTTTATTAACGTTTGGCGTTTAGCAGTGTGTGTCTTTGTTAAGACTCAAAAAAAGATTCCCCTTTCACATCAAAATGAAATGAAGACCTTTTCTCTTTTTCAGTACTCATTTGTCTTTGCTGTGGGAGCTTACTAAGCCCAGGATTAGGGAGGCTCAAGTGTTCACACTGAAAAACACAAAAGAAGGAGTGTTGATCTCAGGTATCTCTCATCTTGGTTAGCACAGGGAACTTGTGCCTATTCTGAGATCTCATTCTGACCAAAACTTTTATCCTAGACATGAAAAGACTTCTATCCTCTCCAGGAAGGCCTTATTGCAGCCTTTCAACACTTAAAAAGGGCTTATAAGAAAGATTGAGAGATTTTTTTTTTTATTTTTTTTTAATACGGACATGCAGTGATGGAACAAGGAGTAATGTAGTAATGTTTTTAAGCTGAAAGAGGGTAGATCTAAATTAGATATTAAGTCTTTCCTCGAAGGTGGTGAGACACTGGAACAGTTGCCCACAGAGGCTGTAGCTGCCCCATCCCTGGAAGTGTTCAAGGCCAGCTTTGGCCACCCTGGGCTGGTGAGGGGTATCCCTGCTCATTGCAGGGGTTTGAAACCAGATGATCTTTACCTGTTTGCAGGAGCACTAGACTTCAGCACTTGTTATAGTATTCAGTTTTCTCAATAATCTGGAGAAAAGCATCCACCCCAACTGCAAATGGCTGCATTTATCAACAAAGCTATTTATAAAAAATGGGCATTATAATATCAATCAAGATGACAATTTTTACAAAATTGACCTTTGTAAGTAAGAAACAACAGGGTGAAAGTCAATTTGCATTCTGAGTAACACTGCTAAACTGCAGTGCAGATATTCCAGCCACTTTATCAGAGCATGCACAAATGATGTGGGGTGTGATTTGGATGATAAGAAAAATCTTTCTATGCAGCCTTAAAGCTCCAAAGACTTACCTGAAAATAGAGATTCTTTTTTAACTTCAAATGTTACTACCTAATAATACTGTGATGTTACTGTATTCTTTGAAATCATGTTCCAGGTTTATAACACTTTCTAATGATTCTATGTTGATTTAGCATCAAAATTTATCAAAATAGAATAATAGTGAAAATCCAAAGGTTATGTTCTCTGAGAAAAGCAGAGTTTGTGTCTATCATATTCCCATCCACTAGCAAAATCCTGCCCTAGATTTTTGCTGGTTTAAATGTTTTAAGTCCTATCAAAAACAAGGCTGTGAAATTATCCAGGTTAGGGAAGAAATACACCTAGAATTCACAATAAGGTGGCCACAGTAAACTACTGAGCTAGGATCAGCAGTAGCAAGTTAATTAGTCTGTGCCCATTGCAGGTACAGGTGATGTGATGAAACTCCAGGCTGCAGCTGAGTTTATGCAATTCACCATCCTTCAGGACAGTAGTTCTGTCCTGCAAATTGCAGTGCTCGGTGGTCCTGAGCTGGGCTAGCACGAAGACGTGGTTTTACTGGGAAGGGCAGTTCAGGCACCTGAGCTTCAGGAGAGCCTTGCTGGTTTAGCTCGGTCCTTGTACGTTGTATCTATTTCCTATTGATTCTTTCTAACTCAAAATTACTTCTTATTTTGATTGATAACCTGTTGCCCAAAAATTAATTGTACAAACTCTCCTCCCTGGTTCATTGTGTTTTTTTCTGTAATTTTAAACAAAGTTATTTCAAAATTTGAATTGTCTTGAAAAGTCTATTAACAGAGGAGGCGATCAGAACTAACAGCAAGTATCTTCTAGCAAAATAGAAAAATGTATCTTTAATGCTGGATGAGAGCAGGGGAACTGTTGATTGAGCACCTGGGGGAGGCATGTGGTTAGCCCAGGCAGTGCAGGCCAATTGTTTGCACCTGTGCTCTCATAGATCAGAACGGGTGCAGCAGCCCTGGGCCCATATAAGGGCTGGCCCCCAAAGGGAGAGCATCTCCTGGACTGGGCTGCTTCCTATGGAGGAGTGTTGCACAGCCGGAGAGCCCCTTCACCAGTCGGGTGAGTTTGACTCTTCTTTCATGTATGATTATTGGCCTGCCTGTGGATACTTTACCAGTATCACCAAGAACCTGTCAGAAGTAATTTTGCTTTTTCGTGAGCAGAACAATTAGGAAAAGAAAAAGATTGTGAGCACGCTAAGAGGAGAGGGTTTTCGTTCCAGGTGTGTTGTGCCTTGGTACTGTGATTCAGTAAATGGCACAGGGCTCTGTAAACATGCTTGTTTGTTGTCTGAGATCTGCAAGTCAGTGAAATGTCCAGTGTCTTTATCCGGCTTGCTTGGTTGTTTCTTTTTTGTCTAAACTGTCTCTGCTAGTTATTATACCAGCCACCAAAGAATGCAAGTCTTGTCTGAAGTGTATACAACAGGTGTGCACCAAATGCCATCCTGTGCCCTGAACAGGAGAGGAGCATAAACCTCAATGATTTATTTCTCTGATACTTTCGCTGCTTTCATTCTTTAAGGTTTTTGTCATGCCTGCTCCATTTGGAGAGATGTAGTCCCTCTAACTCTTGGCTTAACTAATGATGTTTCACTTCTATCAACAGTGCCTATATCTACTGTTTTTCTTTTCCTTTTGTGGGCTGTTTTTTATGTGATGTTTCAGATTAGTAGATGGACTGGATGATTTGTGGAGTTTTTAAGGTTTATAGTACTGTGTTTCAATAAATAAAGATCTTGTCTATGTTTTTGAATGCGCTGAAGGAATACTTCTTTGGGGGAAAAATAAGTTGATATATTTGTAAGATGGGAAATGCCACCATAACACATAGGCTATTCAGCAGTAGCAAGAGGTCCAGTGCAAGAGTTAACCTTAGACTCATAGCATTTACAGAAGAATGAGCTTTCCATTATTTGTGTCTGAATGTCCTCCCAGAATACAATCCTGGCATTCAAATCCAAGTTTCTTTCATTGTGATTTCTTAGCAAATATTTGTTTGTGCTAAATTGAAGCCTTATGGTATTGTGCTAAATTGTTGTTCCACTTCACACTACTCACTGGAAGGAACTTTCCACTACTTTTGGTCTTGATGAAACATCTGCGGTATTCTGTTGTACTTCACATAGGTTGGGTAGAAAACTGGTGGAGGAGGGGATTGATTATGTGTATGCTGTGAACTCGGTTATGTTGTGTCATCTAAATGAAAAGCAGGGAAAACATGCTGTTTTCCTCATGTAAAGAAAAGGCCTGTATTTAGTAGCAGATATATAGCAGTGCAGAGATCACAAGGCTGTCCACAGGTAAGTTTGTTGGTTAGCTGTTTGCAGTAATTTTGGTGAAATTTGCATGCTGAAGGATTCACATCCAGTTGTCTGTGACCCACTCCAAGTCTGTTTCTAGCCTGCCATGGCCTGAGTGCAGAAGAGGGGGATTGCTTTCACAGAAACAATGCTTGGTTGACAGCCAAAGTTTGCTGAGAGCGCTTCTATGCAAACAGAATCAATCCCAGTGAAAGCAGAAAGGGTAGAGAAAGGGAAATAGTGTAGCCAGGAGCATGGCTTGCAGGCTTGTTATGGCACAGCTGTGTTTCACCAGCTGTATCTTGTTGGTAACTGTTGTCAGCTGCCTGATGCCCTTCCTCATCAGTGCTGCCAATGGCTGTGCACAGAGATGAAAGTGAACTCCACTTATTTGTCACTCCAGTACTGGCAGCTCTTTCCTGTTGAGCTCACCTCATATTACAAGACATTAAGTGAAGACTCACCAGAAGCGTGGTTCCAGGCTGCTGGTGTTATCTACCTGTTTTTTGCTGTGTTCTCCTCAGTCAAGGCTGGCTTCAGAAAATATTTGGAGAACATAAGTTTAACATTTCAAATTAAATTTGAAATATATAAAATTAAATATGATGCTGTTTTGAGAAAAATGCCATCCATGTTTTTTCAATAAATAATGTCTATTCCCCTGCTCAGTGCAAAGGTGCACAGTGTCAATAGAAACAATTACTTTGTACTAATTCAATTTGAAAAATGACTTGCAGGCAAACAGGCAAGCAGTTTAGTAAGACTGACATAAGTGGTAGTTTACTTTGGTTAGATAAGGATCCAATCTAAAGCTGTGAGGTTTCTACGGTGTACCTGTGACCCACATAGATGTTGCAGAAGATTTGAATTAAAAAAATGTTCAAAGCTGTTTATTTAAAATCTGCTGTTATAGTGAAATGTGAAAAGATAGTTATAATATACTTTTTTCCCCAAACTAAATTCAGATTTTTTTCTATCACCAATCTCATATTCCATCCAGTTGTGCCCTTAACGTATAAGCTGAAGGATAGCAGAGAGCGTGCCTTTCATACCCACACCTGGAGCTTGGGGCTGGCACCAGTCCTTCACTTGCACTGTAGCACTGCAATTCCTGGCAATCAAGTGCTTGAGCACTTTACTACTTGATACAGACTGTTTGGGGCAGGCTGGATTCATAAGGACTGATGATTTTGAAAGCTTACCCTTGGCTATGTTGAAATCCAGGGACTGCTTCAAGTCTGTTTTCTTAGAAACTCTTTGGCAGTTCAGACTCTTGTTTGTAGGACAAACTGGGGTATAATAATGAAGAAAACATGCAATGTTTCAAAGTGACTTTTTAATACTATTTCTGTTTCCTTTTTAAAATGGGAGTATAAAGGCTTTCCTGTGAGAGGAGCTCAGGGTGATGGGAGATGCACGTGGAATTGATGGCATGCCATCTTTTTATCTCTCCGTACTCCTTCTTGCAGTGTCTGCAGTCATGGTTAAAGACCTCTTTTTTCCCCCACCTCTCCCAAATGAGCTAGTTATAAGTTGTGGAGAGATGTCAACTAAACCCGAAGGGAACCTGCTATGATAGTTTGGAGAGCTGAAAACTGCCTTATTTATCCTGGCACAATGTTAATCAGCTGTCTGGTGCAATCAGTTACCTGTCACCCTTGTTAACAATTTAATTCTCCCTATGAAAAAGGGAGGGAGAGGATGACAGATATATATAGTTCACTCCACGACCTCTCCTCTTGTGCTGCCAGGGAGAGGCTGCTGCTGCCTCCAGCACGAGCCCAGAGAGTGTGCTGACTGCGGGAGGTTAATGAGGAGCCCATGTGGACTCAGGGAATATACTGCAACTTGTGTGCTAAGTTTCTTTTTGGGTAGCAGGGCACTGCTAATATCCTTTTCTCTGTATCTATCCATAGCCATGCGGATATTTGCATTTTTTCCATTCTCTGCTTGCTGCAGTATTTAGTTGTGCAATGAGAAATGTTAGTTTTAGGCAGAAATTGTCTTCCTGCAATGCCAGTGCAGGTTTAGTTGAACTCTAATAAGTGATTTTGCAGACAGGCTCTTAATTCATTGGGATAAATCATACCTGTTTTTAATACAAATAATGCAACCTTTGTGTGAGATTGAAGAGTAAAGGCTTTGCGGTAGGCTGAGTAGAAGGAAAATGCAAATATATGAGTTCAAATAAATCGCAAAAACAGTAAAGATGTAAAGAGAACAAAATGGAAATATACAAAGAAATTAGCAGATAAGATTAGATACTCACAGAAAAGCAGATTTGAATGCAGAGGAGCTCAGTGGTTGTTATGAGAGGGGCAGCAGCATCTGAGGCAGAAGTGAGAGGAATGGTAGCAGATAGGACAGGAACAGATGCCCAAATAGCAACAGCAGTAATATCTCCTTCCAGTGTGCACCCAAACCACTCATTTAGGGGCAGCCAAATAGACTCTTACAGAGCAAACAGGCCATTATGGTCTATCGTACAAATATGTATTTGGGTAAATGTTGGTGCTCAGAGGCACGGTGAGGCAGGAGTTGCTGCGTGCTCAGCAGCCCTGTGGCTGTGCTGTTGGTTAGCAGCAGCTCTTTCTGCAGGGCTGACATATTGAGAAGAGGCAGTAATCAAACCACTCCAGAAGTTCCAAATGCTCACAGTTTTGTAGTCATTAGTTTTCGGTTTAGTCAGTCTGTTTGGGTGCTTTTTGTTTTGTTTTTATAAGGGCAAGTACTTAGGAGCCACCAAATCTATCTGTCTCAAAGGATGAATACATTCCGTGTATTTCCTAAACTCCAGGGTAGCTTTACAGCCTGCAGTGAAGCGCAATGCTGTTTTCCTTAAAAATAAATGAATAAATAAAAATTTGCAGTTGTCTCTTAGGTGTAGCAAGTGTTAAATTTCCAATCCACTTCCACATTTTAGAATCTTAATTCATTGCTTTTGTTTGGGAATCAAAACCCCATTCTATTCAGCATAAAAATTACAAGGTGCTGTTGGATTTGTCTGTGTAAAATAGTTTTAAAGAATATTTTGCAACACCTTGATTCAGGAACTGCTGAAGCAGTACTTAAGCTCTGAAATTAGGAGTCACCAGACTGCAACAGCAATGCTTTTTCTTCAGAGCTGTGTGTATCCAAGGCCTTAACATCTCACGTGTCCTGCTAACCAGGCTTGTGCCTCTCTGCTGGGGGCATTTTCCTGCACATGCTTCCTCCGGCGAGCTCTGCCCTCTGTGCACAGCTTCACTGACATTGCTGAATGTGGCCACAAGTTTTTACCCACAGGTATAACCTGAAAATGTCTGATCACTTAATAATAACGATAAAGAAATTTGCCCTTGTGCAAAGATGTCTGATGGCGACTGTAACCTTGAAGCTGCATTTTACATGTAAATTCTAACTTCTAGTAAACTTGGGATTAAAATGGGGACGTTGACACAGCAGAAGCACTGCCACAAAGAGAATAAGTCACACACTTCATTGTAACAGCTTTTGATTGCCTGGCAAAGAGATGCATAATAAATAAACATTATTTTAAAAGATTTGATAGCACAATGAATTTTTCAGTGGGGGAAAAACAGGAGAGAAAGTATTTAAAAATACATGAGTTTCATATTTGATTGTAAGTCAAGAAGAAGCTGGAACAACCAAAAAAACTGATATAATGGCAGCAGGCACCAGGCTTCCAGTCTTGACTTAATGAGGTTATTCATAATACGGAGGGAGTGACAGAGTGATTAGTTAATTACTGTGCAGAAACATACAATTAATGCACAACTGGAATTAGTGTACAGTGAATTAAACTGCTACATAATGCAAGCAACAAAAAAATGAGAAGGAAACCTTGATTGCTGATTGAAGTTGTTATTGCAGCGAAAAGTCTTTTGAAGTCACAATAGTTTAGCTATCAGTCTGTTTAATTTGCATGATCTGATTCCAACCTGTTCATAGGATTGTTGCAGCAGAGTGGTTTGTGAATTGATTGCAAAGTTACATGCAGATACACATATGAGGACAAGGGTGCAAGAGGAAACAAAGGATGATGATAGATAACTGTCATGCATTGTAACAGAAATGTTCTGTAATGCTCAACTGAACTACTAGATGTTCAAGCAGCCAAAAGTAATCAGCCGGGCTGGACAGGACATGTGTTCTGTCGTTGGCAGAGGGCAGTTGCACCCCAGGCCCAGCAGACAAGGACTGCCCAGGTGCTGTGGATGTATTACCAGCCATGGGTCACACACTGACGGCCCTATCGCCTCAGCTCTGCAGGGGCAGCACAGCTCGTGTCTTTCTCCTTTTGAGAGAGTAGGGGGAAGACAAGCTCCTTCAAGCCGTACTAGAGGATAACTTAGAGCCGCCTGGAGTCTACTCAGTGTCAGTGAAAACAGATTTTTCTTTGCTGAAGCACGCTGTAGCTTGCTGCTCGCCAGCCTGCTGTGCAGGAGCTGCAGGATCTGCACGGCAGCCCAACAGCTGAAACCTTGCTCTGCAGTGCTGCGTCTTACTGTGCTCACAGGCCAGTTCTGCAGTGATTCAGATAAGAGTTTGCAGATGTATGTGTTTATAGCTAAAACTGCAGAAAATTGAGCTGATAGCATAATATTTCAATAATGTCCTAAATGTTCCCATTTAGCTAGCAACATATATAAGGGCTTTATTGTATATCTAAAGTAAGATTTTGTTTTTATCCAAAGGAAGTTAAAAATCTAAAGTAGGAAAGTAACTCATAATAGTGTGCATAGAGATAACCTCAAGGGAATTAGGCAAAAGATGAAAAAGTGGGAGTTTTTTGCAGAGGTATTTGATGCATGGTCACTGGTTTATGTTATACTCTATTTGTTGTGGTGTAGCACGTATGCATTGCTGCTACTTTACTTGAGCTGCATGTAAAAATGAATGGTAATGAATTTTATTGGGTCATGGTATTTTGCCCTTACATTTCAGAAAGGGGTGGGTTGCAAAAACATTTTTTAAAAAAGAAATTTAAATATTATTACAGATCTTCTGTTGGTTCTAAGTATCAGTGGGTATATATTGCTATAGGAACCTAAGAAGTTCTGGTGATTCTGTAACTGTTGAAATTGTAAGTCTCTGACTGCCTGGAAGATTATATTATAAGGAATGGTTGAGAGTTAACAGAGAAACTCAAAAATCCTAGCGTTCTCCTATCATGGGCCCCAGTTCAGCAAGGCAATCAAGCACTGTTAATTTGGCTGCTCATTGAGACTCTGGAAGATGAGTGAAGTTCTTTGAAAACCTTTCATTATGTCACCAGAAGCTGTAAGGAGGTCACTAATTTTTTCCAGGTCATTTCTGAAGGAGAACCTTCTAGATAATGCTGTGAGGAAGTCTGCCTCTAGTAAGTGCTTAAGTCTGGCCCTATTAAGTTGAGGGCAGAAGTCCCATTAACTTTAATTGCCCAGAATGGAGCCGCTGGGAGTTAGGACAGCAGGGAGCTGGGGCTCGCAGGCTGTGTGCGGCTGCTGCAGTGCTGAGCCTGCTCTCCTCTCGGAACTGTGGGGAGGAGTGGGAGATTTCCCATAATCACACTCAGATTGAGTGAAAGAAAACCCACAGGAAGATCCCCCGGCACAGAGCAGCAAATTGCCAGCTTCATTGCATGGAAATGACTTTGGAAATAGACATTTTCTTTTCTTCATTGCTTGGTAAAATAATTTTCATTATCAGCTGTCTCTTCTTTACCAAGATCTGGTTAAAATTCATACTGTCTCAATGCGTCTGGGTTTACCAAATCAGAAGAAAATTGGGTTTTACTCAGTCTTATCTTGGATTTTCTTTTTCTTTCCCTGCCTTCTGCTGCTGTTCCACTGAGAAATTAACTCAGCCTTTAACGCTGTGTGTGAACCAGGTTGGGAATAGCGAGAAAGTCTCAGTTACTGGGAAGGGTATTAGCTTATAATAAGGTGCTGATCATTGAAGTGCTGTGTTTGTGTTTAGAGATGGTAAAATAAGCAGCAACAGAAAATTAAGTATTCTGTTAAACGATCGGCTTGTTAATATTTACAGCAAAAAAGACAGCTGCTTGCACGTAGAAGTTCAGCCAACCGTATTTTGGTGATTGTTTCATGTTATTAAACAGGTCTGAGGGATTTGTGCTGTAGCCAAGGAGGTGGGGAACCCACCAGTGTTGTCCAGTCCCAGGCTTCTTTCCTCACCAGTGAAGCAAACGGCTTGCTACTAGCTATTCTCCAATTGCTTGTATTGACACATGTGAAGCAGAACAGCCTCTGATCCTCCCAGCAGCTTTCTGCCTGGCCTTTTCCTTGAGCCCAGGGCCACTCTGGCCACCGCAGCTGCGTGTCAGCCATTGGCACAGGCACTAGGGTAGTGTTGGGGATCACAATTATTCATGGTGCAAAACATGTCCAGTGAAATGGGGAGTTGGTTCAGACTGTCTGGAAGATTCATGGAAGTGAATATACAGTCAAGGGAGTAATATGTGTGATGTGGCTGGCAGCTCTTACTTGCATTAACTTCTGTGTTACCTCTCTGTGAAAGAGCTGCCTCTCTGGAATTGGGTGTTTCACTGATTCACTGCTTGAGTTCAAAGAAATTTGGACCTCTAAAACACACCTGTGTAATAAGGCTGACTTGTGTGGAGTCAAAACGTGGTTAAAGATTTGTTCATTTTGAAGTATGTTTCTCTCAACCATGGGCTCCCCAAGTGCAGGTCCCATATTTAGCATTTTCCCCATGGAGCCAAGTGTTTAAAAAGATTACAGAATTTCTCTTTTAATTATCTGCTACTTCTGTGATTGAGTTCCAGCTAAGATGAAAACCCCAAATAAAGGTAATGGATAACTTCAGGGACCTTGAATCCAGGATTCACCAACAGCTGCGCAAGAGTAAATCGGTGTTTCAGGCTATATGGGAATCTTTGCTTTTCAAAACATATGACAAACCCTTTTTCTTCTGGTAGAATCACCATGTGTCATTTGGAGAAAGAATTCCTTTGTTCTGCTGTGAGAAAAAAATATCCTATGACAAACTGAAAGAAGTTAGTGCATGCTGAATAGGGACAGGGAGTGAGTAGGGAAGGTTGTAGTCCATCAAGAAAGGAACTGTTCTGCATCATTTCAGATGCTTCTTCTGTACAGCAAAGAGAGCTTGCATCAAGAAGCACAAAATGATCTGAAGAGTTTGAAACTTTGCTTCCCACAGAATGCATTATGCAGGTCTGTCAAGCATGGGTGAGGCTTGTGTCTCTTTCCATTAGAAGCTGGAATTTCCTGGTTGTTCATCTGCCAGAGTACAGCTGACACCTTCTCTGATGGGAACTTCATCTCCTTCTTCTGGAAATGGCATAGTTGGAAAGATTCAATGTTCTAAATTTTCTTTATCGTACAGACGCTAACTGTGTGTCTTGGTGGGCACCAGAAGGTTAGCTGCTGAGGCATTGGGTTAGCTTCAGGGCTGGAAGGTTAACAGTCAGTGACTGTAAGCAATGTCACAAATCTTGGCCCGTGCCAGCACTCTTACAGGTGTTTTTATTGCAAGGATAAAATTATACTTGCAGGTTTTTGTTTATTATCAGTTCAGTCTGCTAGTTCCAACTTTGCTTCTGCATTTTCAATTAAAAAACAAACAGAACCCAAAGGCTGAGAATGCCAAATGCCATTGCTGAGAATGGAAGACAAAAAGCTGCCATCACCTTGTCCCAGTGATGCTTCTGAATAAGGGGTGGTGACAAAATGCTGCCAAAGCTTTATAAAATCTGCAGGACACCCAGTGTGCTGTTCTGTAGCATGCCAGACTGAGCCTGAAAGTATTATGTGCAGTTCCCCAAGTTCTGGAATGACAACAGCAAGCCATAAAGAGGTGCCAGGCTCTGCTCAACTCCCCTGGCAGTGACAGCACCCTATGGCCAGGCTGTTCTGTGAGCACCCTCCTGCACTGCCAAGCTCAGCAGGAATTCCAAGTAGGTACTGTGGGAGGAGAGGGTCTTTTGCCCATGTAGGCACATACCCTTCAGTGAGCCACCTGAAATTATCCCAAAGTAAAATGTTGCTGTGAATATGTAGTTTAGAAAGTTTTAGTTATATGTCAGGTGATTGTTTCAATAGCACCTAGATGTGTAAAAAGCCTCAACAGAATATTCAAATAGATGTCTTGTATGAATGTCAGTGTAGGGTTGCAACAGGGATCCATAACTAGTTTGCTGCTGTATGTGTGTGACTTTGGCTGTCACTCCTGGGGGCTCTGGGGGCAGCAGGAAAGCTGCAGCTGCCACCTCAGTGGCCGCTGATGGGGTATGGCTGCAGTCAGCTTGGTGGTGACCCATGGGAAATGCATTCAGAAAGTACAAGCTGCTTTGTCATGGAGGAAAAGGGGTGAAGACAAGGCAACAAAATGTTGACAAGTACTAAGGAATGTTTACACAGGAGGCCTATCCTGCAGGCTCCTGCACCATTTTTGAAAATGCTTGTGAGCGGTGGTGGTGTTTGGGTTTTTAATGCGTTTTCTTCCATTTATAAATGCTTGTATTGTATCTGTTGATTTTTAAAGCACCTAAATGGGTACAGAGTCTGACAACCACATGTCACTCCTCAGCTCTTTGCTTTCCTATCTGTTATGATTTATTTTACAGTGCTGGAGGAATACAGAGCAACTTTTCATGAGCTTTTATTTCCTTCTTTCCATGCCATGTGAGGGTAGCATACCTCTCAAAGTGTTTTGAAACAACTTTGACATTTTCTCTGGATAATTCCATTTCTGAATACCTGCTCACATTCTGCCCCCGTGTT
Source organism: Tetrao urogallus (assembly GCF_951394365.1). Classification (NCBI taxonomy): domain Eukaryota; kingdom Metazoa; phylum Chordata; class Aves; order Galliformes; family Phasianidae; genus Tetrao; species Tetrao urogallus. The sequence goes on along the minus strand of NC_136825.1, from coordinate 11,661,244 downwards.
TCTGTTAACATCTGATATTTTTTCAAGAATTGAAGGCAACATTACACAGTAAAAACAGCTGACACTCTTGATTTGCCTGTCTTCAACTCTCAGTGGAGAAGGCAGCGTTTGTCATGCATGGGCAGAGCAGCTGTTTACAAAGCTTTCTGGTGAATTGTCTGTGTTTACAGTACTGCAGAACAGCGTTTTTGTAAATCTTTTCCATAAATAGCTCATTGCGGGGTCCAATCTTCAACTCTGTCTCTACACAGACAAAGCTGAAGAGAGGACAATCTCCAGCACTGACTGCCCCGTGTAAGTGGTGTTTGGTCAGAGTGCTGCTGCTGGTTAGGAGGCTTTTTCCATTGATTTCAAGGGACTGCTCATCAAGTCTTTGTATACTTAGAACTGGAATTTGCTTTGTCCCAGTGAGTAGCTTACTATTAATGTTATTTAGGAGTGTGACTTTTAACTTACGTGATCTACTCTGCTCAAAAAAAAAAAAAAAAAAAAAAAAAAAAAAAAAAAAAAGTTATATTTGGCTTTTGTGAGAATATTTCTTCTATATCCCTCATTTTCACAGTGATGCTGCTTACTCACATGCATTTGTATCTCCTTCTGGCACAGCTACAGCTTCAGCTCCCACAGACCCACTCAATTTTTTTTTGTTTTTGGGATGGGTTGTAGCCTGGGTTTTTTATTCTCTTGGACCTTTCATTGCTGGCCATCCATGCACTGAGGCATGACTTAGCATTAAGACCCATATCTCATTTACATGCTCGTATTTTTTGATATTTTTTCCTACATTTTTCCTTCTTTGTTCCTGTCTTTATCTGATTCCTAGACTACTCAGCTGAGTTCCTGTGTCTTGTGCTGTGCCACTTCTTTCTGTTTCTTTTTCCTCACCAAATAACATTTCACAAGCTTCTCTATGAATTTCAGTGAAATGAAATTATAAAATAGGGTACACTTTAACACAATGTGAGTGCTACTGTCTGGTGAATGTTGCTTAACTCTGATCTTTAAAGCACCATAACGTGCCCCAAAATATCTTGGAATTGAATACTTTTCATTTAGATAAGCCAGATCTAACACATGAGAAGCTCCAAAATTGCAGTGTTGTTATTAGGAAAGTCCTCAGTTGAAGCCACTCTCCTGCAAGTGAGTGGCATCACGGGGGAGCTGATGTCTTAGATGAAGACTAAGAATTTTTATTTTTTATTATTTTTTTTTTTTAAGATGAATCCTCTTTTTCTTTCTTTATTATTTTTTGGGTTTTTTTTTCCTGCAAGAATTTTCAGTTACTGAAAGCAGAGGAATTGATAGGAATTAGAAGAAAGGTACATATGGCAAGTTATTTCGAAAGAAAGCAGCAATTTAAAAATGCACTTATTCTGCTTTAGTTTATAAGTTTCAAAAGTTTTGTTACTGAATTGTTCTGAATCATAGCTTGTAATAAACAACGCAGTCTTTCACAGATGCAATGAAGTTTTTCCACCCTCAACAGCACAATGCAGGTTTGGATCCTTCCAGAGAGGGCATTGAAATACCAGAGTGAGTAGTGAATAGCCCACTGTCATTTGAGCCTGATGTTGGGTTGATAAGTAGCACGATAGTGTGAAAATAAAAAAGGAAAGGAGAAAGAAAAGGATAATTTTGTGATTCAGGTGAAAGCAAGAAATGAAATTCAGAAGAGGAATTGGCCTTCTCTGGAGTAGTCGTGTTATCTTGTGTGCAGCCCATTCACAGCGTGCCAGGATCACACTGCAGTTCGTGTTCTCCTTATGAGAATCGCCTTGTTATTGTTCATGCTCATCTCGCCTGGCATTCCCGCTATATTCTCTCATCTGTCTTTCTCAACGTCACACCGTAGGAAAGTGAACAATGATTTCAGTTATTTGTTTGCGTACATCACAACCAGCTATATCATTAGATGCCCCTGTTTCTTTCTATAGAGTCATTTTTCTTGCTTTGTTTTCTCTTTCCTTGTCTGTACTCTAGTTGCTGAGTTGCTGCCTTCTTGAATGTGGGTAGTGCAGGCATGCTTTTTTTTTTTTCTATCTGAGAGGACAGAAAGGTGGAGGAGTCTGTCAGACGGTTTCTGAGGACCTTTGATTTAGCCCACAGAATGAGTCTGGGGTTCTGTGGAGGGCAAAGAAGCTTTTGTCTGAGAGCTGACCATCTATGATAAACTCTATGCAGACAAGGAATAATTGTTTTGGTAAAGAATCACAAAGATGGCTATTGAAAGCAGAACCAATAGATGTAGAAATGCCATCAGTTCAAGCCTTTGCTCTACATCCTGGAAGATCCAGCATGTAGAGGTTTCTGCTGTTTTGTGATGACTTGATAGGGTGGAGAGTTGTCAGATCCCCAGGATATGCTCAGGATCCCTCCTTTGCTCATCAGATGTTGTCAGCCCGTGGATAGGGATGACCTAATGACTTGGCTTGAAGGCCTCTCTCAGCAGAAGTCCTTACAGGTAGGCTGTCCCCTTCTGCAAGGGTTGCCCTGACTGCTTTTTGTTTGGCTTTGTGGTACGTATTTCTTCCTTCATACTGCTAAGAAACAGAGTAAAAATGGGTGCAGGATGCAGCAGGCGGTGCTTCTGGTAGTTCCCTGACACCTTCCAGAGAGTGTGTTCTCTCTCTGACTCTCCTAAAATTGATGGAGTGCTATGGACTGAAAATGCAGTAAAGAAAATGTATGGTCAAGCAAAGCAAATGCTGTTACCTGAAGCCTACATAGTCCTTATCCAGAGCTGTCACTGTGCAGCCGTTAGCCTTAAATGACTGGTGACTGCTAAAGTATCTCTAATCTTTGCAAACTGGAGACACAGTGTGGTTTCCTGACTTCTCTGCATAATCCGGCATCTCTGCAGTACATAAAAAGCCTCTGTGAGCACTCACAAAGGGCCAGTGCCTCAGCTGAGGCCCATTGACATCGCTGGAGCTGTGCCAGCTTTTACCAGCCGAGAACCTTTTTTCCTGTATTTTGTAAAGACACTATTGGGTAAACATTCCTGAAATCCTATGGACAAAGTTCAGTTGATAAATGGTGAGGGGGAAAGGGAAGAGGGTGAAGCATGTGTGGAAATGGAACAAATGAAATCAAGTCCAAAGATGACTGAGTGATGCAGGTTGATGCTTTTTTCTGTCTGGTAATACTGATTTGGAAAAAATGGGAGCATTTCATGAAAGTGCATCAAGTTTTGTCAGAATGCTGTGAGAAATAGCTGGAACCTTTTGTGTCTAAACTAGAATGTAGCATTTTGTTTTAACTATTCTGCAGTGAAGGCTGAAAAATCTTTCTGGAAACAAAGCCGTTTGATCCTCCTGGAAGAGAATATTTCTGATACCTCATCTGGCTGTAAATTCTGACATTCCAACTTGTTAGTCAGACTTGGAAAGAAAACAAATGCCAAAATTTTTGATGGAAAGATTATTAAGCATAACTTAAATAAACTATTTTAACAGAAAATACTGCCTTGGAAAACTGTCAGTGAAATAGGCAACCTTATTTATAGCAGAGGTGTGCGTTAAGAGTGAAATCCTCACAGTCACTCTGTAATATGAACTGGTGTATTACTGAAGAGTAGCACAGCATTTCTGGATGATGCACCATTCTTCTTCCACTCTGCCAATGTCTGATTACAAGTCCCTGAAGCTCTCAAACCACAGAATACAGGTATCAGCTGGGCTCAGGAACAGAGAGCGTCAGCATAAACATATCTGACATTTCTTAGTGAGTTTCTAGATGGTATGCAAGGATGCAATAGGCAATGCAGAATAAGGGAGAAGAGGATGCCTGGGTCAGCCAATCCTGCTAAGGCTGGTATGAGAAATTGTTCCACTTAAGCACCCTCCACTGAGAAAACTGGGGGGGATAATTAGGAGTGACACTCAACACTTGAGTCTCTGCTATTTTCATGCCATCTCTCAGCAGATTGTTTTCCTGTGGGTAAAAAGTTGTGAGTGGAGATAATTCATCACCCCTGCAAAATTATTGATGATAGAAATGCAATCCATTCGCTGAGATAGGTTATGCTGGCAAGGCAGGTATATTTAAAGGTTTTATATTGGACAGGATGGTATTTTTTTTATCTGAATAATGTAAACCGTTTATCTTTTTTTTTCTGCCACTGGAGAGAACATTTTCTGTAACTTAAAGAAGGCAATAAAAATACTTATCTGAAAAGCTCACTGCACCTTGAAGGTGTATGAAGTTCTCCTTGTACAGAGATCCTTTGGAGGGATTCTGCTGGGAGATTTCCATAAAAATTACAAAAAGGGCTCTCCATTAAGAATAAAGATTAGTCCAAAGTGCATTTTCACTACCTTGTGTTTTGAGAGCCTTTATTCACCCAATATGGGGGATTTGTTCCTATCTCCTAGATTGATGAAACATCTCTTTTCGGTTTCAGAGGACTTATATTTGTATTCATGGTACAATGTCAGAGTTCTCTACTTATAGAGATATTTACATACTGAAGTGGAGTTGATTTATTCTAATTATAGTCATTTTATTTCACACTGTTTTTAGTTGTAAAGAATAAAATACTCCTTTAGATCAGAAGATTGCTATGGAGTGAAAGAAACTTAATGTCCTCCTGTTTCATACCTGCAGCACGAGGGAAGCTGGAAACTGCTGTTTAGCCATCCTCTCCTCTGCAACCAGGGGAGGATCACTGAAGCATCATCTGTGTTTGTGAGCCCCTCCTGAAAAAAATGGGTGAAGCATCACATTCATTCACTTGCTGACATTTTCCTGATTACTTGTAGTTTTGCACCTGTTTATTTGGTGGCACCTTAAATGTGCCTAACTTGATCTGGGAAGGGCATGGAATTAACAGCTAAATCAGCTGTGATTTGGCTCGTCCTGTATCCATGCCCCATTCCATATCTTGGGCGTTTGTGCCAGCATTTGAGAAGCTGCATCTTTCTCTGAACTGTAGCTGACTACAGAAGTCCTGCTGAGGCTATCCTTGTGATAAGCTCTGGATGAGCACCACTGCTCTGGAGGTGGGGCTGAAGTGGGACCGGAGCTCTCCGCACACCATTTACCTTCAGGACTTGCTGAAAGCAATTCAGGCAGTTGCTGTCTTTGTTCTCTTTGATTTCAGGGTTGGGAGATGCTGCTCATTTTGTTGTGCTTTGTGTATGTACTTATAACTGCAAGAAACCATGGGCCTCAGTAATCCCTTTCCTGAATCAAAACATTCGCCCTTGGCTGGGTTAAAAGTTTTCACAACACAAAAGGTCAGAATATTCAAAAATTTTGTAGGAAATGAATCTGAACCATATATGTTTTTCCAAACCTTCTTTGTAACTTGGAGCCCTGTATAACTGAGAGAGACAAAGATGACTAGCTCTACATACACACATTTTATTTATTAACGTATGAAATTATTGCTGAAGTTATTACAAGGAATAGTGTCCTGGAGCAAGTAAGGGTAGGACTTGGGCAACGAGCTGCTAAATGCAGGTTCCCATCTCACTTCAATCTGTAGGCCACTATTTTGTTGACGTTTTTTGTTGGGATTTTCTTATGGCTTTTAAAAATATATTTGCTTATTTTTTGAACTTATGTTTTATACTTTTAAGAAGTGTTCTTGATATCAAGACAGTTATCTCAGCCCACTTTCTATTGGAAGTCATTTTTTTCTCCTCCTGTACCCTAGCTTTCCTCTTTTCTTTTCCTTCAGCTCAGACACCATCTCTGCATTCTGGAGTAGAATGTGCATTTCGTATTCAGCAAGCCCCATCCATGTTTGCTTTGTTGCGTACCAGCAAATGCCGAAATTCTGATTGTTTTTGTGACTATGTAAAAACTACTAGCAAGCAGCTGTGACAGGAGCAGGCTCCTGTTAATCTTGCAGGAGATTGCAAGATAAACCGTGACGTGTGCGTGCTTCAGAAGCTGAGATGTAGCTTCTGAGACTCAAGGTAAACTCTTCTTGATATTTGAATCTATCTTAAAGAATTCCTCACTTTAGCTTTTTAGAAGTGCTTTTATGATGATCCAATGTCTGGGGGAAAGAAGGCATGTGTGCAAGCTGCTGTAAAATGATGCTTCCAGCATGCAGATGTGGCCTCTGCCACTTTGCCAACTCCCAGTGCCCATCAGCTCTCTCAAAGGATATTAATTACAGGGGTAATTCCCGGAGTTCCTCTGTTTTTGTTTTTGTTTTTTGCTTTTTTATTTTCCCGTGATAAATTGATCCTACGGCTCTTGTCACATGATAACAGTTTAAAATGTGCAATTAGTGTTAAGCTTCCTGTTCTCTTGGCAGTCCTTGTGAAATTGTTTGACTTAGGTGAGTCCAAGGGATGTGCATATGCTCTGTGCCACTCTTCAGGATGGAACCTGGTTTTAAATCCTTCTGAGGCCACACACTGTGTGCTAGAACCAAGTCTGGTGGTACAAAGCAGAATGGTGGGAACTAGTTAATAAACAAGGGATTATCAGAAATTACTTTGTTGATAAAAGTGCTTCTGGAGGGAATTTAGTGTAGGATTCCACAAGAAACCTTGTGAAAGAAACCTTGTGAGCAAGAAAATGAATTAAATAATTGTAGTGTTTGTTCTGTTTATTTAAAAAGCAAACAAACAAACAAAAAAACCCACAGAATAAGAAGGGTGCTTTTTTTTTTTTTTTTTTTTTTTACTTGACCTTTAAGCAGACTGTCTGACCTCTGGCTGACAGAAGAAGATGCCATTTCACTGTGAAAGAACTTATTTCATTCAAAAGTGATGAAATGTAATTGCTTGAAAATGCAGAAAGGATTGTGTAGGGCAGAATCTGGATGGCCTGGGTAGGGCAGTGATCCCAGATGGCCCTCTCTATTTCACAGCATCACAAGTGTGTTCATGGAATGGAGCAGGAGTCTTGACATCTGTGACAACCACAGATGCAACTGCAGCTGACAGACGGGTTGCTCTCTGCAGTCCCACAGTAAGTTATTGCCATTTTAAAATTCTTGAGATGATTTGGAATTGTTTAGTGTCCACCACTTGATAGGCTGGAAAGTTATTAAGTTTAGCTTCAGACGTGCTTTGATTGAAATCTGTCAGCTCTGAGTTGTGAACTGCTGAAGTTTGTGGTTGAGAGAGGCATCTCACATAAATCAGGCTTTTGGCTTTGCCACTGACCCACTGACTTACCAAATTGCCCAAGGGGAGCTGGCTGTTGGCCACAGCCCTCCTTGCTGCTGCAGATCCTTCGGCTGTTGAGAAGACTTTAGCCCTTGCACGCATGCAGGCTGTGGTCTAGTTGTTTCCTCTTCAACAATGAAGTAACTTCGTATGCTTTTTGCTTCTGATGCATGGACAGTGATTGCTGGCTTTGCTGGGCTTCCGTTTAATGAATCACAGCAGCTCTATAGCTGCACAAATGCAGTTGTTTCAGGCAGTTCACGATGCCAGAATGCTACAGCAGGCTTTTGACAACAGTCCTGTTCAGGCAGTATTTGTAATAAAGTTATTTGTGTTAGAGCTGAATTTTGGCCTCTCCTGCTAATGTTGATGGTCTTTGAATGTTTTCTTCTTTCGCCGGCTCATCACTTCTCCACACACCTGGTTACCTCTATATTCATTTCTGCAGATGGAAAGAGCAGAGGCCATGCTGTTTGTTACCCAACAAAGTTTTAGCATCACTACAAAGACTGAGACAAGAATTGTATCAGGGTGATAATATCCTTCTGCTACGCAATGAAAATTTAGAAGTATGAAGCACAATCTCCTGTTTGGTCTGGTTATTGGCTTGAGTGTTGTTTTTTAAGCAAAGTGAGATGCAGAGCTATACAAGTTTACAAAAGACTGAGGAGCTGAATCAATTGTAGAGAGACTGGAATCAGTTCTTGAATAGAGAGGATTTTTTTTTTTTTTTTTTTTTTTGCAGTAGTTAAAAATTGAAGTCCTTTGATCATTATTAAATCCAGCTGTGCCATATAAAAGAACAGATTGCTGACATCTAACCAGTAAGAGAAGCAGCCATTTTTCATGGCAGCCAAGAGTTGTTGCCCTGTGAAATATTTTAACAGTCCACATCTAGCAGTATGCAATCATAAATTGTTCTATTGACACTTCTAGTAACAGTTTTACACAGGCACTTAAACTGCCTCAGATAAAATTTTAATTGCCTAATTTTGTGAAAATCATGGCCCCAGCTCCAGTCATTTACATCTGCAGCGTGGTATTTGGGAAAAGGACTTGCACTTCGTTCTGTAACATTAAAGCAGCGTGCTTAATTTGAGTGCTGTGAAGTTGCTATGTCAGCGAAGTTGCAAACCACTGATGTTCTTGGGAATGAAAGTTGGAGATGCCTGAAGGAAAACCATTAACTAGATTCCAACTGCTTGAGCTTGCTTGGCTCACTGCTAGCCCTAGCTGACTAGTGTAGCATCCATGGCAGTGGCTTTGGGAGCTGGTAGCGTGTGTTTGTTTGATGCTAAAGTTGAACAGAGATAGAGGCCGCCTCCTCCCGGATGGATAGTGTCTGAAGACTCCTTGGCCTGAAAGGGAATTTTACAAAGCAGCTGTTCTGTCCGTTGGTGTCATACTGAGTTCCAGTAATTTACAGTGTGCAGTACATGGAAATCAACTGCTTCACTTCAGACAATTACTTAAGGTTGAAAATGAACATTCACCTTTTTAGATGGCTGTGTTCCCTTTTACCCCTCCTTCTCCACAGTACTTCCTCTTGGTCTATACTACCACAATTTGATGGAGTTGCTGAGTTCAGCTTTGTGCAGTCCCCTGAAGTGGGGCTCTGCTGAACTCTGTGTGGACGCTCAAAAGTCACACTGGGAGTGCTTTCCTCAACATTAGACTTTAAATGCTTTCATTTGCTAGAGCAGTTTTCCCTCAAGGAGTCTCTTTGGTTATTGGTGCTTGAAGCAAAATTAGTGCAAAGACTTTTGGCTCTTTAAGATTCTTTGTTTAGCTATTTGCTTGTGGTTCTTGATAAATTACTAATTTAGGGTGAAATCATACTCTTTAGTGGCTCCCTCTTCATAAATCACAACCTGACATCTTTTCTCCAAATTGCTGTTTGCAGCATGCTCTGCCACCAGAACAGATGACAATATTAGTGTATCAGGAGAAACCTTTATTTTAAAACACAAATCCTGATGCAATAAATTGCCAGTTGTCTGTATTGATGCTTGGGTGTTTTTATTGCCAGACTGTCTCTGTCACCTTGAGCTGGGAAGCCTTTGTGTAGCAATCAGAGAAGTCCAAAATTGAATGTATGAGCAAGTGGACAGAAAAAGTATTTCAATTTGAGGATGATTTGACAACCAGTGCAGGTATTATTACAGATTAATTATGCTGATGAGAAATCACCTACCACTTTCAATTATGCAGCATTTAATCAAGAATAAGATCTTGCTAAAGCTGGAATCCAGCATTTCCAAGAATGTAATGCTGTTTGTATTTTAAACTGCTACCACAAAATTTGATATTTGATTTTATTTTTTAGTTGTGTGGTTTTTTTTGTTTGTTTGTTTGTTTTTTTTAAGCCCTCAACTCTCACAGAAGTGGAGCTTTGTATTGTACTCATCTTTCTGGAGGATGTTGTCATGATAAGAGCAGTAAGAAGTGAAAACCTGTTGGAACGAAGATTCATGCTCCAATGCTGGTCGCCTCATGAAATCAGTTTGAAGCGCATCTAGCACATACTGTGTTCAGTTTTCTCTCTATTTGTTTAAAATGTACCGGTATAAGAATGTAATTGCATAGCTTTAGCACTCGCAAATGTTATTCAGTATCTAGAACCCTCTTAGAGGTTCAAGTAGACAAGATTATTACCACTGCCAGAAGGAAATAAAGGCAAAGGAGGAGAAAGAAAAGTGATAGGCTCTTCCTTGGACTTTAAAAAAAAAATAAAATAAAAAATTATTCTAACTCCTCAGAAACAAGGTTAATACACCCAGTCAGTTAGATATGATTGCTGTTCTTTTCTACTCTTGATGTAACTCATAAAGATGTCTTGCACCATTTATGCAGACACTACTGCACTTAATGTAAAAAGGTGAAAAGTAGTTGTTTCATAGGGACTGTAGCATGCTCCTCTGGGAGTCGTGAAACTCAGTTTTCCCTGAACTTAATTAATGACTTTCTCATTATGAACTGAGAGAAGGTCCATATAGTCTGAAATGGCAGCAGACTAATTGTCAGAAGAGACACAGGGTTGAGAGAAGCACGTGCTGAATATTCATTTAGAAAATGAACTCCAGGAAAAATCAGAAAGAGATGATAACGTTGGGCTTTATGGCAGTGCTGTAGTGCCTATACGAACAGAAGCTGCAGCTTTCACTGCTCTGCAGCAACTTTTGTGTTTTTCAGTGTTCCACCAAAGCAAACCATCGTGCTTTACAGAGAGTTCAGGCTTGTGTCTAATGCCTTTGTTCAACAATTTGACTTTCTCATTTTGCCTTTGTAGAACCTCTTACCTGTTTTTCTGGATGAACCCCTTCAGACTACGTGGGTTTCATCCTGCTGTCATCTCTGTGTGCATGGGAGCTACGTGGTAAGATAGACATGGTGAAAGCACCATGAAAAGCTGCTAATGGAGTTTAACTTCTAAAGTGTCAGAACTGTGTTAGATTGCAGCGTCTCACTTTGGCGCAGGACACTGATTGCTCCTGTCTCCCATGGAAGCCAAGCAGAGTTCAGTCTGCTTTAATTCTGACTGGCTTCACAAATGAGGACCAAGTCCCTTATTTACCAGTTATCTGCACTTGTCTGATGGTGATCAAGTCCACTGGTGTTACCCTATTTGTGTGGGTCAGCAGCATTAATTACTTTCGTACGTCTTGTATATTGAACACGCAAAACTTGAACTGTCTTACCAAGAATAGAAGCAGAGGAAAATTAAAAAGTGCTTATGTTGAGGTAATCATAAGAAGCTTGCAGGTAATTTTAATAAATTAGTTGTTCGAGTAACTCAGAAAGCACTAAATTAATATGTCTAGAGCAATGTGCTGTATTTTCTATCAATCACTTTTTTTATTTTTCCTAATTATATTTCCCCTGCTTTGGCTATTGCCTTCTAGCTGTGGAACTGCTATGCTTTAGCTGCAGTAGGTACAAAGATTAGAATACAAACAGTGCATTTAGCTCTCAGCATGAGACTGAGTTTAAAAATGGTTCAGTGAGTGCACTACAGTGTAAGATGTGGAGCATACTGCAGATCAGGGAGTGGCTCTGAGAATCCTAACTCGGGGAATGTACCCAGGGCTGAGGAGTATGCAGAGGTACTAGAAAAGACAGCCCTGGGTGCCTAGTGGGCTACTTCTCTGAAGATGAAAGAGGTGAAGGAGGCTGCTTGGCTTTTGCTAAGCATCAACGTTTTTAATAAAATAGATTATTTTCAACCTACCAGAGACTATTCTCTTCTGCAAAGCTGTATTATCAGAAGTCCTTGCAGCTGAAGAAGCCATGGGCAATGTCACCTGCACGTTCAGAGGCCATTTTTCCCCTTTTTCTGCCACTGATTTATCAAGAGCAATCCCCATGAAGTTCAACCAGTTTAACTGGCAATGAACCATTCCAGATTGTTGCTTCAGAGTATTAACTAAGGTCTTGATGCTGCAAATGCTTTTCTCACAGAGAGCTGCTAATACTGTATTCAAATTACACATTAACTGTTCTGTAATCTTTATAGGATGAACTTCTCCAGTAACATTACCCCAAAACATAATGTCTCAGCATGATTGAGCACTGGAATATGCCTCAGATTTCAGACTAGTGAAACAGGAGGATCAGCAGAGAGTGCTGAAGCACATTAATTGTACCAACACAGCTTTATTAGCTCTTTTTTTTACTTCTGGAGACAATGCTTGGCAGGGCATATGCAGAGAGATTTGGAAAAACAGGGAATGCAATGCAAAAGCCCTGGCTTACAGCCATGCCTCATCCAATCCTGTGACTGGAATACATTTTCTTTGGGTGCACTCCAAAGAGAGGGGAATGTCTGATGTACTTGGCGGGAGCTGCAGGAGGTGGAGTTTAAAAGCTCAGAAATTGCAAAATTGGCACAAATGTGCTAGAGATACGAGTGAGCAAATCAGTCTTAAATGACACTAGTAAAATCTTTACGATGGAATAGCTATATTTAGATATCTTCCTAATTCTCTATGTATTTCATTTTTTTCCTATTTCCTAAGTCTATGATATTATATGATTTTTAGTTGATAATGTGTTAACACTAGCTGGATGCATCCATTAAACCAAAACTGATGTGTTAGATAAGGACAGCAAGCATCTTCACTTTTGTTCTTTCTATGTATAATGTTCATTACCGTGTTGCATGAATATTGAGGTCCAACTCTACAGTCTGGACTAATTGTAAGGTAATCAAGCTTGTAGCAGTCTGAATTCTTAAGAAATATGTGTGTATGTTTAGCTGTGCTTCTGTTGCCTCTGTTTAGTTTAGGTGCTGTTTCCAATCGGATTGCGTGATGCATTTTTAGGGGAAACACCACCCTGGTTTCAGCCCAAGTGTTATCTTGAGATTGAGTTTTCTTTGCAGTTTTTCTTCATATTGCCATGCATCTTTCTCCTGCATTATCACTCTGAAATACGTATGAATTATCCCAATCATGATTTCTGCCCATCTGTGCAGTCTAGTGGGAATTTCTTAGTCTATTAAATTAAATTAAAAAGTATCATTTCTTACACATTTTCTGGAGGATTGAATTTTTACAGAAAATGCTGGAGGAAGGCCCTTGTGATTCTAAAGCTCTGACAGGAGGAATGCTTGTAGAGCAGTATGTCAAAATCTCAAGGTTGTCCATAAGTTGTTGATGAAGCTGAATATATGTATGTCTTTCTGAAAGACAGTATGTGCCTAGTATTGAAAGGAAAGATACAAGTTAGATTGAAAGTGCAGATACAAGTTATCAAGTTAATTTTTTTAAGATCTCGTTTATAGGGAAGGGCTCTCGAGAGAAGGGAGCGGGAGATTCTTCACACAGTTCTCCGTAAGAGGAGATTGGTCAAGAGCAATCGGTTGAGGCTCAGTGCTGTACTAACTAGGTAATGGGAAGACAGCCTCGGGTCTTTTCCATGTCTAATTATCATGCTTCCATAAGTATTCTCCAAATTCAGGTCACTCAAATCATTAGGTGCTGATCACAGATGAGCATTTTGTAGGCAATTTGCATTTTGCAGCATGTGCTCAAAGGTTTAGCAGTTGTGGATGCAAATTAGGAGGACTTGTAGATGGAAGAGCTGAGCTAGTTCTCTGATTTCATGGGAGATCCAAGGCCAGCAATTGCCCAGTGGTGTTTGTAAGCCAACACCAAACTTACAAACACCAATCCTAATTTCCTATAAATGTATTATAAATGTTTAATTTTGAAACAAGATTTCAATTTCCTGATTTTAAAATTTCTGTTGGCAAGGTGTCCTAGAATAAGGCACAGTACTTACCTCTCACATACAGTTGTTTCATGAGCAGTGATGGAACAAATATATCCGTTGCTAATCTAACCCTGCCTGACACAAAGGAAGCTTTCAAAGGTGTGATCAACAGAGCTGGTACTGCAGTATGACGTTCCTTAAAACCCACAGACTGGTGTAGTGTTATAAGTGCTAGGATCTCATTTCAGTAAGTGCTTTTCTCAGGGATGTAGTTAGGCATCTGTGGTATTTGTGTAGCGATTGTCTCCTATGGGAATGCCCGTGATGGGCTTGGGGTGGGCTCAGATCATTTGATTGCAGATAACAAAATCAGTGTGTGATCCTAGAGCAGTCTGGTTTCCATTTCCCCCTGTTGCACTTAGCATGCAAAACCATTTTTGTACCCTTTTTGTATGGGAGTTGATTTTTCATTTCTTCCATGCTGTTTTTTTTAGTGAGAACAAATGCCACCTGAAGAAAAAAGCTGGTTTTGTGTACTTGTTTTCTAGCTAAAACCATCCTTCATTTCAATTCATTGCTGCTGGTATGACCCCAAAGACTCTCGAGATTTACAGTGAAGCTTTCATATTGGAGCATGAGGGCAGTTTATAGCCATTGGGAATATGCAGGGGGCTTTAGGATACACTTTGAAAAGATTCTGGAGTTGTAGTTTTACTGTTGATCTCAGAGTGAATACGAAGAAACTGTTTGCTGTACAATTCATGGTAGCAGGTCATGCACCAGGGTGAGAAGGTGTCTCAGCAGGCATATTTACACTGCAGCGCTCATTGAGGCCCCATGAACAAGGGAGAGCTATTTAGAATGTAAGTGTGAAGCTAAGCATTCACCAAAGGGTGGCCTTAAAATCTGTGTAGGTTCTGCAAGCAGGAGAGACTTAAAGGCTCTGGGCTGCTGATGCTGAGCACAGTTGGTTTCGAGCCACCTGAACACCCACCGCAGCACCCTGCCTTCAGCTCCTGAACTGTCTGTTAGAGCAGTAATGCATTAAGTGCTGCAGATCTCCCACCCAGCTGCTCCACTACAACCAATGAAACTCACAGGGCATCAGTCACTCCAACTGCTCACCGCTTGCCAAAGCTTGTAGCTTTGTAAAGCTGTAAAGCAGTTTTCTGACAGGACTTAACAGCTCCTTTACAGACACAAGACTTCCCCAGGCCTGACTGACTTATCTCCAAATGGGCTGAAAAGCCATGTGTAGGTCCTGGTTTGCTTAGCCAGAGCTCTATCATCTGACAATTACAAAATGGCGTTATGCGGCAGCTCTGCTGTTGCAGAGCCAGCTGATGTCACATGCTGAGTTGCTGCCACAAATCGAAAGGATGCTTTGGGAAATTAGGCTCTGAGCAGTGGTACCAATGGTGCCTCGGGACTGCAAAAGCTCACACTCCTCTTCCAGGTCTGGCTATGAGAAATAGCACAGTATCTTGAAAGATGATCTGAGCTTTAAAACAAATACAAAACACATGCCCTGTCCATTTTTTAAAACTACTTGAAACATCGTGTATCAAAGTAACTGGAAGCTAAGCTGAGGAAAAAACCTTTTGTTTTTTTGCTAGGCAAATTCATTGCAGCCTAACTGGGAAAAGTTTGTAGGAACATTTTTCAGTGCGAGACCGTTGCCTAAATTTGTCACATTTCCTAAATGTGCTGTCAGGATGAAAAATGTCACCAGCAAATCAGCTACAGAAATTTAGGAACATGGGAGCTACTTAGGTTTGTGGGGTTTTTTTTCTGCCACCTTTTTATTATTGCGTTTTAGTGGGAGTAGGAACCAGGGGTTTATGGCTTCTGTGTGTTAGCTTCCTCCTCGCTCGAGGTGGCAGCAGCAGTGCCAGCCAAGTCCCCCTGGAGTCAGGCAGCAGAGGTACTGTTCTGGCTCTCCTGGAATTGAGGGAAGTTGAATTTCAGCAGAACCACTGTGACTGTTCAGTTATCTGAGTGCCATCCAAGACATTGAGCTCATTGCATTCCCAACAGCGTCTGAGGGTGATGGATACCTGCTTTGAAGTTGATGCCATTCTTTGGTACTTGATATTTAGTGTTTGTCTTTGTCTTGTCTGTGATTTCACCAGAAAGTAGCTTGGAAATTCGCTCGTGAAATCAAAGGAATTCTGATGTTGGCCTTCAATGATTGATGAAGGATAGATTTGAAAACTGCTGTCAAATGATTTTAGCTCAGAACTACCTTACAGAATCAGTAAATACATAATTCCCTTATCTCTTTAAACTCTACGTAAGCAAGTATGTATTTTTTACAGCACATTTTTAAGGTTATGAAGAGAAATTTCCTTTGTGTGAAATCAGGGAACCTGATATGCTGTAGCATTCCTTGATCTGAATCTGTTAAGTGCAGACTTCTTTAATCTAAGTGCTTTATGCGGGTTAGCTCTGATGCATAGTAGCCATTCCTTATTCGTTATTATTTGACTGTATTTGAGTCTATTGCATTACCAAACAGGGTGAAGAAACAGTGAAATCCATAAAAAGATTGCTAAAAAGATACTTACAAAGGGAGAAATTAGATGTGCAGAAAGGGAAGATCTTGGGGGGTAGAAGCAGAAAGCAGCAAAGACTAGATGTCAATCACCAAACATTTTTTGTTATCAGATTTAATATTAATATGTAACTGTGGGGATATATATATATATATATATATTTGGCTTTTTTTTAACTGAAAGTCCATGTTCTCCATGTTCACCTTTAGATGGACTGAGGGGGTCAGAACCCCCAGTGCAGAAAAGCAGGAGCAGATCCTAGCAGCAGGGCTGTGTTACCTGGGACTCTGAGCTGAGTGGGGTAGGCTGCATTCTGTAAATCGATTCCGAAAATCACATCAGAAAAGTATTCTCCAATTGTTCGTTGAGAAGGAATTTTTCCTATTTCAGTAGTTACAGTGTTTTTGACATAAAGCTCTGAGAGGGTCATGTTATAAAATTCAAGTATCCTATTTACATTATTTTTTCCACTTTTGTTTCCTCTACCTTCTGATTAAAACACGTAGCCATTGTGATAGAGGTGCACTGTGGAAGCGTCTTCTTACATATGAATGTACTGATAATGTCAAGAAAACAAATGGAAGAGAAAAGCTGTCTGATTGAAAGTAAATACTTAGAGCAGTTTCAGCAGTCCTTTGGGTGGGAGCTAATATAAAGTTGCTTAGTAAATCAGTAAACAAGTTAAAATGTGCGCAAAAGAGATAAAGAAGCGGAATACCATCTGAAATGAAGAAGTAGAATACCATCCCAGGAAATGCATCAATCAAATATGTGAAGAGCGGGACAGAATCTCAATCACTTGTGCTACAGAAGGCAGGTGTGGCTTTCTTGTGGCACATCCGCAGCTCTGAGGTTATTGGCCTTGACTGTAAATACTCCGTGCTTCTCTCAAGACTTGCTTAGCCTTTAGGGCCCGTGCACCTCAATGACAGTCTTCTCGCTAGAAGACTGAACATAATTTGAATCATCACCATTAGCACTATAGAAGTAACTGCTATGGAGCTGATATCTACGCTTTATACAAGTCTGTAAGAGATGAAAATACTTGTTTTCGAGGCTTTGCAAAATGTATTAGTTTTTACTAAGTAGGTAAAGCTGCAATGAAATTGTCTCTATTAGGACTTAGACAAAAGACAAGAAATCTCTAGCTTAGTTTTCACAGAAATTGAGGGTTCCAAAAGCCACTGTGCACCTTTGAAAGAGATGTAATAGTGCTTAAGCTGGTGCTGCCCCATTTTTTTTGCTTCTCTGGCAGACTTTGATTGTTCGAATCGAGTTTATGTGTATCTTCGGGGCTACAGGAGTACCAGGAGGCATATGGCGAACCTTATTTCAGGTGTTTGAAGCTAGATGTTCTGTCCTGTATTTATCTTAACAGAATATTTTCACATTAATAGCGCATTGTGATGGAAGAAGTGGTGCACACTTGTGTGGCTATGCCGTGTTTGCAGATAAGATGATATTCACTTTGATGAAACATCTTCAGTACCACAGCACAGTTTTAATTGGCTCCCGTGGTTCCAGCAACAGAGGAAAAGCAAGTTCAGGTCTAAAATGGATTAACTAGGTATCCTCTTTATGGAAGAAAGACCTATAACCAGTGGTTTTGACCAACAGCCATTGAAAACACAGGATTTCTATGTTGATCAAGAAAAAATAGAAAGTAGAACAGTGGATTCAATGTCTGCAGTGTATAAAGCCTTATGCAATCTGGAGCAATAGGGCAGGGCTTCCTCTTAAAATAGAGAGACGTTCTGGGCCCACCAGCAGGTGGCTCGGGCTCACCTACTCACTGCTAGAGGTTGTACTTCGAATGCTCTCAGCAGAAGTATTGTTGCTCAGGAACAAGACAGAGATGTGGGTTTGCTGACAGCACGTGCTCTCACATTACCTTGTTTGACTAGCACATGGCATCATCTTCGTGTTCCCAAGTCAGATACCTGCTTTGAGGTGAGGTTGGCACCACACTGCCTTCCCTTGAGGCTCTACTGCTCCCTTGGCACAGAGGCTGCAGCCTCTGGTGCAGCATGCAAGTTCTGGATTCCGAATCCATTAAAAATCCTCCTCTGTAAAGTCAGCCTAGGTGTTCATCTCATGTTTTGTGCTTTGCCAAAATCTGAGTATTTTGTTTTCCCTTACAGTCAGCGCACCTCGTATATCTTTCCAACTGCAAGCAAAAGTAGAAGTTTGTTCGGTGGCATGTCAAAAAATGTTTTGCTGTGTTTTCATGCATCCTGACCAAGCTGAAGGGGAAAGTGCCAATCCCTGAGTGTGCTGTGCTTGCGTCAGCCTTGGATCCAGGCTTAATAGCGATTAGTGACCCCTGCACTCATCATATGCATCAGAAACTTTTCCTAGACCATACAATTAAACTTCTGTCAATCCCTATGTGAAGCAATCAGTGTCACTGAACAATTCTGTCTGGTAACACCCTGAGGATAGACATAATTAATGATTTGGGCTTCTCAGCCAGCCAGACCCACACTATGAGGGAGCCTACAGCACAAGGGACTGCCTCCACAGCCTTTAATCGTGAATCAGAACCAATTTCTTCTCTTTCTCAAGTCTTTAATGGTTTAAAAGTAAGACAGAATACAAGTTTATGAAATACCCTATTTCTTAATGAGTTTAACAAAACTCTTGGAGAAAGTGTAGTGAGTGGTATAGTCGTTTTCTGTCAGTATAGCTATATGCATAACATTGCAGAAGAAATGTAAACTGTTCCGGTTTGAGCTGAACTAGAAAATATTTTAATTACAGTCATTTAGATCCACAGACAAGAAAGGGAATTCTTTACTACATTCTGCCCCTTTTTTCTCTTTGCATTTAATACAAGTACCTAGGGTAGTGCATCAAAACTATACCATAGGCTATACAGATGTGTTTAACATGCCTCACTTTCAGAGGAACAATTGCTGTCAGATTGTCTTTAATTAATTCACTGACTGTCCCTAGATCCTGATGTGGTATGCCCAGGGCCTTGTGAATTTGTTCTAAGCATCTCTGTGTTCCTTGATATTGAGTACATGTGCTGGACTGTTACACTTTATCTTTTGGTTTTTCATGTCCTGGTTATTTTTGCTGCACATCATAGTCACTGAGCCAGATCATTTTCTGCCTCCTTTTCTTTCTTCATTCCTAAAAAAAAAAAAAAAAAAAAAAAAGTATCTGTTTATTGCAGGGCAAACCTTGCCTCTTGATATCACAGTTCCCAATTAACGTTAATGAAATTTAATAGACTGAAAGTATTAAAGGTAAGAATTTGGTCATTAGACAGAGGAGAAAATAAGTTTGTCGTAGAACGGAGAATTTGTAGAGAACATTGATCATTTTTATAAGTTTTCATCTCTTTGGGCTTAATGACTTAGTTGTGAACCAACTCCACAATTCTCTGTTCTACTTATTCTCTTTTCAGATATACTTGATACATGCTACAAGCTAAAAGCTGGCAAGCCCTGGATTGTTTGTGAAGCAGCAGGTTTTGAAATGCATTTCCAGGCTTTGCACATTTGTCCATGGAAAAATAGTTATTTCTTGAATTAGTCATTGACATCAATCACATTCTACCTGTTAGGCATAACTTAATCAACAGTTGCACAATGAGAAAAACCAAGCTTGGTCAAAGAAATCTGCTTGTGCCTTCTGTTGCTTCTGTCTGAAGCTCCAGGCAAGCTTTATAGTATGTCACCATTTCAGTATCACCCGAACACTGAATTCTCTCCGTTTCTATCAGAAGTTAGCCAAATTGCTTACTGACATTGTGCAGCAATTTGGCAAACAAATGAAAGGAAAAAAATTTCTAGTTAGGTATTTAGATGTTGAAATAGGTAATGGTTTTGTGGCTATCACTTTTTGGGGAATGGAAAAGAATCTTCAACTGGTATTTTGTTCCTCAGGTACATGCTCTGTCATGGATTCTGATCCTGCTTTTTTTGCAGCTCGTTCTTTTTTGGGTGTAGACCTCAGACAGGAACCTCAGTTTATTAATCTGTCCATCCTGCAAAGGGAAAGACAATTCCATTTGATAGTTATTTCTCTGTTTTAATCCTATCTATTTCAGAATTAATCCTGGTTCCCACAGACCTGGGTACTATGTTCTGACATGCAGTGTCAGGGTAATCAACGTTTGGAGATAATCCTCTTTGCTTCAGGCCTTCCGTTCAGAACTATGCAGAATGACACACAGAGCATGGAGGTTTTGCCATTGTTAGCTTTTTTCCACTTCTCTTTGGATGACATAGTTAACCCTCCTGTTATTTTAATGAGGCTGTAATTGTGTGCCCTGCCTCGTGTCCTGTGCCCCTTCAGTTCAGGGCACAGCTCCTCGTGGCTTTGGCCAGAAGTAGGGCACAGATCGTCACCTTGTCCTGGGCCAGGCCAACGAGAGCTGCTTTGCCTGTTGCACGCTAGGCTTTTTGTTTGCCTGTCACTGTAACTTAGCTTCATGTTGGAGGTCTTTAGAAATGGTGGTGTGTTTAGTGCTGGTCAGATTAATGTGACAAAATTAATAAAGTACTTTAATATACAGGGAGAAGAGACTGAAGGGAATTGAAATTAGGGAGACAGAAGAACAAAGGCAGTTCTTAAATGAACATTTTTAGCAGTAGCTTAACATTATAAAGATTAATAGGAATTAATTTACATATATAATGCGATGTACAGAACACAATTCAAACTGACTGCAAATTTTACAAACGCTATTATTGTAAAAGAATAGCAACATAAAATAGACATATCTGTTTTCTTCCCCCAGCCTGGTAATCATGCTTGGCTAAAACTCCAACAGGCAGTGGTCACTCTGGGATGTTCTTGTGTCACATGCCTTCATCTTGGAAGGTGCACCCTTACCTCATTGGTTGGTACACTGTTGGTTCTAACATTACTGACCATTCCTACTTTAAGCTAGTGAAAGCACATGCAGTCATTAATAGTAATAACACCAGCAATCAACATCTGTGATAATGTTGAACCAAAATAAAATGATCAACCACTTGCAATTGTTTGCTCAGGGAGGTAAGAATAACCAAGTCAAAGGAAGAATGAAGGAGTATTACAAGGACACTAGTAACATTATGCAAGCTGACTTGTCTGTAACGGTCTCCCAGCACGAATGGTTAAGTTTCAGCCTGAAACCTGTTGGTCACACTGAGCACATTCAGCCTGTGTTTCTCTGAGATTCCCTGCTTGTCTTTTCTCAGTGTAATGTGCTGTGGGGATGTGTTATCTTCCCAGGTGCAATGTTTATCTGTAGGGCTATTGGAAGGCATAGGTCTAGTGAGAACAAAATCCAGACTGAGAGCTCTCCTAAAACCTGTCAGCTTGGGCTAGGATTACTAAAACTAAAGTGACATTTTATGTATTGTGTGATTGAACTTCATGTATCCAAAACCATTGTAATAAATAGGATGGTATTTCTTGTATTTCTCCAATATCTTCTGTTTCCTTATGTGCAAATAAATAGCACATTCTCAAGTTCCAAACTTCCCTGACGTGTACGTGTTATGAGAAATGTTGCTTCGTATCTTGTCTGCCTTGGATGATCTCTGTGGAAAGGGAGAGAGAGAAATGTCTAAGAACCAAAGATAAAAATAAGGGTCTTCCAAAAGGAGCAACTGCAACAGATAAGGGTTTGTCCCCACGCATGCTCCGTACAGTGGGACATAGGACGTGCATGTCTGTCAGCCCAATGTAGCATGTAGTTATCTCACTAGGTTGCACTGTTCTGCAGTCACAATGAGCTGTTGTTATGCTGGGAGGTGACAGCAGGGCGCTGGGGCTGCAGCTCTGTCCATGGGCAGCAAGTTGGGAAACGCCAGGATGGGTGCCCACAGTGTGTCTGTGTAAGGTGTGCTGGAGAGCAGCCAGCTGGCTGCCTTTGTGTCTGACCATCTGGGGCTGTGCTCACTGGGAGTGATCCTTGCTTGCAGTTTGCTGTTTCCATGTTGCAGCCAACTGTTTCCAAATGCTACCAGATAATGCAGTAGAGGAAGTTGGTCTATAAAATTCAGTAAGTTTTCCTTGAAACCAGTGTTTTACTTTGTGTGTAACTGAAGTCTGAGACCAGGGGAATGCAAACTTCTGAAGCTGGATTTGAAGGAGGGGTGTGTTTCAAAAAGACGGAGTGAAATTGTGTTCAGACGTTTTCAGAGCTCTGGTTGCCTGTCCTGAAACCAGTGTTTTTCAGGCTGCTCTCCTGAAGGCTCTGCAAGCACAGTGTGACAGCTGTCATGTCTCTCAGGGCCCACTTTGAAGCCCAGCTTGAACTGTGTGTGCTTGTATTAGGAGTTGCTTTTGCCACCAGTCAGTACAGAAAATGCACCTCCAAAGGAAATGTAAAGGACAGAACTGTGTGCCTAGTTCTAGGTAGTGTGGAGATGTTTGTTATGCACCCAGGGACAGGCAAATGTAGAGCATCAAATAGAACCTTCCTGCAACATCAGGTTGGCTTTCTCTTGTTTCAGTGTGTGATGAGAGCTGAGGACGGTGCTTCCTCATGGAGTGGGCTGGAAATGAAGCAGTACAGATGTTTTTGGCACATGGGGGCTGGTTCTGTCCTATCAGTGTTGCAGGCCTCTGAGTAATGTGGTTACTAATATGGTGTCATTTCCAAAATTAATTTTAGTGTCAGAAATAATAGTAATCGATTCGCATTACAAGAATTACATCAAATTCCAGTTTTGGACAGTAAAGGGGACTCTCACTCTTTGCTGTGGAAGTGAGCAAGATCATGTTCGTGTATTTGCACGTTCAGACAGATTTCATGTTTAAGCAAATCCAGCTCAGAAGATAATGATGTAAAATACTGACAGTCTTGGAAAAGAATTCCTGCCTTCAGTATAGACACTTTGGGCTCTGGGCTGTCTATTTCTCTGCATATAGCAGGGGGCTGAAACTAGATAACCGTTATGGTCCTTTTCAACCTAGGCCACTCTATGATTCTGTGATTTCAGTGCACATTGTCTAGGTTAAGTAGTCCCTTCCCAGAAACTGTCCCAGTTCAAAATCTGGGTATTACCATGCAAACAGAAAATAATGTACACATTTTTAAGTAATTATTTCTTTAGAATTTTTTTCTTTAAGCTGGCTATGTTACCTTATATGCCAGTGCGCTCTTGATCAAAGAGCTACATCCCACTCCTGCAGGAAGGCAGATTTACTGGCTTGGTGGTTCCTTCACATTTCTAGCTGCTGTAATCCTCTTCACAGAATGCTTCAGTGCTTCTGCACTGACATCATCTGTCATGCTGCCCTGGGTGGCAGGTGTTGGCTCTGCTGGTGCCTTGAGGGTGTTCCATAAAGATCAATGGAAGGAAAGCTGGAAAAAAACTCAGGAAACTTTCAACTGATAGACAAGAGGCCTGATATGATATGGGACAGGCAGATAACCTTAAAGGACAGCTTGAAGTAGTAAAGCACTGCTTAAGGATGCAGTTTGTGTCAACAAGTCCCTGATAATGACGTTAGAAGAATGAATAGATTTTAGCCCATGGCAGAGATAACACACCAACATTGTGAAGCGCTATTGAGCGACACTGGAGTGTCTACACAGACAATCAGCAACTGTAGAGAGCAAAATTTAGCCAGGCAAAGGCTGCTGCACCTATTTGGAGATACTGTGAGTTAGCTTACTCTGCAGCTGTATTTGATGTTCTGTGATGCAGTTCAGTATTAATGTACAGAAGCTTCTTTCAGCAAAAATTGCTTTTGGCTCATTGGAATTAATGCGTGCATGCTGCCAGGAGCCCCTTGTCTTCATCCTCCATGTTCTGCTCTTGGGCTGATGGTACTGTCATACTTGGATGGAATGGCTGTGGCCTTGGTTTTATTTTTCCTAATTTGTCATCAGCACCAGGCAACATCTGGAGGTTCAGTAGGTAACGCTGCTGTCCTCAACCATTTTTCTACTCTGGAACAAGAAATCCCCCAAATCCAGCCAAATACAGCATTCTGTCAGCGGATTGATCCAAGTTTGATCATACCATTAAGGATATCCTGTCATTTACAAAAAAAGGTTTGAGATTGGTTTGTTTCCTGCAGCTGGAAACCTTCATTTCATTACGCAAATTATTTCTCTGAAAGCTGCTAAGAAGGATTGAGGTCTATAATTAGAATAATACCCCACAGGATTACATTCACAAATGTAATTATATAATCATTTAGAACTAAATTGTGCCATGAAACTACAGGGTTTTTCAAAGTGGTGCTGGCATTTCTGAAGGGTTGTTTTTAAGATTTACTCTAGTAAAGCAGTTTCCATGGGTCAATTAGAAGGACTTCCAGTTCAGCTGAGAGCCCCATCCTGCTGCTTCTCTCATCACAAATTTGGCACTAATCAACATCAGGGTTTATGTTCAGATATCTACTGCAATTCAGGACAAGGCAGTGTCAGTGCCATCAGACACAGCTGCTTAACTCTCAGTATTTTGGGTGAGATGGCATAAGCTGGAGAATGACTGTTGAAAATCTGCAGAGGAAGACTGCTTTTCCAGAAACCACTTTGGTACTTCAGTGTGTGTGGTGCATTGCTGAGGAGGAGGCAGTGGGCTGGAATGATTTGCTCTTCAGGGAGCCCTGTGCCACAGCTCTGTGGCAAGAAGCTGCTTTCGTGTCATGGTGTTTTTAGAGGCATCATTAGAGACAAGGGAGATTCCTGGCTGTCTGATGCCCAACTGGCTGCCCTGTTTTTCCCAAGAAGTGTTGCAGTAGTATCATCATGTGGTGCAGTTTGTGCTGCGCTCCTGGCAGCGGTGCTCAGGACGGCATACTGTGGTTTCACAGTGTTTGCATGCATTGAGCTCTCCTCTGCACTTGAACCTGTGTGAATGCACTGGTGCAGTTCCTGGATAAACCTTGATTCAAAGCTTCCACACTCAGTTCGTGTCAGTGCACTTATGCCTGAAATAATGAAAAATATAAATAATAGAGCCATTTTAATGGCTGCTTTTCTCCTTAAGTATTGCGAAGTCCTTTTCATTATCTTTATGCTGTTGACATGGCATTGCCACATCCTTTTTTTACATCAGATTCCTCATTCCAAGTACCTTGTCTCTTGCACAGACAAAGCAGCACCAGAAAATTTGCCTGATACAGAATATTGTGCTGGAACTCCCAAAGTACGAAGCAGCACCTTGCCCTGCTGTATTAGGAATTCATCCCCTCTCCTTACGGGCTGCAGACCCCTGGTTGGCGAGACAGTGGGCAATAGGGTAAACCAATGAGGAACTGCAGTATTTGCAACCTGAGAAAGGCAGATATTTCACTGAGCTCTCCAATTATCACTGGTAGCCTCATATGCTTCTAATGAGCACAAAGTAATCAGCCTATTTCTTCCCATGTATTAGCAACAGTTGCTTAAAATTCTCCTGGATTCCTGTGGTGAACTGAGATATGCACCTAAATGGATAAATAAAGAGGTTGCACAATTGCTTCTTCAAGGACTTCTAGGGCTGCCACACTCCTCCCAGCCCTGGTTGTCTCTGCCTGTGGTGTGTTCTGTCAATGTGTTTATGGTATGCAAACTGAAGGGAAAGTAATTTTAGAATTGCAAGGGTGCTTGAGCAGCAATGTAATGTGGTTGCAGAGAGACTATGAAATCACTCTTCTCCCAGACAGCATCTCCTAACAAGGGATTCACTGTGCTCATCTCCAAACTCACATCTTAAGCAATGCAACTGGGCAAGAAACAGGACGGCAGAAAATGCAAACCTGCAAAGACCAGCAGTTGCTATCTGGGCTTTTACCATACAGTGTCCCACATCAGGAAGAACAGGAAAATCTTGAGGAGTGGGGAGTGTGACGAGATGGTCATCTGCACTGGAATGCAGAATCTTGTCCTGTAGCCTTCTGTGTGGAGGGGTCAGCAGGAGCTGGGGCACAGCTGCAGAAGTAGGAGGTATGAGAGAAGAGCAAGAGATGGCCGCAGGAGCTGGAGCTGTTATGCTTTACCATACTGCAGCACCCAGGGGACTGGAGCTGAAGAATACAAATCAAGAAGCATTTGTTTCTGTTCAGCAACAGGATAGCTGTATTTATTCAAGGTTTTTTTTTTTAAAGCAAGGACAAGAGAAATTTTTACTCAAATATATTTTGCCTCTGAGGTTGGAACGCATGTGGATTTGTTAATACTCTACAGAAACTTGGAAAGGAAATAGAATTTGAGAACATTCTCCCTTCCAAAAGTCTGTGCCATAATGAAACCCATTTACAAGCAGATGTTTATGGGAAAAAATATCAGTCATTTAAAAAATGTAAACTGACAGCCAGTATCCTTTCTAATTCCCTAATCTGCAGCTGTGCTGAATTCAAACGTGCTTTTGGATGCTCATGAGATTGGTACTGAGAGATGTTCTTCCACTTTTAGTACCTCCTGGCCTTACAGTTGTGCCACATGGTTGTATCTGCTTACAGCTCACATTACACAGTTTTGTAGCACAGATCAGTTCAGTAGTTCTGTAATCATGCTGACACCCTCAGCTGAGCTGTAAGTTCAGTCAGGGGACAGAACACTGAGAGTCTGTTTTTCCTGTATGAGAATGAAAATTGCACAGCTGAGTTTTTTAACTAGTGTCTTTGTCTTGTGTGTAATTAGCATAGAGATGGTCTGAAACAATGTTCTTGAACCAGGAGACTGAACTGAAACCTCATTCCTGTTCTGGTGGTGGATGTGAGGCCTTGAGAGGTACCTCTGCTCCCATTGGGCATACTGGACAGAGCAGCTGGCAGTTGCCACACAGTGACAACCCCTGCATCGTGCCCGAGCCTTTGCCGTGCAGTCTGGGATGTTTCTGTGCCACCAATCCTGGGCGATTTTGTCATTCCTGATGGAGTGGATGAGTCCCCTGTAATGGTTAGTGTAATTTCTGTCATTGCCCACTGTAAAGAAGGACATGCTATTACTCTGATTGGTGGGTTGAACCTGAGGTGAAGAGATGGAAAAAACAGCTGCAACCTGCCATGCTGGAGCCTCAGGAAGCTGCTGGCCATTCCTGCAGCACCTCCTGGGGCTCTTCACCTTCTTCCCTTGGTTACAGAGACAGCCTAAAGTCACTGTGCTTCCACCTGAATCTGACCCAGTTTAGCTGCATAAAATCGCACAGGATGGCTTTCAGCTTCATTATTCTCCTGGGATGGCCCGCAGCTCCTGCTCCCTGAGCGAGGACTGTTTGGAGCACGGTCACCTCCTCTCTGCCCCTCCTGGATGCAAGTTTTAGCTACTATGGCCCCTGGCTTCTCACAAAAGATTAAGAGTATCAGTATTCTGTTTAACGCACAAGCATTAAGCATCCAGCAAGGTGGTAGCTACAGGATTTGCTACTGGGAAAGGTCAGTGCTGAGAGGCAGTGAGAGCCCAGCAGAACAGCAAGACACCGGCTCAGAGGGAGCCAGCTGGGCAGCCAGCCGGGCAGGGGGAGGGGAAATGAAACACACATTAATCTGAGCAAAGTGTCGGGTCTGTGTGTAGGACTTTGGTTGTGATCTCGTGGTACCTGTTCTTATGGCTCATGATGGCATTAGGCTCTCTAAAGGTTTATGACGTGCAGCTGGATGCACGTTAGTCTATTTATTAGTCATCACGAGGTTGTTGACATTACTTTCACAGTGCTTTTACATTAAGAGCTTACTGAAAGGATAGATTTATGTTAGGGTACTGAAGTAATTTCCTCATATCGAGACAGCTTAGAAATACAGGGACCTAAGCTGTTGCTGTAATGAATTTTCTGCCCCTCACAGGGATATTTATCCAATCTGTTCTGTAAACAGAGAAATTAGTTCAGACTTGTGCAAATGCATTAATTACACTTAACTGGATTAATGGCTGAACTCAGAGGAAATGGTATTTCTTCAGACAAAACAGTTTGACCGGGCTATCGGAGTACATTTTAAATTCAGCCTGGTGTCTGCAGAGAGCTGGGCTGCTGGGGTTGCTTCCCTGGGCATAGGGGAATGCAGGGTCAGCAGCTCCAGGACTGCTCAGAGGGGTGGGACCTTGTAAGGAGTTATTTCATCTGGAGCTTCTGCTGCCTCTTCTCCTAGGGCCCAACAAAGTCAGTCTTGGGAAACTGATCCAAGCTGTGGCATTTTTGCAGGCTTTTTCTTTCCAAGTTAGTGAATGATTGGTTCCAAAGTTTTTATGGTGAGTATTTGCTGATGGATTATTTGCTGAATGTAGCAAATCATGGTGAAGGCTTTGGGTATATTTTCAATAACTGTATTGTGTTAATTTGAGCAGTTTGCTCAGAAATGTGATGAATTTAGAGATGCTTTGTGCTTTGATCTGTGTGCCACTGCCCTGAGGGCAGCCCTGGCAGTGTCTGGAGAGATGCACGCCTGCACCCCAAAACGGGGTCTAGACAGCCTATCCCAGCCAAGTTTCCTGCCTCTTCCAGAAATGCTCTTGGCCCAGAGAAGGACACTATGTTCTTCTGTTAATCACTACAGCCAGCTCCATGCGTGTTGTGCACCTTTCATTGTTGTACTGAGGCATTTCCCCTGTGCACTGGTTTTAACCAACACGTCTGGGAGTGATGGGGATGTTCATTTCCTACTCTAATTACCTGGGAACAAGCCTTCAAAAGCCTCCCAGTGCATTCTCAAGAGGAAAAGCTTAATATTAATATTTACTAGTGGCTAAGTGGGAAAGTTTAAAGCTGTTTTTTTTTGTTTTTTTTTTCCAAGCTGTCCTCTATTCTGTTCTGTACTTGTAGCATGTTGTCCCTCTGTGCAGCATGAGAAGATGTGCTTAGTAAAGTATATTCAATTCCAGTACATCCACATACTCACGTCCATACAAAGAGGAATGTTGATTCCGATCATTTAAAAAAAGATTGGCTTTGAATTTGTAATTTTCTCGGTATTGTAAAGATGCTGTTTCTACAAGGACAGCTGTGAGCTCTCTTCTGCTTAAGGTCTGCAACATCTCTATGCACAAAAACATGAAAATGCAAAGGTTGTCAGGTCCTGCCAGAAAGGAAATCAGCTGTGAGCAACCCGTGGTGTGCATTAAATCTCCCACCTCAGCATGCAGACGGTGCTGGCTGAGCGGGATCTGTAAATCCTGCACGGTCAATTCGATGCAATTTAGAGTTCACTGCAAGTTGGCCCTGAGTCTCTTTTGATTTAAAATATTCCTAATTTGCTTTGGTTCATCTCGGGAGAGGTAGTCTTCACCGGCTTCTTATTATTAGCAACAAGTGGAAGTGCTATCACCATTTATCATTCAGACTTTGCTGACTACGTTACAGATTTCATTGCTCCTTCTGCAGAAAGAGAGGAAGGGAGCTGTGTTAAATGCCCTGCAGCTGTGCTGGGGGCTGCTGGTGCTCCCACTGCCCAGAGCTCTGTCCATGAGCACAGATCCTGTCCCCGGTGCCTGGGAAACTCATATGTTGCTGGGTTTTGAATGATACTCTGGTGAGCAGGATTTGATGGGTAGGGGAGAACAGCTGCAGCAGGCAGCAAGTGAGCGGGTTTGTCCTCCCACCTCCAGCATGGAGCAAGTTTGCTGCCTTTGCTTTTCTCCCCTCTGCAGAGAGCAGTGTTCTCCTGCAATGCCTGTCTTCCAGAAACAGACCCACTCCTGAAAAAAAGATTGCAAAGCAGTGGTACTATGTTGATCATAAGAAATAGGAACACGGTGCTCTTCCATCCCTTGAGAGTGTGCTCATTCATTTCATCTCTCTCAGTGTTTACAAGGACATGTCTGGCTTTTGATTTGACTTTGTCTGGCTTCAGCTCCTGGATATTGGTTCCCTTCACTGTCTTATTTTTCCAATAGATTAATAATCCTGTTAGTGCATGGTACTTTCTCACCTCAGAGGTGACAGCATAATTCAGCCCTGGGAACGTATGTAAAGATTAAACCCCAGCTCATGGGCTCAGTGCAGGGAGGAACTGGATCTCACCTTGTCTTCAAACCTTATATTTTCTTCATCCTATTGTAGCCAAACAGTAAAGGCTAAGCTCAGGATGGGAAGGATCTGGCTTTCTTTGTGCTGGGCAAAGCCTATGTGGGCACAGCATTAGCAGAAGCTTCTTGGTGCTCTCCCTTTTTTGGCATGAAAACTGCCCTGAGAACAGCAGAGAGCAAACTATCATCCATCATGTAGCTGACTGAAAGGCAGGCTTCTCCTTCCTTTTGTATCAGCAGAAGCAAGGGCACTTGGGCACTTCAGCACAAGTCAAAGGAACTGCACTGACAGGTCAGAACAGAACTGTCTGTCGGTCTGTAAAATCTGCTGAGTAAGAACCTGTGCATTTCTTTCTTAAGTTTAATGTTTTGTTAAGAGCTACTGATGCCTGAGGAAATACTGTTCTGAAAATGGAGACAAGTAAAATGTTTAGATTTTGCATAATGGAGATGTATTTCGTGGCCTTAATTTCCAGTTAGTTTCTGGAAAGTTCAAAGTGTGATTTGATGTTTGAAGGTCATCTGCATTGCTTTTTGTTATGATATTGATGGTAGGAGTAAAGCTAAAACTGAGCTAAAACTTAGTTCAGACATATTGGCTTTCTCAGGACTTGTCATTTGGGTTTAGAAAGTGCAATCACTTGTATTGTTGCTTTAAGACAAACATCAGTGAGGTTCTGGTACTTTTTTAGTGAGCTGCTGAAAACCATGTCAGATAACAGCATTAATGAAAAATAACTGCACCAAAATAACAGTCAGCGTTGTCCATTGGCAAAGAGGCAGTGAAAGAGCAAAATATCAGCTTTCATGGCAAAATTGTTATTTGCTGGTGAATCAGTTTTCTGCATGTAAAGAGCGTTCGGGGATTTTGTTCCCGTACGTTATTTAAGGTTTATTTAAGGAATGAAAAAGAGGCAGAATTGTGAGCAGTCCCACCGGTATCAACCAGAGCCGCAATGGAAAGACACAGTGACAGAGCCTGAGCAGCTAATAATAGAAAAACACGTTCTCTGAGCACAAGCATGGCAGTGGGGAATGCCAGCATTGCGGTGATGGGAAGGGAAGGCTGCTTCTGTTTCGCTTCTTTCAAGAAGTTTAGGAAAGCTTCTCCTTGTTCTAAACTCGTGCTTCACAAAATTTGGCAGCAGCCAGATCCTGACAGAGCAGGGCAGTAGCAAACCGTGAGCACAGCAGAGCTGAATGTTCGGGGACAGGATGAGCATTTGGGGCTTTACGGTGTGAAGGTGCAGCTGGCAAGTCTGCTCCTTCTGATTGGCACAGCCTGTGTGAGCTTGCCCAGGGTGCAGGGGTAGGGCTCTGCTGCCTCCCCCATAGAAAAGTATGGCCTCTCACCACAGGCAATGTAACAGTGAACAACTGTATTGGCCCACAGCACACTGCATCTCAGCAGCTGACACAAACGTAGGAAAGGTCCTTTGTGAGATACGTACTCCTTGCTCCTTCAGGCCCTCTCTGTTGGGATAAAGTCCTCTCATCACATTCATTTCAGTTTCCAGTGTCTTGTGTGAACCCTTCCATCGTCTGGCAGTTGCTGGACTTGTCTGTGTTCCTCTCTCTGGCAGCGCTTTATGTCTTTTTAAAGCTGTTTTCTCTGTGTCCCCTCACCTCCCAAGGGCTGTTGGTGCAGCCTGCTGTGCTGCTCCTCAGACGTGTCCTAAGCACCTTAGCAGCTCTCAGCTGGCACGGCTGGCTGCTCCCGTCTCACCGTGTGGAGGTGACAGGGATGCTCCTTGCAATCCCATTACCTCTTTGTGCTCTTATAAAAAGTGGGCAGTGGGGGTGAGCCGGCTGGGAACAGAGCTGTGCAGGACAGACATGCAGTCATGATTTAACACAATCATTCAGCAGATGTAAGGCGCTAAAGCTTTCAGGAAAGCTGTAAGGCTTAACCCTGAAACACTCTGAAACAAGATAAAAGCTTAAGCATTTCCTCATCTCACATTCACACCTGAAGATACGTGAACACTGACCTTTCATATCACTGCAGTCAGTGTGGAGTGAAAATCCCTCTGTAATTTAGCGCTACAAGGACTGCGCTCTGACTCATCTCCGGAGGAGCGTTTTGTCTGCCACTCAGAGTCCTGAGCAACTAAGTGTATTATTTGTCTATAAATAAAAACACCTAATGAAAATTGCATTCCAGTCAGGGAAAGCAGGTGCGTTTGTTCCACGTGACGATTTTGTCCATGCAGTGCAAACCCTGGGGAGCAGGGAAGCAGCTCTGTTACCCAGCTCTCCTCCTCGCCAGCTCGCACTGCTGCTGCTCTAGGCACACTGAGGGTGCTGTGCTGCGCTGCTCTGCTGGCACTGCCCTCTCATTGTCACACCTCTGCGTGCATCTCAGGATGGTGCTGATGCTCACCTGGTTGGGGATGTCTGGAGGTGCTGATCTTTCTGCTTGGTCCTTTTGCCAGGATTACGGCTGTTCCTGTCCTGAGAAAAACCAAAGGTTTCTCCGTCTTTTACAAAGCATGGCATGTCATGGATTTAGGGTTCTTCTAAGAAGCCTTGAACAGCTCTGATTCCCTTGTCCGTATCCTTATTAAGCACCATATTTTATGGCTAATGGATCTACCATACCTCTTTGTCAAAGTAGAACTGGCAAAACAGACCAAAATTATTTCACCTATGTTTAGATATTCTGGTGACACATATTCTCATAAAGTTACTGAAGTTCATCCACTCTAGTAGAGAATCTCACTGAAGCTCCTCAGCACCCATGCAGAAGGGAAGGAGCTGGCTGGTCAGATCTGTTCTCGTTACCAGGGGCTGACCATTGGCAGAGAAGCAGACCTGTGCCCGATCACTTGTCTTTTGTGTCTCCCACAAGGAGACACAAAAGGTAGCTGCACTGCGCCCAAATTGGTGTGGTGGCATTGCTGGCATTAGTCAGCAAGGGGCTTCAGAACAGGGCAGAAAATATATGGTGATGTGCTGTTATGTAGGCAGTGGCAGGCTCAGCAGCCAGCTCTGTGCCAGAACTTCTATTTACTCTCTCAGTTGAATAACTTCTGGTAGCAGCAGCCATGATAATGTGTTGACTGCAAGTCCATGGCTTTTCTAGCCAGGAAAATATATTGGACTAGTCAGGTTGTCTTCTGTGATACCTGCCAGTTCAAATTGTATGACCTTTCAGAGAGCTCTGAATCTCACCTGTCCAAGTCAATTCAGTCATGTGTCTTTGTAAGGCATCACATTTTCAGAGTTCTTTCAGCTGAGAAAACTAATTGAAAAAAGACTGCAAATACTTGAGGGTAAGTGAACTTGGAGGAGACATATATCTTCTTCTGCACATATTTTCCTGTATTGTTCCTTTAAATGCCTTCTGTTGGAAGAGCTTGTTCCTAAAGCAGCCCTTTGTCTTTTCTGTCTCTACATTTGACTGGCTCTCAGAGGCCAAAATCTGTGGAGAATAACTGAGTTAAATATTTTTTCCTAATTGGTTTGAGCCCATTTCCTTCAGGTTTCTCATCCTGGCTTTGTTTGTTTGCTTTTTCCAACCTGTAGCAGGGTTTGTATTTCTCATTCTGAGACAGGATGGTCCCTCAGTTTGTTGCCCTCTGTGCAAGAGCTGCAAACAGCCCTACTGGAGCTGTGTTTTACTGCTGTGGCTATGCCTAATCTGCCCTGTTGCATTTGGTATGCTGATGGCTCAGCAATAGCGCAGAAGGGAGCACCTGCCATCCCTGACAGCACTCTGCTCTCCCACTTTGCACCCCCATGAAGGCAAAGTTGGGTTGGGTTGGTTTCCCCTGAGGTGCCAGCAGCACCTGGCTAAACACAGGGTAGTGGAGAGGACAAGGACTCTTCAGTACCATGGCGCAGCAGCACCTGCTGCAATACAGGGGAGCACCAGGGAGATGTAGCTGCTTCTGCTGCCTTGCACCTTGCCATCTCTCTCCCAGGCAGTGCTGTTCCTTGCTGCTGAGGTAGGCAGGTAGGCACTGGGAGCCAGGACAGGCCTGTTGGGATGAATGATGGCCATTTAAGTGTAACATGCCCACTAAGTGGTCCAGAACCATGCAGATCCAGGACCTGGCTGCAAAGCTCTTGGGCATGATGGGCTTTCCTAGGGTTGGAAACTCTTTCCATTACAAGGCAGAGGTGGACTCAGCACTTCAGAGAGCTGTGCACAGAAATGGGTTAGAGGAGCGCAGTGACACATCACCTGCAGGGAGCCCAAGGTAAGTAATGCAACCTTAATGTTTCAGCTTGTGTGTGTGGGAAGAAAGGGCCCAGGAATATAAATCCCCTTATAATGCAATCTGAATCATGGAATCCTGGTTTAGTGATTTATCGGATCACATTTGGGCTTGTAAGAAGTGTATGTGTGGGTAGGCCTGGGAGAGCTGTGCCCTGATGGCATGTGGTTCTCCTGACTCCACTCCATCAGCAGGCACTCAGCAGCGCTCAGCCAAGTGAATAAGAAAAGGTCTGATGTAATTGACAGTAAAGGGCCACTGAGCTGAATTACTCCTTCTTCTCCTTTAAATGTCTTTGATGAGAATGTAATTGCTATTTAGTAGCAGTTTCCATCAAACCTACCTGTTCACCTCATCCGTGTATTTCTGGCTTTCCAATGCCAATTTCTGTGAGAAGCAGCTCAGGAATTCTGTGCTTTTGGATTCGGGGCTGCGTCAGCCCCTCCTGCTTGTAATTATTTCACAATTCCTAATGCTCATCTGCTGCAACTAGCTGAAAATGTAGCTGTTGACTTAGAATTCATTGGTAAGAACTGATAAGGAGAAGGTTATCTTTTGTCAAATGGCTTCACCAGGCGCCATTTTTCTTTCTGTTGTCTGATTGCACAAAGCTCAGGAGCCAAACGCAGGATGGGCAGTGCCCCAGCAGGGAGGTGGCAGGCAGCAAAGGGGCTGCAGCACACAGGGTTCTCAAGCATTGAGGAATGTTGGGCTGGGAGAAACATGCTGAAACTTCAGAGTTCAGTTACATGAATTTCAGATAAAGTATAGTAAAAGGTTTTCTCTGTACAAGCTACCAGGTAGAATGAACAAAGAGAAATTGTCTCTTACACCCACGAGAGCATGTACAATATGCCTTAAATCCATTAAAGTTCTATGGAAAGCAATAGTGAGGTGGGGGGGAAGAGTTCTAGGAGATCTTTTCTCATTGGTATGATAGGTGATTAAGTTATACAGAAAGCTGCAATAGTACAGATGTGAAAGTTCTCCCTTCATGAGTTCAGTGTAAAACAAATGTGCTGCTTTAAGGATAATGGCACGGTATTATTTATGTAGACAGTTCCAGCAGTTCCCAAAGAGGAGTAAATGCTGTAATCATACCCATAAAGGCCTGCCTGCTTGCTTGCACATTATTTGACATTAATTTTAGTATGGAATAATTATCAAAGAAACATTTGAATTTATTGTCTCTAAAAGCAATTTTAAATGATGTATGAATTTAGTATGATAAGTATTCTTTCAGCAGCATGAATCCAAAACTATTGTTATCTTTTACCTGATAAGTCAAGCTGTGCTTGGGCATATGGAGAATTCCATAATATATTCTTTTCAAGAATTAGAAAGCAGTAAGTATCTGTGAAAGTGATAATCAGCATTTGCTTCTGTAGGCAGAGAGAATGTGATATTCAGAAATAACATCCTTGACTTAGCAGTCCTGCACTGGATGCTGAAGCCTTGCCTTGCTTCTAATGTCTGCTGGGGGGAGAAGAGGCAGGAGAATGAGGAGTGGAACACCAAGAGTATGGTTTTAAGGTGAGAGCATGAGCTAATGCTGCTCAGTGTGGTGATCACCTACAGTGAAATGCTCACCTAAAATTCCAGTGCTGCCATTTTTCAGCTTTGAACAGTAAATGGCTTAGTGATGCTAGCCATCTGTATTGCAGCACACCGTAAGTATTACTGGGCTGGTTTTGATCCCACTAGACTGAACTCTGCTCCTGCTTTGCTAGATAGCAGTGAAAGAAGTGTCCTTTTCCCACTGCCCAAGCCAAGTAATTTATTTTGCTCTTCAGGATCAAAATGTGCTCTATGCCCTCATCACATCAAGGCCTGACAGTGCTGTAATGGGCATTGTACACCGCTAACCAGGAAAGCTGTGCTTGAGAATCAATTCTGGTCACTCCATTTCTTGATTAGAGTGTCAAGTACCTTAGCTTTATACACTAGAGTTTGCTGGCCCATGCACAGGAATCCCATGCCACTAAGAAAATACTGCAAGTATTTCCAAGGGCCTTGAGCAATTGTATCTCCTTCAGCCATCCCATGGCTTTGCAGGGCTGAGTTCTGTCCTTGGAGCAGCTCCCTCTGTCTGTCTGGATGTTAGGTTGTGAATCATGCTGGGTCGGAATACGACCACATAGTTGTCTGTCTGTGCAAATGACTGTGCTGCTCTGCTTATTTGTATATTTACTTGGTAGGAATGGTAAATAGCACAGGCTGACAAACGTTGGCCTGTCAGAGTGAAGCTGGCTTGCACACACATAAAGTTAAAGAACGGCATTGAGGAAATGAAAGCTGATGAGTGCTCTGGTCTCAGACTCTATTTGGACCTCTTTCTAGTAATAAAATTAACTTCAAAACCCTTTAGGGCATTATAATTTTTAAAGTAGAATGCGAACAGTGCAGCAATGTTAACGAGCTGCACTGCCAGCTGTGCTCTGTGGAGGTTCTCCTAAATGTGAGGCATAGGCAGGAAAATGCAGTGACCTGCCTGAGCAATTTTTTGTTGATTTGTTTCATGCTGTGAAGTAACAGAATAGAGCATAAACCTTATGACAAGTGAGAGCTACAGGGCTCACCACACTAAAAGTGGGTATAACAAAGTAATTGATAGAGGATCGGTGAAGTCCTTCAGCCCGTCCCTCTGCTCGTGGTTTGTTTGTAGGTGGTGATGCATTTCCATGTGGGTGCTGCTCACCCATTTGTGCAGCTGCAGATCAGTGTCTGCTCTCATGGTGCATGTTGTTGGCATTGGTGACACCCAGCAGGAAGCAGCTAAAACACAGAGAGACCAGCAGAGATCCATGTCTAGGCTGAGCGAGGCTGTGCTGATTTTCATCTCTGAGGATCTGACTCACTGCTTGTAATGAGTCAGGGGGGCTTATGTGGCTGGAAGGTGCCTTGCTCCTCCAGTAGCACTGGTCCTGCAGCAGGAGCTGGGGGGGGTCCAGTTACCAGCACTGGGCTGTAGGTCAGAATTAGATGATAGTTATTTTCCCCTCTGGCTTTAAAATCTGTTTACAGCTATTTTATGATGCTGATCATTTATCAGCAAGACCAGGACCACCATGAAATACTTCATAGTTAATTTATTTCAATTAGTTCACAGCTAAACTTCATTTAAAAGAAATTCTAAAAATTGGATTAGAGAGGGGAAAACCTGGAGAGTTTCCAGTGTAGAACTATTGCAAAAAATAAAGGAATTTCTCAACCTGAGAGTCAGCGTGGTGTCGCAGCAGTTTGGTCTTTGATTACGTCATGTTGATGATTAAATGGGTTCTGCTGATGCTCTGTACCTGGTGTGGAGAAGGAGTGAAGGCACACTTGGTGGAGGAGGAGAGGAATAACGTGGTGCACCGTTTTCCCTCTTCAATTTATGGAATTGCTCTCTTCCTTCCCTCTTAACGTTTCCTCCTGTCATGACCTTGCTGCAAGGTGGGGAGGGGAGAGAGAAGGACGGGATGATCCTTAATGAGGTGACCTGCTAATTTCTCCAACAGAGCTGTTCTTCAAGTGCTCCTCAAGCATATGTGCTTGTAGGAACCGGTAGTGTTTAGCACCAGGTTACACCTCGCTGCACACCTTGAAGCAGGATTGTCTCACAGAAGGATGGGGCAGTTCTGATGATGATATAGGAAAAGTTGACATGTTTTTTTCCATTTGCATATGCTACAGTGTTTTGTTGTTTGTTTTTTTTTTCTCCTGAGAACTTAATCTTCTATATTAAATTAAGTCAAATAATCCTCTTGTCACTATAAAAATAATTACTATAGCTTTTCAAAAAGAACATAGGAAATAAAAGATTTTTCAACCCCCCCAAACCCGCAGCTTTTCTCTCCAGCATTATTTTAATGAGCAAAACAGTGTTAGATTTAAAACTGCAATTAAGACGAGTACAGAAATGACCAGCTTTATTTTCTGACCATATCTGCTGCTGCTGAAGCTGCTAATAGCTTCCACAGTCACTAGTATTAATTGGCCTAATACCAGATAAAACTAGATTTTGTTTTAGGCAGATATTAGGAAAAGATAAAAAGAGTTATAGGGAGAACAAAATCTCCTTGTTCTTAGGGCATAAGAACTCTGGAGATCAGAAATCAGCTCCTGCAGGCCTCCTCTCAGTACTGAACGTGCTTCCCTCATTTCTGTCATCAGGCCAACCTGTCTCCTCTAGGGAGAGCACAGAAATAGTCCCTGTGGGAATGAAAGCAATGACCCTTAATCAGTAATGTCCCTTTGTGTCTGGTAGAAGTAGTGCTGCGCTGAGTAGCTTTCCTTGTAAGAATTACTTATATTCCTGTGTTCTTTCACACAGGTCCATTAACCAAATGTGCTTCAATGTCGGACGTACGCCCATTACAAAATACAAACTGAACTAACATGACAAGGTTACCTATTGCTAAGACACGTGGGGCCAAATTTTTAATTTCCAGTGGATGAAGCCCTCTGCTGCCTATGCTTGGGCATTGTCTGTGTTCACACTGTAAGCCCTTACTGCAAAACCCCAATGCAAGCCCCAGAGGGGGGGGTCCCATTCATGGGAGCAGAGCAGTTGTCCAGGCTATGGAAAGGGCTGCTGCAGATTGGCTGAGTGTCTGTGTAAATCAGGATAGCAGGAATTGACCCAACGGTTGTAAAATGCATTTTGAATTGAAAACTTTATTTTCTCCTATAAACTCTCTTGTTCTGCACTGCTAAGCTTCAAGGACTTTATTGCACCGTTACTAATCACAGCAGCAATTTCATGACAATCCTGAAAAGTGTCCTCAGATCAGTTCATTTTGCTTATACATTCCTTGTCTCTTGCCTTGCAAAATGACTGAAGTGAACAGATTGGAACATAGACTCGAAGTGTGTGTTGCTTTTCCGTGTCAAGATGTCTTGATTTATTCCCCAGCCATGGCTAATGATGTCTCCAACATTGTCTGCACAGCTCTAGGATTTGCTTGTTTGCATCTGGCAGCAGCTTCAGCATGAGTCAGTACCATGAAGCATCATGCAATTGATGTAAAGAGAGCAGGAGTCTTCTGTAATTCTTAGTAGCTCTTCCAAGTATTTGTTTGCCACCGACACAGTTGTATATTTTAACCAGTCATGAACAAAGAACCCAGTCATAAACACTTTGTTTTCTTAGTGTCTGAGAAAGGACATCACAAAATCACAGAATGGCTGATGGGGACCTTAAAGACCACTGTTTCAGCCCCCTGCTATGGGCAGAGACACCTCCCACCTGTTGCCCAGGACTGGACTCAGACTCCTCCAGAGATGGGGCAGCCACAGCTTCCATGGGCAGCTTGTGCTAGGGCCTGGGTAAAGAACTTCTGGACATTTGTTACAGATATTTAAACTGGTTTTGTCTGGAATTAAATTTTGGACATAAAATCATTAACTGTATCTCCCTACCAGAATCTGAAGCCAGTGTGAAGAAGAAAGTTTAACCATCATGCTGATGCCACTAGTAGAAGCTTTTCTAAGACATTCTGACATCCAGGAAAGGATGCCAGGTTTTGTACTCCAATTACTTCTAAGGTATTCGTAAGCCTCATCCTGCGGATTTATTACAGTGAGGGATGAATGACAATATTTGCATTGCTTTTGTGGAGAAAAAAGTAGAGGCGAATTTCTCTGCTTTCATGCTATCATCTGGCATCTCTCATGGTTTTCTTTCTATATGGTATCACTAATTTAGTGATATGACACTCTTTTACATTGTTCCAGTACATCAGAAATGCTAAACATTGTCCTTTTATGTGTATTTTACTCTTTTGTTTTTTACTTAGGTGTACACAAATGAATACAGAATTCAAGTCAAGCACCTGATTTACAGAGATGCAGATGGCTTGTTATACCTTTGATTTGCAAGCATGGTTAGAATAATTAAAGGTATTTCTGCTTTTTAGCCACACAATTGTATTTACTTTTTTTTTTTTTTTTTTTTAAAGAATAATGCTCCTGAAGGATTTTTCCCTACTAATGAACAATAGTGGTTGAACATCAGCTACAGAGCCATTCTGCAGGCAAGAGAGCGATAATCTTGCAAAATGGTATCTCACACGCTGGTGGTAGCATGGCCTGAATGTGGCCTTAACACTGAGCATACCTGGGTCATGCTGTCTATTCTGACATCATTTTTTTCTATTGGATGATGTGGGAATGTACCAGAGGACAGATGTTTAATATTTCGTGAATATAAAATTCTTTAAGAGATCTTTTTAAAAAGTAAAAACTTTCCTAAAAAATACTTTTATACCATAGAATCTCTTCCGTTTCCCATGTAACAACAGAAACAGCTTAAAAATTTCAATAATTTTGTGTAAAGTATTCCTGAGCTAGTAATTTGTATGCTGGATTTCCACTTGATGCAATATGAAACTGTGAAGATACCTTATCATACTCTGAAAGCTGACATTAATAGGCACTTCTGAAAATATTGCATAGCTTTGCATGGCAATGAGCACTCAGCCGGGTAGCTAGTGAGCGTGCTAGTGAAAGTCTGGGGGAAAAAAAGAATCTATCCCATAATGTTTATACAGTTTTTAAGTGTGATTATATATTTAAAAAAAAAAAAATCTAAAATTGAAAATTAAAAATTAAAAAAAAAAAAGAGGATGGGGGATAGAAAAAGCAACCTGGCTGGGCAAGCTTCAGGGCCTCATTTCTTGCAGGTCTTCACACACTGGGAACACCAGGACGTGGTGCTCCCCTGCTCCTCTTAACAAGGGCAGCCTGGGACTGAGCTCCTTGCACCAAGGCACCAGTAGCAATGCATCGCAGGGCACCTCTGGCACCTGATGTGTCATATTATGCAATAATAACGAGGGCTGCTTTTTAAAACAGCTGCCTGTGGTACGCCATGAGGATTGGTTTTGAGTTTTCATCTTTCTGTGCTGTGTAAAGCTTGATATTGAAATTGTGCATTCACTAGGGAAGGCTGCGCTTTCAGATAGCTCATGTTTTCAAGCAGTGTCAAGTTTTCCTGAAGCCTTTGTCTGGAATTGGATCTGAATTTCACAAGGAACCAGTAATAGTGTTTACATGGATTTTTAAAAAAAGAGAAAAAAAAAAACAACAGACCAGGTTTTAAACATCTCCCAGTGGCCAAATCCCTTGCTTTCTGGTGATAAGGAAACACTGTTTTTTTGCAAGTGGTTTGCTGCTGTTTTTCATGGCTTTGTATATCTGAGCTTTAATATTTCTTCCCATTTTTGCTCACATCCAAGGAAGTTAATACAACACTACTGTCAAATTAATTGCTTTGGGAAACACTGCATTATTTTTGTGCCATCTCCGCTGTTCACATTGGCAGAGAGAGACAGACAGAAAGGAAGGGTTCTTGAACGCTGGGGTAGGCAAGCTGCTGCTTTTCTTTGCTAATAGAGAGCAATTCCTTCCAAGTGGAGCAGAAAGGTGGCTCAGGACTTTGGCTGAGTGTCACACATGGGGCCAGCTGGGAGCAGCAGGTCAGCGGCACTCTGACTGCTAGCAGAGGGGGCTGAGGAGATCTGTGCCCACAAAAGGATTCAGACTGTTGTGGCTAGAAAAATGAATTAGTACCACGTTTTCTGCTGAACATAGAACACACATCTCTTCTTTAATCATCTAAGCTATGAATCTGAGAGTAAACTTATGGGATAAAACTATGAAGTTTTATGTTGTCCTGAGACTTTTTTAGTCTCACACAGAAGGCAAACAAGGCAGCCTCATTGTGGTGATTTAGACTTGATCCTGTCTCGTGGAGGTCAGGGAAATGCTGCTATTTCCCTGTCCCAGGAGTTTCTTCCTCACGTAAACATTTATGAGCTCTTTGTTTGAGCACTTCCCAGGCTGGAGCTGCCTGCAGTGCTGGTGGACTTGGAGCCCTTTGCCCACTGCAGGACAGTGTGGTGGCTGGCTGCTCTGTGCTGACCTACTTGCTTCTGCTCCCTGGTCAGCTTCCTCCCTGACCCCAAGCTGTCTCCTTTCCACTGCCATCCCAGGAGAGCTTTTCACCTTCCTTCTCTTCTCCAGCTCGTACATGCCATTCCCCAGCCAGCAGGGAGTTTCACCCCTGGCAGCAGCAGCAGAGTTGAACATCTTTGCCTGCTCCAGTTCCCTGAAGCTGGAGGCAGCTCGTGGCCGGATTTCAGCATTACAGTACAGCATTTCTTTTATTCTGTTTGGTGTTGGAGTGGTGTGATACTGAGGAGGAAGTCACAGAAATAGGAAACTAGAAGGTATTTTTATCCATTTTAAGAGCTGCTCAGAATCCTCCTGAGGTTGGGAATCGCACAGATGGTATATTCTCTGGAAAAAGCAAACATTTCTCCTAGCAGTCTTTTTATCCCTCTTGTTTGCAAAATAGTCCTCCTTTCACCTTAATAAATAGAAGAATTAATGAAAGCTTTTCTTGTCGTCCTGCCTGTTACTTTTATATAGCTGTCACAAGGAAATGTGAACAGGATTGACAATTTCATTTATCTTTGTGATAGAAATGCAAAGTAAAGGATTTGTAGCAAGTTGTATGTGCATTGTAATAGAAGGGCAGCAAGAAACCCTTTTCCAGCCAGTGCAATTTATTTACCTCTTTTCAAAATCAGCTTCTCATTGTTTGCCCACGAATCTGCCTGCTCTGAATATGCATTCAAAGAGAAAGAAAACACAACAAGTTTGAAAGGATATTACATGGGAAATTGCAAAAAGTACTTTATAATTACTTAGAAGTTTTGTCAAATTGGACAGTGTGGTTTTTTGCGCGTGTTTCAATAGGGTATAGAAATGGACTGGGCTGATGCCCATGAAGAAGGAAGGCAGCACGTGGGTTTGCTGCTGTTCATGGCAGTGTGCTTGGCCCCAGTGAAGGTGAGATGGCAGGGGCCCCTGTCTACACGTCTGGGAACAGAGGAAATGGTGGCCTGGGGCTTGGAATTCATTCAAATTGTGCAGTTAGATGTTGTTATATGGAAAGGAGCATAAGATGGAGGGGCTGGAACTGGGACCTGCTCCATAAGATTTACGTATGGACACAACCGGGGCACTCTTCTCAAACATGAATGCTGTGGTGCCCAAGCACCTGCCAGAGAATGTCAGGCCATCAGTGGTAAATCATGACAGTGCGCAGCTGGGTGAGGAAACAGGCTCCCTGCCACCCTAACCTGATCGTTCCTAATGTCCTACCTAAGGAATGGATCCCCACTATTCCTATTTATGTAAAGACTCGTGATTTTTCGAGCTGGAGGTTTCATGCATCTTTAGTTTAACATTCTTCTGTGCAGGACCTGTATCTTATCTCCAGGGCAGAGGCAAAGACAAAACCAAAATCCCTGCTGAATCCAAAAGAAAAAGATCAATTGGCATGCAGTGTGGTAGCAGTAGCATGCAGCTTCAGGAACACCACCTGCCTCCCCTCTCTCACACCACCACAAGTCGAATGTGGCAATGATGCTAATTCTTCTGCTGCATTTCATGTGTTTCCCCTGCTTGGCGTTTCTCTGAATTTGCAACACTGACAAATGTAACCAACCATTAAAATGTGCAATAACAATGACATCAAAAAGCACGCTCTGCGGGAGCATAGACATGTAAATACAAGTGATGAAGAAACAGAAGTAGAATTTCTGGCTCGTGATGAAGAGCCTGAGTAATCTGGTCAGGCTGTTTCAGGAGCTCGTCATTTATTCATTAACTTGTACTGTAGCATACTCCTATTTATTCCGAGTGCAATGGCAAAGTACAGCTGCACAGGCTGAAGGCAGAGCACTAGCTAAAGGAGAGTTTTAGGACAGATGGTATCCTAGATTTATAAGAAGGCCTTTCTATAATTAACAGTGGATTCATCACATCCAAAACATTTGCTCGTGTAATGTGCCTTTGTGTATTAGCAGGGTTGTACTAAAACCTATCAATTACTTCCAGAATTTAGAAAAACATTGACTTCTAATAGGTTTGAAGGGGAAAAAGTGACTCCATTAGCTGCATTTTTATTTAACAAGTTAAATTTTGTAAATAAGATTTTTTTTCTCTAAGCTATCGTTTCTAACTATGCACCTATATGAATGTGTGCTATGCTGTTAACGTTTCATAAACTCCAAAGGCAGTTTTCAGCCTGTGTGGAATAGTATAGAAAAAATTCTGTGCAATACAACTTAATAGCATATGCAGTTATAACCCAAACACTTTTTCAATGTTTTTGGAAGCAGCTCCGTGTCAAAAGTGCAGCTTTTTTTCTACCTGTCTAGGCCACAAGTTCAAGTGCAATCAGGTGAATGTTTTGGTCTTAGCTTAACCTCTACCATTAGGCAGAGTCTGGAAAGCTATCAACTATTGCTCAGAAAAAGGTCAGAAATAACTGCCAGAGTGACCGAATTCTCTGTTGCTGGATGTAGGGATTGATCCAAAGTCAAAACAAAACTATCTTGCAAGAAAAGCTAGATAAAGGCGATGGTATCTGAAAAGTGTAAACTATTGCAGAGGTTGCACTGGAGGGAGAAACTGAGTTGCTTTCGCTGTTCTGATCATCTCTTGTACTGACTGTAGCCCTGGATAGGTGCGTACCCCATGGCAGTACGTAGGGAGGTCCCTGTGTCCTGGCCATCACTGCTCCAGCAGCCTTCCTGTTTGGTGGCACAGTGGAGGTGACCCAGAGAGGCTCTGGGCTTCTGCTCTTCCTTTTGTGAGACCTCTAGGGGAACAGAGCTTCATTTTAGGGTTTCTAAATATGTCCTCTTGCCTTTCCGTCCCCTGGCTTGTGGTAGCTGTCTGCACACATGCAGAAAGGCATGGGTTATTCCAGCAGATCCATCTCTTTCCCACAACACCTTTCCCCTTTCTTGAGGGCCACGCTATGACATGGGAATTAATTTCAAACAAGCTGATGTGATTTCTTTTAAC
The DNA here is from genome assembly GCF_951394365.1 of Tetrao urogallus. Lineage (NCBI taxonomy): Eukaryota > Metazoa > Chordata > Aves > Galliformes > Phasianidae > Tetrao > Tetrao urogallus. The sequence continues at coordinate 11,616,348 of NC_136825.1, read as the reverse complement.
CATAACCATCAACACCAACTTCAGGCTGCTGGTTCCCAGAGCTCAGCTTTTGTCTTGTTGGTATCTCATTGATAGAGAAATATGGACTACAGAAGTGCTTTCTAAATGCAACAAATGCTGCTTGTTATTAGGATTTTCAGTAAGTACTAGGTAATCTGTGACTCACTGCGATGTACTCCACCAGAGCTTCATTAGCCAACCAAGCTTGCCTAATTGACTTGGCATTTCTCGTGCATGCAACCAGGCCATGAAGTGGGACTTTAAAAAGCTTTGTTCCTGACAGCAGAAAGGATTTTGTACAAAATCATAAACAGCAGTGAGGAATCATCACCCATATGATAAGAAACCCTGTCAGGCAGGTAATATAGTGCTGGCAGGCAGTGTGAGATGAAGCATGGCAAGGTTAGGATTTGGAAGCCAGTGAGGGGTGGAGGTTTTGATAAATCCCGTATAAAGCTGGCTTTGAACTCTTCGGTGTGGTGTGTATAGCAAGAGCCATGTACGCCATCCAGGAAGGAAACAGAAAACATTTGGGTGAGCTTTGGCTGCCGGGAGCAGGTTTCTAAGGTACCGGGGCAGTCTGGGCAGTGCCCCCCAGCCCTCCCCAGCACAGCAACCATTCCCAGAGGACTGATCTCTGTGTCAGTGCCAGGAGGGCGCAGCCCGCTCAGCCCTGGCACACCGTGGCCGGTGCTGGCAGCGAGGAGCTGGAGCCGTGCGCCTCAGTGCCCAGGTACGGCAAAGTGCTTCTGACATTTCTCCCCATTTGTGCGAGCAGCCATCTGGCCAGCGGGCTTGTTCTGAGGTACAAAGCACAGCTCGGAGAGGCTTTATTACTAAGATGCAATAAAAATAGATAAGCAGAAAACATCATGTGTAGAGCTTGCGTATACAGAATAATAATGCTGGGGGAACAGAGCGGACTTCTCCAAAGTGCAGCTTAGGTTGGAAGCTCTGGAGCAGTCCATGAGCACAAACAGCTGTAAGAGAAGCACCAATTTTGCTGGGATGGAAAACCCTAATCAGTGCTTTCCTTCCATCTGCTAACAGCGCTGTGGTGGAATTAATTCTGGTTATCACTGCAGTTAACATCTTCATAGCTGCTTTCTGCCTTCCTCCTGAAACCTGAGCTCCCTGGTGGCAGAAAGCGGTGTGAGTAGCGGGGCTGCTGCTGTGTGTAAGGAGCTCGAAGGGAGAGCATGCGTTATAGTTAACTTTAAAAGGATTATGAAGCTTATCTCCAAAATGATCAAAATAAAACTGAGACCTTCTGAACAATGGAAATCTCTATCTCTAACTAGCAGTGTAGTCAATTTAGTTAAACAAATATCTGTGTTTACATGGTGGATTAATTTCAGATTAGTGGAATAAAAGCCCTAATAGTTAAGTAGCTGTAAATATTTGAATTCTAACGTTTTGGTAGAGCTGTTACTGTTTATTTCACATATCTTTCTGCTTAACAATAGGATTTTTTTCTGTGGGCAATGAAATACAGGGTTAGTTTCCTCCTGCTGGTTGCTCTGCACTTTCAGTGGGTGCAGGTCTGCACTGCCTGCAGCCCCCAGAGCTGGGCCAGGAGCACCCTGGGCACAGCGCAGTCAGAGCTGCAGTCCCACAGCCCCCTGCCTGCTGCCCTCCATCTGAAATACCTCACAAATGTCATCCGTGCAGCCTGATCTGCAGGAGCACGAATTGGTTCCTGGCGTGCTCTGAAGCCTGTCCTTTCCAGTCCACCTGGATACTGGCCCCTGTGTTTGAATGGCTGCCTGCAGTGAACTGGGTATGAATGAATTACAGCTTAAGAAACGGTAGTTCTGCTCAAAACATTTGTCCCTGGCAAAGGCTTAAATCAGAGCAAAGTCACTCCTGAGGATCAGGACTCTTATCTACATAAGAGAAGGGGGGAACATGTTTATATATCCAGGCTTGTTATTTATGTGGTAACCTGAATTGATCTCCTGCTGTTAAAAGGCAGCATCTGAAGGCAGACGCATGCTTATCCCTAGCAGGAGTGTGAACAAAGTGTCAGAAATTTTTTTCTAAAGTCCTGCAAATGCAGCTATTTGTCAATTAAATGCTTTCTTAGAACTGTTTGCTCACCTCAGAACACTCATTTCATGAAGATCTTTTGTCCCAGTCTTTTCCAGGATAGGTTTGCAGATTAACTGCTGGAACTTTTGTTTCTGTAGTGGCTGTTATCAGTAAACAGGCAAAACCCTATCCGAATGTTTGTGTGAATCCAGCTCTCCTGAGTGCTTCACTGAATCCATCTTTCTGTATGTCCTATGCCTGATCAGAGTTCTGAGCTGAGTCCACAAGTGAAAGGTGCAGAATGAAGAATCGTCTGCCTTTCAGATCTCACCTTTCTGCCTGTTGCTCATGGCAGAACCTGCCCAGGCCCTCTGGTAGTGGGAGTCCCTCCTCCCAAGGCCATCTGATGTAATGGTAGCAATTGCCCCAGCCAGACTTGCCCAGTGCTACATCCCAGAGCACTGCTTATCCCTCCACCCTTGTCAGCCATGCCACTTTGTAACTGCAGGGAGCAGCGAGGAAATACCAGCAAGTAATTGATCCTGATCAAACAAAATAGCCGTTTCAGCTCTAATTTAGGATCCACAGACTCTTGTTAGAGAGACTTTTTGAAACAGTGGGTGGTCGTGGGCTGATTGCTCAGCAGGCTCAGGGGGTATGCCATCAATGTTGTCTGCTAATAAAAATGTGCACATCCTTCCGCATCCCCGACCCTGTTTTGAGCACTGTGCTGTGGTGTGGGAATGTGCCATCAGTCAGGCAACCACAGGATGCAGTGATGCATCCCTGAGCCAGCTGGCACCTGTGGGGGGACCATGAAGGTGGCATCAACAGGGATGGGATGGGAAGTCTGTCACAAAGGTTTTATTTCACAAACAGAAGTTGTGTAAATGATTGAGTCAGAGATCTAATTCATCTGTATGGTACTAGCTCAGGTGTTTCAGCTGATAAATGAAGATGTCAACTTATTAGCCTAGTTTTGGCAGAATTATTAAAAGCGTGTTTGCATTTAGGCTCATTAAGGGAGATATCTAAAACCAGAAACATCCAAAGTTAATGGATGCCTTTTGAAACTGTTGGCTCCAATGAGTGGTGATGCATTCTTTTATAAGTGGATGGGTTCTTGTGGTTTAGGCAGAGAGTTCCTTAAAAGATAAAAATACAGTCTTGAGCTTCAAAGGAAAAGGAATTGAGTGCTTGGAAGCCCTTCTGTGCTCAGCCCAGATACGGTGTGCTTAGCACGAGTGTTTGTGCCCAGTCTCATTTTCTGTGTTGTGTGTAAACTTGAAATTCTTGCACTACTTGAATTTTTCTTTTTCCCACGTTCTCTTCTCCATGCTACAAATTGGCAGGATTTCTGCACATGTCCCAGTTGCATTGGTTTGGCAAAAGTCTTCGTGTTAGCTGAATGAACTAACTAGGATCACACTATCAGCACCTTTTATCATTGTGGTGAGACATAGAATGCAGGCCTGATGCATCCTTAGATCCCTAACTGTTATATTAACTTGCATCTGGAGTATTCTCCTACATTTGCACACATATTTAATGTAGAAATCCTTGCAAACCATTGAAAGTACAACATCCAGTTGAGTTTTAGCTCTAGGTGCTGAATGTTGTATGTACAATATAAAGAGAGAGAAATGTAATTTTAGATAAAATAGAATGTATCTTAAACTGTTGTTGAAATGGGACCTGGCAATATGAGCACAACTGAGTCTGATTGTTTCCCCCACACTGGATCAGCAGCATGGTGAGGCCAGGAGACAAAGCCCTGCAGAGAGCACTGTGTGTCCTGCAGGCTCAGCACACACAGCTCTCTTCCCCACTCCTGAAGAGCAGTGTCCTCACTGCTGGAGCTGCTGCTTGGTGCGAGCTGCCCAGCAGCCACATCAGGAAGCCTCGTGCTTCACTGCTTCATCCAAAAGGTTTTCATAGTGCCTTGAGCTTCGGCCCTGGGCTGGAGGCAGGAGGCAGGCAAGAGGTGGCTTTTTAACAGCAGCATATTTTTCTTCCAGTGATTTATCATGCGCTTATTGCTTTTTTAAAAAGGCAAGAAGAAGCAAATCAATACACTTCAAGCAAATAAAACTCATTTCCCTACCTCCAGTTAATCAGGCTTTATTTGCTTAGTATCTGTGATGTTGCAGTAATTATACTAATTCTTCAGTCATCCATTGAGTATCTCTTGAAAAACTGGATAGATGTGAATTGAATTTGTAATTTTTTCAGGTGGTTTTTTTTTTTTTTTTTTGCTTTGTGCTCTTAGAGAGCGTAGCATGGTGTGATCCTGGCAGTGCGAGTGATAAAAAGGAAAGGAAAAGCAATCTCAGCTGCTTGTAAAAAAGGAAGCAGACTCTTCAATTTTACACATAGAAAACAAATGTTCTTTAAAATCTTGTACAGTGGTTCATCACATCATCTCAGCTCATTAGGAGCTGACAGATTACTGACAAATTTGTGTTGTGCCTCCAAAATGTTTGCAGAACTGAGGCCTCAGCTTTTAAGAGATCACTGCATATCCTGTCTGATCTGTTGGTTTCTTGTGTGAATTTTCTCCATTTGAAATATTGGGAGCTCTTTGAGGTCATACACACGTCCATTTTCAGTGTGGGAGAGATTGCTGGTTTCTCTGAGCCGAGCAGGAAAGGCATTGCCTCAATCAGCGCCGTTCTCTCTTGCACCTTAACTTTCTTTTCCAGCAGGATAACTAGTCTTTATTCATAACATTTTGACTCTAGTTCCCTATTTCTACCACTGTGAGAATGTGATGTACCAGGATGTTGGTAAACACTTGCTAAAATTATTGCCTTACTCAAACGTGGAATTTTTAGGATGACAGGATCACAGAATATCCTGAGCTGGGAGGGACCCCCAGGGATCCCTGCATTCAGCTCCTGCCCAAAACTCTAACCCTGTGTCTGAGAGCGCTGCCCAAACGCTTCTGGAACTGCTGTGCTGGGCATACACGCTGCCTTCTCTTTCTGTTTGTCCTTGCACGAGTGTCTCACACTGTCAGATCTTTTAACACAGAATATCAGAGGATTAGATAAAGTAGAAACTAAAGGCAATTAAAAATGCATTTGCTACATAAAGCAAGAACTGTACCTAGCTGAAAAGCAGAGACATGTTTTTTACCTTACTCAGATTTATGGACAGAAAATGAAGCTTTTGTGGGGAAATGTCACTTGTCCAGAGTACAAGAATGAATAAAACCTAGCAAAACAAATAGCACGGGCTGATGGCTTTAACGCTGAGTTTCCTAACATGGGACAGTTGGTTCTTTCTCAGACTCTAAGCTGAGCTTCTGCCTGTCCCATAATCCTGTACAGCCCACGGCTGTGGATGGCAAAGAAGAAAGCCATCATATGCATGGAGCACAGCGCGGCCCTTTGAGCCTGCAGCTCTTGTGGTCTCTCCAAATTTCTTGAAGAAATACAGCTACGCTGCCAGATTGGCTTGGGCCTGATCAGAGCTGGAATCTGGGGGAGGGAGGGGAGGGAGGAGGAAGGAAGGAAAAATGCAATTATACCTCTTGATTTGATGTTAAAGCAGTGACATTTTAAAGGCAACGGGGCTGGCAGCTGCCAGTCCATTGTTATGAGCTACTCTGAGGCAGAAGCACCACAGTGAAGGTCACTGTGCTGGAAGCAGAGTGGGAACATTTTAGCATCTCTCTTGCTTTCTTTGTTTACGTCCATTCCTCACTTCTGGCCCTCACCTGTTCTGTGAGCACAATGCAACCCCTGGGGAGGTGCTGCCCTGAGCCCCCCAGAGCCCTCTGCAAAAGCATGTACTTTCTGCCAGCAGCAGCAGAGCTGGGCCCCATAACTATGAAAATACATCCATATAGTAAGGAAAATCTAACAAAAATCTACAAATAAAGCACTGAACAGGACTTAATTCTGCTGGAGGATTTAGGGCAGAGATGGATGTTGCTTAAATGTGGTAGGAATACTGAGTGCTTTTGCACCAACTCAAAATAAAGGTCTCATCACATATGCTTTCTGGGTGTAAAATAAGATGATCGTTGCGACTTTCTCCTTCAGAAATATGACCTGCACCATTTTAGTTTTTGAATGGGGTAACTCCAAACAGCAGGGTATGAATAAAGGCTCCTGAGCAGCCATTAGCAAGTCTTTTGGTTATTCAAATAATGGGGCTGTACATCATTTTTAAAAGTTACAGGCGGAATTGTTCTTAAATGTCAGCCATTACGCAGTGCTAGAATCACTTGTGGGATTTCCCAAGTCGCCATAAAACACGGCCCAGCAGCAGCCTCCCGTTAGCAGCCCCTGAGACACCGTGCCTGCCGAGGGCTCTGGGTGTAACTGCTGATGGTTGCCATCGCCTGCAACCAGCCGTGCTTCCACAGCTCTCGCCAAGCAGGAGCTGGGGCTGAGAGCGGGTGTGAGAGCAGGAGGAAGGGAAGGCAGACAAAGATGGCTGTGTCTTTGGGAGGAGCCAGCTGGCTCCATCCAGCGGCCCCTCGGGCTGCCTGGCTTCCCAGAAAGGTGCTCAGGAGCCAGGAGGGGATGTCAGGGCTTCTCCAGCTCCTCTCTCTCGGGCTTAGGCATGGAGCCATTTGGATCACATGGCCAAAAGTGAATGCTCCGTGTCTTGGCTTGTCCTACAGCAGAGTCTTCTCTGCTCAAATCTGATTTGGAAGTGGAAAGCTATGAAAAAGCCACAGGACTTTTCCATAAAAGCAAGCAATTTGAGTTTGCCTGGCTGTAAAATAATGTTATCTATCTGTTGCACAGCGTACTGCCGTGTCTGAGTGACAGTTACGGCAAAACCAGTCATCAACAAAACACGGCCTTCGCTGTCAACACCTGAATTCTTCCTTCATTTCCCTGAGAACTGCTGGTGTGGGCGATGCTGCAGGGCCAGCAAAGGGAGTTTCTCACTGGGGTGTTCTGCTTTCATCAACCGTTCAGGGCACGAGCGTGGGCAGGTGATAGCTTACGCGCTGCAGAAGTCCCTTTTGCTGGCAGGATTGAATCAATAAATGGCTTCAAACGTTGTTACAATCCTGAGAGCAACATGATTTGCTCAGAACACTTGCTATTCAGCTTCGAGCACCACAGTCCCCCATTATAATTTTAGTAGAAGATGAGAACATAAAAGAGCCTTGTTATTGCTCTAAGTTAAGACTGTGGAAAACACACTCATGTTCCTAATTCCTTACTTTAATTGAATACAAAGATATCGGTGCTCAAGTGTTCAGCTGCTACATGGAAAATCAAATTTGGTGGCCAGTAAATACTGTGGGACTGAAGGCTTAATGGTATAAACCAAGGGGCACATTTGAGATGAAACTGCCTTCACTTCAGCAACACTATTACCACAATAACAACCTTAGATTTATGAAAATAGAACTGACTTAAATGCATTTGCCTCTCCTTTTCATTTTTATTGCTTATTTTTTATATCCAAGAAACAAAAGCCTCTTAACATCAGCCAGGTATTTCCGCCATCTGAGCCCACATAAAATTTCTCAATGCTGCAATTCCAGAAGAAATTTTTAAATATCAGTTTGAATAAAAAGTTAAGTAAAAGGTTTCCAAATACATTTTGTCATAACTTCACATATACCTGCTGTGATTATGTGATGGTTGGAGGTAAGCAGAGATTCCCTGCATTCTCAGTAGCAGGAAGGCCAGAGAAAGAACCCTTCCTTGTTAAGGCCGCTGTGCTTCCAGAGCTGCCATGTCTGGCTGTGTGTGCAGGTCTGTGTGTGCTGACTGTGTGGTCTGTCTGTCCCCAGGTGTCCCTGAGCCTTCTGAGGAGGGCCTGCTGCCCCAGAGCCGCCCCGCTAGCACAGCACAGCACAGCACTGCTGCAAACCACCACCCAGCTTCGCTCCCTGGAGACACCGCTGCACACCAGGTAGGCGATGAGCTGCTCACGGAGCTCCCTGCGGTGCTGTGTGGCTTAAGGCTGGCTCTGTGTGGAAAGAAATGATGATGCTCATTTATGTATGGAGCGTGATGAGCTTTTGGGCAGAAGGCAAAGCAGAAGTGATTGTTGGGTTATTTGATGAAGTGGTGTTTGATAATTACTGCAGTAAAGGCCCTTATGGTTGGCTGGGACTGAGTGTGCTGCCTGAGTGCTGGGCTCTGCTCCTGGCAGGGGTCAGGCTCCAGGGGGAGTCTGGAAAGGAGCTGCATCGTATCACAGACCTAGCAGGAGACCGCTGCAGGGTTTAAATCCTGATATTATCAGTGGAAATGACAGACAGTAGTCTGAAGAAAGAAAAAAATTCCATTAGGAATATGGATTGATGCAGCCCTGGGATCCCATCCACACTGCAGGCGGGTGCTGCGGGGAGGTGGGTGGTTGGGTGCTTCCAGCGCCCAATAAGCACCATGAAGTGACTCTCAAACAGGCGCGTCTCGATAATCAGGTCCGTAGAACTCATCACATGTCCAGCTTTAAAAGTAGAAAGAAAATGTTCTGCGGGTCATTAAATCCACTCTGTGTGCCATCGCGGTGATGAAATGGAGCTGTGGCTGAACAGGATGGTGCCTTCAAATGGAACTTCAGAGGAGAATTAAAGCCAAAGATGGTAGTGAGGCGCCTTAGATTTATTAAAATACAGCCTCCCCTCATTACTTAGTGCAGCAATCAGTGTGTGCTGGGGCAGTAACTCATTGCAATGACTTTGCTGCTATGACTTGTGACCATTTCTGCTTCTTAACTGGGATGTTTGCCTAAGAAACAGCTGATCCGCAGAAGCATTTTCTTTTTACGACGCTATTCTAAATCAATAGAGTTAGTTGCTGGTTGTTGGGGGTTTTTTTTGGTTTGTTTTTTTTGTTTGCTTTGTTTTGTTTTTTGTTTTTCCTTAATGCATTTTAACCAGTAATGAACATAGGGATTTAGGAGGCCTGACAGGCACGGAGCCACCAGCCCGGAGGAGCACAGGCTGCCGGCACGCAGCTCCGCGCTCCTCCGGGCGGTCCTTCCCAGGGAGCGCGGGGCCGGGCGGGGCGGGGACACGCGGGGCGGGGCGGGGAGGCGCGGGCCGGACGCGGAGCCGCCGCGCGGGGGCAGAGCTCGGCGCCGCGGGGCCGTGCGGGTGCGGAGCGAGGCTCGGCTGTGCCGCCGCGCAGCGTCACTGGGATGGGGCTCGGAGGGGAGCCCGGCGTCGCCCGCGCGCTTCTGGACGGAGCGAGCCCCTCTTCGGCGCAGGGCAGCTGAACCCGCTCGCCGCCGAGCGGATCGCCGGGACGGGATTCTTCTAATTCCCAGGAACGCCGCTTCCTCCCGTTGAGTGCGGCTGCCGGCCGCGGATGTTACAGTAGCTTCCCGCGGACGCGGGGCTGCCGGGCGGCTTTGGCTGTCGGGGAGACGCCGGGCCCCGCGGCGTGCGATGGATTGAGGCGCGCCCGCCGCGGCCCCATCGATGCGATGGAAAATCGGGGGCTGCTCTGCACGCTCTGCTCCCTGGTGCTGCACGCGCCGCTGCTGCTCGGCGTCACCGGTGAGTGGGGGCTCGGCGCTCCCGGGGCTCTGCTGGGGCGCAGCGGGGCTGTTCCGGCGCGGAGCCCCGCGGCGGGCGGCTGCGGGACGGCGCGGCCCGGTCCGGCTGCAGCGCGCTGCCCGCGGCGCTCGGAGCCCGCTCCCCGCTAACCGGCCTCGTAACTCTGTGTTCCCCTCCCAGCCACCTTCACCGAAGTTCCCAAAGATGTGACTGTTAGGGAGGGAGACGACATCGAGATGCCTTGCGCTTTCCGAGCCAGCGGATCCACCTCTTATTCCTTGGAAATCCAGTGGTGGTACCTCAAGGAACCGGCCCGAGAACTCGCACACGAACTGGCTGTCAGCATCCCTGGCGGCAGGAGCAAGGTAAGGGGTACGCGGCCGGGAGAGAGCCGGCGGGCACGGAGGCGGCTGGGAACGGGGGGCAGCGCGGCCTCCGGGGAAGGGGGAAATTCACCATAGGAATATAAGGACAGCGTCTTCAGGGCTGTAACTGGAAAATGCTCGGAGTCCGGATGCGAAACCGGGAGCAAGGGCTCGAGCGAGGTGGCCGGAGAATAGCTGGGGTTGGAGGCGCGGGCAGCGCGCTGAGCGGGGCATCCTCGCGGGCTGAGAGCTCCGCCGGCAGCTGCGGGAGCGGCGCGGGGCAGCGCTGTGCCGATGAGCGCTGAGCGGGGTGCGCGCGTACACCTGCGTGTGGAGCTCGGCCAGCCGTTTTCACGCAGTCGGGTGTAGAAATTAAAATGCATGAAGTAGCGTTAAATCTTGCGAGTCCCCTCCCCCTAGCGAGCATCCAGGCTCGGGGGCGGGCGCCGTTCTGAACGCTCCGCCGCGTTTCCCCGGAACGGCTGGATCGCCCCGCAGCCCCCGTTCCGGTACGATGCCCCGGGCGGTGCCGGCGGGGTGCGGCCGGGGAACGCTCCGCTCCCGGCTCGGGTACCGCTCGTTTTCCTGCAGCGCTCCGATCGAGATGCGCAGCTATAGGCGCTGAGCTACTGCGGTGCCGCCTGGATGGGCAAAGTGTAACTCAGTTGTCAGACAGGGAGATAAATCGCTTGGATTTAACCTCGTAGAAAAGCCGCGAGTCGCTTTCACCAGAAATGATGGCGGGGTGCGCGCGGAGCTGATGGTACATCGGCGAGAGCTGTGACATCGCTCGAGTTTTACAGCACTTAGCGGGGACAGCCCAACGGCGGACGGTAAAGACTGTGGTGCGAGCAGCGGGTTCGGGCTGCGGGTCGGCGCTGCCGTAGGCGGCGCGTTTCGCAGCGCGGAGCCGGGAGCTGCCCGCGGGCGCTGAGCGGTGCCGCCGAGGGTGCAGTGCGTGCCGCCGGGGCGGGCCGGGCTTCGTCTTCCCCCGTGCCATGGGCGGGGATCTACTCGTCCGAGTAATGGGGTGGGAGGGAGCGCCGCTCCGCGTGCCGCCGGGACGGGCTCTGATCTCTTGTTTCTATTCCTCAGGTGGCGAACAAGGACGCGACCAAGATCAGCGTAAGTGCAGCGGGCGCGGCGCGCACCCCGTCTCGCCCCGACCCCACTGCCGGCACCGCACGGTGCAGCCACGGTGTGGCGGCCGCTCCCTGCGGGCGGGGGGGTTCGGGGAGCGGATGTAGGGGCTGGGGGGGGCCTCCCGGCGGCTGCTACTGCCGCCCAAGCGCGGGGCCGGACGGCTCTGCGAGCGGCGAGGGTGGGGGTGAGGGGGAGAGGGGGGAGAAGAGGGGCGGGGCCGGCCCTGCGGCTGAGGCTCCGCTCTTTTGCAGACGGTCCGCGTGCAGGGCAACGACATCTCGCACCGGCTGCGGCTGTCGGGCGTGCGGCGGCAGGACGAGGGCGTCTACGAGTGCCGCGTGGCGGACTACAGCGATGACGAGACGCAGGAGCACAAGGCCCAGGCGCTGCTGCGCGTCCTGTCCCGCTTCGCTCCGCCCGATGTGCAGGCGGCCGAGGCGGTGTCCCACATCCAGAGCGGGGCGGCCCCTCGCCGCCACGGCCCCGCTGGTAGAGCCACGCCGCCGCCCGGCCCCGGGCCCGGCAAGCGTCCGCCACCGCCCCCCGGAGAGCGGGGACCCTCCGCCGCCGCCGCCGCCGCCGCCGCCTCGGCCTCGCCGCCGCCAGGACAGGGGCAGGGCCGGGGGCGGACCGCTATCCTGCAGCAGCAGCAGCACGGCTCAGGTAGGCGCGGGGCTGCGCGGGGGGGCGGGAGGCCGGGGCGTGGGACGGCCGCGAGCTCAGCCGCCCCGGATCCGCTGCGGGGTGAGCGCCGGAGGCGGCGGTGCGGTGACGGTGCGTGGGAGCGCGCCGTGTCGGTGCTGGTTGCGGCTGTAGGGGACTGCGGTCCTTCGCGCTGTGCCCGAAGAACTCGGTCTCTTTCTCACGCAGGAGTCGTGTGTTGCGGTGACACGTGCGAGGCAAAGCGGCCCGGCTGGCGGCTCGTGCGCACCGGGCGGTGCTGCTGCCGCTGCCGGCCGTACGTTTCTGGACTGCACTGAATGCCGAAAATAAAATGCAGGTGTTACGGCCGGCGGTGGCGGTAACGGAGAGATAAGAAGCTGTGAACGAGATAGCAGGATGTGGGAAAGCGTTTTGTGGGAATTCCCAGGTGGGGAGCGATGCTGCCGGCTGCGCAGCGGCAAAGCTGGAGCCGCCTGCTGTGCGGTGCTGCCTGCATTGCTGGCACTGCTGCTGCTCCGGGAAAGCACAATGCCAGGCTCTCAGTCGGGGCAGCAAGGTAAGGTGTAGAGCAGCATCTGCTGTCCTCTGCTCGGGGAAGAGACTCCTTTTAGGTTTTTGCTGTGGTGCTCTGTGAAAGCAGTGTCTTTTTGTAGTGTAGTGTGTTTTCCACAGAGAGGACTGTGGGGTGAAACCAGGTGTCAACTCAGGTAGGGCTGCAGGGCCCGGTGCTGTCCTGGCTGAGCCTGGCCTGTGTGTACAGCACCTCTGAGCCTGAGCTCAGTGACAGATCAGTGCTGCACATCTGTGTGTAGTGACTGAATCGTGTAATGTGGTTACTCAGAAGCCTTCAGCATTTGTAAGTCCTTTTGTTGTACACAGGTTTCCTCTGCACAAAAGCAGAGGATGTTTCCTCTGCACAAAAGCAGAAGTGGGCTCAAGCACTGGGTGTGTTGTTGGTGATGAACACACTGCTGAAGCTGATGGTGTGGCACTGGCTGCCGTGTCCCCAATTAATTGAGATCTAATTCTGTTTCCATTGCAGCAGAGCCCTTCCTGGTATGTTCAGTGCAGCAAAGTAGGGCCTCTCTGTGCTGTATTTCAACATGATTATAGACAAAATGCTGCTTTCAGGTGTGCTCTTGTTGGCTTCAGCAGCATGCATGCCATGTGGGGAAGGTGATTCTTTGCATCATCTTGTTGGATTGAAGCATGAATGATCAGAATAAATGCGTCTGTCAAATGTCTGTCAACAAGATGCCTTAAAGAGCAGAGTCCCAACTGATGGACCAGGCCATAAATGGAAAACCCGTAGTGTGGGACAAGTACTCTGATACTGTGTTTAAGAAAAAATAGTGATCAGTAATGTCACAGTGTGCAAGGGAACAGATCTGAGGCGACAGGCTGCGCACTGTGCCAGGAATACTGCCTGCTCAAATAGCCTTCTCTGTTGAAGCTACAGTATAAAACCTCAGTGCTGTGATTGCGTGCGGCTGGAAAAGATCACTGCCCCTCTGCCAGTAAGGCAGGCTGACGTGGAAACACAGCACTTCCTGAGGGAGGCAGAGTCTGCTGGTAAACTTGTTGCATTTTGTGCCATAAGAGAATGAGTGCTTCTAAATGAAAGGAAAAATACAACTTTCAATTTAAATACTTGTACGCAGGTTTAATCTTTTGCTGTAGGGAGAAAGTCTGGCGCAGCAACTTGGAAAGTGTTCTTAGTGCATAGCAGTGTGGGCATTGCTGAGCTGTGTCCAGGAGGAGGAGCAGGTTCATCTCCTGTGTGCTGGTGCTGAGATTAAATAGCAAACAGTGATTCCACATCTCATAAATGTGAGCAAGGCACTGAATTCAGGAGTCAGTCTTTGTTATCTGATAGTGGAAGGACAAACAAGTAGTTTATTTTATACTGCCCTTCCAGGGGGCAAACTGGCTGCATTAGGTCACTCTGAAAGTAATGCCTCCTATTTATTTCCACAAAAGCTACAATAGATACAAAGAGCACAATTACACTCTTTGATAGAGCACGTTCTCAGCTACAAACGCTGTGGTTCAACAAAGTCAGCGCCCTTAGCTGTGCGTTGTAGCCAGCAATGAACTAGAGCTGTGTCAGTGGAGGTGACACACTGTTGCCACTGCTGGAACGTACCACCCACCCCTCACTGTGCTCACACCGCCGTGTGGTCTCTGTAAGCATTCAGTAGATATCAGTGGATGTCAGTGGGTGCAGTTTTTTCCGCCTGGAGGACTGCAGTGTCACTCCTTTGCTTCATCCATGCTCCCATCTCGGATGCCATTCAGAGTGCCTCTCTGCTGCTATCTGTCACACAGCAACAGCGTGTAAAGCAATGCTGGTGGGAAGGTTCAGCCTTTACTGCCACACCACCGCCACCCACCTCTGATCTCGTGGGCCAGTGTAATAAAACAGAAGGCATTACTTAGGGAGCAGCGCTTGTATGTGCTGCCAAATGGTCTCCAAAATGAGTGCTGTGCATTGGCTGAAGGCAATTTTTAGTTTAACTTCTGACCAGAATGCAGATCAGATGGTACAGCTTCCAAATTCCCTTTTATTTGTTTGATCTCCAGCCACAAAGCTCTGAAGTGAAAGCTTTAAATAAAATAAACAAAGATGGGAGTGTCAAACAAGAAACTGTGCTTCATTATGCTTGGAGTGCTCTAGGAAGGACACAGAGAAACTCGTGTTATGCAAAGATGAAATGTTCACAGCAAGGAAGAAAGTAAGTCTGCTTCGTGCCTCTCTCCTGTCTCTCCCTCCACAGCCTTTCATGTCTGCAGCAAAGGAGGGCTGCTCCTGCCTGGGCCTGGTGTGGGGGACTGCAGAGCAGGGTTGGGTATGCTGTTATCCCATCTGGGAGCAGCTCCTGGTGGTGCTTGGAACACCCAGCTGAGGCTGGAAACCATGTCGGGAGTGGTGCAGGTACTTGGCTTCCACTGGGGCTGAGAAGCAGCAGGTGTGTTTTGTTGTGCTGCAGAGATGGGAACAGAAGCACAGTTCCTTGAGGATATGGAGCTGGGCCTTGCTGGAGAGCTGTAGCTGAGTTGGGGTTAGCTTTCACTGCGTTTGGGTCTGGGGCTCTCCAGGATTCGTCAGAATGTGAGTGGCTGTGTTTGCTGGCAGGGGAAGCAGCCAGGGCAGCTCGTGTGTTTGATGGATGCGCTTTGCACAACGCAGCCCGAAAGGGAAATCTGTTCTGTTGTACCTCCCAGGCCTGTACTGCCTGGGTCTCTGCTCCCCCTGTGCTTTTCATGAGACCGACTGTGAGCTCACACGCTGCTGCTGTTTATAGATAAATGCAACCTGGGTCACTCACATTTCCCTCTGCGTTAAATAAAGGAGCAGAACAGAGTGCTGTAACTGAGTTACCAGGCTGACCTCCTAAATGTCACTGGATAATAAACACGCAAAAAGAATTCTCATTAAATACACATCACTAGCACTTCAATATCTGGGCAAATTAGACTCCTTGGGGACAAGTGAGGTCAAATATCTTCTTTTGTGTGCACACTATGGAGTAATTCTTGAACTGGACAAAAGCACAGACTGCAGCAGCATCACCTCAGTGCATAGGGCAGAGCTGAGCTGTGCTGGGCTGGTTCTGAAGGGTGGCAATGCAATCTATGAGAGTCTCCTCCTTTGAGTAGTTCGCCCTTGTTCTCCAGAGGGATGGGACAAACAGCTCAGGCCCATTCTGTGACAGCCTGCATGGTGTCCTTGCAGAACTTTGAGTATTGTTTCAACTTCTCTAATGTATTCAATTGACAGATGAGAAAATACTAAAAAACAAAGTGACTAAATGTAATGAAAGGGGCATTCTAAGTCGTTCTGATGAATGTGACTTGTGCCTAAAGCTGCTTGAGATGTTGCTACAAAGTGATTCATTTGTGAATGAAAAGCTGAAGTAGATATGAAGAAAGCTGAGTGCACCTGTGTGTCTTTTTGCATGAACAAACAGCATTTTGGTTGGGAATATCCATGTACTGCTGGGTTTCTTAGATAACCTTGGCAAAATGGAGTCTGAGGGTGCAGTGCCAGCAGCAGGCTGTGTAGTTGGCAAGACAGGCAGTAAATGTTACATCTTCACCACCAGGGATGCAGCTCTCTGGTGTGTAATGTGACACGTGAGCTGTGCTGTTGTGATGTTTCAGTGGTGTGCTCAGCAGTCACCGCACAAAGGAACATCGGGGCAGTCTCAGAAGAACAAGTTTGGAGAAGGCCATTGCTGACACTGGTCTGTAGTTGAAAAGCCAACAAGGCAGGAGCTGCATCTCGCCGTGGTCCCATGAAGGTGATGTTCCAGGATCTGATGGGACTGCCGGCGGTGAGAGGGGTTTGATTTAGCTTGCTAAAGCAGAGAGAGTGCTGGCAGGTTTGCTACTGCTGTTTATTTTGTGTTTTTTAAAATTGGATAATGGCAGAGCAGTGCCCTTTGTCAATAATAAATAGTTCAAGTAGGTTTGTATTGGAAAAAACAGAGTTGTCAGTGGAATGGTATTATTTGTCACAACAGCGGTTAACAACCGAGTATTTTATATTGCCAGGCTGTTATCAGCTGGGAGGCAATTTTATTAGCTGGAAAGCAGCAGTTTGGCAGGGCAGCAGCTGTGCTCCATGGAGAAGTCAGCGTGAGCGCTGAGTGCGGGCTGCTGTGCCCAGCATCAGGGCACTGAGCTGCCGGGATGTGTGCTGGATGTGCGCGATGGCACCGTGCTGCTGGGAGCTGCAGCACCACACAGCTGGGGGCGGCTGGCTGCAGCCTGGGGCTGAGCAGTCCGGAACACCCCTAACAGGCATCATCTTCTGTCTGCTGTTTCATTGCCTGTTGATCACGCCTAAGGTTCCCCTACTGTCTGTACTACTTAATACATTTTAAAGTCACATTTATAACCTGATTCCCTTTCAGGCCCAGGAGCTCGAGAGTAAGAAGGCCCAGAAGAATGTCCCCCATCCACAGCTGTTCCCTTGCTGGCTTAGGCTGTGAAGTTTTATATCCCTGAGCCCCAGGGCATAGCAATACCTTCACTGAGCTGCCAGCTAGCAGTGTGTAAGGTTGGCAGGGGCTGCGCAGCTGTGAGGGACACCCACAACACCTCTGCTGGCATCCAGCAAAAAGGCCATCCCTCAGTGCAGGCAATGGACTCTGCTTTTTTGCCTACTTGTTCTCAGCACAGCATTTTTCCTTGCATCATCGCATTCTCTGCTAATAGACTTAGCTTTGTTCTTTAAGTATGGACTGGATAGGGTTTTGGTTTTTGTGTTTCGTTTTGTTTGGGGAGAAAAAAAAAGAAAAACATTCTTAGATAATCTGCACTTGGATTTGCTTAGCTTTGGTAATTCTGATTGGAATGATAATTGCAACTATATTGGCAGCTTGCTGCTAATCCTGCTCAACTCAAAAATACTCTGAAAACAGTGAAGTGAGAACTAACACATCTTGCTCTTTACTTTGGGGTTGCAAATATTTACAGCTCATGTCACATCCACAGAATGTGAAATACATGGATTCCATCTAGTGTGATCTCTATTGCAAGTCTTACAGTGTTGACTTTCAGAATTCTGTGGCTGCATTATTATTTAGCCTGCGTGCTTTACGCAGTGTGGCTTTTTGGTTCCCCTACTTACGATGAAAAACTTGAGAATATGGCGCAGGCTTAAAGCTCAATAGCTGGAACCTCAACCACTTTCAATCAGCCTCATGATTTGGGTAATTTGAGTTGTGGTTTTTGCTGTTTGCTGTGTGAGGTGGAACTGCTCCCATAGTATTGCTGAAGAAGGATGTGCAGGGCTGGATGCTGATTTACTGCTAAGCTACCACTAATGTAGTTAGTTATTTTTCTGCATGTTTTAGCTCAAAATTCATATTTCACCTAGTCACATTAAAAAGAATTTTGTATCCCATTTTTCAAGTGCCAAGGAGTAAATTAATGGTCTTCAGTATTGTTAAGTTGGGTTTAGATCCTGGAGCTGCAGGAAATTCTGGATTGAAACAAATTCACAGCTGCACGTTTTGGGTCTCATTAATCAGATATTTCGTGTCTTTACTTCCCACTGAGCAGAGATCACAGATACCAAGGCAGAAATCTGTTTATAGAAATGTGCTACAAAGTAGAGACCAGCTGCATGTCTTGAGAGAAAAACTATTGGCTTATATACATTCAGACCAATATAAAGGATTTAGGCTGTATAATGTATATAGAACGAATGACTCTTTCTCAGTATTCAGGATACCTTCCTCTTCTACTCTGGCACAGTCCATAGCAGCTTTTGCAGCTCATTATAAATCAGTGCAGGTGTTTTCATGAAGCTTTTCCTTAATTTCTGTGAGAGGATGCTGGGGTGGTGGGGCTGCTCGTTTGGCTGTGTGCAGTCGGGGCCGTGGTGCCACGTGGCCCAGCTGGTGCTCCATCAGAGCTCAGTGTGCCACCTCTGCTCCTTGGTAATGGCACAGGGGCTTCAGAAGCACCGCTAAGACTGGCTGCTCCACGGGGCTTTGGCTGCCACAGAGGGGAAGTGGGAATGCTGAGGAAAAGTGTGCCAGCTCTTCCCTGCAGTCCGTGTCCCTGCTTGTGACTTCAGTGGAAGATGAGTTTTTACCTTTTGACAAACATGTCATGTTTTTCTGGCGGTCTAAGAAGTAGAAGTATTTCTTGCTCACTGCTTGGTCTGCATTTCCACACGTTCATCAAATCTACTGCTGGAGCCAGAGCTCCTTCTGTTTGTTAGTGGCCTTATTGTGGTTCCCTTGAAATGAGCTCTAACGTGATCCAAAATCCACTTCAATAATTGAAGTGCCATAAGCAGCATGGACCCAGCTCCTGTCCCACAGGCACTTGCAGGCCGGCTTCCAACAAAGCCCTGCAGGACTTCAGAAAATCAAAATTGCAGAAGAAATGGATTTTTTGAATTTCCTTACAGAACAAACTTCTCTTTCTGCATCATTTCCTTGCAGTCTGATTTTTTTGTTTTCTAACTTGTCTGTAACTGTACGATGCATGTGACCTATTTTTCATACCACTGTTAAAGCAGGGGCTTCAGGGTCTTCAAGAGGGCTTAAGGTTGGTCAGCAGGAGCTCCCAGGTTGCTGGGAAACTGTTTCACAAGAAAACAGGATTCCCCATGCTCCATAGCAGTGCTGTCAAGCCTCTGAATGCTGCAGATCCCGTGCCATCCCTGCCACCAGTGCAGTGGAGTACCACTAAGACACTGAACTTGTATCTTAGATGGGCTTTTCTCAGATGTAACCAGAACAAAGAAATTGAAGAACCAGACTGCTACAAAGAATAGCTACAGAGATATTCTTATCTTCTTACCAGTGCCAGAAATGGGCATTGTGCTGCAGTCTCTTTAGAATTCCTGAGCCTGTGCTCCATTCTCTCCACGATCAACTGCCACTAGTTCACAGATATGGATACAGGTAAGTGTCCAATCATGTTCATTTCATGAGGGCTGTACACTCCAAATGAAAACACAGATCCCACTTGAAATACCTAAACCTGGCGACTTTGCAATGTTAGGAGTAGTTGTCACTTACTTTTGTTACAGGATATTTTGGCAATTCATTTCTATGTGGGGGTCTGTGTGCAGTAGTGGATGTCAGAGGAGAGAAGGCGGGCAGATGGTAAAAACTGGTGTAATGGAAAAGACGTGAAATGATGACGTGGTCAGGAACACAGCATGTGTCGTGCCACAGGGGTCTGAATGGAAGGCAGTATGATGCACCTCGTAAGATCAAGTCTCGAACCGCACAGTAACTCTAATGCGGTACAGCCTGTTGCCTCTTTAGTTCAGAAAGTGCATAGTGACTTTAATAATGGTGTCTTTTTAATTAAGAACTTCTAAGCAGCTCTTAGATCTGAAGTTCAGTAAATTCAGTTCAGTGGAAGTGCTCCAAATTTACGTCGGTGAGAGAATGTGCTGTGCCTGGGAGGTAATGCCTGTAATGAGCCTTGACTGACAGTCCATAGAAAACTCCTATTTCTTCCACAGATGCAAGACAGCAGGGACAGCTTCTCAAGGAGTTTCTGTCAAGCACAGTTTGAAGATTTCAGATGGAGAGAATAAATCAGTCTTTATGGTCAGTTTGGTCCCTGACCTCTTAATGAAATGCCAGGTTTGAGATATTTAATTGAACACTGGTGTAAGGAAATGGGCTGTTCCTGCGTGGCCAGTACAAAGAAATGTCTGGTGATGCTACCAACCAGGGTCCCAGTTCCATCCTATGTGGGCAGTCAAATTTTAGGCGTTACATCATAGTTGAAGGAAAAGGGACCTTCCAGCTCTGCATTAATGTGCCCCTGCATCTTGCCTCCTTCTCAGAAAGAAATACCAAGGGTCTGCTCAGATTCTGGGAAGAAAAATAGTGAACAGCTGGAAAATGTTTTGGCCGTTGGTTAAATATAGCTAGTAAAAGAACCATCCCATTTTTAATGTGTGACACGAGGCAGTTGGCTAATTAATGGTTGTTTTCAATTGGATGAACTGCTTTAAGTCAAACTTTGATGAATGTTCACACAAAGCAAATTATTAAATAGAAAACTACAGTAAAATGTTATTATGTTGCAAATCCAAAAGAAGGATGAGTGATGCCAAGGAGCAATTCACCATCCACCAACAGAACAATTTGTTATTGTTCTCCTTAGTGGTAGACTCTCCCTTTAAGCCATGTGTATATAAATAATTTAAAAGCAAAATTGTAAATCTGTGTAGTAATAAATAAGCCTACAGAAGGAAAAAAAAAAACCACTATCACATCAATATTCAAAACATAAACTAAATATGTTTTAAGTGCTTGTACTTTGTAAATAACTGTATTCCTGATTTAAAGTCTCTGAAGAATAGGCCTCTGTTCTCAAATCTGGGTCAGATCTCATGTCCAGATCCTGGGGATGAAGACCACACTCTGTTTATTTACATCTGCAAACGCAGCAATGTATTAACACAAGTCAAAACTTTCACCGAGGCACTAAAAGCAGGATTGAGGACACGAAGTCCAGCTTGTTTATAAGCAATGTGAGCTATAATGAAAGTGCTTCAGGTTAACTGCGCAGGGAGAAATTAATAACAGTTCTCCTTGTGTTCAGAGCAGAAGAATTCTACAGTCCTGTGTGTCTGCTTTTGCTGCCCAATGTATTACAGCACAGTAATACTGAATTGGTATGGAAAAAACAAAACTTGTCGTCGGTGTTTGGTAAGAATAACTTAAAAATGATTTGTAAAAATACATTTCACTTTTATTTAACCACTGAGATTCTGTTAACAGTCTTTGAACTCCAGTTCTGCATCCACATTAAGAAGATGGAGAACGTAGCTTAAAAGTAACAGCAATTTCTGCAAAAGAGAAAGAAAAAAATAATTTTTGCATTAATTCTTAGCTCTGCATTGAGATTTAAACTAAGCTGGTACGTGAAGCTACAACTGACATGATTTGGGGTGGCAGGTGTGCTGTGACTAACGCTGCTTTCCATTCCAATACAGCCTTCACCTGGTGTCCTTTGCAGCCCTTCAGTTTTATGATGGTTGTTAGAGCGCTTGAGCTGTGAGAGCCAATTACACCAGGTTCTGTTCGTTAGTGTTTCCAGGGGAATTACCCCCCTACAGAAGTGCAGCTTTCTTCCTGAGTAACTGGCAGCACATACTGTGGCTGGAGTTCTGTGCTGAGAAAACCAAGTTCAGCTTTGCCATGGAGAGAAAGGGGTCTTCATGGCATTTACATTTGAGCAAATACTGATGGCCAGATCTTCACTGCAGTGGTGGGCAGGTACAAAGCTGGTGGAAATTCGGCACCTCTGAGTGCAGCTGCCAGGAATGCTGGCTTCTGCCAGGCTGCCCTCACTGTTCTCAGCACAGGGGTAGCAACCTGGGCTTGTGCTTGCAGCTGTGCTGTGACCCAGAGGTGAGCTTGGAAATGGGGATGTGTTGGCTGCAGTTATGGGTCTGTCATGTCAGTGACTGCAATCTGTGATTAAGCACTCTGTCTTCAGATATCCTGTAATGTGTCAGACTCAAAAAAAGAAGATAGGCCTTCAACTTCAGCCCTCTGCATTCAGTTTTCTCTATGTGGTGCAGGTAGGTTTGTTTTTAAGGTTTTTATCCCCGCTAAAACTGTAGAATACATTAGTGAATTGACTGTATGTTTCTAAGGAAAAATAATGAGGCTAGACAGCATTCATGTACATAGAAATAAATGCATAGTGTTTGCAGCTGTGTCCATGTGTGCCAGAGGAGCAGATCCAATCTGTGCTTGGAGATGCTGTGTTAGCAGACGTGGGCTGGGGGAGGCTGACTGGCCTTGGCAAGGTTCTTGCTCGAGCTGAGAGCTCAGATCCTTCCCTGAAGAGGGAAGATGTGCCATGTGCTCTGCAAAACACCAGGCTGCAGCCGGTGTCACCAGGACACCACTTTGTCTCAGGGCTGTGTTGGTACGTGGACAGTTTGTTAGGTCTGATGTTCTGCTGTGATGATAGGGAAGCAGAGGGAATTGCAGGGAGTCACGGTGTGCAAGGGGCAGCTGGGCCCAGTACGTTTCGTGCACGCTGCCACCCTTCAGGTGGTGCTATGCTGTGTGTTCCTGAGGTGATGTCCTGCCTGCCAGAAGTTTGCTAGCTGCTGCCCATGGCAGGTCTGAAATGAGAAATGGGGCACGGCAGCGTTGCAAATATGGAGACGTACTTATAGAAACAGAGTACTGTGAAGACTCCTGATGTGTTTCCCCTCCACTTTTAAAGAGTCCAGAGATGTCTAAAGAGGTTTCTTACTCACTTCTCAGCTTCTGCTGCTTCAATAAACATTCTGTTTGCAGCAGAGGACAGATGTGAAACATGCTGGGAAGGCTCACTCATATTGGCAGCAGCCTCCATCCCAGCAGCAGTGGTGCGAGGGCTCGCTGCTGGGATCTGCTGCGTTGCCCTCCTGGTGCAGGAAGGGGCTGCTTTTCCTGCCTGCCGTCTCCAGGGCAGAACCTCCCTGTGCTCAGCTCCCTAGGGCTGGGCTCTACGGCAGTGAGGGCAAATCTGAGCAGTGAGCAAGTGTGGGGGCTGGTGATGGTCTGTCCAGTGTGCTGCCCAGGACCACAAGCTTCAGCAGCTGCTGTGCTCCTGCACACATTCCTATTTCATTATTTTTTTACAAGAATTTACTAGTTGCTTTAGCTACCTGAGTTGTGTTAGTTCATGATATTCAGCTTTAAAAAGAAAAATCCTGTATTCATCTTAATAACCTGCTGTTGCTAAGTAGGCAGCCCTTTGCCACATGTGTCTGCATGCAAGGACTTAATTAAAACCTTAATAACTAAATAATCTCTACAGTCTAGGTGTCTATGAGATAGCACACTATGGGGACAATAGTTGAGTTCCTCAGTTGCACAACACATTACAATGAGCTGGTTTTTATATTGGATAATAATACTCTAGCTTTGCTGGTGAGGCATACATATGAGGCTGCCTGAGCAGTTGTGTTCTCAGGATCTTCTTGAGGTATTTCCTCTGATCATGCCGCAGCAGAGACATTCGCCTCCTTGAGACCAAGACTAAGGTATGCGAGGTATTTGCCTGAGGTGAGTTTCCTAAACAGAATTGGCCTCATTGCTTTTTTCAAGGATACAGAGCATAAAAAATAATAACTTCAGTACATTAAGAAGTGGTTCTGAGGTCACTTTTCTGGTTGGCTGTCTGTGCTTTGGGTACTGGGAACTCTGGTGCTCAGTCTGCAGGCTGCCCTGACACAGCTCTCATGCCAGCTGTGGTGTGAGGCTGCAGCTGGCCTCCTGCCTCTGTGTTCACCCTGGTGGAAGCAGCCCAAGGGCACACAACGCATCAGTCACAGTGTGCAGCCCCATATGCTGTCACATCACAGTGTTGGTGACAACCATACATGCAACTCCACGTGAAAGGTGTCACTTGCTGGCACTTGGGGGCCCAATCACCTGTGGTTGTGGACCAGTCCAGGCTCATCTGTCTGCTCAGCAGGGCTTGGGGGAGTGAATGGCAGCAACCTGTTGTCCTGCTGCATTGCTGCAGGCCGTGCCAGGATGGCACAGCTTCTGCATGGGATTTCTGCCGTGCTGGTCCAGTGTGAAGTGTGACCTACATCAGTGCTGGGGCCTCGCCATGGCTGACAGAGCTGGAGCTGTGCACCTGGGCCCCAGGGCTCAGCCTCCTGCACTGGTGAGGTTGGACCACAGTGGTACACAGTAAATTCCTCTCTTTTTGGCATGGGTAACTAGAAAATAAAAAAACAGCAAATATCTTAGTGTGAGCAGATAGGAGGCAGGTACAGCCTGTTCAGTTGCAGCACGGACTCTGATGGCATTTCTTGGTGTGAGCCAATGCACGGGTGCCTGCCCTACCTGCAGCATCCCCTGCAGTGTGCCACTGCTGCCCTGCCCCCCCGCGTCACATGAGCTTACCTCATAGAGCGAGCAATCCTGCCATTAGGACCAAGTGTCTGTAAGGGATGTGTTTCACACCTGACCTCTGTTTTTCTGTAGCTCCTGTGCACGTTTTTAATTTAAAATTCTGCTCTTTCCTATAGAAGGTAAAGAAGATGTCAAGGGCTTGCTGTTCCCATTCCAAATGAAATGGGTTCGTGTCCTGTTAATCAAGGAGCACGGCTGCAGCATTTGTCATTTCCCTTTAAAATAATGGGTGGTTGATACCTGTCATTTCCCAAGAAACTATATACCAGATTAAGGTGTGTAGAAATAGAAATCTCAATTGCTGGTAACTTGGCCACAGCCAAGTTTAGGCATACCATTAGTGATGCATAATGAAATGACCTGAGTGGAGTTAGATTTAGGAAGGGGAAGAGAAAGCTATTAGAGTTGGATAGCTTGAGGATACTGTTTTACTATTAAAATTAAGCTTCTGACCCCTGGCTCTGATGTGATAAAAATAAATCTTCCTGTATTTCTCTTCTGCATTTAATCTTCTGTATTGGCAAAGATAAAAAATAAAATCTCCTTCTTTCCCTTGTCTCTTTTTCTAGGCACAGGACCTATTTATGCTACAGACCCACTCCTATACATGTTCCTGTTAATACTGCATAATCTTGTACATTTATTAGTAAACCACTGATGGACTACTTCCTTCACTACTCCTCAGCCAAACAAAAGGAACCTATTTAAGAACAGGACAAGCCCCTGACAAAACATTACCCACAGCTGGAAGGATGGACAGAAAGAGACTGAAAGAAGCATGATAAATTCCACATGAGGGGAAAACGTATCTTTGGGGATGTCACAGAAGGTAAACCACAAAAAATAATGCATCTAGTTTCCAGACCCTATGGTGTAAGGCCCTGCTCTGTGCACAGCACCTATGGTTTCTCTATTTTAATGTAATATTTTTCTTTTCTAAACCTTTCCTCTCACTCTTCAGACTCTTCATTTTGCACGAACTGTTGAGCAGTTATCTTTATAACAGTATGTAAAGATGCTGGGTCAAAACCCTTCCTAAGAAAGGAAATATTCTTAGTAGATTGTGTTTAGTTTTTCTGAATTTCCTTTTTCTTTTTTTCTTTTTTTTTTTTAATTAAATTATTTCTTTTGGAGACATTTTAATTGAAAAGGTACATCTTACCATAATTAATAGGCACTGCTGATAATATTTATTTTTAAATGAAGATTGGAAACAAGGTAAGACATTTGTTTATAAACTGTATTGTATATTGCTGAATAACAGTTGAATAAAAAGATTTTGAAATAAAGTTTCTGCAGCTGTGTGTGACTTTCCCCGTGTTCTGAGGAGGATTTGTGGCTGTGTCCCATTCCCTAACTCGTCCCAGCACAGAAGAGGAGAGGTGGTGCCCAGCAGATGAACTGGCTGCACTCGCACGGCCCCGTGCCGCTGTGTGCTGCAGCTGCAGCACGGTACGGCCACTGCTGAGGGCTGCTGGGGAGCTGGGGCACATCATGCAGTGTGGGCTCTGTGTGCCAGCCTGACACTTCCAAGGTAAGGAAGTTCTTCTGGAACTTTGTTCAGACTTTGTTCCAGTATTGGTTTAAAATATATTCAGTTTTTTAAGACTACATAGTTGTGTATTTTTTCTTAGCAAGAGAGTTTGTTCTTACGAACCAAATGCTTTTCTACAGTAAGTAGAGGTTAATTAATTTTTGTTCAAAATGCCTGTTGATTTGTGTATAATGGGATAACCTGGCAAGGAATCACAACTTTCTTTAGCTGCATTTATTGAAGCACTTTGAAATCTCCTGTGCCTGACTGTGGTTCTTGTCCTGTCATTTATGTGGCATTCTAGAAAGGACCTTAATTGTGGAAATGGTAGAGACAGGTACGGCGCCAGCAGACTGTCAGCAGAAGGCGTGGAGCAAAAGCAGGACATGCTGGCTGCCTCAGCTCATGCTCCCCTTCTAGGAGAGGATAGGAAGGGGGTTTCAGTTTCTCAGATGGTCAGCATTTGCTTTTCCTAGGATTGCCAGTCATAGTGAGGGACTTGTGCTGCCCACATCTCATAAGTGTGAGACCAAAACACGTCTGTGTTCCCTGCGTGCTGCTGCACTGGCACAATAAGAAGCCCTCCTGCTCTGGGGTGGACTCACGTAGGGATCTGCAGGTGATAAATTTTTTTATAAGAATTTTCATCCTCTTAATTCCTGTTGTATCCTCCGGATTGGGGAATAATCCATCATCATCTCACTGAAAGCAGAAGTGCTGTACAGAAGGACGTGGGGAGATATCTGCTGTGAGCCGGGAGGTGCCCGTGTGAGATGGTGCTCAGCTCCATCCTGCCCATGTGTGCAGGGCAGGGTGAGCGCTTCACAGCGTGAAAGGAAACGGCAGGTAGAAAAAGACTGGAGTGCTGGTCCCTGCCACAATTAACTCCGACGTTTAATCCTTGTCTGGAAACTTGTTCAAGGACAACCGCTGAAGGCGGGGCTCTGCGTGGAGCCTGCCATGTCACAGGAGCATGGAGCTTTTGAGTAATGGCTGGTGATGGAAGGGAAACCTGCCCAGGTTTGAACTGTGTGTCCTGGTGAGCTCATCACTGCTGCTTTTTCTCAAGGGCAGTAAGTATTTCTCAGTGACCTGCCTTCCTTCTAAGAGAAAAAACCCTAACAAATTTTTCCACAAGAGGAAGAAATACATCTGTCTAAATTTATCTGAATAAACAGCTGAAACTTGAAGTTGCAGAGCCTGTCTAGGAGTTAACAGTGATGCTTTTATTCATTCTGACTGTACCTCAGTGTGGTCTGTTGGTAATGAGATCAGTTGCTTTGCCCTGATACTTTTGTTTCATCACTAACAAACAGGCTGTGTTATTTCTTGAATTGCATACTGCGTGCTTTGCAGCAAATCTGGGAGGAAATGCATTATCTCGCATTTGTCATTCCCCTCCTACTGTAGACTGTTACCTGTGTAGGCATGTGACAGAATGTGGAAGTTGTGTGCAGCAAAAGGAGTAGAATTAACAAGATCCTTTTGATCTTAATCGTACTGAAAGCAAAAAAGTATTAAATCTGCAACTAAGTGTAGCACTGTTCTTCTCTGAGATCAGAATTGTATGCTGCTGCAGGAATAACAATTCCTGTATTCTCATTCACTCACAGTACAACCTCAGAACTACAGAACAACAACCTGAGGCTCTGATGAGAAATCTAACAAGAGCAGCAGGCTGCTTTTCCTTCCACTGAAGAACACACATACAGAGATCACTCATTCCCAGCAAACAGGAGAACTTCGACAAGAGAGTGCCTTGCCAAGAGAAGCTGCCTCAACATTCAAAAACACATGGAAGGAGTCCTCCACTTTTGGGGTCTTTGTTTCTACATTTCATTCAGCTTTTTTTTTGCCAATACTCAGTCTATGTTTGGGGAAACAACAAGCTGAAAAGGGAGGCTGCAACTTTGGTATGCAATTTGGTCTTCCAGGAGCACTCAAAAGAATGAGCGAAATTTTGTTGGAAAAGAAGTACAGAATTGGTAGCCTTATTGCCTGTGAGTGCATTAAGGGCTTTTGCTAAAACATCTGTCCTGAGCACTCGCTTTTCTGAAAAGGGCAGCTGCCTCACTTCTGCTGATTATATTTACAAAGGGCAAAGGCAGTTTTTGCTGTACCCTTAATGGACAGAGGCTAGTGGCAATTCTTGCTCTTTCATAAATCTCAGCATTCCTACTGGTGTCTGCTGTCAGAATCGATTAGGAGCGAGTGCTCGGACTGCAGAGCCGTCGAGGGACAGAGCAGACCAGCACGGAGCCAGGCAGGAGCTCCCCCAGCACTGGCAGTGGCCTGGCCGTGTCCCCAGGCAGCAAGGGGAGGCAGCCCCTGGCCCCTGCTCCTTGCAGCAGGAGACAGCACGCCTGCAATGCCAGCGATGGCTGAGCTGGGAAGCGTGAGCGATGGCTGCGAGGGGCCAGAGCTGAGTCATCTGTAATATAATCATAAGGAAACGCACATTTTTCCTGAGAGAAAATCAATAGAACTTTGCACTTTTCCTTGTAATATTTCCAGCCTGTGCCATCAGCCATAGTTTGCTCACAGTTATACTGCTATAAATTCACTGCAAGTTAATGGATTTCAACAAAAATGAATGGATTTACAACAGCATAATAGATCTAATGTTAGAGCCATGCACATGTAAAAATATGTGGAACAAAAGCAGATTTTACACCACATGGATCACCTTCTAGATGCCAAGGCCTTGCAAGGAAAAAGTAGAATTGCCTACTGCCAGGTACGCAACACACTGAAGGGAAAGGTGGGTGATGGGTGCCCACACACAGAATGTAGGAAACAAACTGGGCCATTTCTCCATTTCTTCTGTAAAACATTTTGGATGTTCCACACATCTCATGTGGCATTACTAAGAAAATAAATAACGTGCTCCCAAAGTTGTGTGTCAGAACTGGGCTGGTTAATGTATGAGCTGCCTCTGCTGCATTTGTTACTCCATGGTAAATTTCATGCTTAGCCAGAGGCTGCCCAAGTCCATTGATTCATTATCCTTAAACTTTGGGCGGTTATTAGTCAAGCTCCCTCCAGTACATCTATTTAATAAAGAAAAGAACAGAAAACTGATGGAATCAAAAATGCTCAAGTCTTAATTAGTGCTTTTTAGCAAAGACTGATTGGAGGGGTGTGGTGGGAATGTGAAATTGCAGTGAATGTGCTTACCTGATTCCAGCAGCTGCTCCTTCCCCACGTGGATGGGCTCTCCCAGCCCTCAGCCCTGCAGCCTGGTGCAGCTCTGGGCATCTGCACCACCAGCTAAGGGAGGAACCATGCTACACGCCCTGGGAGAGAGCTGAGATACCGATATACACAAATTATCCTGATTGATTAAAACTGTTTGGATGGTAAAAATCATGGGATTTTCTTTTCACAATTTTGGGCTTCTCTGGTGTTTTTGTTCCCTAGCAAAATGCACGGGAAATGCAGGCTCTGTAAAAGGCAGAGCCGGGGGCTGCACACAGGGAAGTGTTTTGTTTTAATCCACACAGGAGCTGTAGTTACCTGGTTACCACAGCAAAGTTACCTGGTCCTGAAGTGAAGGGAGTGGGAGTAAGGCTGGGAGAAACCCAGCAAGGCACGAGGGCTGCAGTGCTGCACACCTGTTCCCCAGGCACAGCCCTGGGCTTGACAAGGAAGAAAAGAAGGGTGGCATTCTTTTTTAGATCATCTTTCTGAAACCCAACAACGTCTCTTAAGTAAAAGATGGATTTTACTGTAAGTAGAGCCAGCCAGGAAAAGTAATTTGGTTGAGATCTGCATCACTGACAGTACAAAACATGACTAGAAAAAATGGCCTTTTCTTAGCATCTATGCCAATGTTAACCAACGAACTGAAGTTTTCTATTTTACCTTTGTTGTCTGTTAGCCTTAAAGTAACTATAGGCATTTTGGGCATTCTAAACATATCAGTTATAGTAAAGCTGAATCAAAGAGATCTGCTAACGGATTGTCCTCGTTGTTGGCTGTAGATTTGTCTTCCTGTTATTGTTAAAATGATTCTTAAATCTCATATGTAAAATCATCTTTAATAAAAATTAAATGAACAAGGTCTCAATAAATAACTCAAAGATGTTAAGTCTACCATAGACATAAGATTTAGCTCTGAATTTCCATGTCAGAGCCTCCCCTTAACATGTAATTTATTTACTTGTCCAGGACAGCTGCATTTCAGTGCTTCCAGAGTTGTCAGAAGTGATCTGTGTGACTGAATGTGTCAGTGTGTCATTAATCAGCTGCTCTTTGCAGATCTAAAAATGTCATTGGCCCCACGGGAGCTTCTACACTGTCAGAGTGTGAAAGAAGAAGGGGGGTTTGTTTCATTCCCCCTCCCCAGAAGAGCAGCATGGTGGGTTGCTCGCACCTAGAAATGAACACCAAGGGTGCAATACCTCAGTTATGTCTTGGGATGTGTGGCCTCCCATGGCACAAGGCAGCCTTTGGCAGTCATTGCTCTGAGAAACTAGAGAAGACACTAAGAGTTGTACTGGGAGAATGAGTCCTCTGGGTTCTCTAGAGCATCACCAGTGTGATAAGTAAGGATTCAGTTTTTCTTCTCAGCTTACCCAAATCCCCTCTGCACTAAAGGATAGTGGTAGGCCTGAACTGCCAGGTTCCCAGAGCTGTGCCTGGTGCATCCCAGGAGCCTCTCAGTCTCCCACGCTGTTTTGGGAGGAGAGCTCCTCCCCAGCCTGGAGCCAGCAAAGGTAACAGAAACACAAGGAAAAGTCACCTGTATTAGATCTCAAAGGCACCTTCAACTGCCTGAGGAATTTAAAGCCTGCTTTCTGTACTTAAGCTGAGCAGTTTTGTGACTCCCAACAGGAACTGGGATGTTGTTGAAACAACCCATGCTTTTATTTTATCACATGTGAACATACATTGCCCTGAGCTCTGGAAAGCTGGAAGCACCTAATCAGCTTGCCTTGCCCCAGCTATGCTGAGCAGCGTGTCAGCTGGGGAGCTGCACTTGCTTGGGAGTGCTGAAAAATCTTTGGGTAAGGACATAGGGTGTACATTTACATCTCAGTCAGGCCAAGGAATAATACTGAGTGAAGGTCTAGATTGAACTGTGCCTGTCAGTGATGCCCACTGCCTTGAGGAAAAGTCACGAAAGGCTGCAAGACAAACTGTCAAATGCAACAATGAAAATGTACAAGCTGATTAAAGAAACACTAGTTAATCTAACTAGCTTAAATTCCTACTGAAGTCAGCAGTGAAACTCCTTATTTAGTGAATTCTTTTGTATGACTCCTTTATAATTAATAATACTGGCATTTCAGTCCCCAGGGAAGTAAGCAGGGTTTGACAAGGCAGAAAAAACACAAAATTAAGTATGTACTGGTGCTCTGATCCAGTTGTGAGTTTGTTGGTTTGGCTACCTTGCAGTTTCTTCAGCACGTAGAGAGATGAAGAACAAAGCCTAACCTTTGCATCCAGAACTGTGGGAGCTCAACTAAAAACAAATAGGAGTTCAGAAACACACGGTATGCACCTGTCAAAATCTGAACTGCAATGTGATTTAACAGCAAGACTTATCCAATGAAATTGGATTCAAGTTGCTACAGTGAACAAAGTCTAAAGTTAAAAAAAAATTCAATATTTTTCAAGAACATAAAATCCTTTTATTAACCCAGGAGTTAGTTTGAAACTAGATAGGTGTTATGCTACTTACTCTAGACTAAAGTATTTCGCTAGAACAAATAATCTCAGAAGCAAATACCTGGAGCTTTGCTGGGTTCAGGAAGCATTTGTCAGTGCAGTCATAGATGTGCACGGGAAAGTCAACTAAGTTTACGGTCATTACCCAGGGATAATTCAAACCTTACCACTGCCATTTCTTGGAGCAGCACCAGACAAAGGACTGCTCAGTGTTCAGCCATGAAAACACCATGTGTTCCACACAGCACATTTCCCTTTATCCAGAGCTTCTGTTGCTGCTGGCATTTATGGAGCCTGGGAAAAATCTCTGTCTGATCTGTTTACAGCTGGGAATGCAACTACAAAACAGTAAGGGAGGAGGGGATGTGATGTGGGAGGCTGCACGGAGCTTTTACCTGCGGACACTGAACCTCACCTGCTGCAGGATCACTGAAGTAGGAGACAGCTGACAGCCTGTGCAGGGAATGCATTAACGTCAGTTCTGCGGTCATGCCAAAGCCATTTATTTTGATTTGAGCAACCTATGTTCCCAAAACAGCCAGATGAAGCTTAGATCAAGGAGACAGCTGAATAAGCAGGAGCAGCACAATTTGCCCATGGCTCAAACTTTCACTCCGCTCTAAAACAAGCTCCTCTAAGTCAGGAGAAAACTGCAGGTTTTTTCCTTCATATGCTGAGCCAAATAGCAAAATAAGGTCTTTTCCCAAATAAACTCACTGAAAATGATTTTTCCCATGCATCTACCTAACTGGGGTGTGATAAAGTACATAATTCAATGCTATCTAGCCTGAGGGCTTAAAGAAAAGCTTACCTCTCCCTGCAAAACAGAGTGCAGATAGCTGATGTGACAACTGCCTATCTGCAGGCTGCAGGCTTTCAAAAGAGCAGGTAACACAGGTGCGCTATCTGACCGCAGCTTAAATTCTGCCCAAGTCGTGCCTGCTTGGTTCAGTATACTCAGTCAATGGCCGTTAAGGTATTAAATAGCCACAATGCACAGCTTATTTCAAAAGAAAATACTTTAAACAGCACAGGTGACTCCTGTGCACACATTAACAAAAAACCAGGACATAGTGAACGAAATTCAGTGTAGCCACAGTAATAACTGTAACAGAGAAATGCTGACCCTGACTAATGAATGGTAGCACCTGACTATCGCTGCTCAGGAGAGATTAGGTTCTTTCCATAAATATTTCATATATATACACAGTATATTTTTTATTCAGCTGCCTCAGACCAAACCCAACATCTTGAGAGAAGTACATACCTCTTAAGCCCAGCAGCACAAAGTAGTCTCATGGCAATGGTAATTGCAAGTGGAAAATAGCTCCCAATGTGCAAGATCTCTACTTTATTATATTGCGATGCATCTTCTTATTTTTCATGTGACTGGTTCATGTGACCCTGCCAGTATATAAAAATGCTGTTGAATGTTTCTTTTCTATTTTATTATAATGTAATATATGGGATGCTACAATTTTCCCAGTTACTTGCACTTGACTGATGTTTCTCTGAGAGTCAAAAAATTGCTATGTATAGTTGACTGAGATTAGAATGTGTAGATTGTGTACAGCTGTATCCTGCTTTCAAAGTGTAGGATTGGAAAGCATCCATTAAATTGTTATTTTCAGTTATTATTAGATCCTAAATCAGTTAATATAATTACATTCCCATAATGAATGTGCAGCATTCTGAGCCTCAATGCTATATTTTCTATTGATCTATCTCCTCAACCTGTTTAGTGAAATAATTAAAATGATTTACAATGCTGACCTAATATCTTAGCGGTTTAGTAAATCATGGTGCCATGTGTGAAGCTCAGCCAGTTGTGAGCCCTCAGCCCTTGGCAGCACCAGGACCTGAAGTGGAGCTGCAGTGAGTGCTGTGCTGGGCCTGAAGTGTGCTGGAGGTGGGCAGAACCAGCTCCTCCAATGCTCAGGGAGAAAAAGAGGCTCAAACTGGTTTGTTTGTTGGCTGCCTGTGTTCATAGTACAAACATTTCAGGGTGCTACCAAGCTGAAGCACACTTTAGCTGTCATTTTCAGGCAATGTATCTTCACTTGCAACTTAAATGTTCCCCTTTTGTATCCCCAGAACCAACCCTAACCGTGTGGCCAGCAAAAAGGGGGCCAGCTCTGGAGCTTGGAATTGTTACATGAAAGACAAGGAAAGAATAGGTGAAACAACTGTATCATTATTGTTGTTAACTTACAAGAAAAGAACAACCATAAGCACTTTCTCCTTCAAATAGGTTTTCAGGGCTCAGCAGGATTCAGTAGTGTCAAGACAGAGATACACTGAAGCAATGCCCCAAAGTATCTTAAAATCTCTATAGGTCTCTTTGATAATCTCAACAGGCCACAGGTAATTCCCCAGGCTCTAGAGAGGGCTTTTTTTCTAGCTCACCTTCCTTCATTGTGCTAGTGCAGTCAGGGTTCCCACAGAGCAAGGGCAGAAGCACAGAACCTGGAAGACAAAGTAGAAAGCAGTTGCATTTGCAAGGGTGGCAAGAGCAAAGTACATTTCAGGTATTATTACAAAAAGCTGGTAGCAATCCTTTTTCCCATTTAGAAAGAAAAAAAAAAAAAAAAGTGCATTTTGACAGCTGCAGTATGGAGCCAAAAGGATGGAGCTGACTTCTGTGGGATCAGGACAGGCTGCAACGTGAGGCTGGCACAGACAGGGCACCCCATGGGGACGGCTCCCATGCTGGGCACTGCCCTGCAGCCACGCCTGGGCAGGGGGCACAAACCTGACCCCATCCATGACATGAGGAAAGAGCCCACAGCTCTGCAATCCGCTGGCATTTGAAACATCATTTATAATGTCTCCACTTGGAATTTGTGTGCCTGAACAAGCCTCAAGCTTGCTTTCAGCATCCATACATTTCTTTCAGTTTTATTCTTTTGCATAACTATACAGAGAAAGGAAAAATGTCTGATAGAAACTTAAAATTTTGAAGGCAGTTGTCAAACACTCTTTGCAGCAGATGTCATTATCCTCCTTCCTGACCCTAACCTGCCACTGTTTTTCTTTTGCTTTAAATGGACCTGTAATTTCACAATGTGCATTCAACTGGAAAGATGCTTTTTGTTAAATAAACTTTACCCTTGGACTGACTGCATTGGGCTCTGAAAAGAAACACGTCTTGCTTATGACTGTTCCAAAATAGGTCTGAAATTCAAAAAGAACTGTTGCTAAATGTGCTGTAATCATGCTGAAGAGCAAGGGAGTATTCTTCCACAAAAACAAACAAACAAACAAACAAAACAGAAGAAAATAAACTAATATCTGTGTTCTGTTCTGCAGTCTCACTGCTGATAATTTCACAGATCAGAGGATTCTGTTTTCAGAAAGCAGCCTGCTGTGCTGCAGTGTGTTTCCAAGTTGAAACAACTGTAGTGGTGCCCTTGGTACCACACCTGGAAGCATCAAGAAGGACCTGGCTGTCCGAGGCCCCACACACCCCAAAGAACCGCTCCACAACACACTGCCACAAACCAGGGGGCAGCTCAGCAGCAAGCGCTGCAGTGCCAGAGCTGCTGGGACCCGAACAGAGACTTCATCGTTACTTCCAGCAACAACCCACCCCAAATTCAGATTGCAGGAGCGGTTTTACATACAAGGCAGTCATAGAATAGAGTCACAGAATCATAGAATCCTTACTCCTGCACTGCATCTCCTCTGTGCCTCTACCAAAGCATCTTTGACCTTAGGTGCCACATGCCATTGCAGCAGTCCTAATTTCACACTAATGTAACACAGAGAAAAATCCTTTTAAGCTAAACTAATGCAGAAGAGACTTGGCTCAAGGTGTTTGTTAGCCAGGGCTCTGTGCTCACTGACCCATGGCAACAGCAAACATGGGTCAGCTCGGTTATGAGTCTGTCATTAGTCAATTCTGTTCAGAGGCTAAACCAAAACCATTCTCTCAGCCATTCTCACCCCCGTTCTGTTTTTAGGAAGTACAAAGTGCTCAGTAGTCTCTACCTCCTGAAAAATCCCACTACTGGCAGGATGAAAGCCTGCCCCCCAGGTCTTCCCCACTGCAAAATATATAAATTCACCTCATGCTAAAATTAACATATATTGCTAAGGCGAATGAATTGCCGTATATCTATTAGCTTCCAGCATTTCCTGAGCAGGAACTTCATTTAATTAAACGCCTGACAGGCTAGCTCTCTCTAGAACCATGGCCACAGTTATTACTTTTATCTCCTTGGACACCTGCCTCTCACCCTGGTTTATCAGATTTCTCCCAAAGAGATGGACAAAGTATTCTCTGTTGTATGAGGCTGCGGGGTTTTGTGTTGCGCTTTTTTTAAAGGAAAGGTTCTTACTGAAGCACTGAACTCAAACAAGCGTTTTTGGTCTGTTCAATTATCAAAGCAGCACAGCAGCATTAACCCCCTCAGTGCCTGGCACACACCTTCACTTCAGAGGAAATCAGATTGCACACAGGGAGATGAAAGCCATCCCGTGGGTCCTGGCAGCTGCCTGCCCTGAGCACCCTTACTAACGAGCGTGCCCACAGCAGAAAGCAAACCCATCAGCTCCTTTGATGTGTTTCCTTTCCTTTTTTCCTTGTACACAAACGTGGAAATACAGTTTTGACACCCAAGCATGTAGATCAGTGCCATAGCTGCACTCCACTGAGGGGGATCTGCCTGAATTCCTCCACCATGTTCTGGGCCAGTGGTTCCACTGCCACTGACACCTTTATAATTGGTCTTAAAAAGTTAATATATTTACAAGCAACACCGAAATAACCCCAGCCTACACGAGTTCCCAGTATAGGCACTGCTGTTACAGCTATCCCTGGTAATTGACTGTGCCCTGTAAGCACTCCCCTGACAGCAAGGCTTGCTGTGAGCTGCCACCCTCCCTCTCTGCCAGCAGCTCAGCACACAGCCCGGGTGCTGGGGGCCATGACGTGATAGGTCAGCCAGCTGCACCATTGCTGCAAGGCTCTTCAGAAGCTGCTCTGTGGGGGCAGTGCCTTTCCACGAATCTTGTTCAGCCCCAGTTCCAGGGACACACACACAAGGCGGGCAGGACTCAGTGCACCCCGGGGAATTGTGACAGGCATGTTCAAACCTGCGGGACCTAAAGATACCGGCTGCCTTGGCACTTGACACCTTTATTAGTGTGGACTTGGAAATGCATCTCTTCGACAAGGACAGTGCAAGCTGACTCATTTTATTAAAAATAATGTCAGTCCTGACAGCCTAATTGTTTTACTTTCAAAGAGTCTGGCAGGAACAGGGCCTTGCCAGCTAGCGATGCTTCATTACAGAGCAAAGATGAGAAATTTGTCTCTAACTAATGAATCTTTTCAAATTTCCTGGGATTTCAGCCCAGATCCCCAAGCTGCAGGCCGGCCAATGGGGCAGGGGCTGTCCTCACCCTGAGAGCACAGCTGCCTTCAGCCAGGGAATGCTCTCCCAACACTGCACAGCAGGTTCCTGTGCCCTACAGAGTGATGCACAGGATGATGTAATGCATCTTCGGCCAGCACTTACCATTGGGAAAGTGCACAATCAACACAACCACACCGTATCATGCAGACCTGCAGAATTTGACAACCATTTCCTAGAGAAAAAGGTATAAACTTCTCTTTGATGAAAAATCCAACGTAATGGATGTTTTTGAGCCTCAAACCTTTTCATTTTTATACCTCAAATTTTAATCATGTTAATTTAATGTAGTTTGACCAAAACCGAATGAAATACATCATAAAGCAATTCAATCTGCTATAGCTCCAGTGACCTCTATTACTTTATCATTTTTACTTAATACTCATTTTGTGTGACGCATCCCTACCACAATACAAGCCAGTATTTGCCATGTTTAAAAATAAAATATTACACAAGATTTAAGACTCAAAAATTAAAGACAGCAAAAATAGCAACCCCAAGACAGACTGCCACGGCTTAACACATGGGTGCAGAACGCTGCTATTAATTAGAAATACAAGCTGTTGGGGCGGAGCAGCAGTGTCTGTCACACTGCCGTGCCTGTGCCAGCCGTGAGCTCAGCACACAGGGAAGCCCAACGTCAGCTGCCAGCAGCTCAGCTTCTGACTCCTCGTTACTGTTTTTGGGACCAAGCGTTGTTTTCAGCATCCCGCGAGGCACTTCACACTTCTGCAGGAGTTACCACCAGGTGTTCTAGGCTCTCATTTTTTAAGAAGGGTATGGCTTATTATTTTGATATAGAAAAGATAAAGGCGTTTAAAAAAAAACATTTCCTTAGAGTAATTAATTCCCCCAAAGCCTCCTTCCATAGATAATTTTACTGTGATGTAAGAGGCCGGTGTACGTGAGAACTTGAGGTCTGTACACTACAAGAAGCTGCAAACAGCCACATTTTCTCCAAGGACAAAACAATTATTAACTCTCAACACTTGAAAGAGCTGGGTTCTGCCCCATGTAGGAGCAGGCCTGGACTGTTCACAAGAGGCAGCACTGCAGCAGGCTGGCACCCGTGTCTCTCTGTGGGCACCCCAATCTCGGTGCTGGGCTGCCCTCTGGCGAGGAGCGGCGTTACACAGCCTAGCCAGCTGCTCGTCCCAACAGCTGGCTTCTTTCTTCGCTTAAAATCCAGCTTTTAAATCATTTAAAGTTCTGAACATATTCTGAGATTATCGCTTGCCTTCCCAACTCCGCACACAAGCCCAGGCTCTCTGGACAGCAGTGACAGCACAGGCAGGACACCATGGCCAAGCAGCCCAGCACCCACAAGGAAGCCAGCCGTGTTACAGTCAGCCAGAGCCCTGGGAGTGCTGGCATGGTCTGATCTGTGCTCCCAGCTGGCTGGACTGAAAGGGGGATGTGGAAAAGGGGCTGAGAAGCAGACGGGAATTAGGCTGGCTGTACACTGCTTCAGCACAGCCAGCAGAATGGGTAGGAGCTGGGAAATGTATTAACAACTTGGTATTTGGATAAGGGAAATCAGATTGGAGGGTTTACAGCGGCAATTATTTTCACCAGTACACCTGTCCAGCGGAACCAAATTTGACTCATACAATTTGGCCCAAGAGGAATAAATTACATTGACCTTAAGAACTCAAATGCTTGCTGAGTCGCTTTTCCTGGAGAATTACAGTATCTATTTCTTGTATCAGCTGTAATCAAGAAAAGCATGTCCGTGATTACAGCCCAGTCACCTTCTACACATCTTCATCTCTAGCTTCAGCTCACAATTACTCTTGAACAACAAACAACACTCTGATCTTCTATTCTTATGTCATACAAACACCTTCATTTACTGCAGCTGGATGCTCTGCACCTCACCTGTAGCTTTCTGTGCCCACTGGAAATTCCCCCAGGACATTGCTGTTACCTGCCTTAGCCTGCACGTGTCTCTGCCATCACCCACTGTAATTCAACACACCCACAGCCGAAGCAACACGGCCCCCTGCTGTACACACGTATGATGGTTCACTGTTGGGTTTTTACATATACACAGACAGACTTAAAACGCAATAAATAAGGCCATACACAGACTTAATGGAATAAGAAATGCCAACATTCCATTGTGAAGTGGAATAAATAATATATATTAGGGGTTTATATAACCATAAACTTGTATCATGCTTTCATGCTGATTTGCTTGAAAAAGTAAAAAGCTTCAAAGGCCTATGACACTAAGAGAGGTGGAGCAGGTAACAGTGTACATTCAGAAACACGCATTATAATTATTTGCACTTCTGCTTAGACATTTCTGCTTTGATTTTATTCTATATTCCCATTTTACTCACTTTCCCTAATTTCTCTGAGCCTTCTCTTTCTTACTGATCTATAAAATCTGTTTCCACGTATTCTACTTTCTCCTCCTGCTCTTTTTCATGTTTATTTGATTGAGCCCCACTCCTGGCTCAGAGCCCTTTCCCTGGGACACGCTAACAAGCTGACCCGGCTTCCTCAGACGTCTCTGAAGATAGATTGGGAAATGAAGATGTAAAGCTGTTGGAAGAGACTAGCTTCCCCAGGCACCTGTTTAGCCTGGATCATTGGATTTACTACAGCGGCATCGCCAACACTGATTTGACTATTAATCCCTTAAGTGCCTTAGAAACTGCAGCATAAATCCAGCCAAGGAGCACTCATACGGCCCTGAAGACCCATAGTGTTCATCCTGGTACTCCATTCATGAAAACTGATCTTTTCTTAAATAGCAATGACAACTCAAGGAGTCCCTGCTTTGTAAAACCAAGGGACCTGCTTGCTGTGGCAATATCCTTCACTGCCAGGAGACCTTTCATACACAATGCATGGTAACTGTTGAGCCATGGCCTGAACCACCAACTGAGCACCTATGGAAAGGACTCGGTCAGCCCCAGGAGCACAGGTGAAGGCAATTCAGCTTCAGGGTGGAGCCTGGCTGCACCTCTCTTAGACCTCATTTTAGGGCTGACTGCCTCAAAGGAAAGATCTCTAGGTGGAGATCTCTCCTTGGTGATGCTTTCCCCCGTGAGCTTTGATCTTCAGAGGCAGGTGAGTAGTCCTTATTCCTTCCCTTGTAACACCTTTCTATCATGTTAGTCCCCTTATAATTACACCTCTTATATCACCTTTCCATCGTGTTGATCTTTCTGACTGTTACACCAAGCTGTCCTCACACTTATTAATCTGAAGAGACTGGCCTTTTCTTCTCTCCAAATACATGCACTTATCTGCAATTCTGTTCCTTGTTACGTACCACTTTAGTACCTTTGAGCTCCATAGCGGCACTCAACAAAATGGCCACATTTCCTCCATTCTGTCTGAGCAGCTCTAAGTCTCCTTCCCCAGGCAGCACTCGATTACGTGTTGGCTGATGCCCACCCCGTGACAGGAATACAAACGCCTCCTTTATTTTAGCGTGAGCTGGGATTTGGCTGGCCAGGCTGGTGAATTGGCGGCGCTGCTTCCAGAGCACCTCTGTGCTGCACGGAGAGCAGGCTGCGTTCTGTCCCAAGAGGTGCAGCAACCCACGAGAGGCAAACCCCTCTAGCAGGAGGTGCTACGTGCACACAGATGTGTATCCTTACACTACAACGCAGGTGCGGTGCACAGACCTAGCTAGCAGCAGGCAGCACACCACTGTAGGCGCTGACGTGCAGGCAGCTCCAGGGCCGGCCGGGCTCAGCCCCAGGGCTGCTGCTGCTGCACGGCTCGTCGCGGGAGCTGCGCTCAGTGACTCCGCAGGACGCAGGGCGTCGTTGGGAAGCGGGGCGTCCGATTGATAGAGCGCCACCCACCAGCTCTAGCGGCTGCCTCGCCTGCAGCGCCCCCTACCGGACCGGCGGGGGAGGGGAGGAGGACGCAGCCACGCTCAAGCTCCCCGCCCCCGTAGCGCGCACGCGTCACCGCCTGCGCCGGAGCACAGCGATGGAGGGTGAGTGCGGCGGGGGGAGGAGGAGGATGGGGAGGATGGAGGGGGCTGACGCCGCTCTCTGCCCGCAGGTGCGCTGTATGACGGGCTGCCCCAAGAGGCGGCGAAGGAGCTGCGCCTGCAGGTACTGCTCCCGTTTACCCCGACCGTGTCTGACCATCGCTGCTGCCCTGGCGCCCGCAGCTCGGCGGACTGCCCGCCGGCATCCTGGCTCTTATTTAATTATAACGGCTGTTTTAGAGTGTTTTTAAAACACTTTTAGCCCCAAGGGTCAGAGGAGGCCAGAGCGTTTGTGAGCGCCTTCCTGAAGCGCAGCATGCCCAAGAAGAAGGACGAAGCCATCCGGGACGTGCTGACGCGGAAGGCCGTGGTTCTGGAGCACCGCTGCAGGAGGAGGAAAAAGCCGAAGAGGAGGAAAACAAAAACCTTCACGGCCAAGCAGAGGCGGGAGCTGCGCCTGTTTGAAATCGAGCCCGAGCAGCAGAGGTGCGTGAGCCTGCGCCCCTGTGCGGTGGGCCGGCCCCAGAAGGCGCCCTGTGCGGCACTGCCACGGCGCGGCTGGTACCCGGCTGCCCGTGTGATTAACTCAGCGCTGAGCAATTCCCCTTCCTAAACACAACCACCTGTGACTTCAGTTCTAATCTCCAGACTGGCTGTAAGCAGAGAACCTCCATTTTGCACTGCGTTCCTTGGCCCAGTGCATGCTGAGTAAGGCCTGTGCTGCTCCTAAAATGAAGTGAGGGGGAGGGAGAGGAGCAGAATGTTCTGAAACACATTCCCTACCCCCACCCCCTTTGGGCTTCATAGGAGCCTATTCAGCTTTTTTATAAAAAACAAACA
Organism: Tetrao urogallus; assembly: GCF_951394365.1. Taxonomy (NCBI): domain Eukaryota; kingdom Metazoa; phylum Chordata; class Aves; order Galliformes; family Phasianidae; genus Tetrao; species Tetrao urogallus. The sequence continues at coordinate 11,574,804 of NC_136825.1, read as the reverse complement.
AACTTGTCACTTGGACTGGTTTACCAAGTGATCAGCACAGATGACAACATTTGGATTTGTTAGTGTTAACTCTATAGATGGTTTTAGTAAGCAACGTGTTTTTTTTGTTTTTTGTTTGTTTTTTTTTTTTAACTAAGTTCTTGTATAATGTTTGCCTTCTAACTGCAGATACGAACTCTTTCTACCACTACATGAACTCTGGAAGCAATATATCAGAGACCTATGTTATGGACTTAAACCAGATGCGTAAGTTGAGATATTTACTGATCTAACCACCACCAGTTTTAAGATACTTCAAGTAGCAACTGGATAAACTTGTGTCAATTATTCAATAAGGATTATATACTATTTCTATTTCTTTGACCATTATTTCAGTAGTCACAGTCACGCTTTATAAACACACTTTTCCGTGTATTTTTCTTTAAGGCAACCACAGATGGTTCAAAGCAAACTGCTAAAAGCTGACCTCCATGGAGCTGTTGTTACAGGTATTGTTTGCTTTATTCTACAAAGTTATCTGAAATTTGTTACTCTCCTTTGTTTCAGGTGCTCACTGAATTCCTTTTGGTATCAACTCTAGAATAACACAACTATGATTGTGTTGGAGTCTTTATCCATTTGCCAGCACTACTTAATTTTTCAACTGCTTTTATTGCAAAGATTAACTACAAATCTACCAGTTATGACTATAATTGCATTACTTCAGACTACTAAAACAAGCTTCTAAAATCATGAGGCAACAATGGAACAGCAAGCAAACTGCACCTGAATTTACTCTAATACGTGCATACTCTTGTTCTTTCAGTCACAAAATCCAAGTGCCCATCTTACGTTGGGATAACAGGAATAATTCTACAGGAATTTAAACATGTCTTCAAAATTATTACTAAAGACAACAAATTAAAAGGTATGCAAAATGTTTTTCAGTGTTTGTTATAATATGAGTAACTAAAAATCTATCAAATGTTAATATACTTCTGAGCAAATGTACAAGCACACAATGTTCTTTACCACTGCTTATGTAATTCTTATATAATCTTTGCCTAGTGGCAGAAGCTAATGTCTTCTGTCTACCATATAAGAGTCCAATAGTGTACCAAAAATGTATTTTAGAAGTAGTTAAAAAAAAAACACACTTCCAGTGATTTCCAACATGATTATGCACATGGCTTGTTCACCTGCTTCACTGTAGATTGTTCTCTGCAACACTTAATGCATGCTTGTGAAAGAGGACTAAGTTCTAGCAGTTTAAATGTACAGGCTTAGGTTGTATTTCTCGTACTGCAGTATGAAAACTTGAAATGTTACAGACCTGAAGCCTGCATGCGAATAGTATTCCCTGGTGCATCAGTATTTATTCAGAGTAGGGGCTTTAATTAGCCCACTTCTTGCTAATTTCTTCTGCATTTACAGTTGTTCCCAAAATTAACAACGTATTTAGCTTGGAGACTGATGGATTCATTTCCTACATCTATGGAAGCAAGTTCCAGCTTCGAGCAAGTGAGCGGTCTGCAAAGAAGTTCAAGTTGAAAGGAACTCTTGACCTATGATTTCATAGCAAATCAAAAGGAAACTTAAGATGTCTGCTGTTTTCCTGCAGTTTAATAAACAGATTTTCTGGCAGACTGAAAATAGGGTTAACTAGTAGAAATTTTTCTTAAGTTTTTCTTCGTACTGAAGAATGACTGGTTTCTCCTGTCTTTAAAGCAGTCTGTCAAACTGCTGGAATCTTAGTTGCATCTTTTTGCAAACTGTGTGTAATGTTCTGCTTTCTATTAAACTTGTGATTAGAACTGATTACCTGGCTTGTTTCAATTTTGACTTCATATTTATGCAATGAATATCTTATAACCTTTTTGACAGGTGTTACTGCTGCCTTCTGCGTGAACCGGGCTCTATCTGCCTATTTTACTCTATAGGGAGACTGCAGCTGGTAACTGTTTTTCTGTAATTGTGCCTGGATTACCATCTTTACCTGTTCAGCTACATCTGTGCTACTCTGAAAGACCTTCTAAAAAGAGCATTGGGCAAAAAGTCTTTCACATGTACCAAGTCAGCAACATAGGTGTTCTGTGTTGCAAAAGGTATCGCGTTCTGACAGATCAATGAGAGCTCATTCCATGAGTATCAATAATGCTTTCCAGACTGTTTTCCACTGCACACTAGGGAATAGTAGGGATACTAGTTTTAGTATCCATCTTGCAAGGACTGATAAATACCAAGGTCAGTAACTTTCTCATCTTAGTCTGGAACCGTTTGTGCTTTTTTCATAGAATTATCTACCCAAATGGAAAAATACATTGTTTGGGGTAATAGTTAAAATGCAAACACACAAGAAGTGAAGTGGAGGAGAGACTTCTATCTGAACACATGCATCTGAACAAGGGAGACATCTCTTAAACTACAGGACAATACCTCACAGGCAGAAATCAGGATCTCTTCTGAGCTTGTGGTTACTCATAATTGCTGATCAAGGACTTGGATTTTGTTCATGAGTCCTTTTAAAGTTAACAGGCACTTAGTTGAGCATTCAAGTTGTTACACCCAAGCTATCTCCCTTTTAAGCACTGTTCCTCTCAAAGTTCTCTGAAATCCCTTAGTTCTCTGTGAGAATCCACAAGGAAATACCAACAAATTGGCAGAAAGCTTAAGTGATAGTAGAAACTGTCCCTGCAGGACAAAGGCTTCATTTTCATTTTGCTTATAGCTATCAGTGTAATATCTAATTAAGACATCTGTTAAATGCCTATAATACTAAATTAATAGAGGGAAGCTAATGGAACTTTATTGGCATAGTCCTGTTAATTAGCATTAAAGACCTTTAATAGATGTCTTAACTAGACATCATTAATGGCAGTGACATACAAATTGGAATTAGGCACAATTCTATTTCATTGTGCTGCAAAGGACATACCATACTCTGCCATGTGTGCACACAGACAAGCACAAAAGCATTTTCCATAGCTGTTGCTATTTCCATTTTTCTAAATGTTACTTCAGTGACCAGAAGACATGCTGCTTAGCAGTCCCTTTCAATAAATAATGGTAAAGAAATAATTATTTACAGTGAAGAATGCTGAAGAGGTGCTCAGAGGTCTCCAAGGTACTTAGATGAAATGAAGCCTAACAAGAGATCTGAACAGCCAAAGAATTCAAGAAACCTTTACTGCTGTTGCTAAATAACCTGAAGAGGTGTTTTTGCCTTATTAAGGCGTTCTAAACATCCAAATGTAGGTTTTCTAATCAAAAGTTTCAGTCGCTTTACTGCTCCTACTGCAGCTTCTCCCACCCCACCCTGCAGGAGGGTTAACCCCTGGCTCCTGCTGTTCATAATGCTCCCTCACTACCCAATAATATTTCCATAATTAATTTCTCACTGATTCTGCAGTGATCTTACCTTGGGATGCAAGTATAAGACCTCAGCAACACATCAGCTCTTCTTTTTAGCACCATCATCTCTGCAACCTTCCCCAGCCTACACCTCAGCAGAGAATGAGGTGTCTAGTGTCCACCAGCACTATGTAACCAACCTCCTGCACAGCACAGCTGAGACCAGCGCCCAACAATTGCCCAGTGCCCGATCTCCTAGGCAACAAGACTTCTCAATGTGGCAAACACCTGAGTGCTCTGAAAGATTAACGTTCCTCAGCTGTTCCTCTTATCCCAGCTGTATTGATTGCCTCCTGGCTCCCAAGGTCAGCAAGGGAGCACAGGAGGCCTCAGTGAGTAAAGTGCAGTAGCTAACCTACATAACAAATGTTCACCTTCAAATGTTTTCTTAAACAGAAAGAAAAACTGGATTTACAAATCTTTCCATCCATCACTGGTGACCAAACCATGGTCTTACGTACTTTGCTAAGAAATACAATTCCAGATTACATGGTAGCAATGAGCAGTTCCACGGAATTTCACAGAGGTTTGATCCACCTTTTCCTCATGTTCCCCTTTGTTAATTCTGTCATTTCTATTCTGAGCCACATTTCCCAGTGTTTGATTAATTGGTATTGCTTTGTTAAGACAGAAGCCTCCCTCAGCATACTGCTTTAATTAAATTAATTAACAAATGTGAAAAATACGGGATCAGGCACCCACTGCAGCTGAGAGGAGCAGCCACACCTGGGCTGCACAGCCAGCAGCACCCAGTGCTCTGCTTACAGACCATTCTGACACCTGGGCTGCACAGCTGTAGATAGGGACTGCAGCAAGAAATCCCAGCAACAATTAGCACTGAATTAAGAGCTATTCCCACTAAGAAGCTCTGCTGCTTACTATTAGATAAGGCTTGGTACCTTCCAATCACTGAGAAAACAAATGAGTATACCACTGACCAGAGTAACATGACCAAAAGTTTTGAACCAGGTCACTTGAAGGAAAAGTCACAACCTAAACACCGAGGTCTGTCCTGCCCTACTCCCCAGACAACCATTTGTTTCCAGCCACTCATTTTTCATTCTGTTAGGACCTATTCCACTAACACTTGACCAACAAAACTGATTTAAAACGTGTTATTTTTCATCTTGGATACTAACCGATCTGATAACCACCACCTACAGGCAGCTGATCAGCACGTTGAAGATTTGCACTACAGGCAAATCAATACCCTATCAATACAAATCTCTTCCTGGCACATTAGTTAATAAATTCAGCCTCATTTCTTTCAGCTCTCAGAATGAGCTTTACGACATGCATACACATTTCTGCAGGCCCAAGGCCCCAGGTCTGTAACGGGAAGACCTCTCAATGCAAGCTCCTTGACTGTCTTTAACAAACCCACGGCAACAGCCCCAGAGCCAATTCCACCTAACAGGACTGTGGGCTTTTTTGGGGAGGGAAAAATTAAATTAACTGTGCATTTTCTGTAAAACTTAAAATAATCCCATAAATACGAATGTTTCAAATTTTTTTTCTTTTTATGACTTTTTGTGCAACACTGTGTCTCCTCTAGAGGCTTATTTCAGTATTATGGGCTTGGAGATGTTCAGCTGGATAGTTCTTGGGTGGCTGAGGTGTTCACCAAAGAATTTAAACGATGTAATAGCTATTGAACACCCCATTATATGGCTGCCTAATTAGTGTAAATGATAGTTATGTCTCACTCACAGCCCATTATTTTACACGAAGGAAAATCTACCCGCTGCCACAGTAACTCTTCCAATAGTTTTTATCGGAGCAGTTGCATTATGACTTCATTGAGCAAAAGGTAAGTAGCCATCCTAAATAATGAAGATTGAAGGTTTAATAGTCCCAATAAAGAATCCTGCAGGTTTTTTATTTCAGAAATTAGAGTTTGATTGCAAGCGTATGATAATGAGAGGAAAAAAAGCACTGGCAAGTGGGATCTTTTTGCAGCCTGGGCTCTTGGCAACTTCCATTTTTTCTGCATAGAAATATGGAGGAGAAAGGAAAGAAAATCTCAGTGCCACGTAGGTGATGTTATGCAGACATAAACCAGCCCTGTAAACTTTTCCAGAATTGCAGCCTACCGCAGCATCTCCTTTCTGGTGTCAAGGGACACGGCATTTCTGTTATGAGACCTCGCTTCCAAGGTTATATGTCAGAGATTATAACTGCTGTAAAAATTCAAATGAGATTCTAAAACTTGGCATGAGTATTCTCGCTTGGAATTCAGTAATTTTTAGGCAAATCTTTGCAGGAAAAGCTAAAAGTGTACTTTTTCCACTTGCTATTTTAGGCCCCTATTGCTGCATTATTCTTAATCTAGTATCCAAGTAATCTCTTTTCACAGCTACATTTTCAGAGCAGCAGTTCTGAGCTAGGGTGAGTGATCTGACATTTGTTTCTCCAAATAGCAAACTTCAGGAAGGGCTTTAAAAGAACTTCTGTTCCACTCTCTTCAGCCATAAAGTACCACGTGTTTTAGCAAGGAAAAAGTGGAGGAATTAACCTGAATGACGGTAACAATGACTACAAAACGAGCTGGCAGGGGATTTGCAAACACAATCTCCAGATGTCTACAAAAGATCTGGTTTATCAAACACACTCCAGGCAGAATTTGTTGTTTCATGCTTCCCAGTAAAAGAAGCTTGCGGTATTTGCTTACTGTTAGTTTCAGCACAAGGCGCTACTCCTACGGTATCTTTACAACAACCCCAGACACCAGAGCTTGGAGCCACCAATGAAATGAAATGGATGAGGCTGGAAGATAAGTGCAGGGCAGGGGCTTGGTTCTGAGGCACAGGCACTTAATTTGTTAGTATGATTGTCCTTGCTGGGTTTTGCTGCAGCTATCTTAAACGCAAACCTCACCTCCCTCCAAGCCCAGAACGACGTATTTTGCTTTGCTACCAGCAGATGGAGCCAGATGCTCACAGTTTTAAAGGGTTTTTTTTTCTCTCTGCTCTGAAAAACTGTCCATGAAGCAGACAGTGTTTAGAAACTGCTCCCTCACCTTGTGTGAACTTGCTTTTTTTACTGTGCATATGTATATAGCTAACCCGGTGCATCCCTTACCCTATGATAGCTGCCTTCCTCTGATGTTTCTGTAACACCTGCTTTTTACTTAACACAGATATGTTTTCTAAATTGCTTTTTGTGCTGAAATGTCATCAGGAAACAAAACCAAAGTAAGGTAGGCATTTTCAACTGCTAAAATACCATACCTTTCATTTCCCTCACAAAAAGATATATGTTATGAAGAAGTCATATATATCCCAGAACCATCCATGTAAAATTCTTAACTCTTCATCTTGTTAAAGGCCAAATACATGTTAATATAATGTTTATTGTGTCCTAAAGTTTAAAACTGTAGGCTCAGATGAGAGAACAGATCAGGAGAGTGTTCTGCAAACCTTCAGTACTGCTGCCATGCGGTGAGACATGCAGCATGACCAGGTGCCAGCAAGGCTGGGCACAGCTGGTTCTGCTCAGTGTAATGCAGGCCAACAGCCCTCCTGTTCTGCTGCCTACTTGCAAAAAGAGAAGCAGGAGATACTGCAACAACGCTCCTCAGGTGCTGCTCCAGGGCAGCTCTCCTCACACCCTCACTGCAGGGCTGCAGCAGTGCCTGTGGGAGCTGCTGTGCACCTTCGTCCCACTGTACTGAGCCACCCTCATGGTATGATAAAATGAAATGAGCATTTATAAGCGATGTGCAGCTGAGGGGACAAGAAATTCTTTGCTGCAGGTATTAAACTTATTAGGGCTTCCTGTTGTTGGCTACGTGCTCCATGTCAGCTGTATGAGCAGCCAGCTCTATGCTGTCAGATCACAGCAAGGTAATGGCATCCCCAATAAACCCAGGTCTGCCAGGTAAAAATGGGTGTTGTTCAAGAACACTGTCAGGCCCTTTCACATCCCTTTCTGAGCCAGCATTGTCACACATTGCTACAGATCAGATTAAATACACAGACTTTGTTATGCTATGCACTGTCCTCACTAACCTCAGGCAGCAGACGCAGCAGTGAGCTTTACTTTCGTTCTTTTCACCACTTCCATGCCACACCTCTTTTTAACAAATCCTCCACCACAACGCTTAACATCTCTTTAACAAGACACTCTAGCAACACATTCACCAAATGATAAAGACAATTAATTTCTACAAAACCTAAATACAGGACAAAGCAGGCTGCCTCTTTAGCATGACTGAATGCTGCAAACCGCGTCAGCAAGACTGGCACATCACACACAGCTTCAGCTCCCACCAGCCCCAGGGAACCAGCCCCTGATGGGGAAAGGCAGAAAGGAGCATGCAGCGCTGTGCAGAGCCCACAGCAGGTGAGACTGATCCCATTGTCAGCCTCCATCCAGAGCTCGTGGTGCCACAAGAGGGCTTTGGCACGAGGACAACTAGAGTAATAGCTATCACTAATACTCAGCTTTTGTTCAAAACAGGCGTACTTGCAGACACATCTTCACCAATTAAAGGCACTGGGTGCTTTTTAATGAAGAAAAAGTCATACTGACACATCTGTGACACCATCACGTAAAACCTCGGACTTACTGCTTCTGCCTGTAATACATGGACAACACTTAGAATCCTTGGGGAACATGACATCTGGAGATCACTTTGGGGCTATGAAAGCACTTTGTAAATGTGTAAAGAAAGCTATAGGTTGAGATCCTGAAGCAGTACAAAAAGGACTTTCCTGCCCTTCCACCTGTCCACCTGGCTCTCCTGCAGAGCAGACACAGCTGTAGCAGCAAGTCCAGTAAAACTGTGGGAGGTGGAGCCCTACCAGCCTGGTGCAGGCAGACTTCAGCTGCGCTGCAGGACCACCACAAGTGGCTCTACCACATGTCTACTAGGCTTAACCTGCATTAGTCTACAAAACCCACAAAGGACATAGGGGCAGCATCTGTACAGTATGCTGGATGCTTTCCAGATACGTCACCCACATTACTGCTCTCTCTGCTCAGAAAGAAACAGAAACCCCAAAGAGAAATTGGGATTCCTACTGCAGATGTGCACTGGCAGAGGTCTGCGAGCAGAGGCAGCCTGCAGGAGGAGGCAGCAAAGGCCATGCTGCTGGTAGACCGCTGTGTTTGTAAGATGGACGGGAAACCAAACTGCTTTGTAAGGAGACCAAACAGATCACTTAATAAAAACAAGGCATCCTACGATGAACTTCTCTTTCCATATTTATTCCTCTCTAAACACAGCAGTGCGCAGATTATAGGAAATGGTTTTACATTTAGCTTCAACCCCAAGTGGTAAAGAAAAGCATTGTATCTCACAATGTAAATTTGCATCTACCATCACTTAATGGATGTTTTATACATGCTATGTACTACTGTGTTTTTATGGAAAGGCAAAAAAATTACTTGGGAATTTGTTTTTAATTAAGCAATAAGGCTCAATGGGGTACTGCTATCATGCAATAAAACCACTCCTGGGGTGTTGTGAGGCATTTGGTCCAGATGAGTGCTTCAAATCACCCCCAGATTGTGATTAGATGATTACTCCCCGGAGTTAATATTAGATGGTTCTCTCTAGAGTTGTCTTATTGCTATTATAAAAAGTCTTCAACATGGGGAAACTAAGTAGCTTTTGTGCTTGAAGAAGATGAAGTTCGCAGTTCCGACTGTTGAGCGGTGCCTGAGCCGCGTGGGTCCCATAGATCACTTCACCTCTTTAGCCTGCGTGAAGAATCATCTCCGCGCATTTCTCCGACCCAAACAGTTTTACAATTAAGTGGCTTTCTTTTTTTCTAGGGGATGGAAGGATATAAAGAGACAAACAACTCCAAAATAAAGCAATCCCAAGACAAGGCGCTAAGGAATTTGATTCTGAGATACGTATTACTGGCTTTATCTTTTCGTAGGGAATAATGAATCCTAATTGATATTATGCTAATTGTATTAATGAAGGCTAATGCATGCAGTAGTGGTAAGAGAGTCTCCCAGGTTGGGTGCAGGAGGAGCTACACAGGTTGAGGCACCTGGCGGGCTCCAAAGCTAATGAATTCAGACGGCCCAAAAGGTACGGAGCCAAACTGCACTGCCTTCCCCTGCCTCCCCTCAATTGCTCTTCAGGACTGAGGTTAGAGTCAAAGTATTTCATTCTGGAAGAAAAAAAAACGCCCCCCCCCCCAAAAAAAAAAACAAATTAAGGCCTTCTGCATATCTCATTATACCAGAAAAAGAGACATCTCAGGAAATGTTAACTCTTTGCAGGTACCCACCACTCCCAAAAAGGCAGGATGGTAGCTCATGCATATGGACAACTCCTGCACACCCCTATCACACAAAATCCCTCTGGTTTCTCAAGTGGGCAACAACTTTCACACTTACAGTGAGATCCTTCTCACACATCCTTTGCATTCTGGCCAGTGTCACATTTCCTACCCTGCACAACCTCATCAGCGAGACATTACCTAAAAGCAGATAAGCCTTTCGTCTTGTAAGAAATCCCTGGGGCTCCTCCTTCAGCTCAGCACCTTCCCACTTCAAGATCCAACATGCCAATGGGCAGAGATTCCAGCCAAACTGAAGCATGCTCTTTCCATGACATCAGCACAACACCTTGAAGAAACACTGCATTTCTGATTTTCCCTTTTATTTGAAGAACGCAAAGGGAAACTATATTTCCTTACTTTTTCCTTACATTTTTTTTCCTTCTCCTTTCACAGAACTCTTTGCAGTATGTACTCAGTGCACAGAACTTCCTCAGGTGCCCCAGGCAACCACGACAGCTCCTTTCCTGCACAAATGGCACTGATGTGGGGCAAGGCACGGATCCCTCACAAAGGGATGATTTTTTCCTTCAGAGCAACACACACACTCAGCTTGGGCAGCAGTTCCAACGGAGTTTTCCAAAGGAAAGCGACCAAAGCATGTTCGTCACATAAATAGAATCTATGTGCACTCACAAAGCGGGCCTTCTGAATGAAACTCTTTGCGTGTCTTTGTCTTATCAGTCAATCATAGGTGAACACATTTACATCTTTTTAAACTAACTGATGATCATCACACTCTTGTTCCCTCTGCTTTTTTCTCCATTTTGATATTTGAAATGCCTTATCTATGTAAGTTTACTGTTTGAAACACCTGGTTTATCACCATGGTTTATCTTGTGCAACAAAAGCACACAGTGAATATGAGATCACTGTGCAAATATAACAGGAATACTAGAAGAGTTCAAATGACCAACATGCACAGAATTACATTACTAGGGAAGGACAGTCGAACCCAAAAATGCAGTCCTCCCTCAGAGCGTGCTGCAAAATGCTGCTTTAGACATTTCTCTTCTTATTAATTTCACATGTTTCTTCTCCAACATCACACCTCTCTCCACACCAAACACCCGCTCTGTTTCATGGTTCTGGCATTTCACACTCTTACCTCAAACCTCTTTTTCACTCTCCTCTTTCATACCAATCAGCATCTGCTGCAATCACTGGGTGAACACTACACGCAGTGACAGGGCAGCACACCCAGCTTACTGCTCGCTCATTGCTGGTACTCACCCCTGCAGCTCCACAGAACAGAGCAATGTTCTCTGCTGCGAGTTCCCTTCTGGGCAGCTTCTCTGTGAAACGTGGAGACTCACAATGCCCAATCCAGCATGCACCCTGTTAAGAGTGAAAGAAAGCACAGTTAGCAATGCAACCTCCCAAAAAACCTGAGCCTAAGTAACCTGGATAAAAGAATCTTCTCTACTGAAAAAATACAACTCCTTGCTTCCTTGCTTCTCACGCTCATTTCTACAGCTACAAAGCGCTCTCGCTGCTGTAAACCCAACAGCCCACATGGAAGCAGCCAGAGGTGACATGGGGCAGGCAGGGATGGGATCCAGGTCTGCGCTGTGAGGGAAGCGCACCCACAGTCCTGGCCACTGCAGCTTCTCCATCACTGCTGCATCTTCCCACTGAGACCCACCTGCTGCCTGCTTGGTCCAGCCCTGCAGGAGGATGCTGGCGCATCTGGTTTGCTTGTGGCTTTAAATTTCAAGTTCCATCAGACCTCAGTACCGTGCAGAATGACACTGATGACATCATATGAAGAAGATTTTAGAAATAAAATACCCTCCATATTTAACAGTATATATTAATAGAATTACATATTACACGCTGATCCAAGACTCCACTGAAATCAGAACTCTTACCAAGCTTTGGATCAGACCTTCAGATCACTTCTGTGATTACAATTACACACTACTGTGAAGAGAGCAAGTTATTAAACCAGAACTGGCTTAGCAGGAAGATTCTTAGCATCCTTCATTCCCACTACTTGTTTCACCACTACCATTATTCATCACTGAATATTAAGGAGCAAGGAAAATACCTCACAACTTTACAGCACCGAGATGTGCAGACAATTGCCAAAGCTCAACACAAACACCAGTGTAGACAAAATGACTTTGAAACATTTCTCATCACACTGACAACCGCGGATGTCTTTCTTTCTTTTTCCTACAACCTACCAAGAGCAATTCATTATGATGTATTTATACACAGCATTTACATTCAGCCTGTGCCACTGGCCTCTTTGGTCACTTTTGGTTGTTCAGTATGCGAGCTCTTCCTAAAGGCTGCGTACAGCACCATGGTGGTACCGCGCACCACCGGAGAAACACAGCTGAACATGTGAGTAGGGAAGGACAAGGCACAGCAAATGCAAGGTTCTTTATGATGCAAACTTGATAGCTTAGAATCTGCATGGAATAGTGTTTTTGTGCTCCTTGCACAGCACAGCATTTGTCACAGCTGCAGGGAGACCTGAGATGAGCTGTATATCAGTGGCTGCTCACATACCACACAGCAATGCTGCTGTGCAAACAAAAGCACCTTTCTTGTATGTCGTTTCCCAACACAAAGGGGACGGCAGCAAGCAAGTCTCATGGCTGCTCTCAGCAATATTTTAATCGCTGGCAATCTCCTTGCAGGCAGGCCCTGAGGAACAAGCCAACAAGTGGGCACTCCCGTCCTCGGCAGAGAGGAGCCACCAGGTCCCAGCAGCCGCTTTGCTGCCAGTGCTTTCAGTGTATTTGAGCTAGTAATTTTTTGGAAACGTTTTCAGTTTGGATCCGTAGCAATGGAACCAAGCATGGCTCTCTGATTTGTGCACTGCCAGACTTGGAAGCACCGCATATTTGAAGCACACAGCGCCGAGACGCAGCACAGACTCACAGATGTGTACCACAGGGTGATTCCACCTGCAGCCAGATGACACGACACTCATCACTCCATGCACACCACTCGCACAGAGGTAACTTTGCCGGTGTATGATGACAACGAGGCATTTTCTCCACCGCAGAGCTCACCTGCAGCTGCAGTTCCCTTTACTTGCTCTGAAACCACTGCACCCCACTCGGGCACGATAGTTCTGCTACCGCTAAACGAGCGGCTTGCGAGCAAACAACGGAAGCGAAGGATCAGACAACGGCACCGGCGCCAGGTCAGGACACCAGAGGCTGCTAACCCAGGCTGCAGCTGCTCCGCCCCTCAGCCCGGAGGCGGTGTGGCCCACAGCCGCCCCTCACTGCCCGCAGTGTCGGCGCGTGGAGCGCGGCCGCGCGGAACGCCGCACTGCGAAGCGCTTCGGCCCCGAGCTGCTGCAAGCTGCCCGCGCTACCGCTGCCTGAGTGAGAAAAGGAGGTTGTGGGGGAAAAAACACATTTCTAATACTCTGACAGGTCCATCAGTGCCCATTAAAAATAGAAGAGCTATTACAGCCAGCGAGCACCTCAGTCCGATGCCAGCCCCTCTGACGGAGCCCCGCGAGGCCGAAGCCGCCCCGCACAAAGCGTCCCGCCGCCGCCGCCCCACGTGACCGCGGCCAGCCCGCGAGAGACTTCCCCGGCAGGCCGCCACGGCGTGCTCGCTCTACAGCGCCCCCCGGCGGCGCTGAGCTTTGCCCGTCGAAAAGGCGGAGCGTGCCCCCGCGGCGCGCCGAGCTCGAGCGACGCCCATTGGCCGGCGGGCTCTGAGTGGGCGGGGCGGGAGAGCGGGGCGGGGCGGCCGCCGAGCGGAGCCGCTTGGCGCGAGGGCGGCCGGGGAGCAGCGGTGCCGCGGGCGGAGGGGCGGGCGTCAGGTGAGCGCGGGCGTACCGGAGCGAGGGGTGCGGGGCTCCGATCCGAGAGGGACAGCGGCTCTGCGTGAAGCAGCGCGGGAGCTCGCGCCGTGCCGGGCCGGGGTCCGCACGGGCGCCCATCGGCGGCGAGCGGGGCGGGCTGCAAAGAAGGCGGGGGAGAAAGAAAGAGGGAAAGAACGCCCCGAGCGGCCGCGCTGCCCGTGCTGAGCGTTACGTGAACTCCGCTCGGGACACGGGCGTGCCCGGCTCGCCGTGCACGGGGCCGTGGGGATTCAGCCGTCTCGCTCGCGGTGGAGGCGCTCCGCTTAGCGAGAACGAGCACGAAACCGAAGGCGCGGGGACAAAGCTTGTTGTTGCTCAGCTTGCGGGAGCGCGTTTCTCACCTGCCCGTGCTTAGGGGCACTGGGAGGGTCGGAGTCCTCTGGTCCCCCGGTGAGTGACTGCTGCGTGCTCCCGTGCGCTGCTGTTCTCTTGGTGCTTGTGCAGCCCGGCCCGCTGTCAGCTGGGTCTGCACCGCACTCGGGTGCCCGGGGCTCTGCCGGCTGCTAGCTAGGGAGAGGCGAGCCGCAAGCGGGCAGAAAGAGAAGCGGAGCGGCGTTCGTTGCTCGCCCCGGGCGCTCAGGGCTGGGTGGGGGGGAGCTTCTGTCAGCCCTGTGTCCCGAGGCCTCCCAGCTGCCAGAACCGGGAGGAGGGAGAGGTCTGGAGGGAGGCGAGGCGCGGAGCGTCGTGCTGCTGCGGGTGCCGGCAGAGCCGGGCCGGCCCAGCGCTTGGTGTGATTGCGGATAGCGAGACCTGTCCGCGCAGGTTGGCTGCGGGGCTGAAGAGTCAGGCAGAACTGCTCCCAGCGTTGCTCTGCCTGCACTTTAGCTGCATACAGCCTCAAAAGCATAGCCCCGGCTGAGTGACCCGGGAGTACTGCCAGGCAAGCATCAGCATGGCTATTTATATTCATAAGTTAATAAGCGCTCATTGTTAGAAAGTGAAGTTGGGTGCAGACAAAATAGTATTTTTCCTTTGAATACCAACTGTACAAACTGGATATGTTTGATCACATGCAAAGTCAACAGATCATGACACAAAAAAGAATGGAAACTTTGCCATGCTGAAAACTCTCATGTAAAGTAGGATGCCAGTAAAGTACATCTTCCCACTCTTCTACCATGTGAGGCATATGTGCATTTGCATCACTCGGTAACAAGCAGCACAATCTGAAGTCACAGAGCAAACCTGATGAAAAAGGGAAAAAAATATCTACTAGAATGACTAGAATACAATTTATGCTCTGCTTTTTATACCACATCACTGTTGTTCCTAAAGGCAGGGTTGCTTCATAGTAAGGGAAACCATATTATTCTGAAAGTGCCATACATACCAGTTCCATTCCAAAGCAGAGCTGAGCACTATCTGCAGTGAGTCATGCTATTAACATGGAATCTGTCTGTCGTTTAGTCAAGCCTTGGGCTGTGTGGAAATTCGGGGCAGGGCTGCTCTCCCTCATGGTAGGACGTGGTGAGCCACCCCTTACAGCTGGCTGCCCTCCCCACAGCTGAACAGGGAGTGCAGAGTTGTACTGAAGCTGTTGTCCAAGCCTGAAGTTAAGCAATGTGAGTCCCACTCCTTTTTTTTTTTTCTTTTTTCTTTTTTTTTTTACTTCTGTGCTCCAGTTATTTACTGGAACGTTATTACGCCTGAGGGGATAGAAATGGAAGAAAAAAGCTTTTATTTTGCTTCCCTGTGAGAACTCCTTAGGGAAATATCCAGGCCTAGAGCAACAGATGACACTTCTAGTTGTAGCAGGGAGATTTTCCCAAGAAGGAGTTAGCTTTTCTTAGTTAACTCATGGCTTTTTACGTGTGTAACAATCCAGAGGGAAGAAGGTACTCTCTGTGTGGAAGCGTGACACTTAACGGGAGCCCCTTTTTGTTTCCTTCACATTTCACACTTTTCTACTACATAGCTGCTCACTTTGACTTCCTCTGAAGGTATTTTCTTATACTACTTCCATCTCTCTGATGCTTTTTTTGTAACTATTTAACTTACGGTTAGCTTTAAATTGCACATCACACTGGAGGACACACACAAATGGGTATGTTTCACACTGTCCAGCTCCATCACATCTGGACTTCAAGACCCTGAAGATTTACATACTTGCAGGAAGAATTGGGAGGCCTTGGCATCCTGCCTTTAATTGAAGGAGAAGATTCACCCAGGGTTGTCCTCTTTTGGTGACATGTCAGCTTGGGTTTGCCCGGCTGTGTGCATTTCCAAGATCCCAGCAGCTCCTGCAAGACAAATCTTGGGAAGGTTGTCAGGCAGCAAGCAGGGCTGATGGAAGCCATGCTGGTATCCTGCAGACAAGCCCCATGCTGCAGAAGGTGCTGCCTTTGTGCATCAAAAAGAAATCCCAATAGCTGCAGCTTTTGAGAAGCACTGGTCACACAGCACTACTTACAAAAAGCTATTAATGCAGAGTCATTTCCTTCAGGTTCCCTCACAGGGCTGAACCAGCACTTTGTCCCCCACTTTGTACGGGGACTGCTGGCCTGCTCTAAAGAAAAAAATCTGGGGACTGGAGAGAATTGAGCAGTCTGTTAAATAGCTTAGGCAATACATAAACAGTGCACAGTGACCTCAAACAGCTATTCTGCGGTTTCCCTTGTAGCATTCTGAAAAGTATTTGGAGTGAAGGGCAAGACAAGAATGTAAATCGTCATCTCAAATGCTCAGAACTCAGCGTGTTGTTGTCTTTGCCTTCCCTTTCCCCCACATTCCGACACTCTGGCTATAAGGACTCAAAGATGGGAAAAATGTGGCGAGAGGTTCTATATGGGTTATGGTCTGAAATGCTCACAGAAACTAGGACTGCACAGATCCCTGTGATCTGTGGGCTACCTCGTGATTGCTGAACTACCTCTCTGTAAGAGGAAATGACTCACTTTCTCGTGGATTGTTAAGCCTGAATAGTCTTGGTGTACCATTAAACTCAGAAGGAATTAGGTGCACTGAAAAATTTAATGTACAACATAAAGCACTTTTCTTACTGCAAACTATTAGTAGCACAACATCAGCGTTTGCTTCAGAGCTACCTTTATGTACATTTTAAAAAACCACAAGCACCTGGGCTGTGTGAGAACAAGGGTGCAGAGGTGCAGGGAAAGATGAGCATGCTGCGATCTACTTCCCTTTCAGCAGACATCAGGCTATTTTCAGAGTGATGTGTCTTATAACTGGAAGCACAGGCAGCCAAAGCACAGCTGGGGCAATGGAGGAAGGAGCTGGCTGTGTGTTTTTTTTTATTCATGTAGCTGCTGCCTTTTTGCTTTTTTGTTCCTTCCTTTTTTCTTCATTTTGTCATGCAGGGAGGATCAGTGGGAACAAACAGTGGAGCACTCTGTTTGGTTCCAAAAGTCTGCCTCAGCTCTGACCCAAAACAGCATTCTGGGCGGTGTGTATCTGCAGTTAATCTTCAAGAAAACGAGCGTGCAGGCAGAAATGGGAGACTGGCTCCAGAGACCACAAATGTTCTCCCTGCACTGCATCCAGCCCATCATCAGCCAGCTCACAGCACTAGCACAGCGCCTGTGCAGCTGTGCTCACTGCTGGCAGGGACAGAAGGGCCTGGCCCTGGACCCCGCCAGCTGTCACAGTGCAGAAACTCCCCGTGTATGAAGTATTTCAGGCCAGTCTGCTTTCTTTCATATGGGAATGCAGTTATACTGGTAAAAAGCACGGTTGTAACGGAAAAGAGGGCTCTGTATTAGAGAGCTTCCATTGCTGAGAATGGAACCACCCCAATGCAGGCCAGATTGTTGCAAAGTGCGGTCAGAAACTTTGAAAAAATAATTCTAAAAGGTCATAAACTGATGTGAAGAGTGGAAAAGAGATTATTTTAACCTCCACTGACATGAGAAGCTTATCACGTGCACGCAGGCTCACTGCTCGGCCTCGTCCTGGTGGTCTGCCAAGTGCAGCTTCACCACTTCTTTATTTTCCTCTCTTCAGGGTGAGCTGGAGATGGTGGACCACCTCGCAAACACCGAGATCAACAGCCAGCGTATTGCTGCTGTGGAAAACTGCTTTGGGGCTTCTGGACAACCCTTAGCTGTGCCAGGAAGAGTCCTTTTGGGAGAAGGGATTTTAACCAAAGAATGCCGCAAGAAACCAAAGCCTCGCATATTCTTCCTGTTCAATGACATCCTCGTGTATGGGAGCATAGTGATTAACAAAAGGAAGTACAATTCCCAGCACATCATTCCCCTTGAAGATGTCACTTTGGAGACGCTGCCCGACACCTTGCAGATGAAGAACCGCTGGATGATCAAAACCTCGAAAAAGTCCTTTGTGGTTTCTGCGGCCTCCCTGACAGAGCGGAAGGAGTGGATCAGCCATCTGGAGGAGTGCATCAGGCACCTGCTGACAAAGACGGGCAGGCAGCCCTCCACAGAGCACGCGGCCCCCTGGATCCCCGACAAGGCGACAGACATCTGCATGCGCTGCACGCAGACCAAGTTCTCCACGCTCACTCGAAGGCACCACTGCCGCAAGTGTGGCTTTGTGGTGTGTGGAGACTGCTCCAGGCAGAGGTTTTTGATGCCCCGGCTGTCCCCCAAGCCCCTGAGGGTCTGCAACCTGTGCTACAGGCAGCTGCTGGCAGAACAGAAGAAGGAAGAGGAGGCTGACTGTCGGCAGCCGGGGCGGTACCGTTCTGCCATCCCAGGCTATGAACCCTCCAGCGGTGATGACAGTGACAAGTCTGATGATTACAAAGTTGACCAGTGGCCAGCAGACACAGAGTTTTATACCTCAGAGGTATCTTGGTCATCTTTCCATAGCTGACCTCCTTGAGAACCAGCGGTGTTTCAATATTGGGAAGCCAACTTCTGGCCTCCAATGCATGTCCTTCTTGGTGTGTTCTGCGGAGGCCGTGCCTGGGAAGGTGGATATGGGCCCCTGTTTGTGCTGTCTGCAAGGGGAACAAAGGTCATGGACTACCCCAGGTCATTCTGAGAACGTCTCCTATACACAAGCACAGAATGACAGCTTAGAGAAGAGGCTGGACTAGAGATCAGTCTTGATCCAAGTGAGTTCACCCTTCTGTGCCTTAATCTTCCTGTCTGCAAAAGTGGAGCAATAATACTCTTGGGAGAAAAAAGGAGCTAGCAATCCTTGGCTGAAATACGCTTGCCTGCTCATGTTGAATTCCTCCTTCAGAGGTGACGGGACCTTCAGACCCTTCTGGGGCTCTGCAGAAAACTGGTGCTTTTGCTTCCCATGAGGCATTCTCTGCAAAGAACAGAGAACTTCTAAGGCAGGCTCTTTTCACAGGTATTACATCAACTTTAGAGATTGTCATTGCAGCTGTGCAAACCTGCCTCTCCTCAGTGGGTGGTGAGATAGGTATGGACTTTGACTTCTACACCAGGAATTCTGAACTTCGGAAACACTAAGGAAATGGCACTGTGAATGCATGTGAGGCTTATCAAAGGGCTGGGGCTCTCATAGAAAGAAATCGTGATATCAGATATGTGTGATATCAGACAAGGAAGGGAGGGATGGGAAGAGGGACAGGAATGTTTATACAAAGGAGAGAAGGAAAAGGTTTACTGCAGCTGACTCAAGAGCAGAGCCCCAGATCTCAAAACCAGGCAGTTTCACCAGATTGCTAGAGAGTTGATGACCTCAAGGCTATCAGGAAAAAGAGTTGCCCAGGGAAGACTTTTAGCAAGTCTTAATCTGGGGCATTTTTCTAGAATTTTTAAAATCAAAGAGGTTCAGCATTTCAATTCCCACTCCCTTCCTGAAAAAGACCTCAAGGAACTGAACACTCCTGTGCTCCCTCACTTGTATCAGTTGCACAAGTCCAAATTTAATGTCCTTCATGCATCTTCAGGGTTGGAGCACAAGAAAATTAATTTGAGATGAACTTGAAAGTTCAAAATAAATTCAAATATTTGAATAAACACAGTTTACTTCTGTCATAATGTAGTGCTGGAGTAAATATGCTGAAAATCAGACAACAGCAATTATATTGCAGCAGACAATTTCCACCAACTCAGTTAATAATTTTAGTATATTTTTGTATGGTGTATTTTATTTTCTGGGAAAGGAACATGGCTGAGAATACACCGTCAATGTTATGAACCATTTCCTTACCAGTTTCTGGTCTAAATATGGCATTGAATTCCACATGGCCAGATTTAGATTTTTTTAAAATTTAAGCTCAGAGTAATCATTCTTACTTTATTTTGTAAACTGCCACTGTCCAATCAATTTGTATTACTTGACTGTGTGGGAATAAAGATACAGCCACCAGGAAGAAGCCAGAAAATGTCAGTGAAGTGTGTTGTTATTTTACATGAGTCTTAAAAAAGACAGATGCTGTGATTCAGGCATGGCCAGCCAGCATGAAATCCAGCTCTTAGCAACTCTTCAGCCATGAGATGAACATTCTAGTCTTGTATTTGCTACCAGAAGGTGAGTATTTTGGAAGAAACTGCCAAACCTGATGCTTCCTTTCTGTTTATACTCTGTCCGAGTTTTCCCAAGTCTTTTGCAATCCCCTGTGGTAATCTATGTTAATTGGGATGGGATTTTTCCGGTGGGGCCACAGCTTGGAATGGGTCAACAAAGCCTTCTGACCTAAACAGATGTTTTTTAAAGTAGTAAGTACACCAAGTTCTGTTTTTTTTCCATCCCTCTTCGAGTTTAGTTCATAATTCTGAGCAGCAGTGATTGTTTTTATAATGCCTCCCACCCACCAGAAGGGTGTATATGCTGTGCAAACAGAAAATGACCTTAAAAATAAACAGCCATTAGAACAGTTCACAAGCCAAAAATAGCACAGTTGTTGAATCAGTGTGCATAACTTAAGTTCCAATTCTGTACTCCATAGGCAAAACTCTCAGTTTCTTCCCAGTAATTGGCTTCAGAAATATATTCCAGTTTTGAACCTATTCCTCAGTCCTCTTAGAGATCAGTTTTTCTTCTATATCCAAGGGTCTTATTATTATCAATTCCCAAGAGATCTGTGAACTGTTTTTATCCACTAATGGAGGACAGTCACACCTCTAATCATCACAGAATCATTTAGGTGGGAAAAGACGTCTAAGATCATCTAGTCCAACAGTCCACCTGCCACCAGAATTGCCCACTCTCTGTGTCCCTGAGTACCACCTCTACCCTCTCCTTAAACACCTCTGGGAACAGTGACTCCACCACCTGCCCAGGCACCCTGCTCCAATGCCTCACCACTTCTTCTGTATGGAAAAACAGTCAAGCACACAAAAGCTGTGACACCCGTGAGACTAAGGACAACTGGCAAGACACGCACCGCTACTTTAAGTATCAGTCTGATTGTTGCTTTAGGCCCGAGGTGCACACTGGCACTTGCACTTCCATAAACTTCAGACGGACACACTGACTTCCTGTACCTTCATATTCTTTCTCAGTTTTCCATTCTTGCAAGACAGTCAGTGCTGCTCTCAGTGCTGCAGCCATGCAGACAGAGCTTGAGGGCATTTCTCAGCAGCTGCTCCTGCAAATGCTGGCTGTGCTGGTGCTGATGGGCAGGGAGACCTGGAAAGTCTGGGGCTGCCACAGTTTGGAGAACACGCTTCACCTGAAAGACCTTAGATACAGAGAGGTATCTGGCCTCCTCAGCATACGGGTTTTACATTATGGTCAGTGCTATTACAGTCAATCTTGGAGTTTTCCAGCCTGATTCTATCTCCAGTGCATTAATGGGGCACTTCCTTTTTCTTTTTTCTTTCTTTTTTTTTTTTTTTTTGCTCAGTACTTCTGCTGCCAAGGACTCATTAAAATCTGAAAAAAACAGCAGAAAGAGCAGCAGTCTGAATGCTCACTTGGAAAAAACATGCAGGCAGGAGAGTTTGTGGAGTCACAGCCACTCCCTAAAGGACTCCCAAACACAATGTGTGGGGATTAGTTGCCAGAAAGGTTTCCTTGCACAGGTTCCTGCCTGAAGATGTTGAGACCCAAACACAGCAGCACTGTGTGACCATTCCAGCAGGGGTGGCTAGTTCAGGAAATCCAACTGGCTGAAATTGGGTCTTTCTGTTCCTTTGAGCAGAATCTGGAACCCAGTCACTGTAAGAGAAACGCAAGAGATTTTTGGCACTCAGCAAAATCTCTGCTTTGCAGCTGGGCACACGAGTCAGAAGACAGTCCCCAAAGCTGCAAGAGAACAAGAGAAACAAAACTGGAATGTTACCAGACCTACTGAAGCTGCTGGGGTTTCTGTGACAGGCAAACAGAGATAAAGGCATTGCTGTGATGAAATCCACATTAGCCCTTCACAATCCCTGGGAAGGAAGAAGAGACACTGCCACAGCAGCCAGTCACAAAAGCAGAATAAAAGCAGGGAAATGTGATCTGTGAGTAAACTGAAAAGAAAGGATGGAAGGGTTTCGGTGGAGAGGCGTGTTCCTGCCTGAGGCACAGCCAAGGAACACCACAAGCTCTGGAGCACACTGCTGACTCAGCACAACGTCCAGCCATCTGAAGGCAGCACAGTGAAGTGAGCCAGCTCCACAGTTCCAAGTTACTCAAATAGTTTTTATCCCAGGCAGAAGTTCTGGCTCTGCCACAGTCCAGGGCCTCTTCCATCTCACTACAACTGCAAAGCAGTTTTTCCTCAGCTTGGGATTTTTGGTTAACAAAGGAATGACAAGCACAGATGGACCCAACCACAGCAGAGCTTTAAAGAGACACGTCTCAAACTAAAAACAGAGGCTCCTACTTCCGGCTGTTTCTGCTCCAAGCCTCTCCAAGCCACTCTATGCTTACTGTTATTTCCACTGTGGACACAGTATCAGAAAGTAACTCCAAGAAACTGTTGCCCAGCCACCCCAGATAGAAACACTGGAGGGGCTCTCCCAGAAACTCTCTTCACCAGGGGTGCAGCAAACAGGGCTGCTCTACACCATACATCACACACACAAATCATGGTGCAGCACACTGTATGAGAAAGAGCCTTTACTGCCTCTGCACTTGCTCATAAAACCTCAGAGCAACACTCAGTGCTGCGTTCTTGAGGCAGCAGCTGAAGGAGAGGCATGCAGGGAAATGGTTACCAAACATGCAGTAGCACTGAGCAGCTCCCTTTGAAGGCGGTGCTGGGCTTCCTTTCCAGCAAGACCTGGCAGTGACAATAAACCATAATCAGGTTCTCTGTTCACCTCTCCGACTCTCACAGCCCAGGGCATGTTACACAATCTCCCTGTCGCTGTTCCATCAGCCATAGCTCTCATAACACTTCTGTGCAGCCCAGGGCTGGGCTGGGCAATGGGCACAGTGCTGCTGGTGCCAGCTGTGTGTGGCTGCTGGGCATTGAGGGAAGCTTTGGTACCTATTTCATCAGAGCAGACTTGGTCTCTAGATATTTGTCCTAAAGACAATCTGAGTGTTTTGGTGAGATGCTTAGAAAAACAGGATTTGAGAAAGGAAAAGCATTAACTCAAGGCCAGATGGGCCTCTTCCTCTAACAGAAGAAGAAAAGGTCACACGTGGCTTTTATCATAGATGCAACATATAAGGTAAAAGCAGATGCCTTAGTTGTTTCATACATGAAGGCTCCTACAGAGATACCAGACGGAAAATAAGGGTGGCACCACGGCCTTTCAGCAGATCTGTTCCTTCTCCCATGAAAGCCCACAGAGGGACCATCTTCATGGCACATCCCCACAGCCTGCCTTCAGGCACACGGCCGCACTGCAGCCTGGCTGAGATCAGCTGGGTTGAGTGCGAGCTGCCAGAGCCTGCTTACTGCCAGGCCCAGCAGTAACAGGCCGTATGTGACACGCTGCCCCAGGTGCCTGAGCACCACTGACAGCAGCACCCAGCGACTGTCCAGACCACCTGAATGGCTTGGATACTGCAGTGCAAGCTGGCAACACAGAAACGCACACCAGAACAACCAGTGCCCAGCTCGCTGCACCCAAGTCACTGTTTTGTTTTCATCAGAGTTTCTGTCTTGAAGAATGTTTACTCAGCAGCAGGTTTCAGATAAACCAGTTTCTAGCACCTCAAAATGTGCTCAAACAATCTTGTTTACTGACCAGCCTCTAGAAACCAAGCAGCCCAGCTAGACTTCACAGTGCATGGCTTTCTCAGCCTGCAGGACTTTGCTCGTTCATCCCCAACCCCAGCCGGTGTCAGTGGCACTGGTGATGTGGCCAGAGAAGGGCTTGGCCTACAGGTATCATGCAGCCTCCATGTTTGTTCTTTCTCTTAGAACCACCTTCTATATAAGTGCAAGACATGCATGCCAGCAGGCTGAGCAAACCCACGCATCTGTCCCAACAGGTCTGTATAGATCCCAGCAGGCACTTCAGCAGGGACATCACACAATGTGACCATCTGTTTGCAAGGATGGAGCCTTAATGATGAGAGATTCTCCAAAACCCAGATGGTAAAGAGCTACAGTGTTGATTAGTGAAGGGTGACAGATAGAGGCTGTCACACTTTGCTGTTTCAAAACTTCAGAAGTACCTCTGCTGCTATAATACAGCAGTTAATGCTATGATAGAATAACACTATCAGTAAATGTACAGCATGGATTTTCCTAATATTGCCATCTTTTCAACAGAAAAAGATGAATTCTTTGTTCCACAGTGGAATAAAATTGGTTCAAAGCAGACACTAGAAATGCCAGTTTCATAGCCCCAGCTTTGTTACAAATACTCCCACCAAGTCATAGAGCTTCTATATCTGCTTATTACTTGCCCTCATTTGTAGAGAGCAAATATTTATCATATTTCATATTGCTCCCTCGCAATAAAGACAAAGCAGGAGGTACAAAGAGAGATGCGAAATCTTATAGCAAGAGCCCAGTCCATGAAGCCAGATGGGAGCAGGAAGCCTGCAGGACTCCAACACACCCATGGAGTTTGTTTCCTGTCATGGAGCAGTCAGAAGTGAGGAGACGATTTCCAAAATGGCATTTACATAACTCACGTACAAGACAGAGCCACTGAGTTACAGGCTTCTAATATGTGACCACAGCAGGTTTATTCTATTTATATTCCGTAGGCATGTTACCCTCATTAGAGCGGGATTTGTAACAGCTAGTGTAACCATCAGAGCAGGGCAGTCTTGCATAGTGTGGCCCTGTTGCTGAAAACCCACTCCTTCCATGAGCTTCAGCTTTTGAAGCATGCTGGCAATCACTAACAAAGCATTCAACATTTTAGCTGACGTTCTCTTTCTCTCCTCAGGGAACGCAATAACCAAAATCTAGCACACGACTGTATCACAGCAGCAATTCTAAAACACATGCTTGTTATTTTACACATTACAATTTAGAAACAGATCCTGGTAAAAAAGGGTTAATCCTCAACACAACTTCCCCAGTTTCAGCATCCTCACCACTCTGTAGAATCATCAGGGAAATTCACGAACCATGCAGGGAGCCCATGAGGACTGCAGCTCCTCTTCCACGTGGGAGAGGGGAAGAGACCTGTCTTGGAAGCAAGCAGAGAATCTAGTCATTAAAGTGAGTGTGAGCCACAGAGCTCCCATAAGACAGGCTTCCAAAGGCAGTTCAAGAGCCAGATGTGGTCATAGCAGCTGTTTCGACCAGACCAGACTGATCCACCTCCAGTAAAGCTCTGCCTCCCGCCCAGCAGCACTTGAACTTTCTGCCTCCCACTCCCCCAGCAGAATTTCTCTCTTGTGTTTTGGAGACTGAACTTTCCTGGAGCCAAACTCTGCACAGCTACGACCCCTGGAATGTGTGCTGGAATGTGGAGAATACACTGTGCTCTAGGAAGCTAGCATCTGGCAGAATGCTGGAACTGAACAAACCTCACGCATTTGTATCTGCGAACTGACAGTTTGCTACAGTTTCGGGAAGAATAACAAGACAGCACTTAAATCAACTTCAGTCTTGTGACAGCAGTTAAACATTCAAAAAGAAGCACAGGACTGTTCCATCTGTGTAGGGCTCATGCAATCTCTCTGAGTAGAACCACCTTCCCTTCTGCAGAGCAGAACAATGGCATGACAGTATTTTAATGTAACTTCTACTGAAACCGAGTATGAATGAGCTTTGCTTCTTGATAAATATTGTCTGTTTTTAGATTCTTGTGCCACGGATGCATTTTCTTATTGGTGCAAAGAATAAAAACATTTTGGATTAATTCTTAAGTTGATATTGTAACATTGAGAAAATGAAATATCCGGTTGCAACCAACCGAGAGGTCAAGTTTTCCTCTGGTTTGCTTAAGAGCTTATTTACACACTGGAAATTTTCAGGGAGGAAGGCTCCACTCCTGAGAAGGGATAACATGCACAAAGGCAAGTGGGCAGGTCTTCCCCTCTTAAAGGAAAAAGATTCCATTCACATATGTGAAGCGTGCTGCACTGTTTTCAGAATGTGATTGCTTTGGCAGCACATATGTCATGTTTTATTTGCAGTAGCACATATGTTGGCATAACACTACGGAAATTGTATTAGACTGTGTTTGGCATAACACATATAAGTAGCCTTAATAAACCAGAGCCACAAGTCACCTACCTGAAAATTGATAGGGAAAGTGTAACAAGCATCCATAGACTGATATTTCTCTCTTTCAGTCTCTTGCAAACCAGTGGCTGATTCTGGGGTAATGTGTTTAATAGTCCTTGCTGGCCCTCTCTACCATTAATCTGCCTAATCACTTTTTGAACACATTTCTGTTTTGGCATCCAGAACATCCTGTGCCAATTTGCTCCACAATTCACTTTTAACACTGTGAAAAAGCACTTCCTTTTACCTCAATTGTTTCAATGGGTACACCCTGACTTTTACGCAATGTTATTGCTCTTGTTGTTCTTCTATGTGCCATTCACAGCCTTTACTAAAGTTCCCTGCATTGGTATCTTTTCCAGGTTGAACTATTTTCAAGTAATCAGTCCCTTTTTATACAGATGCACCTCCATACCACATCATCCTCTGAATCTTTTCTAGCTCTACAATTGCTCTCCTGGGCTCAAAAAGGACTGATGAGAATGGGACAAGCAGACTCAAGATGTGGTTGTAAACTGGATCCATTCAGTGACATAGCAAGTTAACTGCTTTGTCCTTGGTTTCCTTCTTGGTCCATTCCAACCCTTCTATTTGTTTTCTGATCTGCTGAAAATACAGCATTGAGCTTGTATTTTGAGAAATCTGTCCACAGAGACCTCAAACCCTTTCCTGAGAGGAAATAGGTCTTTCAGAGCTCAGCATTAGGACTATATATTTAGGGTGATCTTTCTTCTGTGGGTGTTTTTCAATACTAGGCAATATCCACCTTTCTACTGATGACTTGCTCAAGTTCAAGCTGGCAGTAGATGCAGACAGAAGACAGCAGACACAGACAGTACTGGGAGCAGATGACTTAACTGCACAGAAAGGCATTGAAATCCTGCAGTTGTAACAGAGCTTACATGTTCTTCCTTGACATGCCAGCACTGCACCTACACACAGCATGACTTTGTTTTCTGCTGTGGCAGGGTACGCATACAATAATGAGGACAGCAGGGCACCAGCAGCACACAAACTGGGGCTCTTTGATTAAGACCAGCACAGTGCCCAGGTTTAACTTCGGTTCCAGTAGCATGAGGACAACATCCCTGCGTTGGATTAAGAAATGGCGGAAGCCATATACATTGGTGTATACAAATGGAAACAAACTATTGCATAACACTGAGGCCACTCTGTTGAATGCTTGACACGATGCTGCTTTGCACGAATACTTGAGGTTCCCAAAGGTGTGCTAAAGCTAACCAAAAGAAGCGAGACGGCTTTGAAGTTCACCTTAATTGTTGAGGTTGGTTAACTGATTTCCTGATTTTTATCTGAGGAAGCATCCAGTTTTGTTTTATGGCAGGACAATATAGAAGAGTTAAATCACATATAATACAAACACAAGGCTTTGTCACAAGGCTATTTTGGCAGATTAACTAATATCAGTGGAGCACTCTGAAGATGTAAAGAGCTACAGGAGCACTCCATTTTATCCTCATTGCTACTTATCATTAGCGCTACGATACGGAGGCTCTTCTTTGCCCTTTACTCAAGTGAGACATGCTGCAGCCACTTTCAACAGTCCAAGTTCCACAGAACCTGGGCTAGGGACACAAAAGACCAAAAGAAAGATCCAAGTTGGCAGCAGCACAAGCTCCTGCAGAGTTAAACTTCAGAGAGGGAAGGAAGCCTAAAATATGCAAACGGCTGCCAGGCAATTGAAGGCTGTTCACTGCGGTTATGGAAAAAATATTTTCTATATAAATTCTTGGAGAGAATGCCAGGAAAAAGCAAGCCCCTTTTATGGAAACCAACAAAAACAGATTCAAGGCCCTGATTTACCATCTCCCTCTTTAGTATTTTATTACAGATTTTGCTCCTGCACAAGCAATTAATAAACTGCAGCTTGGTAAAAAATATGCTCTACTTTGGCATTCCTACGGATACTTCAGCAAGTCTTTAGTTCTAACACAATATTTGCTAAACAGTTTTGTCCAGTCCCCTCCCTTCTGAACTAACCTGGAGCATTTGCTCTTGCACGCCATCTGTCCCAAGCCCAACTACCACATTCAGCTGTTGCATCTTTTCTTCACCGCTCTGTAGGGAGCAAGTCTTCAGTTTATGACTTTGGAAAATCTGTTACTGGTGGGCTTAAAATTAACCTGGGAGGGCAAGGAAGAAAAATTAGATCCCCTCTAATTTTGGCCTAAAGATTCTTAGAGCTCGAAACGGAAGTCTAAACTCAAAGGTGCTTGTCTTCATGCAGAAAACTTCCATCAGTATCAGAGATGCGAGAAATATTTTCCTCAGTGTTACTGTACACTGGCACAGTTAGCTGAGTGAGAACAATTTAAGGAAACACACACAAATATCGGAAAAATGTGCTTACCTGTAATTCTAAAACCAAACTAGGTTTATCCACTGGTTCACAAACTGCATCATGGCAGATGCCCATCTCCTGCAGCTCCAAGGGAATGTTGATCCGTGGGAGACTGATTCTGCCTGCACTGGTTGATTCTCTGGATAGAACTTCATCTTTGCTGAAAGATCAGCAGCAAAATTAGATGAAATCACACCACTTTGAGAGCATCACAAAAGTACAGATATTTAAATGCCATGTCCTTACCAAATGTTCGTGTTTGCCTAAATCATTCTTGCTGCACAATCATCCAAAGAAATGAATGCTTTCATTTTTGCAGACTTCAGAATAATTTTTATGTATTTATCTCTTAGGCTCTTTTGGAATTCATAAATCATACTTAATGAGAAGTATTAGCTCAGACTTACTGCAATTATGTAATGAATGTTTGATTTCTGGCTTGCAGCCTGAAAAATACATAGATTTCTGTGATCTCTAGAAAGGTAAAGATGAAACCCCATGTGTTAATTAAGGGCTAATAGCTTTAGTTCACTGCAATATGAAGACTTTTTTTTTTTTTTTTAAAGCTTTCCAACTCTGATGAAGGTCTGCTATTCAATTAGTCTTGAGTAATTTACATCAACTGGCCAAGCAACGACAGCCTAAGAAGCTATTGCTTTCTCCATAAGATCTTTTACTCTGGGGCAAAAATGCATTGCTTTTATATTACCAGTAGTCACCATCTGGCTGTGCTGTTGCTTCTATCCTGCTAGTACAGACAGAATTTAGTGAGTCCTACCCTGCATCTGTGTAGCATAAACCCCACAGATCTGCCCATATTTCACTAGTTATTGCTACTGAATCTGTTGCAATACAAAAAATGGAAAGAAAGAAAAAAAATTCTACATGAAATGGCATAATTTTTGACTAAATTATTTAAATTGGTATACATTATATATGGCTGGAAATAGGTATGTGAATGCACCAAAATAGTAATAAAAAAAGAAGCCTACATTGATAATGAGGGATCCCATTTCATCAAGTTGAGGAATGTGCTGTTCCTACTGAGCCCAACAGAAGACCCTTCTCTGATAAGACCACAGCACAAGTATCTTGTTCACAGGAAACACTGCATTCTGACACAAGGACAATAGCAGAGGTTATAGCAGATCACACGTGCCATTCCTTCTTCTGTTAGCCCCTCAGGCTAATGGGTTGCAGAAAAGCTTACAGAAAGACAACAGCGAATTACTGTCAAAGATATTCTAAGGGATTTTAAAAAAATAATTCATTTTTGGGCAATCAAGAAGAATCCAAGAGATGAAGTGAGGATTTGACTTATCCTTCATGTTAAATGCAAGCAATCCCAGTCAGATCATTTGAACAGATTTGTCATGAGAGTATGACTGTCTAAAATCAATTTGCTTAGTGACTTTGAATAATACAATCGCCATTCCCTTTCACAAGATCTTTCTCTGAGTTTCGTAACAGATTTCCTATACACCAACTAAAAAGGAGAAAAGACATATTAACCATCATCACCTAGACAGTCATGATGTTTAGTCACCAAATAGCTGTTATCTGAAATACAAACTCAGTAGCTTTTTATATTACGTGTATTTAATAGAATGTCTCTTCCAAAGAAGAGCTAACCTAGCACACCTGAGTCCTCTGGAGCATGAGCTTTCCTCCCTAAGAAAGAGATGGGTGTTATCAGGAGTAGGAGAAAGCAGCCATTCCAACTCACCCATGTCATGATGCACTGAAGCACATATGGAAGGAGCACTGGAGTGTAAATTGTGAAAGGGAAATGCAGTTCTGCTAGAGCACAGTGGCCTATAATCAGACTATGGTAGATGGTATCACACCACTAGAGAAATTTCAAACATGGTAAGAAATAGTCAAATAATAATAAATAACAACTCAGTGCTGATACTATCACACCCCATTTTTTCTGTAGGTAATTGTCATGTCTCACAGCCCTCCACCAGGAGCTTGGTATTGTCACTGCCATCTCACCTTGAAGCATCTCACTGGGGAGCTGAATTACTGATCAAATCATCCAGCAAATTATTGCCATAGCAGATTAATCAGCTTTCTTAAGCTGCCCTAAGTCAACCAGCACAGCTCTTCTCCAAATCACTCTTTTGTTCAAAGTGAGAAGGTAATTACAGCACAGGCAGGGAAGGACGTTGCATCTAGAGGAAATGTAGCCACTAGTTTTCCCTCCAGAAGGTCAGAAACCCTATACAGACAGATATTCAGCACTCCTTCCTGTCAGCAGCTCACAAGTTGCGTTTGAAAGAAAGATGGAGACTCAGGTTTGTGCTTATCCTTCACCAGCAAAGCCCTGCACAGCTGCAGGTGTGCAATCCTGGAAGAACAGGGACCTGTCCTTAGGAAACTGCCAACGTGATGCTGATCTGTGTTACTTTGCGTACCAGAGTAAAAGGTTATTGCTGACATGGCAACTAAACAATCAGAGCTAAGAGCCACCAGACCCTCGTCTGTGGGGATGCACATACCCTGCAGAACCTCAAGTTTGAGGTTCAAAATAGCTCTACCTTGTGTGCAGCCTGAAATTGCTGTCGAGGTTCTCATTTCCAGCCGTAAACTCAAGATCAGCCTTTGGTATCTCTACATTGCTTTGCAACTTATTTGGATTTCATAGCAAACACTTGCCTTGCAGTGCGAATCTCTGAACGCTGCCACAACAAAAAGCACAAACTGTCCTCCTTCTCCTGACTACACATTTTCTCCCACAGTGAAAACTGTCATGCAGCTGCAGCAAAAATTTGTGCAGTCACAGCCCAATCATGATAATGATCATTTAAAAAAGCCTCTTTGCAGGGGAATGCAAATGAGTGCACATGAGTGCTAGTTATAGGTGGATTGATATTTGTAATCTAATACAATTTCATTTACCCCAACTTTTCACAGAAAAACACAGCTGTGTTATCCACAGAGGCAGCCCTGATAGGCTGAATTTAAGAATTAATCTACTTGCCACTAGATGGCAGATCTCAATTACTAATCTATGTTGGAATTCTGGGTTGCCATCAAATAATAAAGCAAGTAAATAAAAATAGTCTCTCTATGCTAACATACCTATTTATAATCATGTTTGCTTTCCATTTTTAAACCAGACAGTTAGGAAAAAAAATATCTAAAAATACACTACCTGCCAGTGAAAATCTAGCTTGATTCTTCACATCTTCACATCTACAACTGAACAAAATTAATAATGAAATCCATCACAGATGGATTATTTATATAAGTTCGTACATCTCCCCACAGCCACAATTCTAGTTGCTTCCTAAAACTGCTGGCACTGCTTTACCTTGTTTCCTAGGCGATGGCTCTATCTCATACTTAACCTGGACACTGCAACTGGATGGATTTCATTAGATACTCTCCCCTGCCTGTAGCTGTTTCCAGTACCATGGGATACAGTGGCAGACAGCCACATCGGTACCAAAGAAGAGTAACAGAGGGATATTAATGCATTCTTGAGCAGTTCTTTACGATCAAATCTGCTGAACAGTTATTTAATGCCCAAATCCTCTGATAAACCTAAAAGGCAAAAACTGTGGTGATCTTAACACAATAGAAGAGGGCTGCACTCAACAGTTTCAAAACAGTGTGCAAACCTTGTTACAAACATGTTGCTACCACTCTGAAAATAGGTACATGCCTCCACCCAAGAAGGACTCTGTACATCAAACCTAATAAATAGTTTCCTCATTGCCTTGAAATAAAGAGTGAAAAATTGGCTGAGATACTAAGTGCCCACTTCTTCAATCAATTCCTTTTCTCTAAAACAAAACAGAGACCACTGTGATGCTTTTCAGGATTTTTTTTTAAATGAAAACAGAATATTCAGAATCAGCTGAGAAATGAAAGCTACAATGACAATCCTAGTCCAAATAATTGCTACATCAGAGAATCACAGTTGTCAAAGTAAAATTCAACAAAATCTAGAAACCAGGCCCAAAAAGGTTTATTCTTCATACTTTATCTGTGCATTTAGCTCTCTGACTAAGAACCTTTCCACTGCTTTTGCCAGCAGAAACTTAAGGTCACCACTTCCCATGACAAGTACAGTCAGCTGAAAAATATCAATCCAGTCTATGTTCCTGACTATTGCCATGGCTTCATTGCAGAGTTTCTGCTGCTCCGCAGGAGGCAACTCCATTAAAATCTGAGGGACTGGCTTGAACTGTCCACTGGTCATCCAGGCACCAAGCAGTCCACCAAGTGCTCCTCCTAGAAAATGAAGAGAGATGTTACTGCCTACTATTCGACCAGAAATTCTAGAGAGACTTTCATCAATAGAGTTCACCTCCTCATTAGAAATCAGCACAGAGTTGAATGAACAAGGCATATCTATTTTCAGTGGGGTGATGTAATGTGACTTCAGTGACAGGGCACCTGTTAAACTATATATACAACACTGCTTAGTTCAACAGGTACAGAGGATACAAGTCTTTGCTATGGGACTCTGGCTACTCTCTCATGTTTAGAAAGAATTCAGTGTGGGGAGGAAAGACATTTAAGGAGTTCACCAAGACAGGGACAGGGAGTAGCCTTAAAATACAGAAACAGACATAATTTTGCTGCTCTTCTCCATCCCGTGCGTCTGCAAACACTGACTGTCCTACACTCCTGCCACTGCCTCAAGGCCTCCCATCTCCACTCCTTACCACTGTGATGGAGCAAAGCTCTCAGCCTGAGACTTTCTCTCAGTTATGTACCACACATCTGGCACTGGCAGGCCTTAGCAGATGGGAACCAGCACTCTGCCCACCTAAAGCAAATGAACATCTAACAGCTAGTCTGAAGGGCTCCAAGGAGTCAATACCTAAGCCACTGATCTGCATGCGCTTCCTCTTAAAAAGCAGTTTTAAGTCACCAAGGACACTGTCATTCTGAAAGGGAACACTGAAACATTAGTAATCGTAAGGCATTACACAGGCATTATGATGCACCACTTGTTAAAAACACTCATCTGAAAGGATGAAATGCAAAACAGCATCTTGTTAAAGCTCACTTGAATGAAATCTTGCCAATGCACTCACACTCACTAAGTAGACTTGCTGGTTTCTTCACTCAGTGAGCTAACCACACGTCTTATCCTAAAGCAAACACACTTACCTACAGCGATGCCACGCGGACCTCCAAGCAAACCGCCAGCAAAGGCAGCTATGCCCACCAGGATTGCTCCTTCACCAGAGTGCTTGACAGCTGCTGTCATTCCCTTCTCCTGAGCAACACGGCAAAGCAGTTGCATCATTTGATCCACACGGGTGGGCATCTCGGCTGCTTAAGGACCTGAAAAAGATGTTTGAGGTAAGTTTGACTGCTGCAAGAGGAACCTTGCTGCTTACAGCTCAAGAGCCAGCGAGACTGACACAGTACACTGCCAGAGCCAGGGCAGATAAACAGATAATTACTTTCTCTTTCATTTCTGGGAAATCTTAAGCTAAAGGTCTCCCATAAATGATTTATTTATTTTTTTTGCAGGCAAAAAGATAATGCTCATTCCAACGATAGATGAAGTCACAGAACAGAAGGGTTCTCTGTTGTTAAGACTAACTCAGGAGAATGAAAAAGAACAAATTAAAGCAATGAAAAACATAAGGAAGTTTCCATCCAGTTCTACAGACACGCATATCCTGCCATCTAGGAGAGGTTATTTGTTGACAATAATGACTAAATTCAAATGCAGCTCTGATTAAACACAGCGTTTCACATTACCAGGCAATGAAAAATGCAGCTTTGGCTTTGAGTGCACAACAGCCAAAGGATACTTTGCACTTTAGCAACTATTCTAAATGGCAGGCACACAGAGATTACAAAAATAATACCCTCCCCTCACATTGCTAAAGTCATCCCAATACCAACGAAACACTGATTCGGAGCACTGAGATCAGAGCAACTGCCATGAACAGAAATCAAGACTTTCAGCCCAAACAGCAGAGCTCATGAAGCGTTCAGTGTGAGAGGTGTGAAAGGACTCAGCGCAGAACAAGAGCACGCTTGTTTGTGACACAAATACCTTCAATGCCTTTCATTCTGCACAACAAACAAGGAAAGGTGTTGCTGGAAAAAATAAAACAATGCACACAACATGACTAAAAATATATTCACAAATACACAGGAGGCACAGAGTTATCGTTGTACTTGTTAACTTTGATACTATCCAGTAGCTGAGTCTGATTTTTCAGTCTCAGAACAGCACAGCGCATGTCATACCTTCACAGCTCAAACCAAGGCATTTTCAAGCCTTCCTACAACGCATCTCCTCTCTGCAAAGTTAAAATGAAGCAACAGCAAAACAACTTTCAAGTTAAAAATATCTACTGTGAAAATGGAAGGTTACTTCTGCACTAAAGAAGTGCCAGCCCAAAGCAAACACTGCAGTTCTTCACTGTACCACAGGTGCTTGGGTTGCTGTCAGGCTTCGGACACAGCAGTGCATGACAGTAACAGTGCGTGCTGGTTGGTGACACGTTGCATCCGTTGCCTCATTCAGTGAAGTTCAAGCTCAAAGCACTAAAAAACAGCTGCTCTGTTCTTCCTTGAGCACTAAGTAAATAAATAGTAGGAGTCAAAAATTGTTATCACCTTGACACTGTAGCACAGGAGTGTAGACAGAGGCAAAAGACAATGACCATTTTTTTGCAGCATTCCACAGAATGAACTGCCATATATCATTAACATACAGACATCCCATGCTAATTCCCCTACAGTAGACACCTACCTGAGCCTTCTTAATGTCAAGTGGTTGCTTCCTCCCTCTTGTATGCCCAAACTCACTTGAAATTAATAGCCAACTTAGTTTTTGTTCTTCTATCACTGGCAGTGATAGATTGTGTTTTAGACCAAACTGCAAACCTTGCAGCAAACTTATTGCTACCACTCTGAAGATAGGCACTTCTTACCATTTGAGAAGTTCTACATATATCATACTTTACAAACAGTGGTACAAACAACCCATTTCCTTCTGGTTCTACACCAGCTACCTGAAAACATGGGTACATTAAATTATATTGGCTAATTGCATGCTACTGTGCAACACAGAGCATGAAGCTTCTCATGAGCTCAGTGGCAGTGTTTAACATAAGCTAGATGGGCTCACACAGCCCTCTGAACCACTCTGACCAGTCTCCCCCTGGCACACATGTATCTCCTACTCCTATATACTGCAGCAAATGCCGAAAGGTTGCCATTAAAAGTAGTTTCTCATTTCCGAGTACATAATGAAAAGTATTTGAAAGAATAAGAAACAGAGTAACATACGACAGCACAGGACTGACACTGTCATTAATTAAGTTCAATTAATGGCTGTGACACTGGCATAAGCACCATAAATTAATTCAATATCTACCTTTGGTCCTCAATTTGTGAATGTGTAACATGGGAGTCACAATCCTGATACCTGCAACTACCCTAAA
This sequence comes from Tetrao urogallus, assembly GCF_951394365.1. Lineage (NCBI taxonomy): Eukaryota > Metazoa > Chordata > Aves > Galliformes > Phasianidae > Tetrao > Tetrao urogallus. The sequence continues at coordinate 11,538,989 of NC_136825.1, read as the reverse complement.
ATCTGCTAGCAATCAGTTTAAATAACGACTGCTATCATAAGTTAACTGACACCAGAACCTTTCCTGTGACCTACTTCACAACCACATGCTAAGTTTTTTCAAGTCCATCTTTGAATGGCTGATTCCAAGGGGGACAGTCTCTCTCCTCCTGTTTCACTCAAATATCTGCTGCTAGTAGCAGCATCCTCTTCCAGAAGAGTCCATTTGGTTTGTGAAATAATCATAAAATGAGTATGAGTTAAAAAAAAATAATACTTTAGAACACCTATAGAGTGTATATGGACTTAAAAGAGAATTGTACTGTGTGTAACTGTGTCTGTCTGTACTGTAATCTGTCAAACTGAAAAAAACACTGATTTCAGGTATGTAATATGAAACTACAGAAAGATCAGAAGTGTGCACTGCCATTTGCTGCTGGCTTTCATTTCACTGAAAAAAACTAACTTTCAAACAACAGTCATTGCCCTGCACTCCAGGAAGAAAAGTACACCGTATGTATTAACAACAAAGTATTCCAGCAGAACTGAATTAGTCAAATCGAAACAACAGCAAATCTTGAGTTGAAAATTCTGCATTTAAAACTCAACTATGAGAAATGTCACCGCCCAAACATGGAGAGATCTTTATTACACGACTAAAATTATCAGAGCGGTATCACTTGTTCCTAAATATTAAAAAAAAAAAAAAGCACATCTACTCATTCTTCAATTTTTAACCTTGTTTCCTGTGTGCATTGCAATAAATGCTGAACAACTGGTTGGAAAATTAAGTGCCCAGTTCTTAAAGCAGCTCATCTACTGTAAAGCAAAACAGAGACCACTGTGATGCTTCTAAGGAATATTTTAATGAAGACAGAGGATATTCAGAATCAGTTGAGAAACAAAAGCTACAATGACAATACTAATGCTAATAATTAATACACTGAAGAATCACAATTGCCAGAATAAAATTCACTACAACCTATAAATCTGCTCTGAAAAGCTTTATGCTCCATACTTTATCACTGCACTTAGCTCTCTGGTGAAGTAATTTTCCAGTAGTTTAGCCAACTGCAGCTGCAGAAGATGACTATTCATTACAACAGCAGTTAGTCGAGCAAAATCAGACCAGTCTAAGCTCTTGAGTACCACAATGGCTTCAATGTAGAGTTTCTGCTGCTCGGCAGGAGGCAATTGCATTAAAATCTGAGGGACTGGCTTGAATTTTGCACTGCTCATCCAGGCACCAAGCAGTCCACCAAGCGCTCCTCCTAGAAAATGAAAAGAGATGTTATTCCCCATTGTAAGACCTGAAATTCCAAAGAGATGCTTCTTCAATGCTGTTCACCTCCTCAAATGATGATCAGAGAACCAAGGACTGTTACAGCTTTCTACATCAACAGAGGAACTCCACACAATCAAAGATAACAGTTTCAAACTCGGAATCAGAAATCAAACAACATTCCTTATGGTACTGGTCTCTGTAAGGCAAGCTCTGCTATTACATGAATCCCATCCCATGGAAAACATAGTTAACAACTGCCTTACCATTAATACAGAATCTTTTATTTCAGATCCCTGGTATGATCCAAACTTCCTGCTTCAGCAAAGATGCAGGATGCATCTGCCTACACCCATGATGTCCACACTTCAGAAGATGCTCATAGAGGCCAAGATCATCAACTTTCTTGGATTATTCAGACACATTCAACCTTTCTCCTACCAAATTAATACCCCACCAGACTTGGAGAAGAATCTCTCTGCCAGGCAGTATGGTTCCAGGCCATCAAGTGCAGAGCAGAGGGATCACATATAGATTATGTGGGTAGGACTGCTACAGCCAAGAAATTAGGATCACGGCCCTACACTGATGTGTGATATCTAATGGCTACCAGCCATACAGAACAGTGCTTTTCAGTGATTCACAATGCTGCAAAGAAATTGCAATTTACTCCAGTACCAGTAAGCCCTTCAGATTTATGGAACTGCTCCTAAGAGTAACGTGTACTCAAGGACTGATGCAACATGTGATTTCAGTGACAGGGCACCTGTTAAACTATATATACAACACTGCTTAGTTCAACAGGTACAGAGCATACAAGTCTTTGCTATGGGACTCTGGCTACTCTCTCATGTTTAGAAAGAATTCAGTGTGGGGAGGAAAGACATTTAAGGAGTTCACCAAGGCAGGGACAGGGAGTAGCCTTAAAATACAGAAACAGACATAATTTTGCTGCTCTTCTCCATCCCGTGCGTCTGCAAACACTGTCCTACACTCCTGCCACTGCCTCAAGGCCTCCCATCTCCACTCCTTACCACTGTGATGGAGCAAAGCTCTCAGCCTGAGACTTTCTCTCAGTTATGTACCACACATCTGGCACTGGCATGCCTTAGCAGATGGGAACCAGCACTCTGCCCACCTAAAGCAAATGAACATCTAACAGCTAGTCTGAAGGGCTCCAAGGAGTCAATACCTAAGCCACTGATCTGCATGCGCTTCCTCTTAAAAAGCAGTTTTAAGTCACCAAGGACACTGTCATTCTGAAAGGGAACACTGAAACATTAGTAATCGTAAGGCATTACACAGGCATTATGATGCACCACTTGTTAAAAACACTCATCTGAAAGGATGAAATGCAAAACAGCATCTTGTTAAAGCTCACTTGAATGAAATCTTGCCAATACTTGCCCCTTCACTTCAAATCATCCCAAGCAAATAGACTTCTGCTGCTTTTTTTTTTACAGTCAGTGAGTCAACCACACTTCATACGCCTAAAGCAAACACACTTACCTACAACAAGCCCAGGTGGACCTCCAAGCAAACCCCCAACAAGGGCAGTTGTAACAGTCACTATCCCTCCTCTACCAGAGTGCTTCACAGCAGCTTTCATTTCCTTCTCCTGAGCAACACGGCAAAGCAGTTGCATCATTTGATCCACACGGATGGGCATCTTAGGTGGTTAAGGTCCTGAAAAAGATGTTTAAGTTGACTACTGCAAAAGGAATAAAACCCTGTTACTTAGAGCTCTGGAGTCAGTGAGACTAAAATACACTGCCACAGTCCCTGTGGATAAACAAAAAATTACTTTCTCTTTCATTTCTGGGAAATCATGAGCTAACAGTTTCCCAGATTTTTTTTGCTGGCAAATGATGCTTATGGCAATTGTAAGTGAAGCCACAGAATAGAGCAGAGGACTCTGCAGTTTGGATGAACTCAGGAAAATGCACAAGGGTAAACTACAGCAATGAAAACTGTAGGAAAGTCTCCATCCAGTTCTACAGTATATCCCCTTTGACTTAAGAAATTGCTGGCCTTATTCAGCCTTGGGTATGTCTCCAGGACAGAGACCACACAGAACCTAATTCAGACATATCCATCGGGTTGTAGTTTACATACCTGCTATATATCTTCTCTATGTCCTACCTTCTGCCATAAATTAGGTACTTCTCACAACTTGTTTCTTTTCCACATCTTCTTCCATGCTTAAAACAGTTCATGCACTCTAAAGCCAAACACAGACCATTGTGATGCTTCTTAGGAATATTTTAATGAAAACAGAGGACCAGATGTTCAGAATTAGTTGAGAAACGAATGCTAAAACGATTATCCTAAACATATAAAAATGTCAGACTTGCCATTCTTCCTCACTCCCCTTTTTTAACCAGTCTCCTTGCCACACACTCCAGTTCTAGGATATTCCTTAGACTCTATTTTACCTGCTCTTCTAAGTTCCTCCAAACAGGTATTGGCTTCTCTTCTTACAGAAATGAATTCCCAAGAATTACAAAATAAAATGTGACAAAAAATCAAGCAAGGCTTGAGGTTTGTGAGTTCACAGTAGAAATAATTTCTTGCAACTATCCCTTGTAATACTCAGATGCCAGGTAAAATTCTTCCAAGTGCCCTTGACACCTCAGCATTCATGCCATACACAGAAGAAGTTTAAAGCACTTCAACAAACAGGATTACATCTCCTAAATAAAATACAAGGACTTTGAAAATTTTACCCAGTGCTACATTATATGGCAAGAGAACCAGAATTCCCTTCAGTGATCTTGAATTCAATCCCACCACACAGTACTTCAAATAACACAGCAAGGCAGTGACAGGATAATACAATAAACCAGTAATAACTTCTGTTAAAAAAAAAAAAAAAAAGAAAAGCAAGGTAATACTTAGATCTGCCTACATTTATAACTAGTAAAGCTAACTAACAATTGATACATTGAAGAATCACAACTGTCAGAGTAAAATTCACTACAATCTAAAAACACACTCTGGGAAGATTTATTCCCCATACTTTATCTCTGCACTTAGCTCTCTGGTGAGGTAATTTATCACCACTCCTGCCAACTGCTGCTGGAGATGGCCACTTCCCATGACAAGTGCAGTCAGCTGAGCGATATCAGTCCAGTCTAGGTTCCTGACTATTGCGATGGCTTCATCAAAGAGCTTCTGCTGCTCCGCAGGAGGCAACTCCATTAAAATCTGAGGGACTGGCTTGAACTGTCCACTGGTCATCCAGGCACCAAGCAGTCCACCAAGTGCTCCTCCTAGAAAATGAAGAGAGATGTTGCTCCCTATTGTTAGACCCAAAATTCTAGAGAGATGTTCATCAGTAGTGCCAACCTCCTCATTAGAAATCCGTGCAGAGTTGAATGAACAAGGCAAATCCTCTTTCACTTGGGTGAATGACGATCAAGTACCAAGAAGAGTTTTTGCAGCTTTTTACATCAACAAAGGAACTCAACACAATGAAAGCTAACAGTTTCAAACTCGAAATCAGAAATCAAACAAGATTCCTTATGGCACTGCTCTCTTTAGGACAAGCTCTGCAGTTAATGAATTTTACCCTATGGAAAACACACTGTTAACTGCCTTGCCAGCGATCATTAACACAGAGTCTTTTACTCCAGATCCCCAGTATGACTCCAGCATACAGCTGCTGTAGAGATGCACGTTGCAGCTTCCTACACCCGTGAAGACCAAACTTCAGAAGGTATTCACAGAGACTAAGTTCATCAACTAGTTCAAGCTAGTTCAAAAGGCTCCGAAGAGTATATACCTAAGCCTCTAATTTGTGCATGGTTTCCTGTTCACAGAAAAAGGAGTTTTAAGTCACCGAGGTCACCATCATCCTAAAAGGGAACACCAACACAGTAATTATCACAGAATCACAGAATTCTAGGGGCTCCAACGGACCTCTAGAGATCATCAAGTCCAACCCCCTGCCAAAGCAGGCTCCCTACAGCAGGTTGCACAGGCAGGTGTCCAGGCAGGTCTTGAATATCTCCAGAGAAGGTGACTTTACAGCCTCTCTGTGCAGCCTGTTCCAGTGCTCCGTCACCCTCATTGTAAAGAAGTTCTTACACATATTGGCATGCAACTTCCTATGCTCCAGTTTATAGGCATTTCCCCTTGTCTTGTCCCCACAGACTGCTGAAAAGAGGGTGGCCGTGTCTCTTTGACTCCCACACTTAAGATATTTATAAACATTAATCAGGTCCCCCCTCAGTCTTCTTAGAGCTGAACAGACCCAGGTTGCTCAGCCTTCAGTACTTGCTGAGGGTGGACACTATCCCTTCATCAAGGTCGTCGATGAAGATATGAAACAAGACTGGACACACCACCAACCCCTGGAGAGCACCACTAGTCACAGGTCTCCAACTGGACTCTGAGCTGCTGATCATCACCCTCTGAACTCAGAGGGGTGAGAACCATTACAATGCACCATTTCTTAAAAACACTCATCTGAAAGAATGTAATGCAAAATGGCATGTTATTAAAGCTCACTTGAATGAAATCTTGCCAATACACTCACCCCCACTAAGCAGACCTGCTGCTTTCTTCACTCAGTGAGCTAACCACACGTCTTATCCTAAAGCAAACACACTTACCTACAGCAATGCCAGGTGGACCTCCAACCAAACCCCCAACAAATGCAGTTGCACCTGCCAGGAGTGCTCCTCTACCAGAGTGTTTGACAGCTGCTGTCATTCCCTTCTCCTGAGAAACATGGCAAAGCAGTTGCATCATTTGATCCACACGGATGGGCATCTTGGCTGCTTAAGGACCTGAAAAAGATGTTTAAGTTGGGTTCTGCTATGGGGACAGAATCTTGTTGCTTATAGCTCTGGAGCTGGTAAGACAAACAAGACACAGGCACAGTAATAATGGAAAAACAAAAAATTACCTTCTAGTTTTTCTCTAGAAAACCGAAAAGTTTATGGTCAACAAATCTAAATGAAGCCACAGAATAGAGCAGAGGACTCCGTTGTTTGGATGAACTCAGAAGAATAAGCAAGGGCAAATTACAGCAATGAAAAATGTAAGAAAGTTTCCATCCAGTTCTGGAGTACACTCCCTTTGCCTCAAGCAATTACTGGCCTTATCCTGCCTTGGTTGTGGCTCCAGGACAAAGATCAAGCAGAACTTCATCCAAACATAACCTGTAGAGTGTAGTTTGCATATCTGCTATATATCTTCTCTTTGTCCTAGTTTTTGCAGTAAATTAGTTACTTGTTGTTACATTCACTTCTTTTCCTAATTTTCTTCCATGTTAAAAAACTTCAACGCCAACTGCAGATGGTGAAGACTGGGGTGCTTAAAGCAAAGGTTGTCCACAGTGAGCAGTGAGAGCCAGTGAGCAGGAGGAGCCAGGAGGAAGGAAACAGACTTCAAAAAAGCTTGGAGGTGGCAGCTGACATTGGGAACCTATGGGAGGCTCTAGAGATACGGAATCAGAAACACAGGGTTCCTGTGAATGGCAGGATGGGACTTCAACCAGACAAGAAACACAACTCTCATTTGTAGAAGGAGGCAGAGGTGGGAAAGGAACAGTAGGAAAGAACAGACAGGGCAGGAGAATTGCTTCCTTGGAAAATCTCATCCAGCAGGGCATGAGCTGACAACTTTACAGGGCATTTTCTTTTCCCAGCTGAAATAACTGCATACTAAATATTAAAGAATATACTTGTCTCTGTACAGTTGGTGACAGCAAGTGTAGCGAGAGAAGCAAGAGGCTACAGGAAATGGCAGAATAGCTTTGAGTATGAAAAAAATCCCCAAAAAACAAAAGCAAATTACTGAAGGCTGCCCTGAAAAAGATAGTACCCCTATTTTTGCACCCAATGGATGCATACTATTGAGCCAGGAACAAAAAGCACACCTTTTGGTAACTACTTCAACTTTTTCAGACAACCATATATTGCCATCTAGGAGAGGTTATTTGCAAAAATCCTGACCTCTGACAAATGCAGCTCTGATTAAACACAGCGTTTCACATTACCAGGCAATGAAAAATGCAGCTTTGGCTTTGAGTGCACAACAGCCAAAGGATACTTTGCACTTTAGCAACTATTCTAAATGGCAGGCACACAGAGATTACAAAAATAATACCCTCCCCTCACATTGCTAAAGTCATCCCAATACCAACGAAACACTGATTCGGAGCACTGAGATCAGAGCAACTGCCATGAACAGAAATCAAGACTTTCAGCCCAAACAGCAGAGCTCATGAAGCGTTCAGTGTGAGAGGTGAAAGGACTCAGCGCAGAACAAGAGCACGCTTGTTTGTGACACAAATACCTTCAATGCCTTTCATTCTGCACAACAAACAAGGAAAGGTGTTGCTGGAAAAAATAAAACAATGCACACAACATGACTAAAAATATACTCACAAATACACAGGAGGCACAGAGTTATCGTTGTACTTGTTAACTTTGATACTATCCAGTAGCTGAGTCTGATTTTTCAGTCTCAGAACAGCACAGCGCATGTCATACCTTCACAGCTCAAACCAAGGCATTTTCAAGCCTTCCTGCAACGCATCTCCTCTCTGCAGAGTGAAAGTGAAGCATTTCACAATAAAAATTATCTACTGTGAAAATGAAATAAAAATAAAATGGCTGACTCCAAGGCATCTCTGTCTTTGTGGTATACAAGCACGGTCAACTCTGAACAAAACCTGCCCTTTGGGAAAGGCAGCAAGAAAGATCCACAGCTCCAGAAATACACAATCAGAAATCCTTCAGACAGCCACCTCCTCTCACTTCATTCATCTTCATGCCAGCCCAAAGCAAACACTGCAGTTCTTCACTGTACCACAGGTGCTTGGGTTGCTGTCAGGCTTTGGACACAGCAGCGCATGACAGTAACAGTGCGTGCTGGTTGGTGACATGTTGCATCCGTTGCCTCATTCAGTGAAGTTCAAGCTCAAAGCACTAAAAAACAGCTGCTCTGTTCTTCCTTGAGCACTAAGAAAACAAAGACCAAAATGTACCGGTGGTACAACTCATCCTAATCTTGGCAATGGTGATGTTGAAAAATGAGAAGAATAAGTGTTTGTATTTGGTTTGCTTAACAATAGGTGAGCTGCTTTCCATTTAGAATGACACTGACATGAGAAATGGGAGGACAACTGCTGCAGAACACAGTTCTTGCTCTCTATGAGAAGAAAATGAATGTGTGAATGCCCTGCTCCACCTTAGCAGGATCTCAGGCTAAACAGCTTGAGTGCTGAAACACATTTACTTCTTCTCTTTAGGCTAAATCTAGGGAACTCTTGCGAAGATAAGGAGGGCAGAGCTGCTGTTGCAGCATAATGCAATCCCCCTAGAAGTTACAAGATCACAGCGAGCAAGGCTTCGAGCCTTCCTGAGGATGACTGCCAGCCTTCACCCAACAACCACCAGACAGAGCCCAGAGAGCCCTCCCATCATTTTGCAGCAATGTGCAAGAGGGTGGAGCAGTTCAAGCTCCCGGGAACTCAATGCCTATGTAACCCATTTTGGGGACGTGTGATGATGAAAATGCACACGCTTTGCCTTTACACGTACAGCTGTGTGCCCGCCCGCTCGCTGTGCATCCCCATGCACCAGGCACTGTGTTAAAGGAATACCTGCCTGACACAACTCATGGCCAAGTTACTCTGTCGGATTTCTTGGCTTCAACGTGAAATGATGCTTAATGAGCAAACAAACCCAGAGCTGAAGGAAGCACCAGGTTTCTGTAGCGTGCAGAAGCTGGCCAAGCTTATAAGAGCCGGTGAAAGCCCGGCCACGAGCACTTCATGCCTTAAAAACAAGTCGGATCCGCCCAATTTCTCTTTCAATTTACAAACTGCGCGGATCCTTCTTTCGATCCCCGGCAAGGAGCGGCCCGTCGGACACATCCGCACGGCTGCAGCCAGGCACAGCGGCCACCCCTCCAGGCCCACGCTCCGCTCCCGCCGCACCGCGGCTCCCGGCGCCGTCAGCGCCCCCCCCCGCCGGGCCCGGACCCGCACCGCCCCCATCACCTTCCTGGCGTTCCTGACCGCCCCCCCCCCGAGGCGGCCGGCACGCAGCGACACCCGGCTGAGCGATGCGGGCCCCGCGCGGCCCTTCCGTCCCTCACCCCTCCCGGCCGCGGCTCCTCCCTCAGTCCCGCTTATCCCCGCCGCGGCCTGCTACCTGAGCCCGCGGCACGCTCGGCGCCCGCCTCCGTCCAGCAGCCCGAGGCCAGGCTGCCGCGGGGCCGGCAGGAAGCGGCTGCGGCGCGGCCGGCGCCGGGGGAGGAGCGCGGAACTCGGGGTGACCCCGCGCGGCGCGGCCGCGGAAGGGGAAGGCGGCGAGGGAGGAAGGGAGCTGCGGCCGGGAATGGGCTCGGCGCTGCTTTCCCCGTGGCGAAATGCTTAGCCCGGGGTAGGCATTAGGGATCGTTCCTCCGCCGCGTCCTAGCGACGAACCCAGCCGGCGGCCGGGGGGAACCGCGCAGGAGCTTAGCAACGGCCCTCTGGATATTATAAGGATGGCAGCGTTTCCTGCGGTGTTCTCAGCTCCCGGCCCCGGCCGGACTACTAGAAAAAAAGAGGAAGGCTATATGCCACAGAATATGATTAAATCATAGAATCACGGAATTGTTTCAGATGGAAGGGACCATTAAAGGCCGGCTAATCCAATCTGCGTGCACCGAACAGGGACACCTATTGCTACATCGGGTACTCAGAGCCTGGTCCAGCCTGACCTTGGGTGTCTTCAAGGATGGGGCATCCATCTCTCTGGGCAACCTGTGCCAGTGCCTCACCACTCTTATTGTAAATAACTTCCTCATGTCCAATCTAAATCTCTCCTCTTTCAGACAGTTTCCTCTTGTCCTGTCCCAGCAGACTCTGCTAAAGAGTCTGTCCCATTTTTTCTTACAGCCCCCTTTTGACAATGAAAGGCCACTCTCAGGTCTCCCCAGAGCTTTCTCTTCTCCAGGCTGAACAGCCCCAGCTCCCAGCCTGTCCTCATAAGGAGGTGTTCCATCCCTTGGGTCATTTTTGTGGCCTTCCTCTGGACATACTTCAACCAGGTCCACATCCCTACTGAGGACTCCACATCTGGATGCAGCACTCCAGATGAGGTCTCAACAGCAGAGAGCATAGATGCAGAATCACCTCCTTGCCCTTGTTTTGGATGCAGCCCAGGATACAATTGTCTTTCTGGGCTGTGAGTTCTGACCCCTGAGGGACACCACTTGTCACTGATCTGCATTGGGGCACTGAACCATTGACCACCACTCTCTGGATAAGATCTCACAGCCAGGTCATCCATCAAATAGTCCACCTGTTAGGACTGGTCCAGCCAGCTGCATTTAAGAGCAACTCTGCATTCCTTTAATCTATGTTTATTTCAGTCATTGGTTCAGTAAAGTACAGCATGCTAGTCTGATACAGCACCATATGTAATGAAACAAGTGATGAGCCGAAGCAGTGCTAAACAGCTGTGTCACATATGGCTCTAGAAATATCACAGTTTCTTAACGCCAGCACAGTCTTTAAAAAGTTGCTGCCTAATGTTAAAAAAGCTGTTGTTTTCCAAAGATGGATTATTGTGAGGCTTTTGTTTCCCTGTCAACTAAGTCTTTATTATGATTTCATCTCTGATTTAAAGTAAACCATTCCTCCCCAACCACTCCACCAGTTCCTCGTTGAGAAGATGAAAATTCAGAATGAGGAAAAGAAAACATAACTTGCAATTTTTGCCTCTTTCCTGTTGTTGCACTGGGGACTTTTTAACCTCCCTGTACTTTATATGATCACATAAAATAACTCTCTGTTTAACAACTCAAAATGTTACAGGTCTATCGGTACTCTTGATTTTTATGATTTGGATGTAAAAGCAAATGTAATTCCTAAAATGAAAAGAACCAAGCTGCCACATACATTTTAAAAAGTAACACCCCAAAATAGCAGCTGTAAGCAGCTTTCCAAAGAACAAAATGAAGAGCAATGAAGCATGCAGAATATGAAAAAGGGCATTTTTATCAATCCGTCCTGAACTGAATAATTAACTCAGAACTCCAGTTAAGGATAAATACTAGTAATTTATTAGGGCTGCATCATCTAGCCTATGAGCCTACATTTTTCCTAAAAGTTACTATACTTAAAATGTGGGAGAACTATGACAAATGTATCCTCTAAGGCTACAAGTGCTGCTCTAAGACACACTACACTCTCCAAGAATTTCTGCCTGTTGAAATTGGAGTTGGCCATTGTAATCACTTGGATCCAGATTTCTTCCTGCATGTAGTTACTAGTCAGTACCTGTTTTCCTTACCGAGCATCAGCCTCCACACATGAATCAGCACATCACACAGTCTACCAAACATCCTGTGAGTTTTGGTGTAATAACTATGTTTACAGAAGCCCTATTTTCAGTCTTAGCGATGCAGGAAGACCCACAGCAGTTCCTCCTGCCCACGTTTACTGCCCGGCTGGCTCCATCTGGTGGCTGTCCGACCACCAGCCATGGGTATACGATCACAGCGCGCCAAAGGGGAAAAAGTGATCTCGAGTGACAGAAGGGATGGCTCTATTGGCTGAATTCTCTCTTGCAGGATCGTGTATTGTGGAATCACTAATTTTTGCATGTATTTATCCCAATTTCAACATCCAGACCTAATAAATAATTAGAATATGGGATAAACATTCGTATGTGTTTTGTATTCTAGGAATTGGTGGAGTGAGAGCAGTTCAAGGTAGTCCTGCTGTGACTCAGATCCCACCATGGATGTCGCTGTATTCACCACACTATGCTAGGCTCTTAAAAGTAGTGATGGCATTGCTGTTCATAAGTAGCAGTTCTCTTTGTCTCTTTATCCGCATTCACTGTCTAACTTCCTTCAGTGGGATGTTTTGTGCCCTTTTCCCCTTTAAGTTACTAGGAGTTTTGAAAGCAATCAGGAAAAAAATATTCCCTTTCACTCCCTCAAAGTCTTCAAACACCCATACAAATTGTCTGTCAAAAGCATACCTCAAAAACCAACTGAGTAGCAGCGCACAGGCAATTCTGTTTTAGTGAGCCACTTAGCAGTTTCCTGCCAGAAGTCCTTCCCTAGCATATGGCAGAACCCAAAATAACTAGAGACAAGTCCAACATGTCCTCAAAGTGTTCACTGTGTATTTTCACAGCTTTTGACATACTAGGAGATAGGCCAAGGGGGGCCAGGAATGATTTCATCTGGAAGTTGGCTGCTGCTGCCAACAGACTGATTCATTCTGGCTTCCAGCCTGCTCTGTACAGGGTCTAGAGAAAGTGTCCAGCAGAAGCAAGCTCAGTGCTGGAGCAGCAGTCCCAAATACCTGATGCAATTATCTGAAATCCCTGCTACCTCCACAGGAAGCCATGGCAGATTTAAGATGAGGCACTTAATCTTGTTGGACCAAAAAAAAAACTGAAGCCACTTCTCTAAATTTTCTTAAATGCCTGAGATTCCCTTGGAAAACACCAGCATTAGGCAGACTTTTATTTTCAGCTAGTTGAGTTTTGTTTTTTTTCTTTTCTCTGCAATCTTTGTATTTATCACTATTATAGTATCAGGACAAAGACCTTGAGGCATGTGCAAGTAATACAGATCCACCTGTTGTGGAACTTACTTTAAGTTGTGAAGCAACTGAAAGTACCAATGAAGATTTCCCTTTCATGTCAGTATGTTAGCTTGGATACTGGAGAGGATGGTTTAATTCAAAATATCATTCAAAGCAAATAGTAAAATGAAAAAGGAAGAAATCCCATGTGTTTCCCAGAATATGTGATGGGAATGGTCACAGAGAAGAAAGGGATCAGAAGATGTAACAAAAGAGGTTTCTAATCATATCCAGGTCTAAGAGGGTAAGAGGCTTGTATCAGTTCTCCCCAGCTCAGCTGTTTAATGTCCAGGGTTCTATACCTCTATCTCTCCCTAGATGCTATAAAATCACCATATGAGTGCTCTGAAGGGTCACAGGAAGAAGCGTCTGTTCTGAAAGAGTCTGCCACTCCTGCTTCATATTATAATTCGATTTTTTTCCTTCCTGAAAACAACACATGTAAAATGCTCAAGTTCCTTACATCGCTTTCCAGATTACCTAGCAAATTGTGAAATTCACAAATCAAGGCACAACCTACACTGAAAAAGAAAATGAATATGAAAGTAATTCTATAGCACATAAGCTCTTGAACAGAGCCAGGCTTTCCCAGTAAGGGAAAATCTGCAACTACAGAATGGCTGTTTAAAAGGAACTGTGCTTTCTGTAGAACTCTGTGTAATGACATAAGTAAAAGAAATCCTAAAACCAGTAACCTAGCAACTTTTACCTTATTAGGTAATCTCATCAGGTACTCTTTACCTCAGAAACACGGGTGTAAATAACATAGTGAAAATGACAGTTCTTACCCAACTCACTATGGGAAGGCACGATAGCAGGCTAGAGATCCACTACGAGCAAAGCATATGCTTGATGGCAAATCTTTTTCCCATTTCCTACATTAGATATTCATCAGGGTCTGACTTCTAATTGAATGCAAATAAACGATATAACAGGTTTTTGCATATGAAGTGAAGTTCTATAACATCTGTCTCTTCACAGCCTTTCAATGTACCTTGTGTGACATTAAGCAGAGGAGAGGTTTGCCTCATCAGCTTGTAGGAAAGGGGACGAATTTGAAGAACAGTGTGAGTGAACCAAATCATTCTGCTGCTCGTTTAAGAGGTGCTTCTTTGGTCTCTCTGCACACACTCCCAAGTGGTGAAGTGACAAGTTTGCCATAATCAGTTTCAGTGCCAAAATGATGGAATACTGGTAAAGAAGGTCACAAAACATTATTAGTTACCTTGTATCATCTCATTCCTGAAGGATGATCTAAAAATATAGACTACTTGTTTGGAATATAGTGTATATTCACAGTTAGCATTATCCAAGCAAGCTGTTAAATATATTTAAAGCATATCCTTAATTACAAACAGCATACATATCTTCTGATCCTTTAGAATCACTATAATAATCATTCATGCTGTGTTTTTTGTTTCCCCAGGAGTCTAATTCAATAATTATACTTACTGGCACAGAACAGCCATTCTGTGACCTTTTCAGAAAAAAATAATTACAATAAATTGAAACAAAAAAGTTAGTATCCCAAAATTAGTCTGTATATTTATGTTGTAGCACATCTGAAAATGGAAGGAAAGTCCTAGTGAAAAAAGCTACGTAAAATATCTTGCGAGGCTTCCAGAGAGGAGCTAAAAACAGAATTCCCTACCACTTCTTCTCTCCACTGACAGATCACTCCTTCACAGAATGTATGCATCTGACTTTTCCCCAAATCTCTCATTAAAGAACACACAAAACAGACAAAGTTCAAAATCCAATCTAAAACGTGCGCAGTAAATTCAATTAAGTACTCTAGTAACAAGGATGAAAGGATGATATTCAAAGATGTCTGAAATGACTTCAGTGAAATTTTCACACTCAGTACTATTCAGTGGTTTAGAAATCCATACTGTAGCCCAGTGCTTGCAGAGCCTGAGAGCATTAAGTTCAGCTACATAAAATTCTGGCCACAAATATACAGCACTCTGGGGACACGAAGACTGGGCTAATTATAAGTCCCATCAAAGTCCAGGGTCCATGGCCAACTACACTTCCAAATTTACACCATCACTGGTGATGAAAGAGAGTGACTTTTACATAGCTTCCTGTTCTTCTGGGAATGGAGAACAATTCTCTTTCGTCTTCTGGTTTGAATTCTGATGATTTGCAGGCAGAGGGATGCTCAGATTCACCAAGGTGGTACAGAGGGAAGGGAGGAGAGCAACAGGCACAGATTGCACTGCCCCATTTTCTCATGTCATGTGCTGGAGGCAGCACGATGGAAAGGTGAATTTGAATCACTCTGTATAATGACAGACCAGATTCAAAGCTTCCAGAAGCCACTGAAAATACTCAAACAGGTTATAATGGGATTTTCAGACTTACACAATTTAGCATGCCACGTTTCAATACCATATCCTGAGCTACCTCTCTCCTTTACTTGCAATCATAAAGTGTTGCCTCTGTGACTATGTTGTCTAAAGAGTTAATGCTAAGCTAAATGAAGCACAGCAATGTATACGCCATATTTACAGTTGTTCTATGACATGATCTAGACTTTGGGAAAAAAAAAACAAAACCCTGGCATAGGACCACTCTTTACAAACTTCAAAGGAGCCTTTGCATGCTTTCCATAGGCTTCATTTTGGGAGCCACTGTCTTAACATTCCAAAAAACAGCTATTTCTGCAGTAAATGATAAGCATTCAAAACCTGTAATGAGTCTAATCTATAAAGAAGGGCTTCTGCCAGGCTGCTCTACCTACAACAGTGTGCGCATATACAACCATGAGATGCAAGAGCCATTGGAGGAGGAAACACTGACCACGCAGATGACCGAATGCTAGAAAGGGAAAGAACTGAGCAGCCCCTGTTCTGTGATAAGTTCCAGGGGATCTTTTATTCTGCCCTAAGCAGACAAGCATTAAGTTCTCCAAAGTCTGCTGAAAAGACTCACAGCAGGATGTGCCAATCTCTGTACCATGGAGGAATAAAAGGCTAAGATTTCACTGCAATTACAATAAGCCACTATCCTTAATTTCTGTCAAACAGTAGATGTCTCTCTTTGCCAGTAGTTGAAACGTGTGTAAAATGTTGTTAGGGTACACATCCACAGCTAGCATTATTCCCTTTTTTTTTTTTTTCCAGCTTACATTCCCATCATGCCTTGTAGAAAAAATCCACGGGGGATGAAAGATAACACCGAGTCCAAACCCTGAGAACAGAGCCCCATGAAAGCAACAAATTAGAAACTCTGCTGAAGAGATTTTCTTCAGAAAGATCACAGGTCCCATGCTTTAGTCATGGCCTGTTCCTTTGCCAGCAGGTTCAGAGAGTGATCTGTGAGAGCTAAGTGATTTCTTTCAAGTAAGCTGCTCACGATGACTACAGAAACCTCAAGGATTACAGTACACAAACAATGGGAGAAAAGCTGCTTCAAATAATACATCCAGACAATGGA
This sequence comes from Tetrao urogallus, assembly GCF_951394365.1. NCBI lineage: Eukaryota > Metazoa > Chordata > Aves > Galliformes > Phasianidae > Tetrao > Tetrao urogallus. The sequence goes on along the minus strand of NC_136825.1, from coordinate 11,522,677 downwards.
GTTGCCGTTATGGTGGCAATGCAAAATATGGACAGGGATTTAAATGAAACGGGTGATATCTGTATACTTCGGAGGGCTCACGTGTGCCAAATTTGGCAGCATGAGTGCTCATATTGCTTGTTGCTCCACCCCTTGAACAATGAGGCTAAACCCCATATGTGCAGGAGTTGGTAGAGCACAAGCAGTTCTGCTAATCACACTGCATGCAAAAGCAAAAAGACAAAGGGAACTAGTAGTGCTTAGACTAGCATTGGGGAAATAATTAAGCATGAATGAAATATTGTATGTGGATTTGAAATGAATGCGAGGCATTCTTGGAAACAATTGTGCTGTTTCAGTTGTGCTGCTTTTCCCCCTAAGTTTCACAAAGTAATTTGCATGTCATTTAAATAAATACCATAAATTATTGCAAACTTTTTGTTTTTATTTACATAAAACAAAATACTCATTTCCATTATTGTTTGGATTACCTGACAAGAGTGAAATGCAGAGGCCTTTGAGATGAAATTTGTCTCTTCTCCCCAAAATACTACAGATTTCTCATGCACGCACGAGCCAGAAATGACCCCACCTTTAGCCTTGCCTTACATAGGCAATTAATGCTCTGTTGATGTAACAGAGATAGATTATTAGCTGATTCCATGGAGCCAAGCTGGAGCTGCAAGCTGATCAAGGACAGTGGAATGTGGTACTTTGCAGTGGTCAAGGTTTCAGTGACCCTTCAAGAAAATAAGAACTGAATGCTCGCCTACAGACATTCAGTGCTCTCTGGGCAAACCTACTTTTTCCTGGAGCAGCTTAGTTACTTGGAGCTTAAGGGCACACAGCTAACAGCAGTTACAGGCACAGTGGACTTGCACAAGCTGCTTGGAGCATCTGCAGTGTGTGCCCTCCAGCTTTCACACTTATGGAGGTTAGGGCACTGTTACTTGCGTCTGATGAATTCTGTATGTCTTGGACAATTCATATGAGGTTTAACTTCAATAGACGTCAACTTAAAAGGCCTACACTCTCCTTCAATGATATTCATATTGTTTTCACTTTCATTCAGTGTTATCCATACACCACCAGTTTGATTTAACTTCTGATATATACTTCTCAATTTCTTTCCTCACAGTCCGTCTCAACCCTTCTTTCTCCTCACATGCTGTCAGAGAGTCAACAAGTAGCCAATTCAGAACCCTTAACATTCTGTGCATTAAGACAACTATAAAAAAATCAAATTATTGAAACATTAATCAGAAGAAAGTGAGAGGAAGGTCACCTGAAAAGTTGAGTAGGTGTACATTCCTTTGCAGGATAATATAGAACCTGTTAGCCACTGAAAGCTAACTATAGGTCCCATCACCTGAAAGCCCAAATGATCCAACCATCTGCAAATGGAGCAACTGAATATCCACCATAATTTTTAATGTTTTCATCATAAGACACTAAAAGGTCATTCAGACTTCCAACCTATACAGACTGCCCACAGTCTGTGTCCCTCAGACTGTATTTACACCTGTTTGCTCCCTCCATGCTCTCTCTAAAAGAAAACCTCAGCAATTATTCTACTCTCTTCTTGTACAACTGGATCTGCTATCCCCTATAGTCTGTTTTAATAGTGTGTGCTGCGCTTCAGACTGAAATCCAAAGGAACTCATTATATAGATTTCCTCTTCACATGAGAATATACTGTGGTCTCAATTTCTAGAGCTATTTTTGTTTTATAAAGCAAGGAATTTAAACCTCTTCCTGTCTTGGGTGTTAAGGCATTTTTACTGTCATGTCTTTGCTTTCGTGGAATTCTAAGTTTTATATCAATACAGAGCAAGTAAAATTGACTCAGCCTATCTTCATGATTTCCAGATATCACTAGGGTGTGCTGTAGATCATGAAATTTCAGTACAGCATAGTTGAAAGGGAAAAATCTAGCTGCTATACTAAACATTTTAAATTAATTCCAAACAAAGAAGCAACTCAACAGTGACTCAAAATTCTTTAAAAACATGCACTCAAGAGAGGCAACATAAGACATTAACAATCTAAAATACTTTGGTCATGCAAGCTTGATAAACATACTGCTGTACACAACAGAGAACTGATGGGAGTTAGACAAGTAGAGGCCAGTGAGCAGACAGGTAACTAACATCCAGGCACACAGTCCTGTGGAAGCTGAAAAAAATGGAAGTGGAAGTCTTAGTGAAAAAGTTTCTTTGATAAAAATGTATGAAGCCATTCTAATTCTCTGGAATTTGAGAGCGTAGAGCCTGGGCTGCAGAGTGAAGGGCTGAATAGTGATTATTTAAACTAAGCAATGTGTATAAACAGTGGATTTGGAATTCTCAGCAAGGCTAACAGCCCAACTGAACCCAGTCCAACACAGGAGACCGCATCTGTCAGATACCAGCTCAGCACAGGGGTGCCAGCATGGAGCGTATGGCTGGGAAGGTGACCACAGCGCCAGCTGCCTTGGCAGGTGGGTGCCCCCACCCACAGCTACACTCCGCTGGCTGCTCTGCTCCGAGAAGCATCTCCCAGTGTTTGCACCTAACTGCTGAGCTGGGAAACAAACAAACACCTGCAGTGGCCATCAACTTTTGGTGTAGTCCGAACAGTAGTGGGATAGGGAAAGCAGCATAATAAGGAACCTGAATCAGAAGTTTTAAGTAGATGCTTAACTTCAATTACATATTTACACCAACCCGCGGACATTAATGCAAGTTAAAATCAAGCACCTATTTAAACATGAACAAAAGCTGAAATGGGCTACTGCGCAGAGGCCCCAGCTGTCAAGACACATCCAGTATGCCACAGTGAGTGGTAGCCACAAACAGTCACCATGTGATGCTTCAGTAGGCTGTATGAACTGGTTTGGGTAGTCTTGCGCCGTGAACCACATATTCATTATAACAACAACTTGTATTACTATTTGTAGCATCTAGGGAACCCCAATCAGGACTCTTTTGTGTTACAGACTGTACAAGCACAGAAAAATAGGATGGCTCTTATAATGAGTACATCACAAGCCCCACTACCATAATTAACATTGATTAGCATCGATGCAAACAACATGGGAAGACAAAGATTGAGCCAGACTGGGAGATGACGTACTCTTGCCTTGTAAGGTGACTCCTCTGGTTCCCAACTACAGAACAGAGAGGAAGCTGTTTCCAGCAGAGAAGGCTGCACCCCCAGTGCTCCCAGTCAGCAGCTCCCATGAGTGCATTTAAAGGAGCATCTTTGTCACTTCCTAATCCAGTCTCTTGCTATTGCAGGCAACCATACCACACTCTCCTGCCTTGACAAGTTATCAAGAGTCACTAAAAAACAGTTAAAATGCTTTCTCTTCCTGCTCACAGCATACATCTCTCTGCAAATATGTTACTCTACTCAGGGTAGCTGAGTTGAACTAGGCTGTATGCATCTTTATGTGTACACCTAATACGAAAGAAAAACTGTGATTTATTGTAACACGTGCTAAGTGCTCAGTGCTAAGTGCTAAATGCAGTAGCTAGAATTGATACGAAACAAGAATCAAACTTTAAGAATACACAGATCAACGAAAGTCAAGACACCAGTACTGAATCTGATCCTTAATGTTTGTATGGAGTGCTTTCCCCAAGCTTACCCTGTCCAGAGTTTGTTACTCTTCTCATTGTGAAACTATATGGTTGCAAAAACCTCGCTCAATTCTGATTATAAAGGGGCAGTTGGTAACCTCTGATCTACTTTATGTATTAGAAAAGGACCCCAAAATCCAGATCCGCTTTAAATGAAATCTCAAAACCAGTGACCTTTCTGGGCTGGGGATGTGGAACTGAACACAAAAATTTCCCCCCTTCAATATATGGCTCTTGCTAAGTCTGTGATTATCATATATATCTTCTCATCCCATGCCCATGGCATTTTCTCAGATGTGCTTTGGACAATAAAGCAATATTTTGCTTCTAACTGAAGGTAAGACAGTGTTGACAGCTGTATGGGAACTGCTGAATCACGGCCTGAACCTCTGATTGATCTCCTGAGGCGAGCACTGAGTCAGCCACGGCACACAGGTGAAGGCAATCCACCTGTGCTGCCGGAAGGGCGGGAGCCTGGCTGCACCTCTCCTAGATCCCATTTAAGGGCTGACTGCCAGTAGGAAAGGATCCTTTCTGGAGATCCCTCCTCTGGAGTTCTGCAGTGAGCCCAGGATGCAGGTAAGCTTTCTGTCTATTCTCTTTTTGTTCTTATAATCTGCTTTGCCAAACTCTCTTGTTTATTTCACAGTTATAATGTTTTTATATTCATTGATTATATAACAGCCTTGTAAAGCTAGGGAGACAAAAAAGACAGCATTTTGAAATGGGTAGTGTGAAATTATCGGGTTGAATATTTTGATTGTGTTCAGAAAATTGCCTTCATTAACCAAATAAGGCTTGATACCTGAAACTTGCCTGTGAATCATCCTCTCCCCAAAACACACTGCATGCTTTTATTACATAGCCTAACTCTTTAGACTATAGTATTCAAGTATTTCTATACTTGAATTTCACTTCCCTATCCAGTGCCACATGAAATACCTCCACAGAAAACACAACAATGATCTTAAGATCTGCTCAGCTCTCCAGGAGATCACTCCTGCTACAACTTAGCCTACAAACATGTATATTTTCAGACTCAAGACTTCCGTGTGCATGAAACTGAACACACATGTAAAGATTTGTGAGTGTGCTGTGGCCACAAACACAATATCAGGATCTGAGTGTGCTCAGCTGTGCTTAAGTTCTAGTGCTACTGCTACTTTTGCTGTTCTGGCAAGAATTTCTTAATTTTCTCTTTAAATATCCTTCCTACAATTTCACTTACAGGGAAATGAAAGATAATTCTATTAAACCTAAAAATAAACTTGGATCTGCTAAGAAACTCAATATTTCACTCTCAGGCTTCCACAAGCTGGGCTTGTCTGCTTTAGGTTTGGCACCCCTGAGAGCTACAGGCATGACTGATAAAAATGAATGAGTTTACATGAGAATGATGAAATTTGTTTTTTTGAGTCTTCACTTTGCCAAAATCTTGTCTGGGCCGCTTATTGCTGGAAGACATTTGCTTCTGGCCATTTATCTCTTCTTTTAAACTTTTAAAACCATATTTATGTTATTTGCACATCTGAGGAGGCAATACATGAATACATACAACACTATTTGTACTTCTTCCAGATTTGCTCATTAAATTCGTTAAACTATTCAATTCTCAAGGATCTACTGGAGACACAGTGAAGACCCCCCAAGCACCAGTTAAGAACAAACCTGTAATGAGAATAAATTACACATGTATAAATTGCTACAAAGTCCTGTAAGGAGTGAGACCTTTTCACATAAACAACTGCTGCAGAATTAAGTCTGATACATTAATAAACGCCCTCCCCACCGAAATCAAACAATGGAAGCGTAACAGTTACCAGATCATTTAAAAGAATAAACCCATTCAATAAATAAATTTGCTCTACACCAATTTATGTCACTGCGGTACTTAAGGCGAAACCTTTTAAAGGAATAGATTTACTGTGCATACAGATCTCCACTGGGTATGTGTAATTATGCAAAGGAAAGGCATTACTTTTAAAGTGGATGAATGGGTGATACTTTTTGATTTACTGCTAGAAACAGAAAAATGGTAATGGCATGAAATAAGCATTTGCAAAACCGTTTTGGCAGACAGAAAATGTTTGATTTACCTAGGGCATCCATCAGGTTCTATATTTTTAGATCAAAGTAGATAAATGGAAAGGCAAATGGATATTTAGGAAAAAAAAAAAAAGAAATAGACTGCTTTTCTGTCAGCCTTGCAAGTAAGTTAAATGCTTGGAAGGGGGAGAAGGCCTAAGGCTCTTTGGATGAACAAAATGATGATTCATCACTGATCTAGCAACTACAGCTTTCTGTACTTACCTGGAAAGGGGAGAATTCCATGGGAGCACTTGTAACTCTCATTCTGGGCCTGATTCTCTTAGATGATTTGAAGAAGGATAGCAAAGCTGGATTGAATAACGAGCACCCTGGGTCATATTTTCCTCTCCTTACTCCCAACTTGCTCTCTTTATTTTTCTCTGCTTTTCTGGCTTAAATTCACATGGATGAAGAAAATATGTTCCAGTCAAGGCACCCCCTTTCCCTCCCAAATCAAAAATCACTGCCTTCCCAGATCCTGTCAATCTATGCAATAGGAAAGCATAGGGAAAGCAGGCTAAGTCTTACAGTATGGCTCTCTGTCACAAGACAGGAGATGGAAGAATCAAGAATTATTCTTCCTAGAGACTCCAGTGAAAGGCTGTATTTATGTGTCATTATCCTGTTCTGAATTTGCTATGCTGTAATGTCACCAGAAGCTGTGTAGTTCATGCACTGTGTCCAACTCTAAAAGAATCATCAGACCTGTAGTACATGTGTTGCACAGATGGTCTGAGCATGCAACGTCTTTCCAAACTGTTTGGGACACATCTAATTTGTTGTGCTTGTGCAACTCAGCAGGAGAGCACATGCGTGAGAGCCCAACCACATCACCTTTACTGTGAGTGTGTGCACCACCTGCAGTGCAGGGGGCATTTCTAGAGTCAGATTTGTGGTGCTCTCCCCGTAGAAAGGATCTTCTCACGTGCTGAGGAAAGGCTGGGATTACTAAACATCTGGAAATATTGACAAACATAGAGAATCTTTGAATATAACCTCACAGCAAAATTTCTGGCTGGGGAAGGACATATCTGGAGAAACTCAAGTTCCTTCCTCTCCACATCATCATAAGCATTAGCAGGAACTTACCAGCTATTTCTACACCCATTTATTCCACTGAGGGTTGCCTACCTATTAAGGTTCTAAAGAGCAACTGAAAGTCATGTCTTCTGCCTAGATATGAGTCCAAAGATGCTTTGTGGGGCAAATGGGCCAAATGCTCTACAGCAGCCTGCGATTACTAACAAAAAATGAACTAAAAAACCCTAAGTTTTACTAACTAGAGAGAGCACACAAGAATGCTGCTACAAGGCAGTATCCATGACTAGTAAACAGCACTTTATATAAAGCTTCACATATGGGATAAAAGCCAGCACAGCTTGAAACAAAGCTCCGCAAGCAGCGTTCAGACCTCTATGCCTGTATGCTCTCCAATTGCACCTCTCCTCTCTCCAGGAACACCCTTATTTATGCATCTCCAAAACAAACAGCGGTTCTGCTACAGACTTCCACATATATAAATCCTTAAAATCAAGACTCAGGGCAGTAAGACTATCAAATGTAGGATGCATGAACGCAGGTAATGGTTGGCAGACCTGCGGAAACTGAAGATTTGTGCACATCCAGGGGTATCTGAAAGTTATGTGCCTTGTCGGTAGGAAAAGTCACAGCAAACTTCTATGCAAGGGACAAAATAAGTGTTGAAATATTGAGCTAGGAGTAAGGCCAGTTTGTATTTCTCCTCCTGTAATAAATCAATGCTGTATGTATACATTAAATCCAATCCCTTGATGTGTCCAGTTACAGTGATAAAAACTTAGCAAGCAGGGCAAAAGTTATTGGGTGGAGATCGATATGCTTGCTTGTTGTCCTTCATTGGCAATAATGCGACGTTTTCTCCTTGACTGTAAGAGGCGCTTTTGTGATTTGGGAGCATAAAGAAATTCTGTACTTGACAGATTTATATAGGAGGAATACGCTAATGTCCTTTGACCCGCTTACGAATAAATACGACCTACCAAATTGTCATTTTTATGGGTATTTACAACTGAGGCACTTTGTAAACCTAAGAACTAATATTTCCCAAAGGAAATCTGTGCTCTCGAATCTTGATAAATTATTGAAAAATACAAGCCACTACCAGCCCTACAAATTTTCTCTTCTATTTTTCCTATTTTTAGTTACATAGGAGTTGTCAACACAGATTGGACCACTGATCTATTTCACTGTGTCTGTTGCTGCAGCTATGGCTAGAGCTTCAGAGGACTCCTATAATATTTGTGGCTATTTGTTCAAGGCTGTTACCAAAAAAAAAAAGTTGGTTGGTTGTTTTTTCTATTTCCCAAAACTTTGTTTTCACTGCCCAACTGAAATATCAGTCGTATAATTAAGATTTCAAATTGCTGTTAATAAGGTGTTATAAACTTATCACAGCCCAAGTGCCACTAGCTGCATCTGCTGTCGTGAATGCTTCAGTTGATACTTTACAGAAAAGAGAAACTTGCACAGGGGAGCTTGTGCAAGGAGTAAAATAAGGCAGCTCACACCAACTCCATTGCTCGTGGTGGCACAAGTACTCTGTTAATGTAAGGATTCATTACCAGCCAAATATACCCTCTGTTTTTTAATTCTGTAGGCCAGCTGACCCAGGAAGCTTACCCTTGACTGCTGCATCTCAGCTCCATCTAACCTAACACCCAACTGCCACATAAATTTCTTCCATCACCTTTGTAGTATATCCGCCCAAAGGCTTTTGGAAAACACAAATTCTGCAGAAGATAGGAGGAAACTGGTGAGATAGGGGTTTTGTGCTCTTCAGAATTTTTCTGTGGAAGATGAGAGAGCACAATTATACATCTGGTAGTTTGATCTTGAGGGAACCACAGGTTTTTTTTTTTTTTTGGCAGTAAACAAATTATTAATATTTTCATCCATAGCAGAACAGTTGAAAGTTAATCACTTTTATCCTTGTTCTCCACCTGTAAGTTGAACAAAATGTTAACCCTATTCAGGACAGTATCTGAGGAATGAGATAGTATTGTTTCTCCTCTTGGTTATATGTACAAATCTTCTCATAAAAATGCATTCAACGGTTCAGATTTTGACTAAAGCATCATGACGTGGCACTTATCTCTAGTTTACTCCATTTCTAAGGGCAGCTGCTTTTCTATTTTTCTTTGCGCATCTGTGGACAACAGAATCTTTTCTCTGTTACAAGAATGTCTTCATTAATTCAGTTTCTTCCTTCAGCTTATTCTTAGTCTTCTGCATACTATAATCTATGTATATGCAAGAGAAAAGCTTGAAAGGCAGAATGAAAAAGCAGGAAGCTGCCATAAACAATGAGCCAGGAAGGGCAGGAAACTTCAGCAGCTTTTCTTGTCCCTAATGCACTGCCTCCCTCTTCATCCTTGTTTACTGTTGAATCTGGGATTCCTCCTATATTTAGATGAAGCATGACTTCAGTTTCCTATGTTTTGTGACCTCATTTGGATAGGGGTAAATCATGGCTTAGCTAATACAGTAGCTGCAGCACTAAGTCGATCGATTCTGAGTTTAATTACTATCTTGCACGCTTAATTTCATAGAGTCATTTCAATTGGAAGGGACCCTTAAAGGCTGTCTCGTACAATTCCCCTGCAATGAACAGGGATGCCTACAGCTCCATCAGGTGCTCAGAGCCCTGTCCAGCCTGACCTTGAACATCTCCAGGGAGAGACATCCACCACATCTCAGGGCAGCCTGTTCCAGTGCTTCACTGCCTTTGACCTACTGAAAAAAAAAAAAAGCCTGTGTTTCTAATATTCAGTCTTCAATATTCAATCTCCTCTTTTGCAACTTTGAAACCATTTTCCCTTGTCCTGTCAGAACAGACCCCTCTAAAGAGTCTGCCTCCCTTCTTATAGGCCCCTACACAGCCTACAGAGGCTCTTCCAAGCAAATGCTCCATGGCAGTGGTGCATGCAGCACCTTTTACCCACATTCCCCTGCAAAATTCCATACAGAAGCTCACGGACAGAGCATTTGTTCACACAGTCAATGTATTGACAACCGTGCACAGGCTGGAGCTCCCAGAGGTAATGAAGTGTCTCCAAGATTCTGAGTGGTCACTGCCTGCATGTTAACAACTCTCTGTTGCAAGCTTTTGCACAACATCATCTTTAGTTGCACAAAGTCAGGTTCCTCAGAATGTGGTCCGGCAGTGGGTTAAATATGTGGGAACAGTACCCACTGCATCTGCTGTATGTCCAGTAGGTCCAGTCTGGGGTCACCAGCATTGAGGAGGTGCTGGGATGTGCAGCTTCTCCACCTTGACTTGGACAGGCACACCAAGGCAGTGGTGTGCATAACTCTTGTTTGGTCCCTGCACAGCCACAGCTGAGAGGGCCAAGGGAAGGAGAAAGTATTGTTTAAGATCTGGATTTAGGAATGCCACTTGGAAATATAAAGTTTCTTTTAGAACAAACTTACGCTTTTACACCTGATGTTGTTCTCAAACAATAAGAAGGTCTGAAATGCCAGCAAGTTCATCAGCTCCTACCACCTACATTAGATTCCATCTCCCTTTACTGATAGCAAGACAAAAACAGAAGTTTCATATGCATTTTAAGACACCAAAAGGAAATCAAAGATGGGGAAGGATTCAAGATCTCTGGTTAACAGGTGAAGTGGAAGTTGCTTCTGCTCCTCCTGGTACTAATTCTAATCCATGCTTTTTAAAAAAAAAAAAAAAAAAAGTATTATTCTGCTGTAGCTGTGTGTGTTTATTAGAAGAGGAGCACACAGGAACCAAACATTCCCTTCAAACAAGCACCATCTCTCTGCCATTCATTTCAGAGATAGTAAAGTCCTCTGGAAAAAGAAATCAAAGCATGAGGCTTGCTGTCCAACACTGCATTTACATTGCGAAACAATGAGAACCTGACAGTGACAGGAAAGAAGTAGGTAGTTTTAGCCCAATTCAGCAAAATCATCTGCTGACATATTGAAAGAAACCTGCCTGTTAAAAGAATCAATAGATTTTTAATCAAGGAAACTACCCTCACGCTCTTTACCACTCTGAACTATTTAACAAGAAACATTCTTGTTTCTTTACCTTTACCTTCTAAAGCTTCAAATAATATGGAAAAGAAGCAAATCAGGTTGAGAATTGTAGCTCTTTTGCCTCTTGTGAGGGGTTTTCCTATTTGCAGAAATTTCCCCTCCTCTAAAATTATCTGTGCAATGAAGACTTTGGGTAAAAAGCATTTATTAGCTTCAACATTTAACTACAAATCTTCTGGCCTGACTCACGTGTCACAGCTGCCTCTGTGTTGTCTTTTTACTGCAGATCTACATAGGCTGATAGGAAGGAGCAATGGTTTTCTAAATTCAAACAAGCATTCAAGAGTGGAAAAAAATGGAGAGAAGTTCCATATCACAATTTCTTGCAGGCTCCAGTAAAAGCAGTGCTTCTTATAAAAGCAAGGAATTAATTGGATAATTTCCCCTGATATCTCTATGGAGGAAATCCAGCTCAGTACTTACTGGAAGGATTTTAAGTTCTGATAGTACTTCTGCAGCAGGGACTATAGAGAGGAGCAAGGCAGTTCAATTCCACTATGCACCATGGCTCATTAGGCCACAAAAAGAATATCTCAGTCCAATTTTTCCACCCTTTCTGAGCATTTAAGCTTCAAAGATTGTCATTGCAAATGCAAAAGAACAAAACAAAAACAAAACAAAACCAGGCAGTTCTGTTTGTAAGCTCAACATCTAAGTACCAGTTCTTTGTCTCTATCATGCATTCAAAGCCAGCTCCAGGATGTCATGCTTATAGAACCACACAAGTTAAAAACAATTCTCTCTCTAGTTTATAGAGTAGAAATGGCTTCAATCCCTCATACACTGCCTGGTTGTTAGGGCAAGAGTGCAGAAAATGAAGTTTCTCTAATGTAAATCTTTGCTTTTGGTTGTTTTTTTTGTTTTGTTTTGTTTTTAGGACACACACACTGTCTCTAAATCTGCTCCTAAAGCAAGGAACTGCAAATTCCAAGCCTGGATTTTGCTACAGATATCATCCCTATTGCCATAATTATCCTGCTAAACTGCAGCTTTCATTTAGCAAAAGATGTCTCCCTAAGCACACATACAAACAGACATGATCCTGGAAACATAACCCAGGTGCAAACTCATGCAGCCTCTTCAGTTAAGACTTCAAACAACCTGGAACTACAGTCAAGAGGGATAAACATCCCCATTCACTTCTCTCAAGAGAATCATGTAATAATTTGTCATGGACTTCAAGATCTTGCTACAGCCAGGTATTCTAGTTTCCTTCCCCTTTCCTGCTCTGCCACAACCAGCCTGCAAGTCCTTTATATTCTTCAGTTTTCTCTCAGCAATGAGTCTGCTACAATAGGTGCAGGAACAAGAACTGCTATGAAATGCTGTGGGCAACTAGTACTTTCTCATGGGAGTCAGAAGTAGGATGACAAAGGTAAAGCTCAGAAGTTTAAACCCAGAATTAGGAGATAGGCTTTTTAAGCTAGTGTGACTGTCCAGAATCGCAGCTCTTCAGGTTACCCTGTAGGATAAAACGCTTTGGTGTTACGAATGGAATGAGATTTATAGATTGATTTAGATCACAAAGTCTACTATTATTATCAGCAAGTTTTGTATCTCTGTAACTTCCCTAAAGAAATCCCATTTTTTCTAGGTGTCTTTCCTCTACTAGAGGTAATACTAAAGGTATCACATTAATACCTTTGTATTCTTCCTTCTGGTTCACAAGTCAACAGTGAAAACCACACACAAAGTTCAGGTGGACACATCAAAGAACTGAGCTGTGAGTGGTCACTGATACACTTTCATGATCTTTCTGTTAATCACATAACGGACACAAGTACACACAGTAACCATGAAAGAATAAAATGCATGAGAAAGAAGAGAACCATCAAGAAAGAGGCCACTATCTGACATTTTAAAAGGGCAAATCGAAAGCAATCAAAACCCAACAAAATGTTCAGTGTGGAATGAGGTGATAGCTTAGGATATACTTAGGATACAGTAATGAGGCTAAGAAGTGCTGTGTGTTTTAATGTAAATTAACACAAGATAATCTCTTCACACATTTAAGTGATGCACTTCAAATTAATTAATACATATTTAATAGAAGTCTTCTTGAACAGCTGTTATTTACTTCTGGAGTTTCTACACATTAGCGCTGCCTTCTTTGTTCTGCTCTGAAGTTATTCATGCTCCAAAGTACTTTAAGAACTCGGGCTGTATAAAAATGGAACACTCTTCCCAAAAGAGGCAGCCTTTCTGATAACTTCATATTTTTTACATTAAACATTCAAACACTTTCCGAACAAAAGGTCAAATTCTACTTACAGCATCTGTGTGAAACAAGCAAGCAGATGCTTAATGCTGCCAGACAAATACTTTCAGCACAAAGAATGATAGAGAGCTGGTGATCAATCACATTTCCAGGCTTTCAAATCGGCTTTCCTTTGCCTGCAGTCCCTACGTTTTGCACTTAGAGTTTATCTGTAATAACACAAGTCCAACTCACAGCCTGTCCTCTAAGTGTTACACAGTGTGAAATGAAGTACTGACGGTGCAAGGACTGCCTGTAGTACTGAGACGTGTTATGAGTATGACACAAATACACTAGGCTTTCCTCATACAAAGACCATGTACAGCAGTACTTCCATGCTGCATGCGAGGTCTAAACAAAGTAGTTCTCCCTTACCTTTTAGGAATGAAAAGCCCCTCAAAGTCACAATCGCTTCTGGTTTTTAAGACGAGAATGAGTACAAGCCAACTCAACGTGGTGGTAGCACGTTATATTTTCATACAGTAATTAATGTGACTTGTGGCAACAGCATTCCATTCCTCACATATAATTATCACTAAATAGTAATACCGCTCGTAGTTTTCACCTGACTACGTGCAAGTGTTTGCTCATGTCAGCCTTCCTCGCTTACGAATTTACTGAAAATAACTTCTGAGGTTATTAACAACAGAAAATATTTTTTGGCCCAAACACCACTACATCTTCTGTGAAACAATGAAAACTATGAAAACCCTAACAGTGCTTATCACAGAAAGGTGAAAGTGTGCTAATCTAAGCATACTGATGTTACTAAGACCTAAGTTATTTTATTTAGCATGATAATTCTCCTCAATAAAGAGGGCATAGATGGAACTCAAACAACTTAGATGTTAAATGAGATCATTGACTGACCTGATAAATACCTCAGAATATGCTGAGAGTGAATGAGTGTGTGGAGAAAAGAACTTAGAAAGCATTTCCGTGATCCTCAACTGTTTGTGCTCTGCCTACACCAGCAGCTGGGAGAGAGAGCTGGAGGTGACTGAGGGTGACCTCACCTTTTTTTTTTCCCTTGATTGTTTTTTCCCTTAATTTTACTTCTTGCAAGTGGCTCATCCACGCATGCTCCTTTTTTTATGACAAGTAGTTTTGATGGAAGTCCAAACACTCCGCAGATTAAATCGCCTGTGCAAATGTGGACTCAAGAAGTAGTGCCACTCACAATAAAGACGCCCCTAGAAGAATTTCTATGCACTGAAACTTTGTCAGCGTACTTACGAGGAAAATGGAGATAAGCAGAAGAATGCCAAGGCTGCCATAGGGGCTAAACAATCGCTTCTCTAGAGGTCAGCTCACCACAGTTATTTGTCTGCTTTTGATGGGAGGCATGTGGGAGACAGGCTAGTCCAGAAAAAAGGAACCTGAGGAAAAGATAATCTCATGCTGTGATGTTTTGGAATCACTGTTCTATTAATGAAGCTAAGATTCCTGAAAATCTCTTTTGCCTTTTGAAGGAGGATGTATGTTTTGTTCAGAGAAGCATGGGAGCTCTGCCAGCTAACAGAAAAAAAAACATACATTTGTATGCTTGCTTTGATATGTACAATATAACTTGCATAAGCACTGGCAGAATCCTGATGCATAGATGTCAAGGAAAGAGAGAGATCCCAGAGGGCAAACGTAGCTCACAGTCCCAAGGAATGAAAACATATGTCCACAGTTTATACAGCTGTGACACAACAGGTATCCTTTGTTGTTGTTGTCGTTTCTAAAAAACTTCTTAGAGCTAAAAGATCAAATTCAAGGGGAGTCTTACAGTATACAGTTAGTCTGTCACATTTTCCCTCTACGTTTTACAGCAAAAAATGAAAATCTGTGTTTACCTGTCAGTTCTGGTAGAAATGATTCCATCATAATTACACCTTGTGTGCTGGAAGGAACCTGGCAGTTTGTAATGTCACTAATGCTAGTCTGAAGCAGTACAAAGTTGAAGGAGCTTGCTGAAAAACAAGACTTTATTAAAATTTCCAATTTTTTGGAAAGCATTTTGACTAAATTCCAACACTGCTTAAAATGTAATTAAATATTTACATTTATTCCCTAATAAGTATTGTAGGTAAATCAATTTCCCAATTATCTTAAATTTTTGTATGGTATACAATTACTACATTTTTGTAATAAATGCACAATTCTAATGAAAAAATAATGATCTTGAACTTTAATAGAGCCCTTCATTTGAGGAGATGAAAGTGCTGTACGTTCATCCATTCATTATGTCTTACAACCCCCCTGTGATGTAGGTACTATTATCATCATTTTACAGATGGGGAAACTGAAAGGCTAATTAACTTGTCCAATTTACAATACTGTTAGCTGTAAACTTAGGGTGTCCTATTGTATTAACATGCAAAACAAAACTCAGCTCATCCTGCAATCCGTAAGCACTTTACTTATAGGAGAGAATATGCTACACACATTTGGAGAGCTGGTTTTGTCTTGGCAATGGCTGTGAGTGCCACAGAAACACACAGTCTAGAAACAAAGACTATAGCACCAGCTCATTGTAAAGTGCCACCATGTTCCACAGCCAGTTGCAGAGATGATGTGCGTTTTCATTTAAAGTTATCAGCCATTCAAGTGCACATTTGTGCTTTAATTCTGTATGATATATCACACTGCATTTATGTACACAAACAGGGAAATAGTGCTTGCTGACTAACTCATTCTCTCAGTTTACTTATGTGCTCCATAAATTTCTTCACTCGGTCAGGATCAACACCATTCACCCAATAACCTTCTCTCTTGAAATACGAACCAATTATTAGAGCATTTGCATCCAAGTAATTCTTCACATTCTCCAGAGTAACTCCAGATCCAATCAAAACAGGAATCTTCACAGCATGTTGAACCTCTGAAGTGGGGAAAAAAAAAAAAATTAGGATTAAATCCTCTGAGATTTAAATCCATCTTTAAAATTCTGTAAAAACGATGTGCTCTAACTTATGCAGAGTTTCAACAGCAAAGGAAGGTAAGTCTTAAGAAATTTGTAAGCATGCATCTCTTACTTTTACAATAGTGATACAGATGTTCTAGATGAAAAAACCCAACACTTTTAGCTCTCAATAACTGTTGAGAAAATCCCACTTTCAAAGAATATCCTGAGTTGGAAGGGACCCATGAGCATCGTCAAGTCCAACATAACATTCCTGATCACATATCAGAGGACTGTTTCAGCACTACAGAGCACATGAAAGCTGCATCTCAACACTGAACACGTACATTCCTTTCTCTCCCCCCTCCCACCCTCCAAGAAAAAAGATTCAAGTAAGATTAAGAAAAGTTGGTTGGCTGAGAGTGCAGTGCATTTTACTGTATTCCATCGCATTCCTTTTTATTTCTTGTCCCCGGTAAGAAGAGATGTTGGATTGAGGAAGCTTTTGCAAAGCAGAAACTATCCCAACTACTTAACATGTCTGTTTGCCATTGTGCTTGGAAGCTCAATGCACTTGAGGTACTACACATAGACTGAAAACAGCAATCATTTAATATTGCACTGCAGTAGCATGTAGGATAGATACCATTTTCCCCTAGTCTTTCTATGAAGTAATCAGAACACAGCTACAAGAATAAGATGAAATTCTTGTTTCCATTTATTATACCAGCTCAGACTTTTGCGAGTCTGGTGAGATCATTAAAAGTGGCAGAACTATTCAGTAGAGCTGTGCTCATTACAATTCTTCAGTCATTAGTTTAAATCACAATAATGGTAGTTAGACTGGTGTATATTTCTGCCAGGTTTCTGCTGAATTTATGCTATGTTGACAACTAGCAGAAGTTCTTCACTGAAGAAACAAAAAAGGCCTTATTCACAGGGAAAGAAAAATGAACATGCTCTCTGCTTCTTGCTAAGTTTCAGGGTCATGAAAGTAGGAGACCAAGCAGCAATAGGCTACATTGATACCTCCAGCTAGCTCACCAGAACACAAAAGATGGCACAGATACGCCTCTTCTTTCTATAAATGGCGATGAAATGAAAAAGACATTTTTCTGCATTCAGCAGGTGCTACTGTTTTGGCCATGGAAAGGCTCTCCGTGGACACATAAAAGTTCATTAGAGTATTTTCTTCAGAACTCAACCCAGTACTAGCTCTGGGAAAAATAAATAAATAAAAGCAAAAGAATTGAATTACTGGGCTAGAATTACTGGGCATCCTGCTCATCCTTTCATTTTGAACTGACCATCCTAAGAGTCAGTCAAGACTGGACGCTTCTTCCCTTGCATCCTGAGAATGCTGCAGAGCATTATTTCTGATCTTTAAAAAGATATAAATTGCTTTAATTGTTGCTAATAAGCTGACGTAAGATGGTTAAAGCTCAAGGGAACTAGGGACAGTATATATGTAACAAAAAAAAGTCTGCTTCAAAACACTGTTTATTTAAATAAAGTTTCATCAGAAGCCTAGATTATTAATGATGCTTCAGGGAAAAATAATTATGTGTCACCTTCCTACTTCACCAGAGAAAGGGGATCAATTAAAATGCTCTTGAATATCTTTCTAGGTCTCATACCATACCATTTTCCCACTTAGGAACAGTATCTGCATCTTACAAAAAAATTTTTAACATAAAAGAAGAAAATCCACACAACCCCTATTGAAAATTTTAAGCAAAGCAAGATAGCGCATATATGATTAAAACGATGCCTATTTCTTCACATATTTTATATTTCTAAATTCATCCTCCTTACAGCAATGAAATAATTCATTTTTTGTTATTTATAACATTATTAATGAAATCCTGTTCTAGAAAAAAATAGAATTCTATGTGTATAGTATCTCTGTGCTTTTCGAAATATGCAATCTGATCTATGTAGATACCAATGCATAATTAAGGTGCTACAACTGACCACAGATTCGTAAAACATCTTTACTGCATTCCCAGAGGAACAACATTCCAAGTCAATATTTGTTTTTAAGACAAATGCATAAGGTACATTAGTAGGCAGTTGCTCTACAATTATTTCACATCAGCAGGAAAAATGAAGAGCCAAATAATTAAACAGAGCATGATCCCATGGGTGTATGACAATAGCTCTGCCCTAACAAGGACTTGAACAGCAGAACCTAAGATTGCTGCGAAACTATAAGAAGATAACTAAATGATGAAGCTTTCATAAGTAGCAAGGTATGCAGCTCCTGCTGTGATCCATGCATGACACATGCAGCCCACACACAACTCTTGTGCTGGAGATTTATTCAGACTGTCAATGTGAAGAACAGGAATGGGAGTGCCCACTCTACAATGAGACTGGGTTATCTAATTAAACATGCTACAGATACTACTTTTAAGTCGTTTCCAAGCATATCAAGGCCTACAGTTGATGAATAGAATATGACTTGTCTACTGGCTGTGTTAATACAAATTCTAACTTGTAAAAGAAAATAAAGCAACAGTGGTGAGATATGCTTCTGCATGGTGCATTCTGCATTGACAGTCACTGTCAAAATGTCTCTAAACACAGAGCCTTGTTTAAAGGCTCCTTCAGCTTTCTTCTCCTGATTATATTGTTTGATGCAAACAGGAAGGGAAACGATTTTCTGATGTTAAAGTAACAAGATCCTGAAGTTTACAGAACTCACACATTTTTCTATATCAATAAACTGTAACTAGAGGGCACTGTGCTCTTTCTTCTGACAGTGCATCTGCAGATATGTCTTCAATAAAATCAAATGAAATAGCACTTGGTTGCAGAGCACAATGAAAGCATTTGAAGTACGGTGTGCACAAGTTACATGAAATAAAGGCCAAATGCTCCTAGCTTGAAAACAATGGCAAAGAGCGGCGTAAAAATAAGTACCACTGTGCTAATAACTTGCTCCACTACTCTTCTTTAACAGCTTTTTCATATGCAGTAATCACTGTACCATACACAACACTATGTTTATGGTAATGTTCCACTGTAACCCATTTTAGTTTTTTAATTCAAAGGACTTTTTCTCTGTCATTAAATTTCGGGATTATGAAAAGTACAGACCAGAGACTTGCATCTCCTGATTATCTATAGGAGGGTACTGCAAAGGCAGCAGCCTCTATTTTGACCTAAACAGTCCATTAAAAGGCGGGAGGATGAATCAGTTTTGACACCCCTTCTATGCACACTAACAGATGAGGTAACGGAGCCAGCTGCTGGGCTTTGTGATATTTTCCACCAGTTGCTCAGCTGAGGCCATTTACTTTGTTCATAAAGATACCTAGGCAGTCCTTATGCAAAGGCTGTGGTCACTCAAATCACAAGCTGGATTTCAACCAGGTACTTCAGCATTTTCCCAGCGGGAAAACCTGACAGCCTGTGGCTGGGAGTAGCACCACAGGTGCCTTCAGGAAGGCAGCAAAAGAAACTACAAACAAAACCCTGCCGAACACATTTCTCTGGCTTGACAGAGAAACACTCATTTCCCACATCCCATCACAAGTCAGTCAATTCAACACACAGACACAAAGGCAAAAACACTTCTGTATTACTGCACAACAAAGCGGAGAAAAAAAAAACGTGACAAAACCTCATCTGTCTCTTGGTTTGTCGTTCAAGAGTTGCTTTGCAGCATGATGAAAGGTGCCCAGCTGTATGATCACAGTACGACTCATCCGGTGCTGCATACATTCGTGAACTGCCGAATTTCACTCACATCACACCAACTTTGTACAAGTGATTCCTTTTAAGAATATACTGACATAGATATGCCTAATTTGTCATTTCCTCACACTACTGAGTGTTGATTTTTAAGCTCTTCTCTTAACTGTGTTAAGCCACTGTTCTCCTGAGTGGTGCAGATAATGCCTGAATTCTGTGGCCTAAGTAAACCAAACCCATGATCCAGGTTCTTGCCTTCACTACACATGTAAAAAATCGATGTGTGCACATCATTACTGCTGACAACTCTGATTCATTTTGTTCCTTGGACTCAGAAAAGGAACAAGGCTGTGACTGGCACACTGGTTCACATGCAGGAAAGGCAGTGGTGAGGCCTGCTTGGAGTCCTGCCTGAGAGCAGCCTGCAGGCCTGCAGCTCATCTGGTGCCCTCCAGTGCAGGGCATGAGAGGAGGCTGCACATGCATGCTGGAAAGCAGAACTTAAGCTACTATTCTGCCCCGAGATTTGTCAGCTTTTATTTACTTATTTTAATGTAATCTGCACTGAGAAATAGGGATATCCAGTGGTATGCATTGCAGGCAGAGGTGGATCTTTAGATTAACAATATTTTGCAGTCTCTTTCGGTCTTTTTCTCTTGCAGCCTTTCAGGGTGCTTTGTTCTATGAATCACTTCCAGTTCACCTTATCAAACACTCAAACAAATTCAAGAGCTCTGTATTCACTACAAACCACCACTTTCATTTTAACATTGGTGACTGAAGCATAGTCATCTATCACCTGTTCTTTGGCAAAAAAGTTGTGTTGTAAACACATGTGAAATAATTCATTCTGAATGCTGATAAGCACGTACAATATGGATAAAGCCCTGAAAACATGCAATGATTTTAAATTATTCCAAGAGATGTTTGGGGTGCTGGTCTCTATACCAAGTAGAGCATGTTATTCACTTCCTTCTTTTGTAAAATAAAGAAGGAATTGTGATTGAATGGTTTAGAGAAGAACATACTTAAAAAAAGTAGAGATCATACCGCTATTTTTCTTTATGAAAAAAATATTTTGCCAAAAGGTACTATCATTTAACTTCGACCAAACATGCAATAATTATTTCTGCATTTTGATCCCCTAGTAGGACAGCAAATTGAAACAAAAATTGTTCATAGAAGTCCAATAGAGCTTTTGATTTGTCTATACAAGAACTGATACTTCCTTTGGCTTCATTTCAGCAAGCATGTTTTAAGAATTCGAGGTTAGACAAATAGACATACTTTGATGCACATTCACTGAGCTTAGAGTTCACCTTGATAGACTGAGCTGAATACACTGGCACTTCAAAATACACTAGATTGTTTTGTGCCAGCAGAAGTAAAACCTAGAAACTACACATTCTATTTTATGTAGACAAGCCTTGACATTCAAGCCATGAAACTGAATTGAAATTTAGTGATGAAAATTTGAATTTTCATGATAGCATGTGAACAATCAAGTTTGATGACTTTGATGTCATATCTTCCTTTGTACCAACAAACTTAGAATTTTTTTTTAAAACCTTCTAAGTTTTCCCTGCTATTACTGTCTGGAACGGTGCCATATCATAATAACCCTTTTCTTGCAGGACTTTCATTTTCTTTCTGAAAAATATAAATCTTTCCACTGAAGAGTTGAGCACTTTTAGCTAGCTATTTTTATTAGGTCGATGAAATTGCTTTTTCTTATACTAAGATATTAAAAAGTATCAATTTCTAAAACAAAGTCTTCACATTCATTTGCTTTGTTTATTTTAAAGTAATACTAAGTATCATTCAGTATTATAAAGGCTTGAAATAATTTATGTCCCATCAAACAGTTGGTTAGAAACGTAAAACAGACAATCCACATAGAACCTAAGTCACATCAGTTTTGCTTTATCCAATCAAACTCTGCAATGAAAGAACATTTTTCTTCCTTTTCTTTTCTCCTTAAGGAACAGCACATACAGAGATGTATAGCCAGAAGCTGACTCAGGGCCTGCTGCATGCTCCTGGTGTGTCCGCTCACCTCTCAGCTCCCCAGGGTCTGCAGGCAGCCCGGTTGCCGTACCAGTCAGTACCACCCCATCAGCCAGGAAGAGCTCAGCAGCAGAGGCGGTCTCAGCCACGCTGACATCTGCCGTCAGGGCATGAGCACTGTCAACAGCACAACGTACCTCGTGGTTACTTTCAGCACACACATATTGATCAATGTTTATTTGGGCATTTCTTCATTTTCCTCACTATCAGAACACTGAAAATCAGGCTCTGTGAGAGAGAAGGTAAGGGTCCCGTTTTAAAATGGGAAGTAACTTTACAGTACCAACAAGGGGAAAGAGACCCAACCTTATCCATCGCAGAGCTATAACTGCTCAATCCACTGCTCTTGGTCTTCTGTCTCTAAAGAGCGATTGCTGGGGGTGAACTACCAAGTGTCAATTCAGACAGCTGTGTGCATGTTGAGCACTTGTATCTCATACACAGCTCTCTGACTTCAAGTGGGAGCAGCGGATGGCTCAGTCATTCATAAATCACGTTCTGTTACCCAGAATGGAATTAACATCCTTCACTTCATTTCACAAAGTCCAACTAACACAAGTATAGTTATTACCTATAACATAATCACAGGAATCACCTTACATAGCAATTACAAACATAAATTACCTGCAGCCTAGCTTTTCAACAGCAGCTTTTGATATATGGGTGATATGCTTTGAAACCTACAGCAATAGTAATTTAATTTAAACAATTCTAAAGTTTGAAAGGCTTTAGAACTTCTTTGCTGGTTCAGCATCTGACTTTGTTTTCTGCTTAATTGAAAATGCAGAAGCAACAACAGCTATGGTCAACCCATTGCACTGATGAGGTGTGACAGTCTTCCTCTTTCCTGGGTCAGTGTGGATGGACTTGGATCCCTACAGTAAGAGGCAGAATGCACTGACTGCAGTGCTTTTCACTAGTGATGATGGTGCAAGACAAAGCATTCCCTTTATATAGCTGGAGGAAGGCAGGCCTAAGTCCCTAATACATAAAATGAGTTGGAAATGTGGCTCTTAACATCGTTTCAGCTTTGGAATCTCCTTGTAGCAAAAACCTTCCACTTTAAAAAGCAAATCCTTTCACCTACAAAGTATAATCGAAATGTAAGTCTATCAACTGAGAAGACAAAGGAAAGACCACATGATACAATCATCAATTTTTATGAAGAAGTCTAATGTAGTGTCTTTTACATATGTACACACATATATATAAAAGAATTTAAGTCCTTAGAAATAAACCAATCTGAAAGGACCTTAAAAGTTTAATGTTATCATAATGCATTGTTTCTTTACCTATCTTGAAAGTTATTTAAAAAAAACACCACCACAAAAACACAGATATTTACGATCTTCCCAACATGGTTGTTTTCATGATTACCTACATACTACATGCAAACATTTTAATTAGGTTATTTAGCATGTATAATACATAACATTTGAGCAGTTCTTCAGGAAAAAAAGGTGACATATAAATTGCTAAAAATACTGTGTGACAGTTAAGATATCAGCAAAAAAGAAACTGGGTTCATCTGTCAAAAGTTCCTTCTGTTTGATAATCATAGAACATAATCCGTACATAGACAGCACTGATTTAAGTGGAAGAAAGCAGTACTATTGGCAGCCAGGAGAAAAAAGAGAATAGCTTTCTAAAGCACCAGAATATTATGATTTGGATCCTTTGTATGTGGAAACTGCTGCATTACTAAAAATAACCTTGGATGCTTAGCCTCCCGAAACATAATTTCTTTAAGCGTAATAGGCATATAAGGATGTAAAACCTCACCTGACACCAGATGTGAGACATTTACAGTCTGCATTTATAAATCCTGAAGGTTAAACTACAAACTTCACAGATGCGGCAACCTGCGGCTTACAGGTGCAAATTTATTTTTAAACATATCCCCTAATAGCACTGCAAGACCTTGCTCAAACAATAAAGTTCTCCCTTCATCATTAACTTTGCTGGCATTGAGCAGATATAAAATAATCAGAAAATGGGGAAAAGCATAAGATCATTATTACATTAATATTTACATAAATATTGCTTGTGTTTACCTGTGTTTTTTTTTAATGTCAGCAAAAATCTGAATATTCTCTGCTCCAATTAGTTTTCTGTATCGTAGCAGGTTACCTGCACAGGCATTTATAATCCCTTCATCAGCAACATGAGAAAACACAAAACCTTCAACTCGAATAAAATCAAGACCTGATAAAAGAAAAGAAAAAATTAGCATTCTCTTAACTAGACCTGAAGCCTGAAGAACTAATACTATAATATCTGACCCTTATTTGACCTCCACACAAGACATTCCATGTTCTCTGAGACTAATCAACCTTGATTTCTCACATTTTTAAACTTTTGTACCCATGGGCACAGACTCAGCAACAGCACACCCTGCCCTCCTGCTTGCTGTGATGTGCCAGTAGGCAAGTATGAAGGAAGGAAAGGTAGGCCAAAACATAGCTCCTATCCTCTAACGACGCGACTTCTCTCCAAAAAGGGCATTATCTTGGGTTTTGCCCCTCTGTTAGATACCCCATCACTGTATTACTGCCTTCCCAACATCTGTTCCACTGTTAAATATGCCTGAAATTAGACAACAGGTCAAAAAGCAACCAGGACATGGACAAAGAGAGGAGAATAGCCTATGTCTTCCTTCTTCAGGAAATTAGGCAGGAAAACACAGCCTGCAATACATTATATACATTGACTCTCCGCCTGAATGCAACTTCCATCTTCTGAACAGTACCACATCAACGACTGACTTTTGGAGCTGGGCCAAAGATACAGAAAGATTAAGTTTCCACTCCAAATTTACGGTGAGCATCAACTCTACCTTGTCTCAGCAACTCAGTGTCCAGCAGTCGTTCATCTTTTGTATCAGGAAGCTTTTGGGCGATGGGTACTTCAAAGGAAGACTAAGAACAGAAATGATTTCGATGGACCATTTATCTACTATAAGGTACCCCTATACAGCCTTGAAATACCTTTATGTTGACATACTGATGTCTTCAGCCATAGCATAATTAATCCACAGCTGTTTTGCAAAAGATGACAATTCTGACTCCTTTATTGTATCCCTTTCCTCTCCAGTCTTCCACAGCCTTGAAGCTCACTTCACACACCCTTTAGAATGTGAAAACGCTCTGCAAACACCTTGTGCAGCTTTTGCTATTCTTCCAGTTTGCTTTAGAGCTCCCTTCCAGGCTCTCTGAAGTTCTATTGCTTCTCCAGCTTTGAGTCAGCTGCACATTTAAGTGGAGTGGAAACATCAAGGAACTAAATGCATGTGAGAGCAGCGTTCAGGGATGCAATTCCATCTAACAAAGAACTATTTAGGCAAGGAAGGCCTCACCTTAACACATTGCAGACGTAAACAGAAAGGGTTTTTAAAAATGTATTTACCAAATGACAAGGTTCCTGTTTATTTTAAGAGCTAGATTTCAGTTTCATTCCAAAAGCCCCGAAGTTGCAGAAACAAAAGGTTATGCCTGATGGAAAAGAGCCTGTATTGCTTAGCAACACAGACTGCAGCTAACATGATACATCACAGATGGTGCCAACTCAAATATAAGCTGTCCTATGCCTTGAGATTAGCAGGTGAGAAAGCATGGAGTATTCTCAGGATTCAAAGACACAAATATGTCACAAGTATAATTAAAGGTGCTAGTAGGTAAGACTGAGACTTGTGCATCTAGGAATATTAGCCATAGGCTTTATCAAATCACCTAAATTTGTAGTATAAATCAGACTTAAATAAGAAAAAAAATAATTCTCCTCTAATCACAAGACTACCAAGCACCCTAGAAATCAAATAAATGTTCATAGCAATCCTACTGGCTACCTCAGGACAAGGGCTATTCACCTACTGAAGCTCACCACTCGCATGTTTACCAATGTTTGGTTTGTACTTCCCTAAATTAAGAATTCAAGACTTCCTCGACCAACATCAGGATTGTTCTTAGTTTAACAGAGTTGCACACTATTGGAGTTTTTGGAGGATAACGAGATACTATTTTTAACCAATTCTAGTAGACACCAACTCATTACCTGCCTATTTTATGAAGACCTAATTGGATTCCATTAATGAATTCACTAAAACTGTGAAAATGGTATTATTTCTTACTTTCCCATTAAGTAAGTCAAAAAGGAATACCTGCTAAATAGTTAAAAGGCAGTCTCATTTCTGACTTACAGGGGAACAAAAAAAAAAAATATCATGTAATTTCACTAAAAAACAGGTACAGGAAATTTCCAATAGGACCTACCAAACAGAGCTTCAAGATTAAATTGAGAAGCAGCTCATTCCACAGGCAAGAGTTCCAGACCTGGAAAAAGCAGTGTCCCCAACAGTGCTTTCAGCACATATTTCTCATCTCATCTCTGCAAAAGTTCCAGTGCTTGCTGCCTTGCCCTGCAGCACCCGCAGGTGTCCCCCAAATAAGCACTCACCTGCTGAACTTCAGTTTAGCCGTATTAGAATGGCATTAGTTGAAAAAAATATGTAACTAAAAATCAGCATATTTTTCCAGCCAATTCTATCCTATTTTAAACAGTATCACTGGCCACACCTTCCTGTGGAGCATCTCTGCTGGTGGGTGGTTGCAAGAGAAGAGCTGTCTCAGACAGCAAAGCTGTATTTATAAAAGACCTGGAGATATCTGGTACCTGGAATATCTTCTGATATGAAGCCTTGTTTAATCAGCTACCAACTGAGTCATTATCATTACTGAAGACTAATTAAGAAACAGTGACCGCGTGGGATTTCAGTAAAAGGATCCTTAAAGAAAAAGGGCATTTTCACAGTCAGCTGGAGATGGCAGGAGATAAACTGTTAGAAATTGAGTTCTCATTCATGAAGTGTAATACTGGCTGATGCAGGTACATGGACACTACTGCACTGTATAGTAGCCCCTGCAGGCCGTGTCTGTCTCCATTAGCTTAATGATGGGCCAGTTCCTTCTTTCAGTCACTACTACTACATGTTTGTAATGGAAGCACACAGAGTTGCAAAAGAATATAGAGACTGTTATTGGTGTATACCCCCAGTATTGTAAAGGCTCTGTAGCTCCTCTGCGAAGACATACACTGATGGATTGGAGCCATGCATGGTCTCACTAATGCAAGGAAAACGGCAGATAGCAGCTGAGGGCCTTTGGATGATTCCTTTAGACACAACAGTCCTCTCTAAGATGACTACTGCTTCATAATTAACAAACTTTTGATAAAAGAAAAGCCATGTAGTGTGGAAGTAGGTCAACAACAGAGCATGAGGACATGAAATTCAGTAGACAGCCCAAGCATAAACAGTGGTTTACTTCAGAAAACAAGACACACTGATAAATAAGTAAGGGAAACCTAATAAGATGTCCAGATCTGACCTGGGCTTAGTGAACATTCCTGAGCACTGAATAATGATAACCAGTAACGTTTGCTAAACAAAAACGAGTAAGGGAGCATTTCTATCTCTTCTACAATTGCTTGCAGGATCTCTTTGGATACATCATTCTTTTTCAACCTGAAGCAGATGTAGTAATTAAATCAGAAACTGCAAACAGGAAACAATGCGCTTCTATAAACCACACAGTACACCTGTAAATAATGAACTGATGGAAAGAAGTAACCCTACCACACAAATTCTGCTTTCTGTTCAGTTTCAGGGAACAGGAAAGAAAGAAGATAATACAGTCTTTGGAGGATGCCATTAGAAGCAGCTATTAAGGTGGTGCACTTTCCCAAAAATAAGTGCTTGAGATTAAGTTTAAAAAAAAACCCCCACAAAAACTCAGTCTTCTCATCCCCTGATTTTATTATTGTATAAGTCTGATAACAGTACCATATCAATACATTGGGAAAATTTAGTATTTTAATCTGTTACTATAAAACATACTTATCAGCACAAACACACATTGCTGAGGAGTTCCTTCCAGTCACACCATAAAATTGCTGACTTCTTCCCCCTCTCTTTACAATATAAAATCATTACCTACACTTGAAGACCACTTACGGTTTCCCTGTGCAGTTCTCTTCTGAAGTTATTTCTACCAGAGACAGGAGTTTCCATAGGGAAAATGGAACGACTGCATAGTAGCAGAAAATACTCCATATGCTTTTTAAGTGTAACACATTCAGCAAATATTTTATAGTTGAAGCATATGAGGATTCCTTAATTAATAGCTATCTTTAATGACAACTAAAATGGCATTCATATTAAAGTCACTACTAGGTTGCTACAGAAAAACTATTCAAAGATTTTCTACCTACAGAGTCAGTCCCTTTACTATTGCTTTGCCTAAAGTGATTTTCTTTTCTTTTTGCTTTCCTGCTCAGTGAGCCTGAGAATCATTTTTAGAGAAGTGCAATGAAATGCATTAAACACAGGCTTTTCCTAGCTGCTGTCCTCCAGTTACAGAGCAAATAGTGCAGAACAGCAGAAGAGCAGAGCAAAACCCAAGCCCTTCAGGAATTCTCTCACTCATTAATAATTGCTGAGGAGTAAGAGAAGCTCATTGCTCTTGCATTACATCCCATATACAGTGATCAATTTCACTCCTAAAAGGAAGCATAGCTATTACTTTTAAAAGTAAGGTGTGTAAATACAGTGCATCTCAAGTATCCTACATGCATACAATCCCTGAAAACAAAAGCAAAACTGGGTTCTGTCATCTTTTTTGGCTTAATTTTTCACATAGTCTCCACAGCAGAAATAGCGTGCTGTGTCGGTTTGCCAAGTAGCCTTCAAGTATACCTTGAAAGTGTCAGCTTCTGATTCTAAGGCACTCAAACCAAATCCATGTGCAAAACGTAACAACAAACAGAAATTCCCCCAAGAAAAATGAGTGTTACTCAATGTTATTTTAACTGAATTTGTTTCATATAGCACAAGCATCGTCTGATTTTTTATTCTTACAGAACTTTGCCTATTTAGAAAACCTGTAAAATTTACAAAGTGTCCAACCTCGCTACAGTTGCATTTGCAATTTGGGTAAACATAGACTCTCAATTTCTGAAGGATTTGGGAAGTACGAGCATTCCCTATTAAATCAGTCTCTATCTTTTGATCAGGGAGTGAAAACTAAAATTGTTCCAGCAAAGCTTAGAAACTGAAGGGTTAGCAAATCTAGTATTCTTGCAGTAATGATAAATTAATTTGTACTTAATTTCCCTGAATGCAATTTAATGTTCAGTAGTTTGGGTAGCTATGCACCTAAAAAAATTAACAGAAAGCTTCATTCCATTCATTCATAAAAAAAAAGGCAATGAAAACTTAGTTTTAATAGAAACCAGTAGTAGCTACAACATATAATTAGATGCTGAAAAGGATGCTTAACCACAGCGGGTTAAATTAATCTTCAAATATCGTTTAACCGAAGTAAATAGAGTTACACCAAAGGTGGCTCTTAGACATGAGTAGGTTTAAACTAATCATTACAGTTAGACAGGTTTCACCTAGAAAGCAGCGCCAGTGGCCTTGGGATTTTTAAGCTGCCTCCTACTGAAGCACCGTGCGAGTATCATCTATTATAATCAAGCAGGCATCTTCCTCAAAATCTAATTTCTGCTTTTTCAGGGTACAGTGAGCTTTTCATGTCTCATTTTTCATGGTATCTATGTTAGTACAATGCCCAATTTGCAGAGAGTAAATGCCACGGCAAACAGCAGTAATAACGGAGGAGTCATTTCTATTACCTGCCGCGAGAGCCACGGCCGTGGCCTGCTGGTTGGCGGCACACAGCACCTGGACGCCCAAGGCGAGGTGTGGGCAGAGCCGCCGCACCGCTGCGCCCACCGCCGTCATGGCGGCCGTCACCTCAGGCCCAGGGCACAGCGTGTAGGGCCGGTCGTGCATGTTCTCCACTATCAAGCCATCCTGCAGAGATCAGAATAAGGAAGTTTACTGCGGTGCTAAGTTTTGTGTTGAAAGACACAGAAGTTTAAAGGTTTTCCTTCAAAGGGCGGATTATCTCCAGTAAATTGTGTCGATGCATATAGCCACTTATAAAAGTGCTTTCATCAACAGCACGGCATTTGCAGAGAAATCAGGAAGAGAAATAAATGTGATTTTAATTATACATTCATCAATTAGTTTTCCTTTGATCCATCCCAGGACGTGAACTATAGGCGAATGAGTTAAATCTTACACCTCATTAAAAGTACTGCAGAGTCAAACTTCAATTACCCAAATGGAATATGGGATATTGAGTATGTTTGGATAACTGATGATGTAGAGATAATCAAGGCAATTTTCAATTTGAATTAATGTCAGAAAATAAGTGTTATTTTAGAAAAATAAAGGAGGTTTGTTTGTTTGTTTGCCTATTAACATGCCTGTTCCCAGGGTGACATATTTCTTCCCATTCCAAATTCAGACTGCTTTGAAGAAAGCTATTGCTATTTATTGTCAACTATACCTCTCCCTCCACAAGAACATACATTTAGCAAACAATGGAGTGACAATGAAATACTCTACTGATAGACTACTGATAGAGTGGATGCAATTTATTGAAAATCTTTGTACATCATCTGGTGCCTTGGACATTTTCAATGGTGATTTGGTATATACTAGAACTTCTCAACAATTGCAAATCATATAATTACGTTGAGGACTAACACAAAAGTAAAAGTACAGCCCTGAAACATATTTCAAGCCTGACATTTTGCATTTGCAGTGGGAACTTTCTATGAGGCTAGACATTTCTCACCTGCTTCAATTGAAAAATACAAAAAGGTTATAAGACAAATTAATTGTATGTAAAGAAAACAAATTCTATTCTCTCTCAACTTCAAACACACATCAAAATCCTTAAAATGAGAGCTGCGCATTTCAAAGGCAGTCTAACATTCAGAATAGAAAGAACATTTTAAAAGAAATTAGAAGAAATCAATTACAAGGAGATGATTTTTTTTTTTTTAAGTAATCAATAACAGAGAATCAGGAAGATGGGGAGAAAAAGGTTTTCTTTAAAAAAATCGTAGATGAAATGCTCCTTTGAGCTTTGTTGTAGTACAGATGCTCTTTTGGGCATCTTTCCTTTTTAAAGTGTACAAAAAGCAGTCACCATTTAACGGCTGAATTACATGCCACAGGCATCATAAATGAACCCCCAACATGGAAGATGGGGGAGAGGAAACAGACTGTCAGTAATCTGTCAGAAGAGTACGGCCGATCCAGTTACATGAAGGATGCACACTGGGTGTACCTGGGCACAACTGCCTTCACCAAATAACCAGTAGATAAGCATTTAAATACACAAAATATGTGCTACCTTAAAAACAAATGGACACAGTTTATTAATGGGAAATGTGATCTAACATTATGAGCACCTAACATGAGAGCTACATTTTATTTCTGCCACTCATCAGCATATCTTAATATAAAATTTCAGTCCAAGAAACCTCAAGTGGGCAGAGGATATTACATAGAATCATAGAATCATAGAATCACCAAGGTTGGAAAAGACCTAAAAGATCATCCAGTCCAACCGTTCACCTATTCCTAATAGCTCCCACTAAACCATGTCCCTCAGCACAACATCCAGCCTTTCCTTGAACACCCCCAGGCTCGGTGACTCCACCACCTCCCCGGGCAGGCCATTCCAGTGCCTGACCACCCTTTCTGAAAAGTAATACTTCCTAATGTATTTCCTACCTCCTGAATCTCCCCTGCCGTAGCTTGAAGCCATTCCCTCTGGTCCTATCACTAATGACACGAGAGAAGAGGCCGACCCCCAGCTCAATACAGCCTCCCTTCAGGAAGTTATAGAGAGCAGTGAGGTCTCCCCTGAGCCTCCTCTTCTCCAGGCTGAACATTCCCAGCTCCTTCAGCCTCTCCTCATCAGCCCTGTGTTCCAGACCCCTCACCAGCTTTGTTGCCCTCCTTTGAACACATTCCAGGGCCTCAATGTCTTTCTTGCAGTGAGGGGCCCAAAACTGGACACAGTACTCGAGGTGCGGCCTCACTAGTGCTGAATATAGGGGAACAATCACCTCTCTGCTCCTGCTTGCAACACTGTTTCTGATGCAAGCCAGGATGCCATTGGCCTTCTTGGCCACCTGGGCACACTGTCGGCTCATGAGGAGCAGCCAGGACAGCACCAGGCCTCCTGGCAGAGCAGAAGCAGTCGTGACAGGAACACAGCTCCTGGAAAAGGCCATGGGGTGCTCCTGACCAAGCAGGGAACACAGTGGCAGAATCCCATGGCAGCATCACAGCAACACTGAGCTTTCCATGAATTGTTGCTGATTCAACAGCTCAGCATTTGCATAAAGCAAATTATTCCATTATATTAAAAAATACAATTATTTTAAAAGTAATTAGGGACTCTAGCCATATTACTGTACATAAGACAAGCATCTGATTGAATTCCTGTTCAACGTGCAGGAGGATTCCAGCATTTTTCTCTTCAACCTTATATTTATTCACTTTTCAATAGCTCTCTTTTCATAGCCTCAAGGTCCACAGTTCCTGTGACTATTTTTGGTATTACTTTAATAATGTGTTATTCTTTTAGTACCATCTAATAGACCTTGTTCCTTTGCACATTATGTTTTGTTTAATTAAAAAAAAAAAAAAAAGAACAACATATGTTCTGTAATACAGAAAGCTGAATTACAGATGCGTTAACTCAAAGCTTTCTTTCATATTTTTGTATAAAAATGTAACACCACAGATTCTGGTGTTTACTGAATTTATATGTATATAAAACAGACTTCAGTACTATCAGACAGTTAATTAAAATGGTGGAAAGAAAACAGTGATGCTGGATTCAAGATCTTGGCACTTAAGCTAATAGTGTTTAAGCCTAGGAGAACAGCGACCGAACTACATGCTCCAACGTGGAATCTCTTTGGAACATGGGAGATAAGGCACCAGCAAAATCTTCTGGGTTTCTTTTCCATTGGTAATCAGAACAATTGAAGTGATACTTTTATATAAAGTAGCCCTACTTTTAACAGTCCTCAAACACTATAGAAGTGAAAAGGTAATAGAATGCTATCTATCTGCAAAGCATCCTTGTAACACAGCTAGCTATTGGAAAACAAGTCATTTAAATAGCCCCTTGCCTACAAAGAAAAACTATTTATGTACGTATGTATGGGAAATGTTGAGACACGGCCTGAATCACTGATGAGCACCTGGAGATGAGACCCTGTCAGCCCGGGGAGCACAAGTGAAGGCAATTCAGCTGTGTGACTGGAAGAGGTGGAGCCTCGCTGCACCACTCTTAGAGCTCATTTAAGGGCTGACTGCCACTGGGGATAATTTTTGTGTTGGAGATCCCTCCTCTGTGGAGTTCATACTGCAAGCTTAGATCCTCAAAGGCAGGTGAGCACTTCTGTCTTTTGTAGTATTGCACCGATCCTTTGCTGCTGCATCTTTATAACATCTTCCCATCACGCTGGTCCCTCTACTGGTACATTTGGCAAGCCAGTCAGATTAAAATACTTGAAATAGCTGTTCTACTGAATATCTTTAAGTGGGTTACAGGGGAGAATTCTGCCCTTTAGACAGAACTCTTCCAGGGCGTATTTCAGGATTTTTAGGATATGTGTATTATGGACTTTCAACTTCAGTTGAAAAATGGGGTCCCCTGTGGGATAGTGGGAATATCTTTCAATCCCCATCCTGCATGGCAGAATATTTCTATGGTTTAGGTCAAGACATCCTAGTCACAAAACAGTGAAGCAGGCACATACCATCAAGGCACTCATCAAGTTGATGGCTGCCTACAGGCCATCTCAAATCATCAAGAGTGACCAAGGAACTCATTTTTCTGGTACAACAATACAGTGCTGGACAGAAGAAAACAGTGACTGGCAACTCCATCTGCCACATAACCTGATGGGGGCAGGCTTTATTGAACACCATAATGGTATTCTTAAGGCTACCCTGAAGACAGACTCTCCACTCTTGCAGGGATGGCTGAAGAGACTCTATGAAACCCTGCAGACCTGAATGAAAGGCTTAACGATGGCAGACCTGGTGCCCTAAAGATGCTACAGACAACATGGGCCTCCCAGGTACAGGCACCAATCATTGGGTAAGACTCAAAATTGGCAGTGAAAATAATCTTCTGCTCCCTGGCCCTGAGAACCTAGAAACTGGCACCTGTAAAGTAGAATGACTTGGAAGCTGCAAGTAGGATCAAAATGGTGTGGTGTACTTTCACCTTGGGGGAGATCATTGGACACTGGGGGATCGGTAGTTCTCCCCCCCTGTAATAGGTACATGGCCTGCAGACATTATAGTCAACACTCTTGTTTTCATTGCTAAAGGGAGCTTAATCACGTCCCTGTGGCAAATCCAGACTCCCCCTTTGGAACCTGATATAGGTATGCAGCCTCAGATATTGGGCCAAAGGGTGTGGTACAGACTGCAGGGACATGACCTGGTGCAAGCTGAAATGTTGAACCAGGACAGGAACATGTCCTGTATCTTGCCGTGAAAGGTGGACCTTCCCCTTCTGGTAACTCCAAAACATCTATACTACTCCCCACGAGTCTCTTTGAGTCCGCAGGATTACCAGAAAAGCAAGCAATGTGACATCAAGATGCTCTGGTGTCACTGTAAGATCAGCATGACACCTGGTGGTGGGCCACGTGGGGCTGATGGAATGTGAGCCAAACCTTTCCTGGTCTACTGTATGCCTCCAGTGAACCCATTGAGCACTGGCCCATGAAAGAACATGAACTTTAATCACAAACTGATCATCAATCATCTTATGCTGTATCAACCTGCATCACGATAGGCAATTCTATGAGTGCAGTGGTGTGTTAGAGCCTTGTATTGGGGAAGGCTCACCCTCCAGCTGATCCAATCATTGGTTCATGCTGTGAAGGGATGGCGTATGTAGAGACTGTTGTGTCATGGTCTGAACCACTGATTGAGCACCTGGAGACAAGACCCAGTCAGCCTTGGGAGCACAGGTGAAGGCAATTCAGTTGTGTGACTGGAGGGAGTGGAGCCTGGCTGCACCTCTCTTAGACCTCACTGAAGGGCTGACTGCCACTGGGGAAGGATCTCTTGTTGGAGATTCCTCCTCTGTGGAGTTCCTACTGTGAATCTAGATACTAGGAGACAGGTGAGCACTCGTCTTTCTTTTGTAACATCTCCCCACTGTGTTATGTTGTTACAATAAATGTATATTATATAAAATAGAAAAGCTATTTTCTTTATTCTATCTACAGAAGTGATCACTTAAAACACCTTGACCTCCTATCTGATATAACTTCTTGCTATGGTAACTTTAACCCTGATGCTCTGCATAACAGAGGCTTTACCCACAGCTGCTTATGTGTTACTTTAATTTTTGCAAGTGCAAAACAACTGTTGCTTCCTACAGAAAGAAAGGCTTTTTGCATCATGCTCATTGCTGATAAACTTGGCGTGCACTGAGAACTACAGTTCCTCCTGCCACCAGAGTCATATACCTCTATATGAAGGAAATCAGCTTTGCAAACCATTTATTTGCTGTACTTAGACGATCACTATAAAAACTTCACTTCTAGAACAAGAGATTGCTACTTCAACTTAGGTAAGTAGGCATCTTTTCTTCTGTATAAATAACAAGAGATATTTGTGGTGAGGATTGCCTGCTATTTTACTCTACTGCTAACATTTGAACCAACGTAACCCAAATGATAGCACGTCTATAGCAGAAATGATAGCTTATTTCAACTACTCATAAATACCAAATAGCCTTAATTTCATTACTCTTATAATTACAGTGGTAGTTTGGCTTGGAACTGCTCACTTTTTAATACCTTATTACAGACCAGATACTGAGCATCACTTTGCAGGTACATAGGCAAAAGAAGAATCGGGAAGATCAAAATGACTGTATCTCCAGGAATCTCTCTAGTAGACTGTATCTACTAGAAAAAAAGAAGCAAGCCTACTAAAAAACTTGTAATATTTGAAATGCAGTGCAACATTATGTAAATAATGTATTTCTTAAAGAAAAAATACAACTCATCACTGTTATCTACTCATGTAGTTACAATTAAATAGCATGTAGTAAGATGAGTTACATCAGCGAAACTGGAAGGAATTTGTGCTCTGTTTTCCAGCTACAAAGCAAAATTTACTTAGATTCACTTGCAGGAGTGAAAGTTAACTTCACTGCATATTTTGCAAGTGCTTTTTGCTTAAACAAAAGCAGATAAAAATTGGAAGGACCACAATGTCTCCTAGATCGGTGCTTATAAAAATCTTGCCTAGGGAATGTCATTGTTTAGCAATACAAGTACAAAGCATATACATTTTTAGCACAGATGGCTTCCTAGCTGAGCTCTCGCTTGTTTTCATTACTGTGCTCTAATACCACAAATCTTTCATGTTTATTATGTTCAGCTGCTAATATGCCAGCCCAGTCACCTTTTTCCTGAACAAACTAGGATTTACTTCCAAGTGCAATGCATACTGAGTGAGCAAGCCTATACAGCATATTTCCAAATGTTAATGCCAGCTCAAGCAACTTGAGGCAACATACGAACATCTAGCAGCAGCAACATAGTTATGAATCTTCCAGAGGCTACCACAGGTGCTTAGAAATAATGCCAGAAACATCCACAGAAAAAAAAACCTCAGATTTCTAGTTTCTGTGGGGAAAAAAATGGACAGTTTCACAGTTCAGCCTGAGTAGTAGGAAGGAAATCAGATACTCCCATTGCAGAACCAGGAAAGCCAGTCTGGAAGAGAGGTGATCTCTGTGTAGAAACCACAAAGCTCTTCAGTACCTACTGTCAAAATTCACGCTTCTCTTAAAGTGCTGGAAAAAACTAGACAAATGAATTACAGAAAATGTTTGGCAACCACAGGGATATTTGTGGAAGCTCTCCTGTTTATCTTGACCTTTATGTATTAACAAAGGATTTATTTTTCCTACTGATGTAACACTATCATGTATGGATCTTTAGAATGGAGACTGGCTTGGCCTGTATGCTTACGTCATTACAGTTTAGAGAAGCAATGTAGTTATACCCTGAATTTGTTCAAATTAGTAGAGAAGTGACTGCATTCACCTCACATCTACCTACCTGAGAGGTGGCTTTAAAAATATGAGCTGAGTAACTGCAATACAGCAAGAAAAGAGGTAAAGCTGGAAGCGTGAATTTATACATCAGTTGAGAAGACAGCAAGGTTTATACTAACCCAAATTAGAATTTTGTGGAAGCACTGATTTTAAAGTTTGTCTTGAGACCTTGTCCATGTCAGCAGCGAAAGTGATCACTTCTATCTTCTCCCTCACATTTAGGTATATTTAGTGTTTCCTCTCTGCTGCTAAGGTATCAGTGTATGGTTAGTATATAAGGGAAACAAATAAACAAGTACTGGAATGTGGGCAATGGCTCTAGGGCTGCACATCACCTGTGTAACTGTTTCCACACAGGAAGACTAGTCCTTGCTGTTCTTCTGATGTAGACCAAATCACATTCAACCTCACACTGATGTTGTGAAGGCAAGACAGAACGTACCAGTACAGAAGGCAGAGCAATTGCACTCTTCCCTTCCAGCAGGTATGAAAAGGGAGAAAACTGACTTATTCTGTCCAGCTTGCAATTAGACTACTCTAGCTGGTAGATGTCTTGCACATTGTCAGCTTGTTCACTGGCACTGGAGCCCATCAATGAGCTCTGTTCTTCTGCACTGCTGTTTACCCTTTCAACAGCTGTTCCCAAGGCTTTCCCAACTTAGTGGTTTTCCTAACCACTGCTCTGTCCACAGCCTCCATCATGTGACTTGTCTTGCATTTTGAACTTGGTCTTCTATAATTTAGACTAACCTCTTAGGTTCCATTTCATTCTATCTGTCAAGTATCATTGTAATTTATGCTGCTGAATTATAACCCAGTGGAAATCTACTCAAAGTTTAGCAGAAAATCGCAGCTCAGAGCTGCAGTGGCAGTTCATCAGTAGCCTTCTCTTGCCTCTGGCTGAGAATATTCAAAGCAGGTATGGCTGCTCCCACAGCCTAGGACGCAAGGATTACAGTGGGCAGAAAAGGACCCAAGATAATTTTTTGGTCCTGAAATAATGCTACTGTAGTACAAACACAAACTGTGGGGGAATCCTGCAGCCTGTAAGCAAGCAGTGCCTATGCCTGTGCCGTGACTTTATGAAAGCAGTGTGCCAAGCAGAGCTAAGGAAAGCAGCTTGTCAGACTAGATGATGAAGCATCCTACATCCGGATACCAAGAATGCCAGCAACAGCTCATATTGCTGTCAGCTTTCCATCTGTTTTTGTTGTTGTTGACTTGATTCTTGTAAATTGATAGCAATCCTATTTAAACAACTCAAATTGCACGGTTTGAATCTAAGCTTTTCCAGTTCTGCAGGGTGTGTGTGATGTTTAATTCAGGTTTTGAAACTTTGAGGCCTACTTGTGTTGAAATAAAAAAAGCAGGTTTAAATGTCTCCCCAAACTCAGTGGTTTCAGGTGCTTTTCATGAATTCTAGGTCACTCAGACTCAATTCAAACCACTGGGTACGCAGAAGCAGCTTTGCGTTAATACTGCCATGGGAAGAGGGAAGCCAGGACTTACAACTCCAGCGTCTTTGTATGCTTCTGCTTCTTGACAAGCTTGATCGATGATTTGTGCCAAGGGAAGAGAACTTCTCGGTGTCCCTGCAACAACAGTGCCATTTACAGCAGTGCAAAGGCAAACCATACAGATGGTAACGGTTTTCTGGTAGAGCAGCTTACCATAATGCATTGGCACAATAAAATAGGGAAAAAATAGGGGGCAAAACACCTAAAAGGCTGCTGCACCTCCTTGAGATGCACCCCAGCGGCACCTCTTCCCTTTCCTGAACTGTACAGGTCAGCCGTGACTGCTCACTCGTGAAGTCATTCACAGACTTGAGGGATACCTATGCCATGCCGTACCGGGACAGCTTTCCGGCCGGCACACAGCCCCGGGGACAACTCGGCCCCGGCTCAGCGGAGCGCCAGCCGGGCGCAGTGCCGCAGGGAGCCACGTGTCCGAGCTCCCGCAGTCGCGGGGCCCGTGCAGCTCCGCCCCGCCGGCGCGGCCCGGCCCAGCTCGGCAGCCCTCAGCCCGCTCGGCCCTTCCCCGGCTCGCGGGGCCCTCCTCTGGCCCCCGCGGCCGGGCCGCCTGCCGTACGAGCGGGTCCCGCGGCGCCGCGTCTCGCCCGGCCCGCGCTCACCTGGCAGCGCGCCCACGTGCACCACGCCGAGCACCGCCGCCCGGAGCCGCCCGAAGAGCCGCGGCCGCGCCATGGCGGACTGTGGCGGCGGGCCCGCCCCCTGACCTCCCGCGGGGGCGCGCCGGGGCCGTCCCGCTCTCCTTTCCTCTCCCGTCGGCGCGCCGCTCACCTCGCTTCACCCCTCCGCCGCGGGGTCGCGCCCGGGGCCGCCCGCTCCCCTCCCGCCCCCCCGCGTCGCTCCGCTTCCGCCCGGTGCCGCCGGCCCCGCCCCGCCGCCCCGCCCCGCGGCCCGCCGTGGGATCCCGCGCCCCGCGGCGCCCCGCGCTTCCCCGGGGCCGCCGGCGGCCGGAGCGCCCCCGCAGACCCCGCCCCGCCCGGGCGCCGGCCCCCGGCTCAGGGCGCGGGGCCACGTGTGCGGGCGGGCGGGCGGGAGGGAGGCGGCCCCGTGCCGCGCGTTTAAATGTCCCGCTCGGCGCGGGCCGCGCTGTGCGCAGGGACGGGAGCGGCCGCGCTGTGAGGCAGGAGGTGCCCCGCGCAGCCCGCGCCGCGCTCCCGCCCCGCCCCGTCCCCGCGCCCCGCCGCCGCCGTCGGGCGGGCACCGAGCGCCGCGCCCGCGCTCTGGCCGGGGAGCTCCGGGGTGCGAGAGCGCGCGGTCCCGGGGCGCGGCGTGGGGCGGGGGGCGGCGGGGCCTTTCCGCGCCTCGCGGCTCTTTGTGGGGACTGCGGCCCTCGGCTGCCGCTCGTGCCCGCGGGCAGCATGCGGCGGGAGAGGTGAGTCCGGCCGCGCGGGTGGGCCGGCTCTCCGTTAGTGAGGCCGGGGGACGCTCCCCGAGGGCCGGTCCTCACGCTTCTCCTTTCTTGGCAGCGACTGCGCGGAAGAGAAGGCTCCCGCCAAGGGGGAAGGGGGCGCCGAGGGGGCCGTGCGGGCCCGCAAGAGGAAAGCCGATGTGGCCACGGTGAGTGCAGGCCCGGCAGGCGGCACGGCACGGCCTGGCGGGCGGTGCGGGCCCGGCGCTCCGGCGCGGCTCCCGCGGCCTTTTGTTGGGGGTGGGGGGGTGGCCATGTGCGGCGCGGGACGCGGACGGGGGGCTGTCACGGCGCGGGGACCGGCGGGGCTCAAGCACGGCGTGGGGCTGAGCGGTGCGCTGAACCGCAGCCCCTGCCCCTAAATTGCTGCGTTTCTTTTTGTTAGTTCCTCCAGGATCCCGACGAAGAAATGGCCAAAATTGAAATGAGTAGGAAAAAGCAATACGAAAACCAGGTAACAAATGTGGCCTTAGATCACGTTCCTTTCATCTTACTAGCCTGTTGTTGCAGGACGCTGGTATTGCAAGCACAATCCCACAGATATGCAGTAACCGCATGCTGCGTGGTGGTGGCTGAGGGGCCATCAGCCCGGGCTGTTTGTGAAGACCACAAACCACCTCGGTGGCACAGCCTGCTTTGGAGCCTTTGCAAGAGACGAAGCCTACATTGGCCTAAACCATTACGTGAATGCTTCTGTGTACCTGAATGTCCTGGGGTTGCCAGGCTGTGCCCTACAGAAGCCTTCATACACGCTTAGTTTTCCACACAGGCGTACCGGGAGTCTTGTAGGAGTTCAGTGGTTCACTTATGTGCTGTATCCTGCAGGCCAAAGCATGCGGCCCTTTGGCACGCAAACAGAACTGAGTTTTGAGATGGATCTCTTTGTAACCCTGTCTATGCTTACGTATAACCAGGAGGGAGGAAGGATCACTTGTTCCTTTTGGTTAGCTCTGTTCATTGGCAAGCATTTTTATTAGATGGAGGATGGAAACTTGAATTTCCAGATCAGAACTTTGAAGTTTATACTATTAGATACTACTGTGGTGGTGAAGTAGGCTTCGTGCTTCTGCAGATGAAAAGGATGATTTTTTTTTTTAAAGCCATTCATGCTGTAGGCCAAAGAAAAAATGAGGCCACTTGCTGGGGTTAGCAGTGCTCAGTGCCAGTTTCCAAACAGGACACTTGGCATGACCCAAGTTACAAAGTCAGAATGAAGTCCAGCAGTATCCCCTAAACTTCTTAGTGCTGTTTCTATGTTCTTCAAACTTGACGTGCTAGTGGTATTTGTATTGGATGCTTTGTTGGTATTATGGTATTGAAAGCAAGATGCCTTTGTGCATTGCGATGCTTGCTCTAAATAAAAGAGCAAAATTAGCCTCTCGGAAGTAGGTTTATTCTTTTTGATTCCCTCCTGTGCATATGCACGCACATGCTCACTCACTCTGTTGCGAGGACTTCAGCCAGTTAATGCACATGCAGGGTGATACTTAAGCTGCAAAAGTCATGATCAGGGAGTACAGACTGCACTCATTTGGTACGCGAGACTATGCATAATGTCGCA
Organism: Tetrao urogallus; assembly: GCF_951394365.1. NCBI lineage: Eukaryota > Metazoa > Chordata > Aves > Galliformes > Phasianidae > Tetrao > Tetrao urogallus. The sequence continues at coordinate 11,481,435 of NC_136825.1, read as the reverse complement.
CATCTAACCAGAAGTGGCAGCTGGAAGTTCTAAGACTAAAGTGCTACCATAACAGATGGGCATCATTGTTTGGAATGGCCTCCGCTTGTTGCAACTGCGTACACTAGTTATCAGTCAACATATTAAGCAGGGCTCAAATGGTGAGCATTTAATGAGGGGATCTCTCCTTCCCTTCTGTTTTTCTTTTGTGCAGTGTATTAAACTAATTTCTCACTTCTGACAAGGAAGAGCTGCCTGTCCTTCACTACGGACCCCTCCTTTAGCAAAACGTTCCCTAAGAGTTAGGCCAGGGCTTCTCCTAAATGTTTATTCCACAATAATAAGGCATTGTTGGGAAAATCCTTATGACAGACCTAGTTTTGTCTTCTTTCGAGAAGACTGAAAAGCAGTTTGAAATATATTTTGTGCACATTTATCTTCAACTTTGGAAGTAGATACAGGCTTCCAATTTTCTGGTTGTTTTTTTTTTTCTTTTTTTTTTTTCTTTTCTCTCCTGTGTTGCTATTAAATGCTACTTCAGGAACAATAGGTATAGCAAAATTCAGATAACTCAGGCAGGAGGCATCCAAAGCATTATTTAGGAATTTTCCAAGTTATCTTTAGGATACCGGTGGGAATTTGACCCTTTGATTCTGTAAACCGTAGATAAAAATGGATACCTGTGTATCAGTCTTTACACAGAGAAGGTTTTTTGTTATGACAAAGTAGCCAGATTGTTACAGATCTGTTTAAAAAAGCTAACATTTGGCTGCACAGCAGCAGCTCTTCAGTCTATGGTGTGACACAAGCTATTCTCTGATATAAATTGCCATGGGCCACTAATGAGAATATGTTTATGGTTCCAGCAGCAGTATCGCAGGCTTGTATGATAGCCAGTGAGATAGTTATTCTGTTGAGGCACAACAGTTCTAAAATGCAAGCAGCTATAAATCCTCTGCAGCCTGCACCACGTGACTTCTACATTAAACAAATTGTTTACTGACACTAGGTTATACATGAGGCAAAATATCGTAGTCACATCCCACTTTATGGCATCTTCATAGTCAATTCATTAGTTTGCTTCTGTTGAACATAAGGCCTGAGTTCTTAATTAGAATGCTGTTACCCTTTATGTGGTGGAAGGGTGGCTATATCATGAGGTTTGTGACAGCAGAATATCGCATCAATTCTGTGTTTGATTTTGGAGTACTGGCACTGCTGTAATTCTGCAAGCAATTCTCGTATTAATTCTGCCTGCTTTCTATGGACGGATGCACTTCCAAGGCTCTGCATAAAGCAAAGTTCATTTCATTTGATTAGAGTAATCCATGCAATTATGGTAGAAAATGCATGTTCTCCTGAATCTAGGGTGGAGAATGGAAACTAGAAGTGGTAAGAAATCTTGGGATGGGGCTAGCTAATCTTTTCAGATGGGAAGGAGACAGAGCAAGCTTTCAGTAATCAGTTTTGATCAATTTCTCACTGGCCGTTTTTCCAGAATCTAGTCTTACTGTTGTCAAAATGTTCTATCTAACAATCTTAAAATGTCCTCTGAAGAGATTCTTTAACAAGCCTAGGTTGTTTATGAAAGGTAAAATTAAAGAAACAAAAGAAAAATGCAACAGTGACTACAACAAAAACCTCATGCACTTAAACAAGTGAACGACATTAGCTATATCCAAGTTGAGAGTCTGACTTGTCCCTAATACTGGCAGACTCTTTAGAAAATTAAGTGTCAGAAGCTCCTATGCTGTTTCAAACAGAATTGAAATGACCGAATTTTTGTTCTTATTTCTCCTCTTCATTTGATAATTCTAGAATCTCTTTCTAGTGGAAAAGCCCTCTACTTCAACCTTTACTGCTTCCTGTGAGTGAAAATTGGCTGGAATTGTAGGGCTTAATGCTTTCTGATAGGCAAAGTAAGGCTGCAGTCTAATAGTTGAAGTCTGTCCACTTGGAAATGCTACTTTTTGAGGTGAGACAACCTGACTTTTCCCTCTCCTGCTTCTTTGACTTTGGTTTCCATGCTGAAAATCCAGTGACACTGCTGTTTTTAGTGCAATTCTGGGTTACTGTCATCTCCAACATTCCTGTTGGCACCTTTTACCCCTAGAAACTTTACTGGTAGCTCAGAGGGGCACAGGTATCTCAGGTCTTTGTGTGGCTGATTTTCTGAAGGCCCTGACTGCTGCAGTGACCCAAATAGTCACTGCCTGCTCAATTTGGTGGCTGACCTGTGTGCCCAAAGATGTTGCAAAGTGCCATTTCAGTGAGTGTTTGGTATGTTAGTGACTGATGACATGCTACAGAAAAATGAGGTATGAGAATGTTTGGGTTAAAAATATATTATCTCTGAATTGTAGGGTTTTCTTTGTTGGAGCTGCATGTGTGCTTGACTGTTCTGCTGCAAGTCTTTGATCTGCTCTGTTCTGCCCTTGCAGGTGTTTCTTTTAATGAGCATTCTCATGTCCTACCTGTATGTAGTTTCCAGTTATGTGCTTTAGGGCTTGCACTGTGCCAGCCTAAAGGAAGCACTTCCTGATTGCCTCAGGCCCTCTTCACCTTAAACTGTTTCACTTTCAGTAGCAGTTCAGCAATCCTTTTATCTCCTTACAGTTACAGTGTGATGTTCAGCAATTTCTAGATACTGCTTCTTGGTTTCAGCTCAGTATCTTGCTAAATCTGCTTTAAAGAATCAGGAATCTATTTAATAACCTCATTCACTCGACCAAAATGCATATCAAAACTTTGGTGTTCCCTCACTTCAACTAATTCAGACTCCTATCTCCCTTCTTGCTTCTGAGGGCACTGCATATTCACTTCCATTCTTACCGCTAGCTAAGCTACGTGCTTCACTGTTGCTTGTGTTCAACCCCAGTTGTATTGGTGAGCTGTTACTTAGTAGCTTTGTTTTCACTTCTTAAGACATCTAAGAACGTCTTAAATCTTGATTTGTTTCCTTAGAGAAGATAGAGTGTGATGAAATCTCTCTTAAATCAATGGCTGTGTGGTATCTACTTTGGCTGAGAAGAGTGGAACAGATCTCTTTTCTTTTAGCTACTGCTAGTGTAGTAGGCACCTTTAATTAGATCAAATGCATGGCCCTTCTGTTGGTTTGTTGATTAACTGATAAGGCATTGCTTCTCCTAGTGCTGTTGGCAACTGGACTTGCCATGCAGCTGGGAGGACAAAGTGTGACTACAGTCTAGCTTTGAGGGAGGGCAAAAATTAACTTAAAGCAATGCTATTGTGATGATCAAACTTTCACTTGATAAGAAATCTGTCAATTTTATACTACAGATACTATTCTTTTTCCCTTCCATTCCAACCCAAATTAAATCACGGCATGGGTGCATAAGTAGCTATGCTAGATTTGCCTGTAGAAGTCTGAGAGGTGAAACTACCTCTCTATCTGACAGTAATACAATGTCATAGCTGCAAGAGAACTGTGGCTTTCATTTCTGAAGTCAGTGGTTTCTATTTCTGAAGCTGGAGCTAGGGAGTAGCCATTTTGCTGGAAAGTGATGTCACTTGTAGTAGTGACAGGGCAAAAGTCGGGTGTGGGAGCTTCTTTGCCTCTGAGGCAAGTTGTTCATGTGGGGCATTTTACTAACACCTAATGAGTCTTCTGTTTTTGGTTTTGTTTTTTTTTACTGTTATTTCTTGAAGCATATTATGATTCTTGTTAAGGATCTATGTCCCTTCAGTACTGCGGAATAGATTGATTTGCAGCAAGATGGCTGACTTTGCTCTTAAGCAGAAATGCTGAATTTTAACTTGCTTAGATATGATGTTGTGGGGCTGACTTTGTATTCTACAGTGAAATAAAATAGTGTTTTCCTGGGGAACTGAGAGCTACTGGTGAGAACCTAGTGAAGGACCCTGAGATAATGAAGGGAAGGGAGCATCTGTCCTGTGAGGGTGGCTTGGAGGAGATCAGGCTCAGGGATATCTCATCAGTGCATATAAATACCTGAAGAGAGGTTACAAGAAGATGGAGCTCTTCTCATGGTGCCCATTGGTAAGACAAGAGGCAGTGGGCACAAAATGAAATGCAGAAGATTCCTTCTGGATGTCAGGAAATTTCTATTGTGTGGGTGACCAGAGAGTTAGAACAGATTGTGAACAGAGAGTGAGGAATCTTCTTGGAGATGCTCAAAACTGTCTGGACGCGGCCCTGGGCAACCTGCTGTAAGTGGCCCTGCTTCAGCAAAAGCAGTGGGCCAGATGATTTCCACAGGTTACTTTCAGCCTCTGTGTTTACAGAGGTAATCACAGTTCGTTGTGGTTTATTTCAAGTGTGCTATTATTTACAGCTAAAATCATTACTTTTACAGCCATAGTGTAAAATCTTCTTTTTCATTTTATAGCTGTCCTGGAATAACATTAACAAAGATCCCCATGTGCTGATTCCTACTCCAGATAAAGATGATGATCCAGTTGGTGTTGATTACTCTCACTTCATACATCTGAATGTTGCTTCAACTAGATCTTCACCACTACCAATTCTGGGGTAAGTATGCTGCTGCTTTGCTACCATTTCTCTGCCTTCCTTTTGTCCTATGATTTGAAACTGAGCGTGTTCATCTTTCATCTATCTGTCTTAGCTGGGCAAACAGAGATGATGTATGGAAAAACATGATAAACAAAGAGGAGACATATGTGAGGGACAAACTGTACATGCAAAGGCACCCTCTCCTGCAACCTAAAATGCGAACAATCCTTCTAGACTGGCTAATGGAGGTAAGCTGTTCTGGGTCTGTGACTACTTTAAATGTGCTTTTGTTAAAGTGCTAATAAGTGTCATGAGCACTTCTCCTGATATTTCATAATCTATTTGGCACTGGCTACTTGTCTTCTTATTAAGTTTGTCAGTGAATGGTATCAAATATATATGTGTATGTGTGTGTGTATATATATATGTATGTTCAAATATACACACAATGGCTTGAGTTGATGGTACATGAACTGACAGTATATTCAGATATTAATTTAAATGAACAGTGTATAACAATCAGTTTGTCCCTAAAGCTCCACAGGGTAAGCTTAAGGTCACACAACAGATTAAATCTGCACAAATGATTATTCAAGTTACTGTAAGGAGTGTGTGGTGTGTTGTGAGATTCACCTAGTCTCTAACATGGAGTAATAGAATGGGTCAGGCTGGAAGGGACCATAAAGACTGTGTAGTTTCAACTTCTTGCCATGGGCAGGGGCACCTTCCATTAGGCCAGGTTGTCCAAGACCCCATCCAGCCTGGACTTGAGTGCTCCCAAGGATGGAGCATCGACTACTTTCACCACCCTCTGTGTAAAGAATCTCTTCCCAACATCTAATCTAAATCATATGCTCTTCTAGTTTCAAGCCATTAATTACCCTTATCCTATCACTATATTTCCTGATTTAAAAAAAAACCTCTCCATCTTTCCTGTAGGCCATCTAGGTACTTGTAGCCTGCTGCAAGTTCTCCTGGAACTTTCTTCTGTGTTATTGGCTTGTGGAATATATAGCAACTCTGCTGTCTCTATGAGAGTATTTTTGGTGTTTGAATGAGTTGATATAATCTCTGTTCTTGATTCTAAAGCAGTTGAGAATTTTCTCTTCTGAGGTGTAGAAATGATGCATGTTTGTGAATGTGAGGAGCTGTTGTTCCAATATTATTAGAACGTGCTCCCATTTCATACGAGGGCTTCCACTTGGATTTGTTATTTTTTTGAGAGGGATTTACTGCAGTGGTGGTCATCCTGTGAGTCAAAGGGAACATTTTAGCTCCTGCTCTTAGTTAACATGTTGGTATTCAGTATCAGTGAAGCAGAAGTCAAATATGAAATGGTATGTCTAGGTTTTACATTTTTAATAAATCTGTAGCATCTGTTCTTGACCATTTAAAATTGTTCTTGATCTTTGTATCTCTGTTTCTCTAGGTTTGTGAAGTCTACAAGCTTCATAGAGAAACTTTTTATTTAGCACAAGATTTCTTTGATAGATTTATGGCAACACAACAGAATGTTGTAAAAACACTATTGCAACTTATTGGGATCTCTTCTTTATTCATAGCAGCAAAGCTTGAGGTAAATATCTCTGTTTTTTTCTAAACTTAAATATATGATTGGACAAACAGTGAACTTACTGTACAGTAAATGCTTTTTGGGATGCTTTTATGGGGCTTATTAGTATAACTTGAGCAGGAGACAATAATTTTTATTTTCAAAATCCTTCCTATATTTTAGAATTGGCTAAAACTAAGGCTAGCTAACATACCAGTATCTCTATTTTAAAATAATAGTCTCTTCAATGTTAGAATAACTCAAAATGTTTTTAATTGTTGTTGCCAATTGAGCTTTTGGCTGGCTGCTCTATGCAAAGACTACTTGTTGCAATTCTACTGTTGGTGCAGTATCTACTGCATAATACAACCCAAGCCATTTTTATTTACTGGCATAAATTGAGCTATTAAAATAGGGCTTCAAAACTTCTCACTCTTTGTCTTTTAAGAGGCATATTGATGTTTGATTTGTTCCTAAGCATAAATTGTATTGCTGCTGTTGTAGTTGAACCCAGCAGGTGGCTCAGCTCCACAGTCATTTCCTTACTCCCCCCCTTCCCAGTGATCTCACTGGGGGAGAGAATCGGGGAAAAAACGTGCAACTTGTGAGTTGACATAACACTATTTACTAAGGTAGAGAAAATAAAAAGGCTAATAGTTATGATATATGTATACATACCTACATAACAAGTGATGGGCAAGCAATTGCTGAGTGTCCAACTAACCTCCCAACCAGTGGAAGAAAGTGAGATGAACTTCCACCCCCTCAGAATGCCTCCTGCACGATGCCGTAGGGTATGGAATATCCCTTTGTCTGGTTGAAGTCAGCTGTCAAATTCTGTTCCCTCCCAGCTCCTGGGCCCTTTGCTGAGAACGGCCTTGGCTCTGTACAACACTGCTCAGCAGCAGATGTACACATCCGTGTGTTATCAACATTGTTTTTCTCCTGGAACCAAAGCATAGCGTCGTACCAGACACTGTGAAGAAAACAATTCTGTCTCAGCTGAAACTAAGATAGCTGTGCAATCATTAGGCTTCATTATAGAGCTCTGTTTAACATAAAGCTTACACTTGTTGAGCAATTAGGCCAGGTTGTGTCCTCGTGTTGAAAAGCAGCTCAGTTCTGATGGTAGTGTTTGAGGGGCTCTCTGTAAACAGTTTCCAATCCATGGAATATCTATGGTTAATTGGTATTTGTTTGCTTCTTACAAGACCTGAGGTTATTACTCTAACAGTTTTTATAAGGTTGTATATCCTGGTAGGTGTACAAACATCTGTGACCAGTAGAGCTGTATTCAAATACAAGAGATGGAAGATGTTTTCCATAGGCTGCATTGGAATAATCTTGATGCCATTTACTGTATGCACCTCAGGGGTGTTGTAGTCAGTCAGTGCATGTTGTACTGATCTATCAGAAGTTAAAGGAGAAGACTAAGAGCAGAAAGGCTGAAAAAGAAATCTATGTATATTAAAGGCAGAGTAGAACACAATGAGTTAGGATGGGGTGGATGGTTATTTTCCCTTCCCCCCCCCCCCCCCCCCCTCCTCCCCATCTATTTTGAAATGCTGGAGTGGCACTGGGTTGTTCTGCTTCTTAATACTTGGGAGGACTAGTCGTGACCTATTTGTCAAACTGAACTCATAGTCACGTTTGTCAAACTGAACACTTGACCTTTCTGTCTCTCAGGAAATTTATCCACCAAAGTTGCACCAGTTTGCCTATGTTACAGATGGAGCTTGTACAGAAGATGAAATCCTTAGTATGGAATTGATCATTATGAAGGTAATATTTCAAAGTGGTCAAAGTGGAATTTGTTTGGTTTTTTTGTGTGTGGGTTTTTTTTTTTTTTTTCTTTTTTAAGTTGTAGGATAATCAAACTAAAAGCAAGAGCCTTGGTTAATGTGCTGGTAAGAGACAATTTTCTAATTAGAAAACAGTGTCCTCTAGGTAACAGGTGATTTAAAGCATCCATCAGTGAGCAAGTATTTAACAAAATGAATTGTTTCCTCCTATCAGGAGGAGGTGTGGGGAAAAAATTTATTTGCATGTTCCAAAAATGCCTTGCCCAGCTTACTGTCTAGAGTAAATAAAGCTGCATGGTCTCAGTTAAGAACTCTTTATTAATACTCAAGTGCTGTGTATGTCTACTCTTTCAGGCTCTTAATTGGAACTTAAATCCACTGACAGTTGTATCATGGCTAAACATTTACATGCAAGTTGCCTATTTAAATGAGCTTTACGAGGTATTGTTGCCACAATATCCACAACAAATATTTGTACAAATAGCAGAGGTAAGACTGATTCCATCCTTCAAATACTATTTCAACTGAAAAAATGTTTTGCAATAGACTTATTAGACATCTGTCATCTTGTAGCTCTTGGATCTCTGTGTGCTGGATATTGGCTGCTTGGAGTATACATATGGTGTACTTGCAGCTTCTGCTTTGTACCACTTCTCCTCATCTGAGTTGATGCAGAAAGTTTCAGGTACATAAGAGTGGTATTTATGGATTGCCTAATGCATTTACAAACATGAAATCTTAAGTCAGGCAGGTAAGCCTATGTCTTGTCTTCTAGGTTATGAATGGTGTGAGATAGAGGAATGTGTAAAATGGATGGTTCCATTTGCTATGGCTATAAGGGAAGTAGGAAGCTCCAAACTCAAACACTTTAGAGGTATCGCTCCTGAAGACTTGCACAATATACAGACGCACATAAACAGCTTGGATTTGCTGGTATGTATATGCACACTGAAGACAAAAACTGCCTAAAATCTCGAGTATTCGTTCTTCTTTGGCTAGAACATAAATTGAGTTCACGTGAAGCATTATCAGATTGTGACTGAGTGTATGATGACTGTAAAAGGCCTAAGATTGTATGCTGGTTGCAAAATTGCCAGGGAAAAGGCCTGACTAGTACAGTGGTTAGTATAAAAAGGTGGTCATGATTTTTGCCTATTATGTCGAAGGATAGATAATTACTTTAGAAATGGGGAGCATATTTCTGCCTTTCCAGGTACTTACAGTATTGTTTATTAGGCCTTTATATATAGGAGATGTGGGTAACATAACCTCATCTGATGAAAAAGGAAATTAACTAATGAATGAAAAAGGAAATTAACTAATCACTTGAGAGTGATCTTGTGGGGCTGTTGTGTGACAGTGGTGGTTGACGAGAAGTTGAGCAACAATGGTTTTTAGCGTGACAGACTTGCAGAGGATCAAAATTGTGTCCATCAATTTGTACTTAACTTAAACGATGTTTTTTCATTATTATTAACTTCGACATTACCTAATTACAGTAGAAGTTAAATCTCTCAGTATTCAGTCGCTTCTTCATTTTCAATCTTGAAGTTACCATAATGCTGACAGTCAGATTCCAAAAGCTAACGTTAATTTCTTGGAGTTTATATTCAGTGGCTATTGCATACTGCATAGATATGATAGATTAGCAATCAGGAAATGAGTATTAAGTTCTGAAACCCTGAGTTACGTTATTGATCTGTTGCATGAATACACCCAAGTGAAGATTGATTTATTTTTTCTCTTTTCCTGTGCTGCCTTCAGGACAAAGCTCAAGCAAAACAAGCCATATTGGCTGAGCAAAATAGGACTTCACCTTTCCCCACTGGTGTCCTTACACCACCACAAAGCAGTAAGAAGCAGCCCGCTGGACTGAAGCCGATATGACTGTACAAACCGTTTACAGATGACTTTGCTGAAGTGCCTGTTCTGCTGGTTCTAACTCCTGCTCCATTATGGAAATGCTGCCGGTGACATTCATAAGCTTTTATGGAATTTGAAAAGGAAACCTTATCTTTTTCATGACAGAAGATTTTTTTTCTATTTGAAATATTTTTATTGAACGTTAAAATATTTTATAGAAATGGATCGAGTACGCCAGCCACTTAAAAGAACACCGAAGAGTGCTCCAAATGCTGCTATTGAGGGTGATGCTTGATGTGACCAACTGTTCAGAAAAAAAGGCTTAAAGTTTGGGTTATTTACCGTGCCTGTTTGTCTTTTGAATAACCAGCAGTTATGCTGTCCCCTGTTGACAACTGGGCAAGACATGCTGTGCAAGGCCACATTTCAAAGCCTCTTTTTCAAATGGTTGGCTTACAACCTGATGCCTTTTCAAAAAAATCTTTATTGTAAATGCTGCTATGTCTCTGTGTATCCATTTTTAATAAAAATGCTGTCTAAGACAGCTGGTTTTATGTATATTCCTATTTTTCTTTTGATTATGGTCAGCTAAGGTTTTTCAGACTGTGACCAGTAGTGTAGCGTGGGAACTGGGTGCAACGAATATAGTAACTATCATCTTATTTATTTAGCACTACTAGCTTACCAATGGAAGTTCCATTTTTGGATATTAAGATGAATTTTTATGTTGATTTAGATTTTTCTTGAGTTGCACATGACGAGAGAGGGGATAATAAACATGACAAGTGTTTGGGGAATCCTTCCACAACACGTGTGCTAACGATCAGTGTGTTGGGAACTTCTTGAGTCAGTGTCTGGATCATTGTATTTAATAGCAAGAAGCAATGGGGAAAGAAGCTGCCTTTATTTTAAATGCAATGATTTAAACTTTGGGATTTTGGCATGTACTTTGACAACAACCAATCTGTGCAAAATTGAATTCTGGGATGGTGTGTGCCTGTAAATGTTTTATAGGAAGAGTAGTCCTTGACCTCTGCAGTATCTGAGATTCATAGTCAGACCATTTCTGAAGAAAAGGGAAATAGATGCAAAAACAGTTTCTGACTTTTTTCGTGGTGTTCACTTTGAAGGACTGTTCCACAACACTGAGAGCTTTTGTGGCTATACCAGGATTCACCACGTCCTGTAGATTACTTAGATGCTACATTTGTATTTCTGGAAGCTGCTTCTCTGCTGATGGTTAATCTTTCTAAATGTAAGTTTCCACCAACACTGCTTTTAAGTTATTCTCCCTTTCCTTCCTCCCCGACCCAGTATTCTGATAAATGTTAAAGCTCTGATATAATAAATATGCCTACTGTAATTAATGGTAAGCAAATTATTTGGTGCTGCTGGCTTTTTTTTTTTTTTTTTTTTTTTTTTTTTTTTTTTTTCCTCTTGCAACGAATGGTTATAAATTCTGTGTTAACAGCTGCAGATATAAGCTGAACAAGTTTGCTGGTGCCAGCTCAGAGAGGCTTTCATTTCTTGGAGTGCTGCATGTCCCATATCCCGGCCAAGCAAACTTCATTTGCCCATTAACAAGCATTTGTAACAGTGGAGGAATTATCAAGACACATTTTAATACCTGTTCTTAAATTTAGAGCCCAAAACTTGAGGAGGGGGAAAAAAGCAGAACAAACAAACAAAGAAAAAAAACATAGAAAAATGCCTCCTGAAAGGTGTGCTCTCTGGGCTTAATTTTGAATCTCTCACCAAACACTAGCATGGGAGTTTCTGGTACTCGATAGTGCTTAGTTGAAGTTTTTTCAAGGTATATTTAAACTGACTGGCTCTATAGACAGATTATACTTTGTTACTTCTAACTTCAAGGAATATTCTGTAAAAACATCACAGATGTGATAAATGCTAACTTTCAGTTTAAGCTAAGTATTACTTTCTGGTTCACATCACTCAGCTGTGAGTGCAGGTGTCCCTCTAGTTCTCTGGGCTGTGGGACAGCTGTCTGCTATAGTGACACATACCTACTTGTGAAGTTGTTCGTGTAACTGGCTTCTTTCTAAATCTCCTCTCTGCTTTTGATGGTAGTCCTGCCGATGTGATAACTCTTCCACTCTTCAGAGGTCAGTGTTATTTCTAAGTGGTCTGCTCAGAGTGTGGAGCTCTGCTCTGGGAGACCCAGGTACCAATCATGTGCTGGAGATGCTATACTTTCCAAGAGGACTGTAGATCTACTTTCTCTTCTCTTTCTTGCACTTTAAGGATGTCTTGTTTCTGGTTGTATTGCAATATACTTGGGTGTGCATGCGTGTCTAGCTGCTCTGTCTTTGTAGGGTGCTTCAAAAGTAAGTGAAAACAAAAGGAGGGATTTCCCCCTCTATTTTTGCCTAAGAATCCTATTCTCACAAATTCTGTCTGGACCAATCTGGAGATGGATCTTCATTAGCAAGAAAGAAGCAGGCAGACCTGCTGATGGGGTAAGAGAAGAAGATTTCAGCATGTTTGCAAATTTGCAAAGAGGCTGAAGTTTGGGCAAGAGGTGAGCTAACATCAGGTAACATTTCTGCAAGCTGTCTCGAACCTGTTGCCCTGAGAGGTGGGGAGCGGGACCCACTAACATGCTGCTCCTGAAGGCAGCACAGGGCCTGGAATGGGAAACAGCAATTCAGCTGCACGTTGCTGTGCACTCTTGAGCTTGAAACTGTCTCTCCCTTTAATAGCTACAGGCCAGCATAAAGCATGCTGCAAAATAAATTGAATTCTGTGCTAACCCAGGTGGTATATGATTATCTTCTTCCTCCTGAAAGGTTTGCCATAACTATGCATCAGAGCCTCACCTTGGTCTGAAAGCTGGGGGCATTGGAGAAACTTAGAGCGAGAGAAAGGAATCCAGAGCTGATTATTGCTGCTGCCCTTGAATGTTTGCAGTGGCTGTGATTGTGTTGAAGGAAGCAGCCCTAAATTAGTGAGGGGAGATTGTAATTGTGAAGCTGGGCTTAGGGAATGGGTTAGCAGAAAGGTTGAAAATGCGCGGGTCGGCAAAGTGGTTTTGCCAGGTGCTAAGATGGTGAAAGTGCTGCAGTTATCTAACAGTAGTTCGTAGACTACAATGCTGCTCAGACATCCCCTTCCTGTCCCATCAAAAAATAAAATAGAATTAGGTCTTACTGTTAAAGTACAAAAACTGTGTCAAGTTTTGAATTGTATTCTACTGACACAACTAATATTTAATCAAACATTTAATTAAGGCTGCAGAATATTGCGATACTGTGTAATCTGCCTCCTTTCAGTCTCTTGAAATAATCAGTCCAAGCCAAGCACAAAAGAATAACTTGCTATATGAAGCTTTTCATTTCTGTTTATGGTGCGTTTGAAATTGGAAAAAGCAATAACATATTGCTTGTAGGCTGAGTGGAGCTGGGGTTTTCAGGTCTGCAGACTGGCACGTTTGAGGGCATGTGAATCAAATGGCTGTCATGGAAGGAAGGAGAGCTTCCTGATCCCAGAGGGCTGTGGTTCTAAAACTGCTGGCAATGCTGAGAAGCAGACTGGGTATTGGAATTGGGTGTTTATGTGGAAACTGCTTTCGCTTTAGTGAGCAGGATATGCTCTTATGTTACAAGTATGGTAAGAAGGCAGGTGTATTTTTAATGAAGTACTGACTGCTTTGTGAAGTTTCAGTAGGGTTCCCCTCAGTGTCCCTTTGGGGACATGTGTCAGATAGACCTGTGCCTCCTCTTCCCAGATCTTTCAGTTCTTAATTATCTTTGATACGGAAACAAGGGTTTAGTTTCTTAAATTTTCATGAGCATGGGAAAGAGGAGGAGCTAGTGGATTTATGATGATGTTCATAACTGTGGTGAGGAAACACTGCGTTAAATCTAAATGCCTTTATTTATTTAAATTTAATGCCTTGCAGAGCTTCAGTTGGTCTTCACTTTGTTTAAAAAACAATTATTCAGCCACATATTAATGGGCTCAAGCTATAAAAGCAAAATCAAACAACGATGTGTTTATTTACAAACAGTATATTAAAAAATACTGTGAAACTGAAATTATCCTGGTTTTAATCACAAACTTAACAGTTTTCCAGAGGGAGGAAAACAACAGGGCTGGTCATTTTTTGGGAAGTCCTGCAGCTGGAGCACCCACTGCAGCTGTGATTATCCCAGTGCTGAAGGCACAACCTGGGATGTCATATTCATCTCCACTGTTCCAGTGATGGCAGGAGAACTGGGAACAAAGATTTCCAATGTAACTTGCACACAGCTGGGCTTTCAGAGTGGCTGTGCAGATTGATGATGTTGGGATGAAGAATCCAGTAGTGGTGGGAGAGTGAAGCGGCACCAATTGCACCAGCCAGCGGCACAGCTCGTGGCTTTGGTTTTAAACCTGGATGGAAGAGATCTCAGGTAGAACTGAAAGTGGCTCAGTTGGAAGACAGGCACTCTCTACAGTGGCAGGAAGAACGTAATAAAGCTGTGTAGGAACGTTTGGTTTTCTTGCCACAAGGGACAGCTGCGGTTTGCCAGGTTATCATGTTCAGACTCCAGTTACATGAGCTCACCTACTGCACGCCCTGCGTGTAGCCTGAATAAATGGTGTGAGCGCTTTTGGATTGAATCCCAGAGTAACACCATCAGACAGAAAGGTGCAATACAGTGTTTCATTTTGTAACTCCATGCAAGGTATTTTGCATTTGTGAAGTGGGTAGCCTACCACGATGCAGCCTGGGGCTTCTGCAGCATGGGGTCACAGCCCCGTTTTTCTGTATGCCTGTGGCTTGTTGACTGTGATAAGTTTAAAGCTGACCACTTTTATTCACCCCAACATTCCTTTTCCAAGTACCTACAGCCATCAAGGTGATACCTAATCTTACAGCTCACAGTGAGGCTTGGTTGTTAGGTTTCATTTTATTCTCAGACCAACCTTAAACAAGTTGTTCTCTTGTCTCAGCCAGTGCTGCATGATATTGGTCTCTGATATGTGAGGCTGGTGTCCCTGGGCTTGCAGGAGGTATTCCTTCTTACATTAGCCAGGATGGTGATGTTATCTTAGCAGAGGTCAAGATAAGCTGTCTAAGCCTTGGTTTGGGCAGCCAAGGGCAAGTAAGAAAAATGTTTTAATTTTGACCAAAATCTTGCAGAAGGAAGAATGTGCCAAAGCTTAGCTCATCCTCCATGGTTTTATTAGTATTCTGGGCTTCATTCTGGTGATTAGAAATGGCCGTGTTCATGTGATCAGTTTGGGTGAGTGTGGAAGGATGGCGGGGCAGAAGCAGGCTGTTTTGTCTCGGCCTGGCTGACGATGAGCAAACACTTCAGTGTGAGGAAGAGACACTTGGTAACAGTCATTAATGTGACAAAGTGCCCCATGGATCACTTCAAATTCATTTGAGTATTTTCAAGCAAATGTTTTGCCTTGAGAAATGGCAGCAGAACTCTTTGTTGACTGTTCTGCAGCCTGGTCCACCCATGTCTGTGTTGGCTGGGAGAAGCACCTGGGCGTCCCTGGGCTCCCAATGGGCGGTTCCTCAAGAAGCCTTCTGGTAGAGGTTGGTCACCGCACGGCTGGAGCCAGCACGAGGAGATGGTGGTAAGGATGGCAGCCAGCAAAACCATTAACAACAATCAAGTACCAAACATGCCGATTACTGACAGGCTGTTGTTACAGCTCTAGAGGAAAAACAATTAATAAAACTCATCCACCCACACCACAAGCTGGTGCTTTCCTACTGCCTGCCGCATCTATCTCATCTGGTGTCGCAGCCCAGCCTTCCATCAGCAGCCTTGGACAACATTAATGTTTGAATTAACATAAAATCCCTTTCTGGAAGCTGTTAACGTTTATAATATTGCCATACCTGGCGTGATCATTGCATTTTTTCTGTCAGTGTGAGCTCGGTGAGGTTCTGTTGTTTTTTGTTTTTTTTTTTTTGTTCTTTTCAAATGATACCAAACATAGACCTATTATGCTGCAAAAATCATGTATTTGTCTAATGATTTCCCATTGGTATCTTTGTTGCTATGAACCAAAGTGTTAAATAGAAGCCAGTGCGTTAACGCAGTGTTGTTCTACATAATAAATTTGAATATCCCCAGATGAATATTTTTTAACAGGGATTTTCTGAATAAAATGCATACGGTGCTAGGGTATTAATAATTACTTAAGATCATTTTTCGACATTTAATGTTGACATCTAAAATATTTCCTTTAATTTTTGGTTGCCTCTGCAAACAGAAACGATGGCATTTGTCCTAGAAAAGGCTGGATGGACAAATAACGTTTTTACTCATAATGAAATGAAAAGCAATAAAGAAAATGTGCTAAATGTCAACAGTAAAGCATATCTTCTGTTTGTGTATTATGAGGAAAATATACCCCCAAAATGGCACACACACTGAAAAACCTTTAAGTAACTTAATATGCTTGAATATTAATGGTTTGAATGTTAATCCAGTACAATGGTTCCATTTTTTTGAAAATTGGCTATTTGAAGGCATTATTACCTCAATAAATTCTCTATGGTCACTGTGGTAGCCACAGTATGAAAAATAATCATCATAAATCTGAATTTACAAAATATCTGCAAAATGGCACAGATTTGCTGGGAGAAACAAAAGATGAACTAGACGTTTCCTAACTCGATGCATTTTGTCCTTGCAGGAGCTGTATGAACAAAGCCACAGCAGATGGGACCTGCAGGACGACCACAGGCATCGCTCGTGCCCCACATCTGTAACGCACTCGGGTTTGTGTGATATTAACAGTGGAGTTAAATCCAGCTGGCAACTGGTAAGTGCTGTTCCCAAGGAGTCAGCATTGGAGCTTGTCCTGTTTAATATCTTTAATGATGATCTGGATGAGGGAATTCAGTGCACCATTTGTAAGTCGAAGACAACACCGAGCTGGGAAGAGGAAGTGTCAATCTGCCTGGGGATAGGAAGGCCCTGCAGACAGGCTTAATCAGTGAGCTGAGGCCAACGGTATGAAGTTCAACAAGACCGAGTGCCAGGTCCTGCTCTTTGGTCACAACAGCCCTATGCAATGCTACAGGCATGGGGCAGAGTGGCTGGAAGACTGTGCTGAGGAAAAGTACCTGGGGGCATTGGTTCAGCTGAACATGAGCTGGCAGCATGCCCAGGTGGCCGTGAAGGGACGTACAAATGATGGACCAGGGCAAGGAGAGACACCCAACGGCTCCCGAGCCCAATGTCAGCCCAGGCCCGTAGCGATGCCCACAAGCATCAAACTCCTTGCAGGAGTGCAGAACAGCCCCACGGTCCTGTTGGGGACGTGGAGCTGGGACGTGAGCTCCACCCTGTGTCCTTACATCTGGGAGCAGATGAGTGGGCCACTGTTAGGCCTGTAACAAGCACAGTGCCTTAAAGATGAATTACAGCCTTCTTTTTCATATCTACAACTGACTTTGACACGGGTAGCCGCAGCTGGCTCTACCTCTACGGTTTTATTAGATAAATCTGATTGATGAGGGGTTGTTTTTTTTTAATTCCTCTCAATCTCTTTAAATTAAAAAAGGAGAGAGAGAGAGTTGAAAAGAGCTGTAATTGCAAGTGAGCACTATAGAAACCTACAGCCAGCAGGCATGCTTCAAAGGCAGCGGGGACAGCCTGGACCCTTTAGTTGCTGGCTAGCAGGGCTTCAAATACGCCTACATGATGACTGTGTTTTTAATTTTGATCCATACCAAAAGAGCTTAATTGGAAGGTGCTGTATATTTTTTGATGTGTATGTCCTTTTCATAGAATCACAGAATCATTTGAGTTGGAAAGGACCCCTAAAGGTCATCTAGTCCAACTCCCCTGCAGTGAACAGGGACACATACAGCTCTATCAGATGCTCAGAGCCTGGTCCAGCCTAACCTCGAGCACTTCTAGGACGGGGCTTCCATCTCCTCTCTGGGCAATCTGTTCCAGTGCCTCACCACACCTACTGCAAAAAACATTGTTCCTTACATCCAATCTAAATCTTCCCTCTTTTAGTTTGAAGCCATTTCCCCTTGTCCCATCACAACAGACCATGCTAAAGAGCCTGTCCCCTTCTTTCTTACAGCCCCTATTTAGATACCAGTTCCATGAGCATGGCTGTTGCCAGAGATGGCCTTGGTGGGATGGAGCAGAAGTCTTGGCAGCAGGCACAGGGCTGCTGTGTGTGCCTGCAGGGAGGGGCAAGCACGACAGAACTTGGTGAGGAACCCTTTGGAGCATGGGAAAACAGGAGGGCTTGGCCAAGGAGGGATATGTCTGCTCCCCATCCCGTCCCCATCCTTGCAAGGAGCAGGTGTGGAGCTGCACCTTCCTCCAGCTTCCCTGCGGCCTGCCTGGTGCGCTCCCTGGCACAGCTGGGGAATTAAGCAACTAATTTTCATTAGTGTCAGTGTGCCTTGCACATAACTCTAAACTACCAATTAAAGTTATCGATTCAGATCAGTAAAGGTACTAAATTCCAGTTGGAACAGAAAAAGCAAGTACTAAACTTACGGGGACAATCTGTTTAATGCTGCCGTGGATTAAAGCAACTGATTTATCATCTTTGTCTCTTTACAAACACTAATCCTCGGGATGTAGGTCTTGACCAACTCCCGTGCTGCTGCAGTTGTTCATTTCCTCTGGCTGGGACAGCTGTGAGCTGCGAATCTCACTCTGCTGCCTGAGAGCATCTCACTCATCAGAAACCAGAGAATGTCTTTTTCGGCTGATTAATCCTACAGGATGATTAATTATTGTGTAAAGATAATTTTGTGTTTATCAGTTTGGGAATTGAGAATTTATCCTTTTATTTCAAGATCCCGCAGACACACATGGTACAAAAGGTCTGTCGTTTTCCACTGGCTTCTGGCATTCTCAGGCGGCTCTTCCCAGCCTGCTTGCGTCTGCACAAAGCATTACTGGTCCTGTATCCACACTCCGGAGAAGATCTTTATTATTTTTCTTTTCTCATTTAATCTGAATGAAGGTTGCTGCCAAAAGTCATGGTTTTTAGAATAATTTGTCCTGGAACATGCCAAAAAAAAAAAAAAAAGGTCTGTATTTTCTTACTCAGCATGAGCTAGTTCAGGAGGCATGGATGTCTGAGTTGCTGTGCATCAGGAGTGACCTATGCCTGCTCAGTGCATAGCAGTAGTTTAAAAAGCTAATAGTATGTTTGAACTAAGAGCGAGAGAGAATGCAAAAGAGTATTATAATTGTTCATAACAGAAATTTCTATAATTAAAAATGGAATTCTCTGGCAATGGAGCAGAAATAGCAATTTTCTACCCAGTGAAGCTCCAAATTATTTTAGAGGGAATTAGATGTATTCTCCTGGACTATGACCGTTCTGAAAGATTTTTTGATGCTAAACTGTATCTGAATATTGGAGAGAGCAAGCTGTGCTGTCCTCTCACCTGCTGACAGCTCCGAGGCTGAAACATCACAGACAAAAGCGCTGCAGTTTTTGTGTTTGTTACAGTTATTGTCCCTCTTCACATCACCACAATGTAGGAAACAACCTTCTGTAACCACCGTGTGTTCTTGTGCATATATTTGTCTGTGTTTCAGCCAAGATGGTCATTGGCTTTATGTACATTGCATCCCAGGACATTAGTTTTATGAGGATAGTGACTGAAAGGGGACTCGGGGTTCCTGTTGTAGGACAGACAGCTTTGAATGTTCCCAATGGGAAACACTCTTGTGCCCGAGGAGCTGTATGACCCAGGATCCCCACATCCACTATCTCCCTGGCCTCCAAAGCAGCTGCAAAAGTGAAGAATCCTTCCTTCCTCCTCGCAGTCTTTTAAATAATGGCTTGTACGCTACGATCATCCATTTCAGCACAACCCCCAAGAACACGTCTGTCTTTTCCAAACCTGATCTTCCACATACCGTAAGGCTGCCTAGGTGGCTTGTGGAGGTAAGGACAAGGAAATATTTGGGATATGTGCATGCACCAGAGCCAGCACAAAGTTGCCATCTAGTTTTGTCTTCCCTTGCTCACTCAAGGCTGCAGAAACCCAGTTGTACTTTGTCCAAGCAGTTCTCTGCTGTGTCCTCCAGGCTGGGAGCCTGGTGTAGTTCTGTGTTAAGTAACAGCCCTGGAGTTAAGCTGCAGAAAAAATTCAAGCACACACTTGTTCACATGGGAAATTCTCCTCGCAGTGTGGCACTGCCCAGTGCCACTGGAATGGGGATGCTTGTGTGACTTCCTCTGCATCCCACGGGAAGAGGTGGAGGGGCCAGCTCCTCCAGCTGAGATAGGCCATAAATTGGTGTAAATCACCAGGAAGCAGTGGGTGTTTGCCTCCATTAGCTCTGATATAAATATTGCTGCTCTGCCCTCGCTTCGGCAGCAAGCATTTCTCTGCTCCGTGCCTGTGCTGACAAGCTGCCTCGACTGCGAGGCTGCATGCCCCGGCCTTTGGCTTCACGCTATGGGGAAAAGGGCTAAGTTTGTGCTTAATGTACTGGGCGGGCACCCAGGGGACGCTCAGCAATTCCCAGTGCTGCCACAAACTTCCCGCGTGACCTCAGATAAATCATTTAATTGCTATTTCTGCAGGAAGAGGCATTAAAGCCTCCTCCATCTTGTCTATTTTGTATTTTTTAGAAGTGTGACATTGGACGGCTTTTATTCAAAGGTCTTCCTCTTCAAAATAGGTCTGTCTTTGCTTGTCTTTTAAGACTCGGTCTGCATTGAAGAGGTTTGCGACCAGAGGTGGATCTGGAGGCACAGACTTCCCTCCTTTGGTCAAAGCCTTGTGAAGAGAAAGAGATTATGCTCCTGGAAATTTGGGTTTCTGGAAATCTGACCCAGCCTGGCTGCCTGTAGCAGAGCTCATTGCTGCAGCAGCCCATCAGCACCAGGTCCCTGTATCGGCTGGGTGCGCCCTGCTGTGCCAAGGAAGCTTTGCAGTTCTCCCCAGCATCTGTTAGAGCCAGACAGCCAAATGCCGCCCTACCTATCAGCTTGGGGAGGTCAGCTGAGGGAACATGTTTTACTTGCAGAGCTGATATAATTGTTTAGAGCAAACAGACAGCTCAACATTTTTGCTAACTTAGAAAATCTAGCATCTCAGGAGAATGCATTTGGACTCAGCAAGGCCGTTCTCGTAGGCAAGGCATTGTTGTTAATCTGCAAGTTTGGCAATGCTGCTGGAGAGAGTCCCATTTGCTTTGAACAAGACGTGTTCGTGGACTGGAAGCTGTTTTTGTGGGACTGTGGTTTTAATGCTGCCGGATCTCTCGGCTGCACCAGCACAAAATCTCTGGTCGTTGCTGCTGGATTGTCCGGCCAGGACCAGCTGTGGGAGTGGCAGGGCCAATGTGTCGTATCACAAAATGAGGTTTAAATGAGACGACGAGTGAATGATGCGGTCAGAATTGAAAGAATGATCAGCATCTCCCTATAACGAGCTCTGCTTAATATGTCAGAAGCCCACATATGCTTGATTAGCATTCTGGCCAGCTAGGAGCCTTGCACTGACTTTGTAAAATTATTTGTCACAGCTGATTTGGGTAAGACACATTTGAAATGTAAGACGTGTGACTCAAACCTCTTTTATTCCCTCAAGAATTTCTCTTCTGCCTGAAATGGGCTCTCAGAAGGCAAACACAGTGGCAAAAGCAGGGCACAGATTGCTGCTCTTCATCTGGGGCACCAGGGCTGGATGGAGGGGCAGAAGTACAAGCAGCTGAGTCACGTGGGCTGTGTTTCTCTGTGTCACGATGCACTCAATTACATGTGTGTCTGCTGCCTGGCACGTAGAGATCTGGTTTGGAAGGAGCAGTGCTGTGTCATTGCTGGTGGCCAAACAGTCAGAGCCTGAAGGTTTTGCTTTAGGTGGCACTTTCAAAGTTGCTGCCTTAAAGTATGTGACGAAGGTTTACACGGGCAACTCACAAGCCCATCTGCTGAGCTGTGTATCTCATGCAGATTTGCTCTACTCCTCCAGATCTACTCTCCCTTTCAACACCTCTATACACGTTTCTCACTGTGTCTTTGTATTTTGTGCTTTATATATCTTGCTGCTGTGATATGTATTAACTACTCAGGCTCCCAAGGGCCTCCGAGATGAGTCTACAAGAATCCAGTAATAATCCATTTGTGTACGAAACGTGTTCTTCAGTGTTAGTGCATCGTGGAGGGCTGGCGTTACCTGACAGCTGGAGCAGAGCCTGCAGACAGCAATGCTCTGAGCTGTGCCTCGGGCTCTTCAATAACTCCTGCTGAATCACCAGCACTTTTCCTGCTCTCTAGGCAGGCTCAGCTCACTGAGGAGCACTGATGGTGCTGAGCGGCTTCCGGAGCCATCACTGTTAAGCGCCACGGGGTTTGGTGCAGTGCAGCTAGTGCCACCTGCCTTGTCACCTTATCACCCACACCTCAGCTGGAAGTGGGCTTTTCCAGACCTTTCTGGTGACACGTGTAGCAACAGAGCAGCTCCCTCTGGTGTGCAGTGGTGTATTTGACGAATTGTCCACCGGCTTCTGATTTAATTTCAGACGATCTTAGCCCAGAAAAATAATGCAGTACGTGCCGATCAGGAAGTACAGAGCATACAGTAAGCACAGTTCAAAAGCTGCATTACCCTTATCTTTTAGTAATGATCAATTAGCATGGAGGTCAGTGGGCAGCTTGGAAATGAGCCAGATGAGAAGGGCAGAAGGAGGATTTGAATGGGAAGCAAACTCTTGATTCATACCGGGCGTTTAAAGCCGTAACTCTGTTAACAGTGGGGGCGGAGGGTAGCGTTAAGTAGTCCCGCTGTCACACTGACTCAACCGGCATGTAAATCACCCTGCAGAGAGGGCAGTGGCTTCTTCCTGGTGCTGAAACATTACATTGCACCGCAGCAGGGATTTCACGTTGCGTGGAGCCCTCCTTGCCCTTCACTGCAACAAGAAGCCCCTGGCCAGCTGAAACACAAGCGCTGCACAGTGCCACGGTGCCTGCTGCCAGCATCCCAAAAATGTAGAAGTCTGCTCCCTGATGTGCTCCAGAATGGGTGAGATCAGCAGTGAGAGGAAGGTGTGCAGCAGAGCCATTGGAGAATGGGGGGCCTCCATGTTCTCCTGAGCATCACTGCGCAGCACTTCCTTAATGTTTTGGGGGGAAGAAGAAAAGAAGACTTGTAACCAATTAATTAACTTGCAAATTTTACACAGATGATCCAAGTGTGCCACATTAAACAGTAATTGGTCCTTCCCAGTGTGTATGTGCACTCTGAGATAAATAAAAAGGTATTAAAAGACATTACAGAAAGTTGCATGTGCACACCCGGGGTAGCGTGGGCCTTTTAATGTGAGCGTGTGCTTGAGCATGTTTTCTTGATGCCAGATGTTACAGTTTGGGTAGAAATGGCAGGGCAAATTGCTCTGTTCGTGCTAGTAAGGTATTATGGTACATTGCTTTTTGCCTGTCTGTGGTCTTTACCCTGCCAGTTACTTGAAGCAAGAGTGCCACAAGAGATTCTGTCAGAGCACCCTTGTTGCGGCCTCTCCCCCAGCTCCACTTTCAGTGCAGAGCAATGGTGAGGCGTTGGGTGCTCCCTGAGCAGCTCTGGGCTCTCTCCCTCTGTTATCAGGGCTGGACTGTGGGTGGCTTCCACTGGGCTTGTGTCTGTGCAGGAGCAGGCCTGGAGTCACAGCAGTGGCAGAAATGCTCCAGCAGCACCCAGTAGCGTCACAGTCGATTCTGCTCTAAGAATTGATGACTCTGAGGCAGCTTTTCTGGGCTGAAGCAGGAAGGTGAGCTGGATTTCAGTGTGATGAAATCTGTCTTGTTTTCTCCAGTTTACATATCCCTGTTGCCGTCAGACAGGCTGGCGGATGGGTGAAAATAACTCCGTCGCCTTTCTGTGTGGGAAGTTTATTTCTGCTTCCCTCTCCCCCACACACGTCCATACGCACACAGAGAGAGGCTGAACAAAACACTACGCAGCCCCCCCAGTGCTGCTGCGCGAAGCGTGCAGGGTACCGCACTTCCAGCTTCCCTTCCTGAAACACCATATGTTCTGGATGGTGAGCTTAAAATACCCCGATGAGTGGTGTTTTAAAGCACGAGCGCTACGTGTAGCGCTTCTCTGCTCTCTGGAGGCTAATTAATCCCCTTAAAATAGAGAGTGGTGGAATAGGTGCTTGTGGTAGCGAGCAGCTGAGCTGCCTGTTGAAGATGATGAAATGTAAGTACAAAGGAGAATAGGTAAGGGTGGGTTAAAGCTGTGTTCCTGCCTCTGACAGTTTACTTTGATGAATGCACTCATTCACTCATATTCACCATTTGGATCCTGCATAATCAGAGATAACAGGCGGATGGTTTGCATGAATAACTAAGTTTGTCATGTTTAATTTTCTTTAAAAAAAGAAACAGCAGTTGCTTTACCCTCATCCTTCAGGCCCAATACATATTTATAAATTGTCAGGAAATGAAAAGCCTTTTAACGGCACGCAACAAGCATGCAAAAGCACCAAGAGAAATAACCGGGAGAGCAGCAGGGAGGGGAGCGGAGCAGCCTGCCCTGCCATCACCTGGTGCAGGGCTGTGGGCAGAGGGTGCTGAGCTGCCAGAGCCGCTGTGAGTGTAAGCGAGATTTGTTGTGTGTTCTCCGGCGGTGTCTGCTGACAACTTGACATCGCACAACAGGAGGCACTAAAACTGAGAAATAAATCTGCATTTGGCAGTTAACTAGTAATGCAGCAAGTGGCTGCGCTGCTTAATATTTGATGGGTGGCTGGCTTTATTGTGCCTGTCCCACCTCTGACAACTCCTTAAAACACACCGAGGGTGCAGCAGGATTTTGCATGGAACAAAATGCTGATGGATGGCTGTGTCCAGATGTGAAGTGCTCAGTACAGGAGAGATGTGGACCTGGTTGGAGAACGTCCAGAAGAGAGCCACAGAAATGATCCCAGGGATGGAACACTTTCCCTATAAGGACAGGCTGAGAGCTGGGGGTGTTCAGACTGGAGGAGAGAAGGCTCTGGGGAGATCTGTGAGCTGCCTGTCAGTATCCAAAGGGAGGTTGTAAGAAAGAAGGGGATGGGCTCTTTAGCAGGGTCTGCTGTGACAGGACAAGGGAAATGGTTTCAAACTGAAAGAGAGGAGATTAAGATTGGATATTAGGAAGAAGGTTTTTACAATGAGGGTGATGAGGCAATGGAGCAGTTGCCCAGAGAGAAGGTGGATGCTCCATCCTTGGAGACACCAAGATCAGGCTGGACTACTAGCACCTGATGTAGCTGTGGGTGTCCCTGTTTATTGTGGGGCAGTTGGACTAGATGACCTTTAAGGGTCCCTTCCAATTCAAATGATTCTATGATTCAATGGGAGCTGCGCAGTGCGGACACCCAGGTACTAGGGCTGACTGCATCCCAAAGGGCTGTGGTCCAGGATGGGCCCCTCTTGGCCCCTGCCAGGCACAGGCACAGGGCTAACTGCTGCTGCACAATACTGCTAATGGTACAATTAAAAAAAATCTGCTCTCTTTATTGAGCAAGTGATTTTTGCAGAGAATAGTGTGAAATATTGAAATGTCTGTGTAGAGAGGTCCCACGGGAGAAATTCAGAAGAAGGAAGATTGAATCACTAAAAGAGAGAGAAACCAGGAGTTGCTAATGTGAGGCTGAAGAGAGAAGACCAAATCTAGTTAGAGGGTCTTCTCACCAGAGCAGCTTTTCCATAATCATCAAAGAGGATCTTTGCCATAGGAGACTTCTGGCTTCCATACCAATGTGCATGCCACCAGACACAAATCCTTCAAGAGCTAACTCAGGGACACTCAGTGTAAAACCGCTAGGCAGAAGCACAGTTGGATTACCAGCGTGTCAGCAGCCCAGGAGCTGCGGTTGGCGGGAAGCTTGGGGTGAGTGTGGGGCTGGCGGTGGGGGGGCCAACCCTTGGGACCCACCAGGCTCTTGGGCACCAACCTGTGTGGGCTGCAAAACGCTGAGCAAAGCAGTGTTGAAAGAAGCACAGAGTGCGTCCCGGAGTGCGGCGTTCGGGCTTCGTGGCAAAAATGATAAATCTCACCAAAAATATCGCTGAGATGAAAAGCACAAAGTGTTTGCCACTAGTAGTTGTCTAGGGAATAGAGAATAATGAAACGGCAAATTCAAAACCACAAGGGCTTGTCAAACACTGTTTTCCTGCTAAAAATATCTCACAAAAAAGCCTTTAAAGCATCACCCCCCCCCCTCTTTTATAGACCTTGTTTCATCCAAGCACTTACGCACATGCTTAATGTTAAGCATGTAAGCCATTCTCCCGATGTCTGTGGGAAGAACGTGCGTTGGAAGTGTTGGCATGCGTTAGCATCTGGCTGGATCCCACCGTGGCAAACGGCTGTGAGAATCTGGCAGAGGGAGGATGTGCAGAGCCTGATTCTCATTTACGCCGAGGCGGCTCTACACGGCGCCCCGGGCAGCAGGGCTCTTGCAGAGAGTGTAAGTGTGTGCAAACACTAAACCATGTCATTAATTTAAAATCCCCTGAAGTTAGCCTAAAATAGTCCCACACAGACATACTGGGCCTGGCAGACCACAGGCATCCCAGCTCCATGCTTTGTTCCTCCCCAGGAAGGGCTGGGCAGTGCTCACGCTCCGGCCGGCCGCCCCGTAAATCACAGGCGAGCCCAGCGCCTCGCCAGCTGTCTGGGCTGGAGAGCTCGGTCTCAAACAGAGACATTAACATTTTCGTTAATAGGGATATCTGTGTTGCTACATAGTCTGAATTGGCCTCTATTACTTATTAATGAAGATCCGAAAGTGCATGTACTTAAGACCTTGCTT
Organism: Tetrao urogallus; assembly: GCF_951394365.1. Taxonomy (NCBI): domain Eukaryota; kingdom Metazoa; phylum Chordata; class Aves; order Galliformes; family Phasianidae; genus Tetrao; species Tetrao urogallus. Next base: position 11,454,960 of record NC_136825.1, on the reverse strand, counting down.
AGCTAAGGGGAGTCTTCTAGGGCCAATTTGAGTCCTATTTAATGACTAATGGCTATTGAGACATAATGTCCACTAAGCAGATATCACATCCTATTTAGGATTTAATGTTTAAATATTTAATTAATTAAACACTGCCAAATATTTAATTAAACGCCATCAGAGCCATCCTGACACTTCCACTATGCATAATGCAAAGGAAATCAGTGCTTTCCTTATCAGCCCACAAGTAATGCAAATTCAGCCTTACACAGAAATTGCTGGGGTCTGCGTAGCCAAAACACCTGAAACCACACACAACAGAGTGGGCTGCCTTTAAAAAAAACATTATTTTTTTTTTTCCAAGATGAGCTGAATTAAACGTTTTATTTTAAATCAAGCTCAGAAGTGACACGTAGGCAAAGTGGTGGTACTGTGCTCTGCGCGGAAACAAGAATGCTATGCTTGTATATTGACTTTTAATTATTTAAAAGTAAATGACTGCTACTTAGCATGGCATACCTGCCAGCAGTTTACACTAGTTTTGCTTAAATATTTACTCTGCTATTCAATAAAAAATGAGTGTACTGAAGCAAAAAATGAGAACCTACCGTATCACATGGTCCTACCTGTGGCATGCCAAGTTCACGAGGATTTATTCACAGAGATGCTAGATTTTGCTGGTTTTCTCTAGCTAAGCCAAAACATGAGTTAAAACAATTCCTGTTGCATTTCCAGTGACAAACTGAGTCCTAATTTTCAGCTTGTTACATTTTGTTTCAAATTTACTGATGGAAAGTTGGCACACAGAAATTTAAAGATCTTTGAGTCCCAGTTTTGAAATCTGAACACCCAGAAGGTACGGAGACATTTAAGGCTGAGTCGCTGATTTGAGTTCTTGCTTACCCTGCTCCATCCTGTGCTGCAGGCTGGAGATGCTGGGCCACATTCCATCGCTCCCAGCCTATGTGGGGATCCTTATTTTAACATTCCCACACAGGATCCCTTGCTAACAAGGAATGTGTTGACCAGTTGGATACGCCATTCAAGTCACATCATTTTTATGCTCAAATTCAAGCCACTGATTAATGAATTGAGGATACACGTTTGGGCTTTCTGTAGAGGATCTCATGTGATCTTATTGGCTGCTCCAGTCAAATTACCTTCCACCGCAAAGAGCTGATGCTTCATTTGCTCAAATTGCATTTGACTTATATAAACAGGCAAAGGGGGGGGAGGGGGGGGGGAAAGATAAAAAGAAAAGGACTCTGTGAAGCCTCTATTGTGAGGACCTTTATCTCTCAAGTTCAGTGATGCTTTGCTTTGTCTGTTTGCATTTATTGAACAACCATCTCCCTGAGCAGCCAGGAATTTGCCCTCATCTACAGGCAGCCGCGACGGTTTGAGTGCTCATGTTCTCCTGCCCACCCAAGCAATAACCGCAAACCGCACTCATTCCTTTCACCTCTCTGCAGCCTTTTAAACAAAGGTACACCGCGCCACGAGGAGGGGGCAAAATGCCCGCCGCCCCCAGATAAGCGCCCGGAGCCGCCGTGCGGCTGCTCAGCTGAGGGGCGTGGAGCGGTCTCCAGTGGCGCACGAGAGCTACGTGGAGAGTTCAGCGTGGGCACGGCTCGAGGGCTGCGGTTTGGGTTTATACAGAACCCCTCCTTCAGCCGCCCGCCACAGCCCCCGGCTCCCCGCCCGCGCCGCCACCGCTCCATCACGCGGAGCGCGGCCCGCAGGCGCTGCCCGCCATTGCCGGGGCTCTGCTGCCACCTGGCGGCACGGCGGGGCCGCCCCGCGCCTCAGGGCGCCCGCAGCGCTTCTCCCCGCGCCCCGGCGGCCGAGTCTGCTGGGGGAAATCGCGGAGCTGGAAGCTTCTCGCTTTGCCTTTCGACCTCCGCAGGTGCTTGAAAGGCCGCTGCGAGCACCAGGCTTTTGGCCACGTGGGTTGATAGGCAGCGACGTAGTGATTCCATAGGGACTGGGACATGTGGCTGGGACGCGCAGGTGTGAGTTCTGCAGTTTCAAAACGAGTATCTTTCCTTTCGCCGTCTCACACAAAATGTTGTCAGGAGTGGTGTTGTCACTGCGTGTCCTGACTGCAGCCATCAGTCAGAGCGGCTTCCCCAGCCAGGACAGAACGTTCCCAAGCACTGCTTCACATGTGCACCTGTGGGCACACGGCTTGGTCCAAATGCAGCACAATCACCTGTTTTCCAGATGCCTCCATGTTCACAAATAACACACACCCATACAGCTCTGACACAGACACGGGTCAAGCTCTGTCTCAAAGCAAATATATGTTGGTAACAAATGTGCCGCTCGCTCTCGCAGCCCTTTTTCTGGGCGAGCACACAGTGAGAGACGTCCCAGTCCTAAAGACGGGAGCTGGGACCACTGATCTGGTGCTGATGGGTGCTGCGAGCACAAAGCGCCTTTTGCGGAGGCCAGGCTCTGTGCTGCGTGCCCTGCTGCTCTGCGTGGCCCCGCACTGCGCCCTGCGGCTCCTCACCGCTGAGCTGATTGCCCGTTGATCCTCCGCTCCTTCAGCGATGACGATCAGCTTTTGAACTGCTGTAAATGAGGCCAATCAGCATTACTTTCGTTTCATTACTTCAAGAGCTTACTCATAAATTTCCTCTTATCCTTCTTCCCCTTTGGTCTGGAATTAGCCACTGTACTTGGCAGGAGCTGCTGTACCCGGTTCTCCTCGATTGGAGCCATTTGATCTTTCCCAGGTTTAGCGATCAACGAGCAAACATGCTTTGCCTTGCTTGATTTAAAGAAATGCACCTTCTTGTCCATTTTTCTTGGCATTGCACGTGCCGTGCTGCTGGTGACGTATGGAACGAGCTGCAGCACTTAGCTGACCTCAATATAATACGGGAGAGAATGAATTGGCAACGAGTCTGTAAAATAATTAACAACATCTTTCATTTAGCGGTGTGAATTTTATTACTTGGACGTTAAAACACGAGGATGGATTTCATTGCAGGCTAAGGGGTGTTTTCCCCCAGTATTACTGGGCAGCCCACAGCTCACTGTGTGGCAGAGGTGGGACAGCTTTAAAGCTACAACCTTCTGGGGGTAAAAACCGTGTGTTCCTCAAAAGATACAAAAACTGAAACTATTGAAACTATTTGTGCAAACACCCTTGCAGCCGGTGCTAGGCTAACTCCTCCTCCTCCAGCTGCCATGGGAAGGTATTTGAGAGTCATTTGGAGGCACTCGCTACCTTTCAGGCTCCATCCACCCTCACTTCTGGGGAAGAGCCATTTCCTAACTAAACATAAATGGTTCCACCTGTGATAAATAACTTTTTTTTTTTTTTTTTTTTTTTTTTTTTTTTTTTTTTTTTTTTCCTTTCCTTGAGATGCTTCAATTCATGGCACCTGGAGGACACCAAAGCTCCCCATAAAAGTGTCCTGTGTAGTTGTGAATGCTTTTGGGGCCTGAGTTCTTGCTCTGTACCTTCTTGTTTTGTAGTCCCTGTCTTGGAGCTGACCCGAGGCAAGCAATTACTGTTCATGCTGCTGTGCCTTTCTCCTGGTGGTTGGAGTAGTACGGCAAGGCACAATCTCATCTTTTCTCTGCGTGGCTCTATGAGCCCATGGGGAGTCTTCTAGAACAGAAAAGCAGTAAGTGGAAGCCTGGTGCTTGCAGCATGAGGGCTTCCCACCATTCTGGTGTGGTAGTGTGATAGTCTTTAGAAAGAAAAAAAAACAACTCACTTAACTCACTTTTTTTTTTTTTTTTTTTTTTTTTAATTAGTGCTATACATATGTGAAATGAGAGCTGGTGCTGGCATGCAGAGTGAGGGGTCTGTGCAGCTGAGGTTTGCTTTGGTTACTCTGAAAGCCATGTGCTCAAGGGAACCAGCTTGTGGTGGCTCCAGTTTATCATGTGTAAAGTGGGGATAATAATAACCTATGTCAAAGGGGTGCTGCAAGACTTAATTAATTAGTATTTGCTAGGAGCTTATGGATAATTAGATTAGAGCTGCTATATTAACACAAACTGTTATTGTTATTATTTATTTATTATGTACTTTTAGAGTTCATCTGTGCAGGAAATTTTTGCTGAGTCTATTTGTAGATGTAGGCAGAGGGGTTGTATTGAGTTGACATGAGTAGAGGTGTAAGCTCCAATTCCAGCTCTTGCTAGTAACTTCTCCAAGATAATGCACACCCGGAGGTGTGATGATTATATAAACTGATGCATGGATGATTAGGGTATGGGAAGTTTAGCACTGCCTTGTTGAGGTGGAGCAGCTCCTGGACTTGTTTTTTAATTGGCAGAATATTCTTAGGACTCTTCTGAAATGGGAAGAAGCAAGAGTAACAGAATGGTCAGGTGGATCAGCACTGTGGGGACCTGGTGCTATGAAAGCTGCTACTGCCACGCTGGGTCATGGTGCAATGCACACAGATTCCGAGATTTTTCCAAGGAATGAAATCATTAGCAAATATGCAAAATATGCTTTCTAAAGTGGTGAATGCTTTTCCATCTGACTCTGCCTTCTCTAGGTAATTCACCCCTGAGGTGAATACTTGGGTCAGAGTTAAATACAGCTGCTTTGGGATTTTGTGGGTATGAAAACAGACTAATTTGGTGCATAAGTCATTTTTAGTGCACTAATTTCCTGTTTTACATGCAGAATGGTCTATAAATGGCAAAAAAAAGTCTTCAGCAAGCTAAGCCTAAAGCATCTGACTCAGATATACTGAATGCTGGAGACTTCCTTAAGAGTTTATTATATGAAAACTCTTGGTGTTTCTACTGGAGACCAGCAAATCTTTATCAGTTTATAGCTCTGCATAGGTTATTAGTTGTCTCAGGCTTGCATAGCTCTGTTTTTCTTCATTAATATTAGGCTTTTATCCTTTCAAATTTTGGAAGAGTTTAAAGTCCACAGCAGAAGATCTGAAGTCTTTCTTCATTAAAAAGAACAACAACAAATACAGAGTGTAAATGAGATATTCAGGGCAATGGAGCAGGAGTTGCTCCTGTCTGGAGCTGGTGGCTCTTCTGCAGTGTTGCCAGGTGCTGCTGCAGCTCCTCCCAGCCCTGGGTGCAACAGGGCAATGTACAGCCCTGCAGGGCAGGGTGCTGCCCCACACTGAGCCCTTGCCCTAGTTGTTCCTCTGCCACCAAAACTGTAGCTTGAATTCACAACCGAGGTTTCTCACATGAATTATGCTGTTGCATTTGCAATAATGATTGATGGTGTTGTGTAGTTTTGTCCTGCACACTTACAAGAGCAGAGCTTGTGTTAACCATGTGCCTAGAGCTTGCAGTGTTCCTTCTGTCTGGACAGCAATGAATGTACCAGACATTACACTTCTGTCCCTCTCTCCCCTTCTAGGCACTGGATGGAGAAGTACCAATCTAGGTCCTAATCTGCTGAATCGCTTCAACCTTGAGGACCCCATCAACTTCTGTAGCTTCTGCTGGTGGTTCCCATCAGAAGGAGGTCCTTGTTGCCTTCAGCCAAGGCATGGGAAGGATGATCTACCCTGGAGGGAAAGGTACTAAAGTCTGAAAAACTTGTGAAAATTCGTATAGTAGGCAGTCTAAGAAAAACTTTTGGATGAAGTTTCCTTCCTGTAGCTGATCAGATTACAGTGTGGTTGAGCCCCTCATCAAGACCTGGCTGAGGATCTGAAGTGGCAACAGAACTGTATGAACAGAGGAGAGAGTCCCTGCCTCACCCTTCAGGTTGCAACCATCCTTCTGTCTCCCGCATTCTCAATCGTGCGTTGCTTCCACTCTTTCCCCCTCTATCCCAGAGCTTCATCTTTAGGACGTGCTTCACTGCAGTGTTCAGTATTGCTCATGAAATTAAACTGTTTCTGTGAAGATGGAATCTCGAGTGCAGCACGAACATGTGCAGGTGTAGAGAGCCATGGGGCTGGAGTGTGTGCCGTGCGTGTAGAGCAGCAGAGTCCACAGCGGGCCTGGTGTGCCCAATTTATGGCCATTTACATGTGAAATTGCTCTGCTCTAATTTGCATATGCAGTCATGGTAATCGTGGGCCAATTAAACTTGTAGTTTGCAAAATCTGGGCCTGAAACCTTCACAACTCTTACTAACATACTAATCTGAGCGTATATGTCACTTCATCAATTTCATGAAACCATAAATTTTTCCTGTCTGGCATCACCAGCTGCATGTGTGAGTCAGTGCCTGCATTGTCACTGGAGTTCGTCTGAAGGAGCCATAGGCCCCATGCAGAGACTGTGGAAGATATTTTTAATGAGCTCTTCCCTATTCAAGGATTGAATCAGAGCCGTTACGATGTCAGTGTAAGATTCATTGCAATATCTAGGGGAGATTTATCTTTACTCTTCCATTTTTTTAAAATGCTGTTGTCCTGAAGGAGTTGTTACAATGTCAATAAATGTGTTGCCTACATTTGTTAGTGCAAAAGCAGTTGTGCCAAAGAGATTTGTCTAAGGCCCTTTGCTCCTATTTTGTGGTTGAGGAAGAGTGGCTTCACGCTGAGCAGTGTGGCAGGTGGGTGGCCAAGCTGGCAGTGAGCCTGAAGGCCATCAGGACTGGCTTTGGGGTTCTTGGTTTCCAGCCCTGGGGAGGAATAGTGGGGAGGATGGAGGGACTTCTGCAGGCAGACAGAGCTGGGTGCTGCCTGCGTCCCACCAGCTGGTCCCAGGAGCTGCCGCCTCCTCCCCCAGCCGGATACATCTGCAAGCATCCAGGGAGCGTTTGCTCACTTAGAGAGCCAGGCTTTAAAAATGTCATGTCCAGCCAGCTTTGGAAGGGTTCTCCCTGGTCCAGTGAGGCACAAGTTGAGCACTGCGTTCAGCCTTCTCAAAGGACAACTACTGCATCCCCAACTACCCCTTTGTGTAGCCCGACTCCTCAGGCGCGTCCTGCTAATTTAATGGCATATTTCTGAATACTTCGTGTCGGAGAAAGGCTTTATCATAGCCAGATGCTGTTGACGACTTGAGGTTTGGCTTTTGTTCAGTTAGAAGAGCTTTAGCTATTGAAGCGCTGAGTCTGGGGCTGGCTATCTCGGAGCCAGATGGTTTCGTTCCAAATGTTTAAAATCTATAAATCTTTAATCTATAAATTCTGTTGTCACTATGAAAATGATAGGTTAAATTTTGCAATCCTCACAGATAGTTACCCTCTGAGTAGATATCATCAAAGATTAAAAAGTCATTATTTCTTGGCTTTTTATATATTTTTTCTTCTTTGTCATTTTTGTGCAAGTTCCTACAGGGAAAAAATTATTCTGAGCTCTGAGCTGAAGAAGATCAGAATTGAGCTTTCTGAACTTGATTTGAAAGAGTGTTTTCCAGTGTATTTTTCCTCTTTGGTATAGCTGCAGTTTTTTATGACCTGGTAAGATTTCTGTTATTTATATTCTAGCCAACTGCAGATTTTATTCTTTCTTTCTGTTTGCTGTATACATTTTGCAGGAAAGTGGTTATTTACTTCACTTTTACCCTTATATTTCTGCTTTTGGGCCTGTAAGCAGCATTTTTTTTTCTCCCCCGTTAAATCTTAGTAGGGACTCGTGTGCCACTGGCTGGCTGTCACTGAATGCTGAGGCTTTCTGGGCACCGTGCAATGGCTGTCACGTTGCTTCTGAAGAATGACCTGGCTTAATACACCCTCAGAAGGTCTGCTCCTGTTCAGATTGGACTAAGAGGCTGGAGGAAGGGGTGCGATCGCCTTTGTGCCCCAAAGATGGTCAGACCCACAGATGTTGTATGTGTAGGGAGTTGCCACCCCTGTGCATATCTGAGCCCCATGTATTTCCTGCTGGCACTGTGCTGCCAAATTACCTGGGATTTACCCATCTGTGGGGCAAGGGGACAGTGCTCTCACAGGACTGGTACCACAGGACTGGTACCACAGGGCTGAGAGAAGATATCTACAGCTGACAGTGCCAACTGAAAGCCAGGAAATCTGGGACATCTGAAGTTATCTCAATGCCTGGCAGTTTTTAAGCCCAATCAGTTATGAATTTGGGACACAAGATGTGGTGTCAAAGATAACAAATCCTTGCTTGGGGATGGCTAGGGGAGGCTAGAGTAGGTCGACTTGTGATAAGCTGCTGCTGGGCCAGCAGCACCTCTAGCAGCATAGCTCCCCACAGCTTTATTGCAGGAGTAAGGCCAAGGCCACTGATGAGTGCAGGGTGACCTGGCCACATGTCCTGCCCTGAAGCAGTGTCCTTGCTGTGGCTGAGATATACCTGTCCCTCAGGAGCATAGTGCTAGGGCAGGGTTGTGCCCAGCTTGGAGCTTGTGCCCCGTGTGGGGAAGGGGACAGGCCCCTGCAACACAGCTGGGAGCTTCGTGCTACAATTGTGCTCCAGTGTAACTTTAAAGCTGTTAGGGACCAAGCTTTTGATACATTTGTCTGCATTTATGCAAATGTATTACAATTAATGCAAATTGCAATCTATTGGGTTTTTTTAATGATATTGGCAGGCATGAGTGATTCAGGAAGACACTGGACTGATTTTTCACTATCTTGTATCTTTTCTAGCACTTTACATGTGTGCACTGTAAACAGAAGCGTCTAATGCTACTTTTTACGCTCACTTCGTATAGGACAGTAGGTTAAATGCATTTTGGATAAATTGAGCGTAAATCCACTAACTGTCTTGCAAATAAGGGCTGCTGTTGCCTGATCCCTATATCCAAGCATCCTGGTGGGGGCAGTGACCTGCTGTAAGGTACGGAGCAGGATGAGAGCCACACACTGTTCCTTGTGCAGTGCCATGAGCTGCAGCTCCAGCTGCAGTCTGTACCGAGTGACTTGGAAGTTTATTTTTGAATTCTTTTCTAGTTTATAATATCTGGATTGAACCTTGGATTCTGCATCTCTCCACCATGTTGGTTTTTAAAGCCTCAGTTATAAAGCTCTAGTGTCTATCAATCCCACATGGTTTTTATTTACGTGAATTTGTTAAAGGATACACAAGAAAGGTGACTCTTAATATTGTGTACAGCATTGCTATGTTGGGACAGTGCTGTTGGGGTAGTGATTGCAGCAAGATGATGGCAGCATGCTGAAGGGCAGATGAAGGGGCCGTCACGTCAGAGAAGATGTGAACCCAGTGCTTTGGTGGCTTAATACACGGAGGGGCATTTAAGTTTTTTTTTTTATTTATAATTCAGCTGCAGTTTTTTTGTTTGCAAAAATGCTCTTATATTTTCTTTATAAGGTGGAAGGCTTTTCTTTTGCAATTGGAGCTGAAAGGCTGGGGGAGCACTAGAAAAATGCAGCCTTTGTGAAGGGCGGGTGTCCCTCTTGAAAGCTGCAGTGCGAGGCCAGGTATGCTTGCTGAATGGGTTCTGCTCCTGATGTCTGTGATCTGGTCAGTGCAGGGCTGGCATTCCCAGGGCAGAGGCAATCCTGCCTGTATACACCTCATACCCAGACCTGGCTTTCAGTCTGACTGCTGGGACTTGATGTCAGGACTTAGATGGCTGGGACCTGTGCAAGCATTGCAGTTTTAATACGTTCCTCAATGGATTCACATCCACATTGCAGCTTGAATTTTTCCACTAACAGTGTAAGCCCTAATAGCAAGGCTTCAGGGAGAATGGGTGCAGAAATCAAAACCTTCTCAGCTTGGTAGTTGCCTCACAATGCTAAGGGTGCAATGGGAAGGGGAGGCTCACCATCCTTCCATGCAGGCTGCTCAGGCTCCTGTCTAGGAGCTTCCATCATTGTTAAACTTCTGAGCAAGTTAAACTCAAGCGCTGGAGGGGAAAAGCACGGGAGGCATGGTTGGTGTCCTCAGCATTATAACTGCTGGACATAGTGAAAATACCATGATGAAGAATTGATGACCTCTATCAGAAATGTTAATAGAACATTTCTGTTAGAAGGGAATTACATGGTCATGTTTGTATGGCTTTTCATAGGAAAATATTTCATATTAATTGGCTGCAGTACAAATCTTAGGATAGAAAATGCCTCCTCATATCTGGTTCTATATAGAAACCAACGAGGTAGAGCAAATTTGTTGCTAACCTACAGCTTATATAGTATTTCATTTATTGGAGAGTCTAGCTGAATCCTAAGCCTGCTGTTAGACATCCATTTATGGTGCAAACACTCAATGTTCGTCTACTGGTTTAATATACTATTTGCTTAATGGGCCATTGACATAATCATTTGATATAGATCCCAGTCATACCATGTTACCAAGCCATGATGTATTAATATAGCCACATATTAATGGTGGAGGGCAAGCATGTTATATTATTATCCATGACCAATTAGTTTCTATCTTAGGGATATAGTTATCTAGGTGTCAGTCTTTAAAGGCCTGATTTTTAGAAGTCTGAGTTATTCTTACCTCCAATTGAAATGAATTGTGTCTCTTGATGGAATTATTATTCAAGCTTACTCATAGCCCTCTACTATAATCTTTGAGCATGTAACTGTAATTGTACACTTCCATTTCCACTTGGAGATCTGTTAAACTGTTTTCTCCTTTGTAATCCTAGTGATAGTCAAATATTTATTTTTTGTCACTTTTTAGCTTTATACTCAATCAGAAGTTAGCTTATGAAGTCAAAGGGACTGCTTGTGTCAGGAAAAAACAGTACTTCGCAGATTTTATATATTAATATAGATGCATTTAGTTGCTCACAAACAGCATTGTTGCACTACAGTTAGTATTCAGCGTAGAATTATCTATGGCAGCAAGTATCTTTTCTTTCTTTCACCCCCTTCATGCTCAGATTATTAATAACAATATGAAAATATGAGGGACCAGCATGCAGATTCTGTTCTTTGTGGGATGCCTGCAGAATTAAGTGATCATTATAAATAGGAGGCGAAACTGGCATTTTATCTGTCTCATACACTGTAATTAAGTAGCTGATTTCTTCCTGGTGTGGCAGCAATAGTGGCTATAGAGAGGGATAAAGGATAATGGTCTTCTTGATCAGTTATGAGAGGTTTTCTTATGCACAAAAAATAAATGTTGTGGAATTATGGAAACTAAAGGTGACAAGGGAACTGAAGGGTCAATTATAACTGCTAAAAGAAGCAGCTTGATTAGTGGAGATTGAGAAGGATGGGATGTTGAAATGCTTGGGTGGAAGACAAAAGGATGGGACAATCCAAGTACACTGACTACTTGAGAAGGCAAATACAGCCATGGTGCCAGGCAGGATAAAGCATGAGAGGTGACTGAAGCTGAGGATGAGGAGTAAAGGGTCCTCTATTAGGAGCTCAGCTGGCTGTCCTGGAGTAGGTATCTTTGATAATCTGGACTCTTTTTAACATTGCAGTTAATGTGCAAAGTTAACAGACTTTTTTTTTCTTGACAGTTGCTGAACAGTTGCTAGAGGAACTGCCATCCTACCTGCCTCACCTGCACTGAGAGTGGTGAGCACTTGGGCTGCTCTGCACTGCAGCCTCACATTTAGCTGGGAGATGGGGAGCACCTTGAGACTGGCTTCTGCAGCACAAGGCTATGGGTCTTACTAAAGTTGTGGCTGTTTCCCTGGGGTATAGTGGGGACTAGTAAAAGTGTCTTTAAAAGATGCTATGTCAAGTCTCTTAGATTGTATATTTGGCTAATACTGTGTGTAGATGGATGTATGTTTCACACTTGCTAATCCTGACAGTCCAACCCATGGCTAGTCATGCTGTGCACTGGATAATGTGAAATCCTGTAGAAAGTGTAATATGGGAGAATATAATTAAAGCTATACGATGTGGCTGTGTGGAGTAACTGATCTGATGTTTCAAAAGCAACATCAGCTTTTTAACTCCATTCTTGATATTTTTTTTTTTGCAGCACCATCATTTATTTCATGTCGATGTTTGTGAATAACTTTCTAAGCTGTTGACATGGAGAAAGTGGTCCCTCCTTCCTAGACTGTTCTGCGCAGTGCTTGAGGAAACTGTACTGAGCATGATCTTGGAGCCTGAGAGGAAAGGCTGCCGCAGCTCCATGCCCCACCAACCAGCAACAAGTCGGAAGATGTATCCCCCAGCAAACTCACACAGGGAGTACACATACACCACATAAGTACATACATACACACAGCGGAAATGCACAGAGTGCCTGCACACATGCAGGGATCACCAGCAGCTTCATCCTGGCTGAACAGGGTGGACATCCACTAGTAAATATATAAAATACATATTTGTTTATGTACAAGTACAAGGTTCATCCCTACAACAGCTAGCTCAGACACCCTGCAGCTGCCCCCGGATCCCAGTTTCTCCAGCTGCTGGCACAGGATTATGCAAGCCATGGTGCTGGTGCAGGCAGTCCTGTAGCAATCTGGCACTGTAACTGCATCCTGCATTGCATTCTGTACCCTGCAGCACTGACCCCAGCCCCTCTGCCCTCCAGGTTCCATACCTAGGTGATGCTGAGTCTGTGTCAGCACAGCCTGACTGGGGTCCTGGGGGAATCTTTTCCTAGGCTTGCTTCCTGCCTGCCATGGTGTCCTTGGGCTTGCAATGGGAGAAGCATGGATGCTGTCATTTGCCCTCTGCCACTGCCTCGTGTTGACTCATGGCTGTGATAAGCTGCAGGCAGCAGCCTCTTCCCTTGCTAACGAGATCTATCAAATAGGGCAGCATGGCACCCTTGCTATCTCACAGAGGGTGGTTAGCTCATTGGGCAGGTTAATTCCCACTCTGCAAAGGTGGCATCTTTACCCCATGGTAAAGAGGACATCTCTTTTTCCCAAAGCCCTGCCTGGTCCTGCCATTGCTGCTGCCGTCGTCCTGGACTGGCTGTGCGAGGGAGCAGCTGCGGGCAGAGGCCTTCTGTGAAAGGTCCAGGCAGAGGCTGGGGGAGGAAGAAGGATGTGCATGGATTATCCTGCTTGAACTGAGACAACTGGCAGCCATATGTGTAAGCAAACAAAGTTTTACTACTTCTCTCTAAAAGAGATCGTTTTAAAAGCTTTACTTTCTTGCCAGTTGGCTGAGAAGCGAAAGAGGAACAATAGATTCAAGCTGAAATAATTTGCATTTATGATGAAGACAAGGAATATCTACCTTGCATTTTCCTAAAAAAGAAAAATTAAACCCCATTTTTAATTAACTGATAAACTATTAATCAAATTTTTGCAATGTTAGGTGACACATTATTCATTTAGATAGAATGACTGTGAACTTAAACTAATCAAATCTGATTTGCCCACATATGCTTGATTGAAATACATTTTAACTAGCATATACAAAGAGAAAATCTTGGATTTCTTACCTAATCTTCAGAGTATACTGCTGAGTTAATAAGGGCAGTTTTTTTTAAATGAGACCACCATTTCTTAATCTGCATATCAAAATCAAGAGCAACTTAATTGCAAAACACATATTCCTGAAATCTAATCACTATACTGCTTTAGGGTATTTTATTGAAGCATGTTAAATTATGGACAGAATATTAATGATGAAGCTAATCAAACCCAATTAGTCACTTCTAACAATAGTCACATAAATATACAAGTCAGGTACTAAAGTACTGTAGGTATGGTTTTAAGTTTTTTTAATATAAAATTTATGTGGTATATATGAATTATATACTTGTTATTTTTAATCTAAAAATCTGGGACAAGTCATTTCAAAGGAAACGAGATGCTGAAAGACAATGGAACTTGTCCCTCAGTATTAGGATTGACACTCCTGGTTTCTGAATGCATAAACCCCGCGCTATGGGCACACGATTAATGGGACAGAAGGGTGGTCTGCCCCAGCTCCCAGTGATGCAGCTGAGCGCAGTTGCGTCTCCTGGTTCGTTCTGATTGCCATTCCGCACCGACTAGTTGGCTGTGTGAACTGCCTGCTCTCGTGCTGCAACGTGTAAGATTTGCATATGCTTCTACAATAGTTGTGTATAATAATTGGAGATGTAGTATTATATCTGCATTAAAAATGAGGGTTTTCCTTTTGACTCAGACACGGCATCTTGTAAATATTTCAGCGAAATGCTCATCTTGAAGCCGACTCCATCTGAGTGTACTTTGATAATGATATTTTGGGTGGCCTTCAGTTCGTTTCGGCTTCTTATGGATAATTATGGGAGGGCAGCTGTCATCTTTAGGTCTATCTACTCCATCAGGGAGGAAAAAGTACACAATGTAGGGGTCACAGATGACCTTCTACTGATGTGTCTTTTGAAAGACGTGTTTTGAAAAACCTTTTAAATTGCAACTCTTACAGTTTCCGTAATTATTCAGGTCACATATAAGAATGATTTAGCGTATTTATAACCCCCTTTTTGCCCTTTTTGTTTTAAGGACGTGTATTTTCTAATTTGTAATCATCTAATTTTAAAAAGGGGTACCCATAAATAATAGGTGTGATTTTAGTGGCAGACAGAGAGGCCTTGACAGGATTTGCAATGCCATCAGTGCCAGGAGTTGCGCTGTGTGTCACAGAACCTAGTAGCCTTTCCCTGTGCGAGCTGTGATTATCGGTGGCTCAGGCACATCACTTTGGCACAGATCCACATGGGGCTGTCACAGGCTGCATGCTGGGGTTAGGGTGTCAGGTGCTGGGGCTGAGAAGTGCTGGAATTTTGGGGAAATGGGAGCAGACCCAGCTGATGGTGCGGGTTGCCATGTGACAGGACCGCTGCCTCCAAGTGCAGCACAGACCTGACCCGCCCGCTGTGCTCCCCATGGACAGAGTCTGCAGCTTTCCCACCCCAATGAACCAGAGAGAGGGGTTAGGTTCTTCTGTCACACCCATCCTGGTAGCAGCTGGCTCCCAGGCAGGAGGAGGCTGTGCCCTGTGCATCCTGTGTGCACGGGGAAGGTATCAGCGTGTGCCACTTGCTCCTCCACCCTGCCCTTTTCTTAACTAACAGGGTCATGTACAGCTGTTGTGCCAGCCGGCAGCCAGACCACGATGGCTCTCGTGTTCAGATGATTGCTCTGTGTTACAGACCCTGGCCTGCCTTGAGCACAACTAGACCATGCAGTGCAGAAGATGCTGGTGGGGGAGCAGCCCTTGCACACCAATGATGATGCTGTCAGCAATCTGGACAAGCCCTTGCAAACAGTCTGAGATGATGCTGGGATCCACAAATGGTGCTCCCAGATCAGGGTAAGATTAACTGGAATTCACTTCAGTACATACAGTAAAACAAAAGGCTGCTGTTAGAGCTAGGGCTACTTCAACTTGAGGGTTTTAGTTTCTACTTTTCATGTCATTCCAAATTGGTTTGTCTTTATGCATAGTGACCACAAAAACAGGTTGAGAGACCAAGGGCTATCTGAGCTAATACATGTTGACATATTTTTAAATATGAGTATAGAGCTCTTTCCAAAAGGAATCAAAAGCTTCTGGCAAGTTTGAAAACAGGGAAGATAACTGATACTGCGTTGTAAGTATTCAAATTAAGACTTCCTCTACTCCTTCATACTCTTCCAGAAACATGTCTATGCTCAAAAGGCCACAGGCTATTTTCATCTGTATTTCATTATAAAAAGAAGATTGAGAAGTGACTCAATTACACTGTATAAGCACCTTCACAGAAAGAAAATGCTGGGTGCTAAAGAGCTCTCTCACCTAACAGGGAAATGTCTGAAAACTAACATAGAATTTGGAAATAAAACAAAAGCTTCTAAGACCCTCCTGGAACTCTGCTAGGATTCTCAATGATTTCCATTTGTCTTGATTCCTTCAGGCCAAGACAATATGTCTTACTGATCAACCTTCCGTAGTAGAAGGTTTTAATCAAAGTACAGGTATTGAGCTTGAATGAAAGGGTATTTTAGTGGTCTATTAGCTGTGGAAATTGGGATAGAAGATGTAATGGTCCTTTCTTGCCTTAACATCTCAGTTGGTATTATACTGCCTTGTCCATCACAAGTGAACTTCAACAAATATTTGGAGTTGTTTTGAATGTGAGAAGAAACTATTGGATTCTTTTTTTTTTTTCCCTACCATTTCATTTGTATAACAAAGCATTGTCTCCATCAGAAGAACTCTTGCAATTAAGGAATTTAACATTTACTTCCTCTCTTTCTCAAACATCTGGTAGCTGCTATTATTGCTACATTAAGAGTTAATTTTTCAAGTCTGTGTGTGCAATATTACAAATACACTACAGCTGTGTGTGCCCAGTGGTGGCTGTGTTCAGTGTTGCATTTGCAGCAGGGATAGTAACTGCCTGTGCAGGCACTTGGACAAGGGCACGTCTGTCTCACACAGACAGCTGAGTATCTGTTGCTACTGAAGATCTGCCATGGTAGGAGTCAGAGCGTATGGCAGTTTGTGGGAAGGCCTTCTAAGCTGTTTTTGATGAGTAAAATAGGAAAGTGCTAACTAGTTAAGCTTATTAGCTGGGTAATATTACATCACGCCATTATTGAAAATAGAGATCCTGTGCTATAGCCAAACTGCTTTAGCATGGCTTGAGTGCTGCTCTGCTCCTGCCGTGTGACTCTTTGGATGTGGCTAAGCTGCATACAGCGGTATTTGAATTCATCAGTGTTTCAAAAGAACATTAAAATTTAACAAGTACATTTAACTAAAAAATCTATATCTTAATAGCACAGAGGTAGTGATAAAAGGGAGGCAATTCAGGCTAAGATGTTGCATTAACTTCCCTGTGAGTGGACCTTTCAGACAGTGTGGAGCCAGGCTGAAGTCAATGAACTAAGGCCAGTTTCTTCACTCTGAGCCCAATGCAGCCCGTGCCTCAGCTCAGAGGGCTTCAGAGCCTCATCTTTGGCTCTGAATTTTATTCTATTTTTATATTATTCTATTTTTTTATTATTCTATTTTTATATTATTCTATTTTTTTATTATTATTAATTTAAAGAATTTTAATTCCATCATTTAATTCCATCAACTAAAAACACCTCTACTTTTTGGGGGGCTGAATTCTTTAGTACTGCAAAAGTAGTTGCTACCTCAGTAATTTTTCTGAAAAGCCTTTTTTTGCCTTCTGAACATGTCCATTGAACCTGGAAAGGCCAAAAAGCTTAGGAGTGCTAAGTGAACAAGGACTCTTGAGTTCTGATCAAGGGTGAAATTAAAGTACATACACAATATTGTAGAGCGCTTGGCAAATAGTGAGTCACCATACTGAGTTGTCAGTTCTCCTACACAAATTACTGAAAATCTGTCTCCTGATTTGCTTCTGGATGATAGCGAGGTTAACTGGGTGCTTAGCTAGGAAGGCAGCATGGCGTGCTGCTGCTTACAGCTGTGCTATCGGCTACAGTCCTGGGAACAGCAGCAGTGGGTGTTTGTACCCAAGTTTGCAGTGCTGTACAGCTCAGGAGAGACCTGGCCAGGCATGGAGACTTGGATGTGCTCTCGTTGGGGACACATGGGTTAAAGCAGAGGCTCGGTATGAGAGTCTAATGCTATTGAAAGGAGTGGCAAAGCTCCCATTCACTTTGGATTGTCAAAATGATCTGTACAGCCCCCTAAGATTTGTGTTCTGTTAATAATTATTACTTATACATAAAAGTAAGCTTCTATATTTAAAACTTATAACTTGGCAACCACAAAATGCACATGTCTATAATGAATAACCGTGTGAGCTTATTACTACAGCTCCTCTATTCTCATTCTTCCTCAACTCTATGCTTTACCTGCTTTTTGTCTAAACTAGCCTGCAAGGTCTTTTAGGCAGAGACCACTTTTTCCACTTGCAAAGCAAAGCACCTCTGTGGCTGTGCGTAAAATAATAATGGAAGTATTTTAAATCTGGAAAAATGTTCATGCTTTTGACAATTTCAGAATATGAATGCAAGTGATCAGGCATGCGTGTCTAGAGATCTGCTTTCTACATACACATATTGTTTCCTTTTAAAGACATCTGCACTACTGAATTCAGTCCAGAATCTATCCTAGAAGTTTACCGTTATTATGCCTCAACCCAGCAAAGCGTGACTGTAGGGAGACTTAAAATTAAGCATACATGTGAGTGCTTTGTTGGATGGAGGCCTTTAACATTTTGTCTATTTGTGCTCTTGTAATTTTAAAATGAAGCATATTATTGAAAGTGTTCTGTTTCTTATTCTACTACTTCCTCATTTACTTTGATTTCTTACATAGAAATACATATCTAAATTCTGGATGCTTTTGAAAAAAATCAAAACACACAGAAATCAAATGTAAAAATAGTATCTGCTTTTCATTGAACTAAATAATATCCTGTCTGCTCATCAGCATCACTTTTGCATGTAAACGGCAGCTCCCCTACCACGGCCCCCTTGTGCCAAAACCTCTTGTTTTTAGAGGAGAGCCTGGCTACTTTTAGCCAAGAGCAACTGTGTCTGCTCCAACATTAAGAGTTCTTCATGAAGAATCAGCCCTGCCTATTTTCCTTGCTGAGGGTGGTAAATATTGCTTTATCTCCCCCTTGTTTTGCTAATGGCACTGACTAAATGTCGTGTTGAGCATGTGTTCATAAGCGCTGTCCTTCCAGTTCTGCCATTATGAGCAACATTGTTTTTGTCATTAGATGGGCTCACCTTTGGCTGATCTACTAATTTTCTAAGCCATGAAGATACCAGCTTGCTGAATATCTGTTACCTACTTCTGTAGGTGACTGGACTGGGTCTGTGTTGTGCTTTGAAATAAATGAGGTAACAAGATGGTCAAGCAGTAACTTTCTTGCAGTGTAAAGTAATAAATGAATGTAAACAGGTAATAGATGAAGGCTCACCTAGTAAATTGAGATAGTGCCCAGTTCTAAATGGTTAGAATATCTCCAAAGCTATTAGTCACTTAGATCATTTTGACTAGTCACCTAAATCCACTACATTTGTTATGGCAAAAGATGTAGAAATACTTGCAAAATAGGATTTATTTTGTTCCAAAGATCATAGAATCATAGAATTTTTAGAGTTAAAGGTCATCTTGCCCAACTCCCCTGCACTGAACAGGGATACCTACAGCTCCATCAGGCTGCTCAGAGCCTGGTCCAGCCTAACCTTGAATGTCTTCAAGGACGAGGCATCCACCTCCTCTCTGGGCAACTTGTTCCAGTGCCTCACCACCCTTATTGTAAGAAACTACTTCCTCACATCCCATCTAAGTCTTCCCTTTTTTAGTCTGAAACCATTTCCCTTGTCCTATCACAATAGATCCTGCTAAAGAGTCTATGCCCTTCTTTCTTACAGCCTCCCTTTGGATACTGAAAAGCTGCTATCAGGTGTTCCTGGAGTCTGCTCTTTTCCAGGCTGAACAGTCACGGCTCTCAACCTATCTTTGTAGGAGAGGTGTTTCATCTCTGGGATCATTTTTGCTGCCTTCCTTTGGACACGCTCCAACTGGTCCACATCTCTAGGGGACTCCAAATCTGGATGCAGCACTTGCCACTGTTCTCCATCTGGACATTGAGCCATTGATACCATCTGTTTTTTTCAGGACACACACGCATTGTTCTCTTTTGGGCCTAGAGACTGCTAGCCTAAATTGCTGGGGGTCTTCTCGCCGAGTCTTGCTGAAATATGTGTAGTTTACATTGTTCCCAACAACATAAGGACACACAGGGCATATTTTTTTCCAAAATAAGAATGTTAAGCATCTAGCAGAAATCTTCAGGAGATGGAAAATGAAAGGTTATCTGTTACAGATGTTGCGTGAATTCAACAGTGGTAAAAAGTGCTGGATTTACACCACTGAGCCTTGGGACTGCCATTTTAAGTGCCACCTGCAGTGGTGGTTTATGAGAGATGAGGCTTGCTCCCCTAGAAGTTATGAGACCACCCAGCTCTGATTACATATGCCATGGATTAGGATTCAGATGGTAATGATTTCTCTCTATTACTAAGGCCAGATTTGATCTGGTGACATAAAAAGAGTTCAAATTGTATTATGAGTCTCCTCAGCCTAGGTCCTCCAGAAAAGCTTCTCTTTTTTAGACAAGTCATCTGAATTTTACTCCCTTGTGGAGAGTCCTTAATCATGTAAGTATTTCTTCTGAAACCACGGGGACTGTTTCAGTAAATGGGATTACAGGTTTAAGAAAGGACATGCAAGAGTGAATCATAATGCTTTTTGGTTTTGTAGCAGCAGTAAATAGAGCACGGTGGCTTCCGGCTTCCTTCAGTTTGTCACAGTGCTACTATAGTGGGCTTTTTAAATTTTATTATTCTTTTTTAAAGTAAAGCTTAATGCGGTGCTTATTAACATCAAGAATTTTACTGAGAAGGATTAAACAGAACCTGCAGGATATCAGGAAAACAAAGATGTCTGTAGTAACAAAATGGAGTACTTCAGAAAGGGGTAAATATCAAGAAACAAAACTAAAGGTGAAATGAAAGGGAAGTGCGATGACAGGGAAACTGGTTTGAGCTTATCAAGGAAATGCTCTGTTTTCACGTGAGTACATTTGTTAAAGTACACGAATAAGTACGTGTAAATAGTTATCTGAGGTGAATAAGAAATTACAATGAAAAGGATAGGGAAAGTTATTAATTGAAAGTAATGATAAACTACCCTTTGTAGTTACAAGATTTACTTCAGCTCCAGAAACCCGGGTAAAAAGTTAGGGAAGCATTTTAAGGCTGTAATGCTGCTTTGCTGTAGCACAAAGAAAAGAATCCACTTGTTCAGGGCAACCATTGTGTTTGGTTTTGAATGAAGCCAGTGTGAAAGACCCAATAAACAGGCACACCTCCTCTTGGGCCTTGGTACTGGAAAACAAAAGACCTTCTTGAGAGTTTGTGTCCAACTGGCCATCTCTGTCACAACAGAAAATATCCACAGTTAACTAGCAGAAAAATGTGTTTAGTAAAAGTATTTAACAGGGCCACTTTTGGTGCAAGCTCACCAGTCTGGTTTAGGTGGCTCCTGCCTGGATGTGAGGTATCGCATGCACTAAAGATATTGTCATGGGTGAAAGCCTTGCAAAAGGGAAATGCAAACCTTCATAGTAATTTTTAATAGCCTTGTACTTGCAGCCTGTGTGCACTTTTCCAGCTCTTACATTGAGGGCAGTTTGTCTGCTCGAATACAAGAAAAGTACCATTGCATCTGCTGCAATGGAGACGCCTAAATCTGCTTCCTGGGTCTGAGTGAATACAGCTCTAACTGCCACCTCCATAACCACTTCAGTGAACGACTACAGATGTAAATAGTTTTGGTAAAAGTCATTCTTAATGTCACAAATATCTCTTTAATAGAAATGTGAATTTGGTGCCTTCTGTTTAGCAAGCTAAAAGACCAAATTTTGTAGTAACTCATAAAAGCCTCAGATCTTGATTCTTCTTTCACTTATGCAGGTATAAATCAGCATTGAAGTCAACAGAGTTATATCAGCTTTAATTCTTGTACGTATGAGAGGAGATTGAAGCCCTTAAGGTATTCAACTATCTAGGCTATCTTTACCAATATACTGACATGATCAGAAAGCTCTCCTCCTTTACAGAGAAAAGATGAGGAAAAAAAGCAAAGTGACACTAATCTTTTCTGAGTCAGCCTTTCCTCTTGGGTGTGACTACATGCAGAAAAGCTGGGATTTCCAGGTGATGTTAATCAAAGATGGCAGAAGCAACTACAAAGCATACAAATAAAGCATCCAAGTTTCATGTATTAAACCAACCAGGACAGCAGTTGCAGTATAAAAGCTAAGATGCAGTCAGCTCTGCTGCTGTGAGATGCCTGAAGCTTTATTGCATACTAGTAGCATAAAAATAAATTATGTTAATTTGTTATTATTAGTAAACATAATCAAACATAGTACATGCTAACAGTTGGCTATCTTGCCTTCCAAAGGTACCGTGTGTTTTACATAGATGCCTTATGGATCAGGAAATAGGATTTCTACAGATGCTTCCACAACCTGTCCCTCTTCTCAAATAGCTGCCCACAGTTGTGTGTGGATGTGTATGCATGGGTAGTTTCTAATTGCTTTCTGTATGTCGGCTTAATCTAACACAAATTCTTCTACACTGCTACCATTGTGTTGACAGACTTTAAGTCTTTTATGTAGCAATATCTTAAATCTACGTGTAAGAGAAAACCAGGCACCTTGGAAGCAAATTGCCATCAAACTACTTATACGCAGTCCTACTGCAGAGATGAACAAGAGGTGGGATCATTTTTATGGTTTTCAGATATCACGATGTTAAATGTGGGGTAGGTGAGTGGATGGATGGCAAAGGAGAGGGTAAGTTGGTTACACTGAACAAATAAATACTTAACTGTCACCTAGTGCCTCTAAAACTACATTTTAAGCGGGAGTTAAGCTGTTAAAGCATGTAACTGAAAAATTAGCAGCGTGTTGGTGTCATCCCTGAAGCCTCTTATCCTTAATGAGAAAAAGCAATGTAGAGGAAACAAGCTTCAAAGGGCAACACTGAACATGCTGATATCACTATCACATGCTGATGTTTCAGACCAACAGACATTTAAAACCCTTATTCTACTACTTCTGGGCAATGAAAGGTGTCTAGCAGTTTGACTACATTGTCATCAGCTACACACAAAAAATACTGACAATGTCAGACAGATTAAACTGAAGGAGATGTAGCCTATGTCCAGGATTCTGCAAGCACTGAATATCTTCACTTGTTGAAGTAGTTCTACTGAGCCTGGAGGGTCTGGGTATTCTTCCAGATTTACTGACAGAGACTCGTAGCCATAAATGCTTGCAATAGGAAGCTCCAAAAGAGACAAAAGAATATAATTACAATCTCATTAAGAGTCTTTATTAGAAAGCTTAATAGTGGTCTTGTTCAGAATAAAACTTCAGGATAAGAAAAATTCAGTATCAACAGGTGTGGCTGAGAGAATTTTAAAATATTTCTCCTGGCATGCCACAGCGATAAAGAAAAGCTTTTAATTTTTGAAAAGAGTTTAAGAGATTCTCTTCAGAAGTTCAAAATAAATGTGTACTGTGAGTAATACAGCCAGAACAATATTCACGTTCTAAGAAAGACATTTCTTACAAGACAGTGGGTGCTAATAAGAGCAGTACTAGCAGCCACAGCACAGACACACCTGCTAAACCATCCACTTAGAAGGGAACGTGCAAGCCTTGCTTATTTGTATTTCTCTCACTTCACAGCAGAGTTCTTCAGAGTTTTGCCTGAAGTTTTATGAAAATCATCTGGCAGAGCGTCTAAAAGACTTAATTTAGTAAACAAGTAAACAAAAATCTGCAGCTGAGAGAGCCAAATTTCAATGTGATTTATTTCATACTCCATAGAGTTTTGCTGGTGACAATGGTTTTTTACAGGTTATAAGTGCGGAAGAATGTGACCCAGAGACAGGCTTCATGTTCCTCTCTGGCAAATGCTGTCTCCCATCTGTTTGTTGCTATTAGAACATTTTTTCATTGGCAGATGAAAAACAAAATGTACAAAAGGATCCGGTAAACTATTCCATACTCTAGTCAGTGCAACCAAGCCTGTACAGTCATTAAGCTGATAATAATGCAGCCTCTTATGTAGGCCAACTGTCAGAAGTGCTCAATGCAAAGCAGCCCAGTGGCTGATGATGTACTTGTGGCACATGAAACAGTCGAGTTTTTGGAACATGATACAAGAGAAGTGACCGCATGTCTTTTTTACTCTATTTAGACAATATTCTTACTTTGTGTCTCCTCTTGTTAGCTGTGCTGTTATTATGTCTGCAAAAAATTAAAATCTTAAAATATTTATCTTCCTGTTGTGCATCTGTTCTGTCCTCCAATCAAGCCATGAGGTGAGGCAGGATCAAATGAAAGCACTTATAAATGGCCTGCATTTGTACTTTCTCCTGTGAACCCTGTTCATTGGCAAAATTAAAAAAAAAAAAAAAAAAAAAGAGGGCCCAACCAGGCCAAAAGGGAGTTACTTACTGTGATCTTGCTAGTGAGCTGCTTTCTGAAGGCAATATATAGAAGAATTCTATATATATAGAATCCTGTCTGTTCAAAGGGTAGAGAATCCCTCAGTGACTTATATGTGCCAGACATTTCAGATAACTCTCAATTATTCTTGAAGATTATGGATATAGTTATTTCATAAACCAAACTACCCAGCTGCAGTTGCAAATTTTTATTTGCAATATTGGAAGCTGCATTAAAGTCTGGCTAAAAGCTAACTTCCAGCTTGAGTAACCATGCCTTGAAAATTGTTTCTAAATTCCTCATCTGTAGAGCTTTTAAAGCTCTTAAAGAGGAGGATGGGAACCTGAGTTTAGAAAAGTGCACAGCACACAGTATGTTGTGTATATAATATCAGTATTTTTGCAGTGCATACAAGGTTAGTTCT
Organism: Tetrao urogallus; assembly: GCF_951394365.1. Taxonomy (NCBI): domain Eukaryota; kingdom Metazoa; phylum Chordata; class Aves; order Galliformes; family Phasianidae; genus Tetrao; species Tetrao urogallus. The sequence goes on along the minus strand of NC_136825.1, from coordinate 11,430,780 downwards.
GCTCACAGGAAGTCTGTTTTCTTTTGCAGAAGATGGAAACAAATCCCTAATGTGCACTAGGGAAGATGGGCCTTTCTGCCACCATCTTATGATAAGTCTGTAAGCATCTGCAGGGGAAAGGGAAGAGTATAGGCACACCTATTCACTCAAAGCTAAGGTGCAGCTGTAAATGCAAGGCCTATGTGTAAGTGAGCCTGTTGCGTGGTGTTTGGCATATAGAAGTTAAAACTTTGGTTGTCTTACCTGGCCTGTTGGATGTTGTAGTGTGAGTATTAATGCACGGCTGCATTCCACTCCCACTGGTCATGAGTGGTGTTCCTTAAGGGTCAGTACTGGGGCCAGCCCTGTGTGATATCTTTATTGCTGATCTGGATGAGGGGATTGAGTGCAGTCTCAGAAGACACTGAGTTGAGAGGAAGTGTACATCTGCCTGGGAGAAGGAAGGCTCTACAGAGGGATCTGGATAGGCTGGCTCAATGGGCTGAGGCCAATGGGATGAAGTTCAGCAAGACCAAGTGCCAGGTCCTGCACTTTGGTCATAATAGGCCCATGCAATACTACAGGCTTGGGGCAGAGTGGCTGGAAAATTGCACAGATGAAAAGTATCTGATAGTGCTAGTCAATAGCTGGCTGAACGTGAGCCAGCAGTGTGCCCAGGTGGCCATGAAGGCCAACAGCATCCGGGCTTATGTCAGAAATAGTGCAGCCAGCAGGACCAGGAGGTGATAGTCTCTGTTCTCAGCTCTAGTTAGGCTGCACCTCAAGTACTGTGTTCAGTTTTGGGCCTCTCACTACAAGAATGATATTGAGGAACGGGAGTGCGTTTAGAGAAGGGATACAAAGCTGTGAAGGGTCTGGAATTCAAGTTTTAGGGAGAATGGCTGAGGGAATTTGGGATTATTCAATCTGGAGGAGGCTCAGGGGAGACCTCTCTACAGTGCCCTGAAAGGAGGTGGTAATGAGGTGGTGGTTAGCCTCTTCTCCCAGATAAAGGCAATAAGATAAGAGGAGGTGGCCTCAAGTTGTGCCAGGAAAGGTTCAGGCTAGATATTAGGATAAACTTCTCAGAAAAAGTGGTCAGGCATTGGAGCAGGCTGCCCAGGGCAGGGAGTCACTGTCCCTGGATGCATTCAAGAAACCTGGAGATACAGCACTGAGGGACATGGTTAGTGGACATGGTGGGGATGGGTTGATGGTTGGACTAGATGATCTTAGGGTCTTTTCCAACCTTAATGATCCCTTGATTCTGTGTAATTTTTGCGTCTAATATCATTTGTGAGGTTAGCTAATGAATTCTGTGGCACTCCCAGTGCGGCCATTCACCACCACCTCGCTGTGCAGTAACCTTTCTGCATTGCCAAGCCCCAGTGTTGCACTATCTGGTTCGTTAATCTTTTAAAACCGTTCTGCAGTCCTGCAGGTCACAAAAGTCCCGACAACGTAAACTTGTGGGAGCGGGCACTGAGATCAGCGACTGTGACACAGCCTCCCTGTTACAGATGATATATAGTTATGTATCTGTGCACTCCTAGGAATATATGATTGTTGATCGACCCGAATGCCTCACACATGCGTTTTTGAACCTGAGGCCTAAGGGGTCGGGGCCTGCGCTGCGACCCGCGCCCACCTGTGCCCCGCGCACAGCTCGGGGCGGCTGAGCGGCGCAGGGCCGCCGGGCAGCAGCGGGGGGGATCCGGCGGGGCCCGCGGAGGGCAGGGGGTGGGGAGCGCCCGCCTCTCGCGGCTCGCAGCCGGGTGCCTCCCGCGGGCGCGGCGGGCCCGGCCGGCTACCCAGAGTGCAGCAGGCAGGCGGCGGCGGCGGCGGCGGCGGCGGGCGGCCGGCTGGCTCCCGGCTCCCAGCTGCCGGCGCTCCCGGTCCCGTCCCGTCCCTGCGGCGCAGCGGGAGCCGGGCCCAGGCGGCGGCGCGGCCCAGAATGAGAGTGTGAGTGCGATGCTTCCCCCGGCAGCGGCGCCCCGGGCCCAGGCGGCGGCGGCCCCCGCGTGGATGCGGCTCTGGAGCCGGCGCTTCGCCCTGCACAAACATTTCTATAGGACTCATTCGCCCTGCTGAGGAGATCGGCCCGGCCCGGCCCGGCCGCCCATCCCCTAACTCCGCGCCGCGGAGCGGCTCACTCGCAGACTGCCGGCCCCGCACCCGGCCCGGCGGGCATGGAGGCCCCCGGCGGCGCCTCGCCGCTCAGCCCCGAGTTGGTGGGCCGCCTCCGCCAGGAGCACGAGAAGGTAACGGCGGCCGGGACGGGGCGCGAGGAGGGGGCGCGGCGGGGCCGGGGCCTGGACCGGGGCGGCGGAGCGGGACGGGGTGGGGGGGGGAGGGGAGGGGTAGGGGAATGCGGGGGGGCGGCACGCGCCGGGCCTGCTCTCCGCGGCGGGCACGTGACGGCGGTGACGTCATCGGCGGCGGCCGGAGCGCCCCGCGGCCGGGCCCCTCGTGCGGCGGCGGGCCGAGCCCGAGCGTGGGGGCGCTGCGGCCCCGCCGCCTGGGGGACCGTTATCGCCGTGCGGCGAGGCGAGGCGGGCCGCGTATTGCTCGGCTCCGCTCAGCGCTACGCCTTCAGCACGGCCCTCTCGCTGAGCCGTGCGTCTCGGAAGCGGGGCGAGAGAGCCGAGCGCTTCGTAGGAACGATCCCACGGAGCCTGGGCGCCCGTACCGACGCGGCCGCGGCACGAAGTTCGAGACGCCTCTCCGTGCAGATGACGTCCGGCGCCTCTCGCGGGCGGGCCGAGCTCCGCGGCCACGGCTGGCTCCGGGACTAGGGCTGTGCTCAGCACACGCACCCTGGCCCACGCTCTTCCTGCCCTTCAGTTTTTCTGCTTGTTTTCTGTATACGCCTGACATTTTAAAGCTGTTTCTAAAGTATGCAGGCTGTCTCCTCACTTACAACAGAGGACGTGTGTCTCCGGAGCATGCTGTGCTGTCACCTGTTGTTCTAGTTAAGAGTAATAAAACCCCACTGTATATATGTGGTTCTTTTTGCAGTTTTCCAGGTGAGACATAGGATTTACACCGTGTCTGCCTTTAGATAGCACCCCTGATAATTCCAGGAGATCTGTGTAATCAGCTGAGCCTTCATGTGGATGAACAGTAGGAGGATCTGTGGGTGTGCCCTGGATGGTCTGCATGGAAGGCGACCTCCTGCGCCACTGCGCTGCCCACTGACGTTCACAGTTTGGTGAAGAATAATTTCTGTGGTACATTGGTGTCAGTTGGGCCTCATGTGCAAGTGGGTGCTTCATAACCTTGTCCAGTGATTCCCAGCTCATGGTGAGACCTCTCTGTAAGCAAGCTTAAGGCTCTTTTAAAATTGATGTGCTCCAGTGCAAAAGAAGTCCAGGATACCATTAATTGAGCATGTGCTGGGCTGAGGTACCAAAATTATATATTATCATAAGGAACTGCATAATTCCTGCAGATTGGCTAAAAAGATTGAATACTTCAGTTTCAGTATGGAATAACAGCAAAGATCTACGTGTCTTGGTTGCAACAGAATAATGTGATGAAAATATAGTAGGCTTTCCCTCAGTGCACTGAATACACATAATTGGATTACAGGAGCATTTTAAATTATGAAAATGTTCTGTTTTAAGATGGAGGAGGTCTTTTCATCTGCTTCCTTTCAGCAATTTGTATTTTTTTCACAAAATTACAGAATTTGAAGGTTCATGTTTTGGTCTTGGGACAAAGGTGGAGGAGATGCAGTTACCCTGCACTGTGGTAAATTCCGAAGCATGTAATAGTGCAGTTACTTAGAGCTGTATCTGTGTGCAGGTCTTTAACCAGGCACGTAACATTTCTTTCAGATGATGTGATACTGTCCTGTTCTAGCAGTGCTTGATTAAGAAAAAAAAGACTCATTTATTCTCATTGGAATAAATCTGAAGGCAGCCTTTGGTATAGCAGTGGAATACAACATTATCTATCTGCAGATTTAAAGACAATATTTGAATGCCTTTTGATTATTTTAATATCCAGACTGTTGCACAACGCTGGCATAGCTACAAGTTTGAGATTTGATGTGCTAAAGAGCTGCTGTGGAGAACACTGGGACTGAGGTCTCCTTCCTGTTTAAAAATACAAAAAGAACAGGATGTTCATGACTTGCTGTCCTTAATCTGATTGAGGCTGCAACTTCCAGGTTTAGGACCCCTGGTGAAAAGTAATTTCAATTCTTGTTGAGGAGTGTTTGCCTGTTGGACAGATTTCATCTCGTTAATTTGTGGCGGTAGTAAGACCAAACGGTTAAAAGCAATTTTCAGTGCTCCCACTAAAGGCACTTTGTATAAAAACATGACTTAGAATGTGCATCTTGGGGATAAATTACTGAAGAATATCTAGTAATTTTCATGATAAAGACCATCATTGGAAGCACAGCGCCTGTGTAAAGTTTTGAATATTTCTGTAAGAGGAATATGATGTATGTATCATGGATTACTTACAAAAGCAATATATGTTAGCTGAAAATACTGCATTAAGACTACTGTAAGTTAGTAGAGGAATTATAAAATGAATTTTTAAATAAGTGGATTCTCATGCTATAGAGCCTGCATTTAAGCATAATGTGTGATATATATTTATTCCTGCGATCACGTGGGTTGGGATTACTGCTGATAGGAAGCTGACAGGGCAGCCTGGTGTGGCTTGGTAAGACTTCTGTAGACGGTGAATTTACAGCGGGCTCATGTGTCCTTTAGTTTCCAAGCAGTGCACTGGAGGTGGGTGCAGTGGGAGGTATTACGGAACCAACGAGACCCAGGAGACATCTGTAGAGTGCAAACAGCAGCATGGTGAACCTGAAGGATTCCAGTGCTATCTGGCAACATGGGATTTTTTTTGTTTGCACTGACAAAAGACATTTTTTAAAATTTTCCTTTTAAGAAAATTAGGATAAGGAAGTGGCTTTCCTGTTTCTCATCTTGGCAACAGAGCACAATTAAATTTAGTGTATAGCTATTACCATGAATTACTGTAACTCAGTGGCCACTGTCTATTATGACATATGCTTAATTTTTATGAATTTAATTGGTGGAGGCTATATGATCTTTGATTTCCAAACTGTGTTAAAGATCATGCATGCCTGCAGTTTGTTAACAGTTAAACAAATTGTAGGTGGGTTATGTGGTAACAAATCACAGAATCCTAAGCTGAACTCTCATTAGCTAAGTGGCTAGCTCTTATGTTTAAGTCTTTTCCAAGTAATATCTGTGCTATGAAATCAACAGCTTGGCACTGTTGTGGCTGTTGCTGCAGCCTGAGAAGAGCAGCAAGGCTGAGTCCGATCTTGTATGTTTCCCACTGCTGTGGGGCCCACTGGAAACATGGAGCTGTTTGCCTGCGGCCTCACAAGATTAGTCAGTGTGCTTCCCTGTGCAATGTCTCCCAGGGTATTGTGCTTCTCCCAGCCTGTGTCCAAGTGAACAGAATTTGGAGATCCTGGCTACAAGGCAGCGGTGCGGTAGGGCTTCATTTTGCACACAGTGAGGATAGCCTGTGTAGTATTTGATGCTTTGTTCATCGTGCTCCTTGAAAGGTCTCATCTGAAGTCATACTACTTTTCAAAAGGTACCTGGTCAGTTACTTCCTCCTCCGTTCTGCTCTGCCCATTACCTTCCTCTAGCAGAGGGTTCGGTGTTTTCTCATGTGCTGCTTTTGAGTACAAGGGCTAATTCAGTCATGATCTGGAAGCTTTCTGATGTTGCACTTCTTGTTCCTTCAGCGTTAACTGATCGTCCTTTTTACCTTCTTAGCTTGTTTTCTGGTATCTTCCTGAGTAATATTATCTGTCTATGCTGTTATTAATTTGAACTAAATACCCACTGGTTTACATAGTGACAAGAATTGTGAAACAACTTACCACATTTTAAATAGATTTCCTTTTATGTGGTGATGGAAGTCAAACTTCACCCAGGAGCTTAAAGAATGTTGTCTTTGTTCTGGAGGGGGCAAGTCTGTTCAGGTCCTGCCTCACCAGTAACTGAAGTGTGTAGGTGAGCTGATACCCTCCAGGTCTGGAGCTGTGCTCCTCCAATAGCTGCGCATAGACCCTGTGGCAGTTGCAGTGACTGGAGTGCTGTTCAGGAATCATCATTAGGAGATTTGTAAATTTCCATTCCAGAAGTTGTAGGCATAACCTGGCCTATCACACGAATGCCTCTTACCTCTTACATTTCTTTCCCTCTTTCAGACAGTGCACTTGTTTTAATTTAAAGTTCTGATTTTGCAGATGGATGTGCTAGCTTGGAACTTGCCATCTCAAGGTGCTCAGAGCTGCAGCTGCGCTAATTCTGCATTTTTTTAGTGGGACATCAGTTGCTGTTTTTGCTGTCCCTCTTCCCAACAGGGAGCAGCCAGTGAGCCAGGTCCTGGGCTGCATCATGAAGTGCAGAGGGCAACGCAGCAAAGCAGGGCTGTCTTCTTCCTCAGCATTGGGTGTAGTCTGGGCTCTTGTTTCAGGTAAGGCAGTGTCAAGCCGGCTGTGCTTTGTTCATGCTGACAGCAGCACTGCTAGTGTCTGGGGGGTTGCTATGCATCAGGACCAGAAGAAATAAAACCCCAGTTTTTCACTGTTCCCGCTTGTGACATCCCATCAAGGGTGGACAAAGGAAGTTGGTTATGAGGTCAGTCAGGTAAGCTCGTCGCTCATGGCAGCCTCAGTTTCTAGAATTCTTTTGGATTGAGCGTGTCTTCTCATCTTTTGGATTAATAGCTATTTTGTTGTGATATAAGGAAATTACTAGATTAAAAAAAAAAAAGTATAGATTTTAGTTATTACACTGTAAAGATGCAGAATTTGTAGGAAAAAATGCCCAGTGGTGCACCAAAACCTGCAGACAGAAAGACTGATGGCTATAGTTTACTCAGGGCTGTGGCTCAGTGCTGAACCACAGCCTAAAGGTATGTCTGCGAGGCGGCTGCTAGCATCCTTTCACTTTGAAGGCAGTCAGCTTCGGTATTGCCAGGAGCAATTACTGCACTGTAGGCTGTATGACAGCTTGCAAAACCTGCCCGAGATGTTTGGTGAGTTGGACTGTGGGAGTTTTGTGCTGATGTCTGCTGTTGCCTTGGTGTGGATGCAGAACAGCCACAGGTATGCTCACCTGAAATAAGCTAAAATACTGAGTTCTGAGTTCCTTAGCTCTGTCTCAAAATGAGGTTATGTGATGTAACCTCTGTCTTGCTATCAGAGAAAGACAGGATCTTGCTGTTCTGTTCTTGTTTCCACCAGTTCCATTGGCATAGAGATTATTTAACTGATTTAGCAGGAAAGTTCCTCTTGGAACCCAGAGGTTCCAGAGGATCTGAAACAGCCAAACCAGTGTAGGATGCTTATGGTTGGACACGAGGAGGAGGGGTGCTGCCCCACGTAGCATGACACAGCCTGCCTGGCGGGCACAGCGTGCTGTGGAGCGTGGGTAGGGTTACTGCAGGTAACTGAAGCCATTTCTTCATGTAACCTACAGCCACAGCTGGGATTGCAACGTGAAGTCATCTTGAGAGGACAGAATTTCACAGCTGGCCCAAGGGGTATAAGGCATTTTCCTGTCTGCTTTTTAGTTCCTAGGTGCTTCAGGTATAATTCTTAAGTTCACAAAAATCATTTTATTCAGAAGCTAGTTATTACATATTGACAGTACTTGTCTTTCTGCAAAAGTGTGAGGGCCAAAATTGATACAAAAATATGAGATCTTCACTTGTTTTCCTGAAGGGCTACGTAAAAACTGCGGTCATAATTTTAAATAGGAAGATTTTTTTTTTTCTTTATAAAGAAACTTGCCAGGATTCAAATTCCTTTATCTCCTTTCCTTCAGTATTCTTCCCGAATACATTTCTTGAAAAGGCATAAATTCCCACCCGAAGGGGATCTTATGCTAATAATTTGTTGAAATGTAGTGTTTTTCAGTAATATAATTTAATAAACGAATAGGAGAGCTCAGAAATGCCTTCTTCCTTTCCTTTTAGATCATTCAGTGTGCCAACAGACTGAAGAACTTTTAATAGTTTTATTTCATTTTTAGATTGAAAATGGGGCTCTAGGAAAAACAATTGTACAAAAGTTAATTTTGTCTTTCTCCATCAGTGGCTGCTATGTTTTAGGCAAGTACTAGGTGGCTTCCTGGAGGAAAAAATGAAAATTCATTTGAAATGTTTATTTTGCATGTGAGTTGTTACACCCTTGTTACTGAGAGATGATTGAATATTTGACCACCCATTTGAGCTCTTCTGTAATGCAAAGTCATGTGGTGAACTGGCTATTTCATCTACAAATTTAATTTTATTTCCTGGTTTTGGGGTGTGACAGAAAAATCTCATGCATACGAGTATGTGGCACAATGGGTCTCGATGCTGCAAGCATTTATAGACAGAGGTACCTCGTGTGTGTATCAACCAGATTCACGAGGTTAAGCAGTTAAACTCTGGAGAGCTGGAGTCATCTGAAGTAGATCAGTAGTGGAAATGACCTTGGATTTATTGTTAGCCTTGTAAACATGGATCTGTGTTGCAGAAGAGCAGCGTATGCTTTCTCTGTAGTTTGTGGAAAGTTCTGAGCCAAGGTTGAGGCTGAGATCTTCGCACAGTCCCACACGGCAGGGATGGTCTCCCAAAGGCAGACTCTTGGTTTTAGACTTCACAAGACCCTTACTTTAATTACCGCCTCATTACTTGCTCTGTTTCCACAAAAAGTATTCCATACTGTCATTTTCCCTAAGTAACTGGAAATCTGATTGAAAGGGATGTTTAAAGTGAGACTAATTCAAGATTAAATAGTCACAAATTATATTATTGCTACATGTAAACAAATTACTTGCATATCTGATTTTGTTCAGATTACTTTTCAAGTGGTAAATAATGCTTTATCACTTATATAGTGCTCTTACATCTTTAGAGTGCTTTTCTCACATTAATTAATCATCATTAAACACTCCGAGGTGGGTAGGTTAATACTATTATCCCCGTTTTGCAGATGAAGAAATGTAGACTGAGAGGTTGTGATTTGCTCAAGGCCATATAGAAGAAATAAAATCAGAGCTGGGATTAGATCTATGTCCCTAGCTTCTAATTGCACAGGACCAACTCAGTTGAGAGCCACAGCATTGAAACAACACATACAAGTGCGCACGTGGAAGCAGCACACGTTGGGCCTTTTAGATGCTGAACTCACAGCTCAGTTAAATGGAAACTTTGTGCTGTTTCCACATCCATGCCCAAAGTGTGGAAATAGCCACCTATTCACTTAGGAATCCTTCCTAGCCTCATGGGGCACTTTTTTTTTGGTCTTCCATTGAAATTAATGTTCAGCCTGGAAGTAGCAGTTCTTGAGGCTTGAACGTAACTGTTTGACTTGGGTGAAGCGCTTTTCACACGTGAGATGTGAATTAAAAACGTGGCAGCTTGCTTTAATGCTGAGAGAGATAGGAATTCCCCTTGGTGTCCTAAACCCACTGCCTTTGTAGGCAGTGCCTAGCTGCTCAGTACAGAGTGGTATTCATATGCATGCGCTACACCTTAGAGAGCTCAATAAAATGAGATAGTCCCGCCTGGCTGATCAGAGGCACCACAGAGAGATCTGCTCAGCTCTGAGTTGCAGGAGCAACAAGTAGGAAAAAACAAGATGGAAGAAGCTGGTACCCTTCTACAGGAGGGTGAGGACCTGCAGAGGAAGGTGTCAAATACATGTGCAGTAATTGGGAACAGGGCAGAGCCCCGCAGGCACGTGGCAGTGCCACGCTGCAGCATCCTGCCGGCAGCTGCCAGCCCGCACACCGGGCTGCAGCTACTGCTGCTGGAAGGAAGGGGCTGTCTGCTTTGTTTTCTTCAGGACTGGGGAATGTGTTGGTGGGCCCTGTTTTAATGACCAGAGTTGAGGTTAAGTAGTGTCAGGTGTGCTGCAAGAGTAGTTCAATAGATATTTCAGCTGATAACCTTGTGTGGTAGAATTCAGGATTATTGGTAGTGCTTCCAACACGGGGCCTCAGCAGCAGAGTGCAATTGGTGGCACCGGTGCCCACAAGGATGGAACTGAACTGAACCAATGAACAGGTGATTGGTTCTGTTTACCCCGAGAGAAAGTCTCATTCTTTAATTGTAACTCCAGATGTAAATGATGTGGGGAAGATGGACTCATGGTTTTCCTGTGTTTGAGTAAAGGCAAAGAATCAAAGATTTGTTTATATATTTATCTATTTGTTTCTTTGCTACGATGGAACCCATTGTTATCCAAACAGCGCAACTGACCTAATAAAGGACATATGCATAATTGATCTCCTTCTGTTTTTCAATATTTATTTTCTCCCATTTTGTTTTAATAGAGTTCAGTACCAGAAGTGCAGCCTCAAACATTTTTAAGGTGGTATATTTTAACACTTCTGTAAAAGGCTTCGTTTTATTCTGGCCACTGAAATGAAAAGGTTTGTTGTTGGTTCCACCCTTTAGTATCCCTTCAAGAGAGATTATATCAAAGAAGAAGAATTAAATTAAAATTGATTGGTGTTATTGATTTTCCTTTCCTTTTTTTTTTAATTTTTTTTTTAAAGGGGATAAAGGCTGATGGAAACAGTGTGTGCCCCGATACTGTTTTACTGATGGACTATTTTTAAAAAACATAGAAAGCATATGTGCCCAATTTACATATTTACCAATTAAAAAAGCTTCCAGGAAACATTAAGTAGACTATATTCTGTAACCTTTAACATTGTAGCTAATGGATATAGCCTGGAAATTTTCATAGAAGGTCCTCTAAATAATGTAAATGATTATGAATATGTAACTAGTTAATATGCAGCTATGAAAGGATTATCATGTAGAGGTTAATGAACATGCTGCTCTTATGGTTTGCAGGGCTTTTCTTTTTGTGCTTTTAGCTCGCTTCATGCATGGAAAGTCATGGATTGGGAATGGAAAGCTTCCTGTCTTTTCCATCTTCATTTTTAATGGAGCAATTAAACTGCAACTTTCTTAAGGATTTCACAAACATTTTGTATGCTTAATTGTGTGGTGTACTTTACAGTCGCCACCAAACCTGAAAGAATGAAATGTGCTGATAGAATATTCCCTGACTCCTTGACTTGCTCTCCATTGTGTGTTAGCATTGTTTGGAAGCATTGCATTCTGTGGTTTATGCCTTTCGCGGGGACTTTGCTCTTGAAATGAGTTGTGGTATGAATTTGACTTTTGAATTTATATATTGTAGAAGTCTGTATGTTTATTCTTAACCTCAAAAAAATCTAACTTGCGCATTAAAGAAAATGCTTGGAGTTTGATGTGAGAGTTTAAAGCAGATGATGAATTTAAACTTGACTTAAGCAGCAGGAACTACCTGACTGAATTTCCCCGTGGATTATGAGGCAGTGTAACCACAAATCGACGGCTGATCCACCTCACTTAAGTACTTCACTCGGCTTAAAGAAGTATTAGCTCACAAAGCAGTCCTATTTCTTTTTCCTTTACTCCTATATGAGTAAAGAGTGCAAGATCTGAGATCTGTTCTACAATAGCTGCGCATATGCTAGCTAAAAAAAAATTCTTTCATTCTGTTGTTTGGGGGAAAAAAAAGAAAAAGAATTATCTGCTCCAGTGATTTCAGTGGTACTTGAATGTATGTTATTGTTTTCTCTGCAAATTTTCTCATTAATTGCTTTCAAATGTTAGCATTATTTTGGTTATAAGAAAAACAAAATTTGTAAAAAAATAAAAAAATAAAAAAAAGAGAAGATGTCTAGACATATTTAATTGCCTCCTGGCATCATTGCATTTCATATAATTGAATGAAATTGTTTGTGTTACATTTTTTGTAACTGTTATTCAGTGATCAGAATATGTTTTGGAAGACAAAATTTCCACATAATTATGCAAGAGAAGGTCACAGGTTTCAGCATCTTGGATGTTTAATGTATCTAAAAATGTGGCTTAAAAGTAATTTCATTTTTACAATGTGCTTTATTTTGTAAATGATCTCTTGGGAAGGCCTGTAACATAAATAAGGGAAATATTCACTTTAAAACTTCCTTTCTTTGACATCCTGAAATAAAAGAAAGGGAGACAACAGCCTATAATGGTCAGATGTCCTCATATTTAAACACTCACAAAATTTGTTTGTGCTTTTTCAGATTAAAACTGCCAGTAGGAACATTTGTTGATGTACTACTGATGAAGGAAAAAATGTTTTTGATGCTGTGAGGTTCATTTGCTTTTGTTTTTAAAACAAATGAGTGCGGAGGATATGTTAGTATCTTGTTATAAAATGTATTGTTTTCTTATTCTGCAAGCATGTAACGCTGAAAATAGATCTGCAGATTGTACAAAATGCTACCTACTTTCTATCATGTGTCACTTAATAGTAATGGAGCAGGTATTGTACCAAAATATGAATTGAAAAGCTGTAATTTTTTCTCTGGGTATCAGTCTGCATTAGTGTGTGATAAAGTGTGCTGCTTAAGAACTACCATTCAGAAGCCTTTGCACTGACAAATAAAAATGTAAATAGAAACACCATCAAATCTGTAAAGTGACTGTTGTAGTTTCTGATACATTGACATTGCCGCTGTGTGCTTAGCCTTGTTTTTTCATGAGTAGTTATCTGTTTTAATGCCAGGTGGTCACTACCTGCCAAGAGAAAATCCAGCACTGGTAAGTGAAAAATGTTTGATTACATGCCTAAAATACTGATTAGTAACCTAGCTGTGTTCTAGTAAAGTTATTGTACTGTTTGTTCTAAATGATAGCCAAATTCTGTGAGAACGTTTTGAGGACTGGAGGTAGCTCGGAATTATTGCACTGTGCTTGTCTTTAAGATGTTTATATTTTCCATTGCTTTAAATACACTGAACCTTAGTGGTTATTCTCTTAAATACCCGTTTCATTCACCATTTTTCCCCGAATAACCTTGTGGGATGAATGCTGAATTGAATTTCTACCCCTGCTTGGTGGAAGGGTATTCTCAAGGTAGATTCAATTATTCTTCTTGTTTCCTCTGTAACTATGAGCAAGTAGGGAAAATGTTCTAGCACACTTGGGGGAAAAAGCCCACAAACAATGTGAAAGTAATGTTTCCATTTCCTTCCCCCCCCCCACCCCCCGTGCAGTAAACCATGTTATAATGCTTAAAGAGAAATGATTTGTTTTATTTAAAAAAAGAAATAAATCTCTGGGCACTTTTTTCTCTGTTGGCAATTTCTGGTTAATAGAAAACATGCTTAGTAAATAGTAGTTTTCTATGGCATCTGAGGAAAATGTACATTTAATGGTGAATGAAATCTTATATTATGAGTTACTGTGAGATATAACAGTTGATCTTACAGATATCAAATTACAATATATCCATGCTGTGTTTACCATGATTTTACTGAGAGAACAACAGGAGCTGTCTTGATTATTGTCTGCAGGGTTATTGCAGAATCACAGCAACTGCCCCTTTAGTGGCGAGATTAAACCTTTGGTTATACACCATCAAGCATATAATATTTTAAATTTATTTTAAGAGGCTTTTTCTTCATGCCTGAAAGATCTCCAAGCAAATAATTTATATTTAGTGTGTATCAATTTTTTTTTTTAGTTTAAATGCACATAGGCTGCAAGCCCTGGATAAGAGGAAAAAAATCAGGGCAATCTATACACATCATCATATTAAATTCTGAGTATCGGCTTGCAAAAATAATCTAAAACTAATATGCTTCATTTATGTTTAAAATTCAGAGACTGCATTAATTTTCAATAAGGGAAATATTATTGAAGTGCCTACTGGTGCTGCTGTAGTTAAGTTAGTCAGCATTTACATAATACCCATACTTTTGGGGGACTTTCTGCAGTGTCCAGACCAATTTGCTATAGTGTGAAAATCTGCATCTACATTCTTTCACAAATTTTTCAGAAATAAACTAATTGAGAGCCTTAAAATTGGAACCGATTTTTTGTAAGTTTGGGAAGCTGTAACTGTTATTTCCTTCCGTATCTACAGCTGAGGTTTGTAGAATGGTGTGGAAAGGTTGGCAGTGGGAAGGTTTGCTCGTTTATTTGGTTTTGAGCAAAATCTGGCCGCGATCCTGTGGGTTTGGGGGACATAGGCACAGAATGTCAGAAGGAAAACCGAACTAACTGATGTCTTCTATGTAGAAAAGCAGTTTACAGAGCAGTCATACAGCTTTTACTCTAAAAAAACTGTTTAAAATTTAGTACCCTTATTTAGATCCTGATTGTGCAAGAGTTGAGTGCTCTTGTTTCAACTGAATAATTTGTTCGTATAAGACCTTTTAAGTAGTCAGTGACACAGAAGAATGTTAAATAGAACTGGGTGAATAACAATAGGGTTTTAAAATGCCCAACTTTAACATATTTCCATTAAATTATTTTTTTTCATTTTTTTAGTACATCTCTTGAAATGTATTTTTAAAGGCATGAATCTGAGGATAGGTCTGATTTAGATGTGGTATTTCCCTTGCTAGTGATGTGAACACAGCTGAAGCCCCGTGCCCATTCTCTCCATGCAAGTGGTGACCATGGACTGCACACAAAATGTAGCCATGTACTCAAGTTGAACAGGGAGCTCTGCTTCCTTCCTTGGCAGTAGCTCTCGGTGTCAGTGCATGAAATTGAATGACTGTGTTGGTGGCAGGCCCATTATGGAACATGGCCGCACTTGGTGATCCCACAGTAGAGGCCTGACAGGCCAGAGGCAGTTGTTCCACCGAATGCAGAGATCCATCCTGCTCCTTCTCGAATGTTTTTTCCCCAGCCTTGCTGTAGGGAGAGGTGGATGACCACAGCGGAGTCTGCTTCCAGAGATTGCCAGCATAGATGCGATGAATCGGGGCTTTCCAGCCCTGCTGTATCTGGAGCGAGTGATTTCTGCTGTACCCTAATCAGATTATTCGGTGGTGGGCAGCAGTCAGACCTTAAAGGCAGTATCTTGTTTCAGGTTACTGAAGAAATGTCAAGTGACTTTGAGCCATGGAACGATGGGAGTGCTCAATCCTGCTAAGTGGGAGCAGTTTTTTTCCATACAATTCTTTTCCTATGGAGTATTCTCTCATGGAAATGAGGTCAAGGCCTTCAGTTTGGGGTCGCTTATTTTTTAGTGAGCAGCCTGCATCATTGCCCTCTTCTCTGAAAATGCAGATCTCTGCAAGTCAGAGGTTGCTTTTTCTAAATATCATTAAGTAATTGTTGCTGACACCAAGTTGTCATTGCACTGCTTTCCCCAAAACATCTCTTGAGTTTTGTTGGGATTCGTTTATTCAACCTTTCTCTTGAAGGAAATGAATTACGTTTTCAATATAATGAGTTAAATGGAGAGAGGAACTAGCCTGTTGTGTTGGAAAGATCTTCCACCAAACCCAAGCAGTAGCAAGCGTCTTTTGTAATTAGTTCTGTGGGATATAGCTTTAATGTCCAAATGGTTTGAAATCCTAAATTCTTTGTTCAGGACCAGTTCAGTAACTTGAAGTAAGAAGTACTCCAGGTATAAAGTAGTGTGATTATAGCAAAATTCAGCTACGGAAGAAAATGAGACAAAACAGGAGTAGCAGATAATTTTCATAATGAATGCTGAAGAAGATTTCACTCTGCTTATGAATCTAAGAAAATCAATGATAATATTTTGAGAGTTGTGGTATCAACTATGACATTCATTTCTCAGCGCATTTATAGATTGCTTTCCTGAATCATCCTCAGAAAACCTGTAATTTGCATCCGGGGTCAGTGTTGCTAAGTGTGCTGCTCTGTGCTTTCTGTTGCCTTTTATTGCAGGATTTACTACCATATATAGGATGTTTACTATTTTAAAGCACAAGTAAACAATATCATCAAAGCTGACATTTTTATGCCAGCTACGTCATGTAGGAGCTGATTTCTAATGATATTCAGGATGAGAGTTGTCCATTAAAAAGACTTTTTCCAGCAAAATTTAAGTCCTTACGATTTTCTTCAGAAAAGAAGGCTTTTTAGAAGGAGTACAGTAGCTTGTTTTGCACACCAAGGAAAATCCCCATAGCAATTAAAATGCCACACAGGCCTCCGAAGAGTCAGGTATCTATCATGGGAATAATTGATCCAAGTTCATCAAGTCAGTTCTGTTTCGTATGGCAGCATGTGGCTTCTGAGAAGCAATAGAAGGAATGCTCTGATCCTGTGTTGTTTGCCAGGATTTGAAGACATGACAGAGTTTGGACCAGTCAGAAGATCTTTCAGGAATGTTGACTGTTGATAGGCCCAAAAAGTTAATGTGAAAATCAGAATTAGTTAAAATTTTGCCCATTTATGTCAGCCCAAGGAAAGGTAATGAATCATTTATAACAAACGGTACTTTGAAGAATTTGCCTCTTCTAAAATATTAAACTTAATTTTCAGTTATTTTTCTAAATATTGATGGTGGTATAATTGCTGGACTTGGGCATGAGGTGAGATACGCCAAGGCCTAGTGTGAGAACTGATTTGTAGCACCATAAAAACTCAAATTCAGACATACACTCACCAGCTAAAATAATCATATCCCTACTATAATATGCATTATTCTGAAGTAATCTGTAGCTATTATAATTGTCATCTCAAGTCTTTTTTTTTTTTTTTTTTTAACAAATAACTTATTAATTTATTGAGAGCATGTGCTTAGGAGTAAAATAGTATTTCTTTGTATTTTTGTGGGTTATGGAATTAATAGTAGAAAAATATTAACTCTGTGTTAGATATGAAATGGAATGAACTTGAATTTGTCAACAGGAAGAAGGTGGAGAGTGATTATGAAGTTCTTCAAGAACGACTCCGTACATTGCCTGATAAACTGTCTTATGATATCATGGTATGTAGTCTGTACAGCTCACAAAAGATAATGAAGTAAAATTTTTAGTAACTCAGGTATGTGCATTAACAGGGAGATGTTATTCAGGTTGCTATATAGTAGTCAGTAATGGTACATTTATGATAATGATAGTTAAACCTTTGCTTTTGTTTCTTTTTCTTTTCTTTGAAATCTATTATAAATTATAGTGTTACTGACAACTGAGAACTGATGACATAAATGCTAACACAAAACCTGACACATTTGATATGTAAATCCATTGTATAGAAAACTATAATTATGAGTGAATTATGGTACTTAGTCACTTCCTTTGAAGCAAGTGGCCGTAGTATTTTCTGATTCATGGAAATAAACTGTAGAACATTGATTTTTACATAAAAAGGTGCTGCTAATTTTTGTTTCACCGATCTTCACATTGACTTAGCGATCTTTTCTTTTGCTTTGAATCTTCCGTAACAACGGCACAGCTCCCTGTTTAAACTTTACCACGCTGGCTTGCGCTGCCCAGAATTTTGATCAGTTTGACTGCTCCTTTTCTTTCTCTTCCCGGATCCAATTCAAGATTTGTAGCTGGGAGAGCTGTCCTGTAAATAACTCGATGTCTCATTCCAGTACAGGGTGTCTCATTGCCTTCTTGCATGGCAGCCTGGCTCAGCGTACAGTTGAGCCGTTTGAAAGACAGCAGTGGGTCACAGTTCCCCGGTAGTAAAAGGAAAGGTTTCCCTCTCCTGCTCTGGTGGTGCTGCTTTAGATGCTGTGTGTAGTCCTGTGACCTTGCATAAATGCACGGCAACACGATGTGGGACCCTTAACCTGGGGAAAGGACCCGGTCACCCCTGGGAGCACAGGTGAAGGCAGTTCAGCTGTGTGACCAGAGGGGTGGAGCCTGGCTGCACCTCTCTTAGATCTCATTTAAGGGCTGACTGCCACAGGGGAAGGGTTTCTTTCTAGAGAAGTTTTCCCCTCCGAACCTGGAATCTTTGGACACAGGTGAGCAATCTTCTTCCCTTCCTTTATAGCACCTTTCTATCATGCAGTCCTTCTGTCATCACACCTCTGTTGTAATTCCTTTCCCATCGTATTGGTCTGTCCAATTGCTACATAAAGCAAGAAGATTGTATTGTTTTGAAGCATAGGAAAAATACTATTACAAAAAAAAAAAACCAAACAAACTAGATAGGGCTTATTTGTAGTTAAAGCCATCATGTCAACTCACATCTGTTATTGTAAATGTGTATTAACAGCTCCTATCCTGTTAGCCAAATATTTTTGTACGTTTTCAATTTTGCTTTCATCATTTTTGGGGGAGAGTGAACAGGCTACCTGAAAACCAAGACAGGGTGCATGTGTAGGAAAAGCCTGCCCTGCAGAGTCATAGTGTTGAGATCCTGCCTATTGCAGAACTGCTCTGAGCTCTGGAAAGCACCTCCTGGATGCCAACACTGGAGAGGAAAGCTTTCCAGGAAAACAGGTCGCCAAGCTGAGTGCTCTGCTTCAACAACTGCAGTGGGAAAGCAAGTGCGTGACCCAAGGGAGTGAGTAAGGCAACAGAGTAAAGTGCTGCAAACTGACCAAGATAGTCTTTTTTATCCCAAGAAAAAGAAAATTGAGCTGGTTGAGGTTTTTAGCTCTTTTCCTACTCTATTCTAACTCCTGTTGGATTGCAGCCCCAAGGCAATGAAGTGGCGTGGCAGTCCCCCAAACTTCTACAGAAGTTTCTATGCACTTAGAATAAAAAGGCGTGTACTGAAAAAAGCTACATGTCTTTGAGTTGCCTATGTAAGAATACATTTTCAAGAATTGCATATGTTAAGAATTTTCAAAATGGTAGCAAAGCTGAGCTTGCTTTGACTGGGAAATGAATCTTGTCTGCAAACAGCAAAAACTTAGCTCATTTTATCTCAATACTGTTTTTATTACGAAGATGTTATGAAGGTATTAAGAAGATTTGTTATATGTTAGAGTACAGTTGATTTGTTTTCTGTGTGAATATTCAGTTGTACTGTGGTTTCACAAGTTTCCTAGTTAGGTGCTACTTTTCTGGTTTTGTAAGTACAATACTGAATTCAGATGGATGTTTCTGAAGGGTTTGTCATTTAATAACTGCTATAGAGTTTTACTTGCTGCTGTATTTTACTTTTTTTTTTTCTGTAACTAATTGATGAATGACTCTCTAGGTTTATTTTCATTGGTTATTTTCAATAGTGCTTTCTGTGCCTTTGACAGGTACCTTTTGGTCCTCTTGCCTTCATGCCAGGAAAACTTGTCAACACCAATGAGGTTACTGTTCTGCTTGGTGACAACTGGTTTTCAAAATGCTCAGCGAAGCAGGCTGTTGAGCTGGTCGAGCACAGAAAAAAATGTATGTATATTTTTGAACACAACTTAATAGTCAGCATTCTCTGTCTTTTCATTAAGACATAACTTTTGTAGCATTTACACTGCTCACATTTTTATGTGTGCTATCTAATGAATCTTGTTCATATGTAGTACTATTACTTTGCTGCTTGATTTTTCCATCTTTACTTGGTATTTTATCAAATATGGGATCTTTTTAAAACAGCCAGCAAGAGCTTTATTCCTTTTCCTTGTCTGTTTTTTAATGATAGACTTGCTTAAGTTACCAAAATGCAGGCTGTGAGATTGGATTACAAGGTCAGTCAGGAATTATTTGTTTACCATAAGTAAAACAAAGCAAAAGGCAAAAAAACTGTCATTTTTGTTTAATGTGAAAAATTCTGTTCCAGAAAGCAGATGTTGCATTGTACTTTGCTCCTGATTGCTTTATCTCCTGTATTCTGTTTCCTTGTCTCTCTTCTCTTAGTTCCTCATCCTATTTTTTGTCTATATTGTTCTCCAGCTTACTTCTCCTTCCTATATGCATTGCTTCTATTTTTTTTTTTTTTTCCTTGCTCGCTTTTTTGGACTTCTGCTTAGCTGCATTTTGGCCTTCTGTCTCTGACATGCCTGTCCATTGGTGTGGAGTGATCCACTGGGTCTCCCCAGACCAAGTGCCACTGGTGACCAGCAGATTCTTTTATTAGCAACAGATGGCGATTGCAGAGGCAAACAGGCAATTCCTTTTTTGTTTTCAGCCCTCTTTTGTTGGTGCTGGGATCTTGGCTCTGGTGAGGCGACCTCTAGCAAGCCTTATGCACAGCACTCTTGTAACAGAAGTTAGGAGTGTGAGAAAGAATGAGAGCCTAAAATACTCAATATAAATGTCAAGGAAGGGAAAGCAAAAAAAAAAAAAAAAAAAGGATAATAAATTGATACCTATTAACCTTTGCTGTTTGTTTCAGATAAGCATTTGAGCAAATATTTTTTTCGCATCAGTTTAACCTATGATCTGTCTCATTCCCGAATGACTGTTCTCTGCAGCTTTAGCTTCTATGTTACAACTAGCATAAGTACTTTGCATTTTTGTTTATAAGTTCAGTGATCCAGGTTGCTGCCTGTGGCTGAATACACCAAAGGTTCCTATCTGAATACAGTTTTTTTCAATTCTGTGCAAACATAATTTGTGTAAGAAAAGTGTTTTAAAAAAATATTTTGCTGCGTTACTTAAAAATATTCTTTTACGAAGTAGATTACCAAAAGTATGCAATTAGTATTTTACCTATTATCCTTCCTAATCTGGTTCTCCTGGCAGAACTTTGTGATTTTTTTTCTTGTTGAACTGAATCTACATTATTTATTATGTTTCTTGCAAGATATCAGGTCTGTATCTCTTTCCTTGAACATCTTATATTTTATTTTCAGTGCCGCAGAATATTTTTGTCACAGTTACATTCAGTGAAATCATTTGACCTTTGCATAGTAGATGTTTGAACATTAAGTAGTCTGCTGGGAGACACACAATAAATGCTGGGTTCTTTTCCTTTACGATCTTTTAAATTGCATTTAAAATATGAACTCAGAAATACTCATTTCTTTTAAAGCAAAATAATCATTGATGCCTGGATATAAATGCTGCATTCAGCTGATAGTTCACTACAGCTGTGTGATGGCTGCCAGTGGGAGGCTCCAAAACACTGATATTAACTAAAAACTTTTTATTTAAGACTATTTTCATTTTGGGATGGTAAAAGCCATATTAGTGCATAAGATTCTGAAAAAAGATATGTATTACTTTAGCAGATACAGTTTTCTCTTTTACGAAACCATTTCACACTAGGTGAAGACAAATTAGAGGAGATTACTGGAGATTTTATTTGTTTATTCCAATTAGAAAAAAGTTATCTACATGAAAGGCCTGTGGGCCATTGTTGTGTAATGGGAATGTTCCACTTGTGGCACAAATGTGAGACTGGTGCTTCAGAATGCTTAAAGTCTCTTGTGGACTGCAGTTATTTTAAAAGCCATTACTTCTGCGTTCGCTGGCACTTGGCAGCTTACAGGGTGACGGCCATTTGGTGTCATCGTGATGTGGAGGGGAAGAGTAGGGAGCCTGTGTTCAGCCTGTTTTAATAGCAGGACTGTAGGGCAGGGTAAGAGAGACCTGTAGCTAACTTCTTAACCTCTTGCTGGTCCTGGGCTTCTTCTTTGCTGTCCTGGACTGATTTTGCATGGTCTACCCACTGAAGGCCGCCAGTAACCAGCGCTGGGCTGGTGGAGGCCACCCCTGGCCTAACAGTTAATTTAGTCAGAGTTTGCAGAAAAGCTTCTTCACCTTTGGACTCCTTGGGTATACGTTAGGTAAATGCAAAAACAGACAGTGTGAGTTTGCATGTTTAAGTAATAACAGTGTGAGGCAGATAAATGAAATGATAGGGCTGAGGATGAAAAAAGCCTTCTAAGTTAGGGCGGCAGTTAGAGTGTACTATATATAAAAGCTTTAAATAGTGCTAATTAGGTCATCTTTTTTGTCATAGTTTTGTTTAATTTGCTTTTTAAAGGAGAATGAGTGGAACAAATGTTTGCTTCTGTGGAATAGTGAAATGCCCAGGCACAGCAGATTAATTTCTTGGTTAAAATGTATTTGATTGAAAGGAAAAATTGGAGGGTGACTGTACTGAATTTTGAAAGTGAGTGCACTTTAACTGATACAGCTGTAGAAGGCCCTATTTTGGGGATAAGCTTTTGATTTAGATGCAATCTGTTCAGCATTGTGATTGGTTGAAATGTATTTGGTAAAATTTGGGACAGTCACTCATGTCAAGTGTTACTTTTTCATAAAATATTGATCGTGTCTCCCTGAATATTTGAGCTGCAGTAAATCGCACTTTTTTTGCACGTTTTGATGACATCCATGGATGTTCAGTTAGTTCCAAAACTGTTAAAAAAGCCTAGTGTGCTTTATGAACTTGTCAAGTGTAGTTTTAATTGTTTTAAATTTGTTGCAGCTTATTACACCAGGTAGTAATGGGAAACACTTTACACGTATGTTTGTGTGTAAAATGTGAAGAAACAGTGAAGTAGATTAAAGGATACACACACCAAATTCCATTACAATAAAAGAAATTAGCTTTTTAAGTATGTCACAGTTTAGCACAACAATAATGCAATTGTAGTTTTTTCTCTTACAATTATCTTGCTTAAGGTACTTCATAATATTTCTGTTCTCCTCAAGGCGAGACTGTATTGTCTCAGAATTCAAAGAGGGAATAAAGATTCTTTTTGTGAATATGGGATTATATCTTTTACGTGTTTGTGATGATATAAATTACTTTTTTTCCCTATATCAGTAATCGCATTAATTCTTTAAGATGGGAAATTTTTCATTACAATGGTCCCTGTGGTAGTTACTATAGGAAGAAATTAGATAGATTTTTCTTGTAAATATTTGTGGATTAATTCAGTATGCTAGGTATTCCAAGTGTCTAAGCACTTTAAAAGGTGGGGAATTAAAACATACACAGAAAACAAGGAGTGGTTTTATCATGCTAAAAATTTGTCAGATAAGAAAAAATGCCTCTTAAAGGAGAACTGTTGAACTACTTAGCAATTGTGTCTTCAGTACATGTAAGAATACCCTTGCAGTGTCATGCTGCAAATGAATTCATGAAATGAAAATACTGATTACATTAACATACAGTATTGTGATAGTACCCAATTGTAAATTGCAGTACGTAACCTTTAATACAAATATTTGTGTCAATCAAAATTGACCGAGAGCAGAGTATACAGAGTTTAAAAGATAGCATTGTTTTTAATAAATAAGATGATCCAGGCAGATGAGACCAGGCTGGAATTTGTTCCTTATCAGCATTTCCAGAAAAAAGGAGGTTGTCTCCAAAATGTATGATAGGAAGGCTTTCCATTTTCCATCTGAGTATGTGAGACCCTTAGAGGATTTAGTGTTTCAGAATAATGTGCTTTGTGTTTTAAAGAATGTAGCACACACTTACCTACTCACTTTTTGGGGAAAAGAACAGAAGATGCAGGTTTTGTTACAAAGAAATCTAGCTGTTGTGGTTTTTTTTTTTTCATTTAAAAAAAAATGTTTTGTCTTGTTCTGTCTATATACTGTAGAATCATTTTGCACAATACATTTCAATGTGCTTGGCCCTTTTTTTTGTTGTTGTTTTAAGCTATTTTTCGAGATTATTGCTTTTTTTTTTTTTTTTTTTTTTTTTTTTAATCTTTGTAACCTCCTTGAGTTCCTTAAGAACCCTTACTAAGGTAGGATTCTGTGAAGTGCTAAGTGCTCTAAATTTGCTCTGCTCTTCCCGGAGGTGTTTGGTTTCTCACAGGACCTGGTTGCGGTATTTTAACCAGAAAGCAGTTGAAGACAATAAGGAGAATATAGTCCTTTCTGTTGGTTACCTATTGTCTTGGTAATTCTGAGTGGGCGGCAGAGAAGCTTGTCTGAATGCCACCCTACTACATTTAGTGAGCATTTAACTGGATGCATACAATTCTACTAGTCAAGTAGGACTGTGAACCTGAAAGAGAAATGTGTGGCATTTACTTAATATTCCTAAAGTCAAATCATCCATACACATTTTTGCAGAATGACAATGTTGAATGACTTTGGTTTTGATATCAAGAGACGGCAGAGAAGGGAACAAAGGTTCTCTGTAAAGGGTGCAGAGGTACTACACCAAGGGTTGTATCACAGAGCTCTGCATTTGAAAGAGCTTGTGCAGTTGCCATTATAAAGAAAAAAATTATTTATGTTGTTGCACAAAGAGAGCTTAAATCCATATACACAAAAAGCAATCAGGATTCTCTTTTGAATCTTAAAACAAATGCTTCTCTAGAAGAATGAACAGGAATGAATAGAACAATGTAGAAAAGTGTTTTGAAAAGCTCCTAGTAAATAGTGCTTTATACAGAATGGCAGATCTAGTTTGTTTCAAGTAACTTGCAGTTTGGAAAACTATTGTCTTAAAAATATTTCGTTGCAGATTATTCTGTATTTGTCAAAATACTGTTAATCCACTTGCACAGACCCTGAAAGTAAGTAAAGCACTCAGAATAGCATGCCATAACTCACCCTGCTAATAGTACTTGTAATTGCACTGTAGTGCTGTACTTTTGCGAGGAAATACCTGCCATCTCTGAAGGATTCAGAAGTGGATACATGCATTAGATTGCGCGATACTTTACCTTTATCCTCAGTGATATTACTGCTCTCCATTAAGAGGCTGTATGATAGGTATTTTTTTTTGTTCAGGGGTCAGTTGTGCTAGAAATTGCTGGTGAAAGATTGCACATGTACAGCACTGTTCTGTGTTGTTCCCATATGTCTTCCTCTATGCATGGGATGTGAGATGGTGGCAGGCTAGGTAGGTTCCTGCCTTAGGTGGCTGCTGCTGCCAACATAGGTGCCTCTTCCTGGCTTGTATGAGCCTTATGTGCGTAAGATCACGTCAGTTGGTAAGGTTGTCTGCCTTCTTCCTGAGAAAAAAAGTGTCGGACAGTGAAGAGATCTACCTCTAAATCTCAATTATATACAGAATTCTGTGATACATTCAATCTAAAATTATGTCCTTTCCCCTGTACTCAAAGAATTTTGTTGTAACCCTTTAGTCATCATCTTTATATCCACAGAGCTCACCCAAAGTCTAACTGAACCTAGCAAGGTAGACCAGGCTTTGGCTTTGTCTCGGTTTGTCCTGTTTCACAAAGTCTGATGTTTCGAAATAGATCAACCTGTTCTCACTATTCTTGTCTCTTCTTACTGTTTAAATCCCAGTGTAACACATGGTTTCCAGAAGTAACTAAAATAATGTCTATGATTCCCCAAATCCTCACAGACAACACTCCAAGGACATTAATGTCAAACTCAGATAATTAAAATTTGTATCCAGCCAAGCTAATTAACCCATTAAAGCCAAGATGCATAGATGAGAATTTGTGTCAGTTTGGCGTTAGTATGTTGTCATGTCTTATAAAATCTGGCTCCAGTGGACTTCATTTCAACAGTACGAAATGTGTTCTCCAATTATTTTTCCTGTATCAGTGTATATGTAGAAAACAGAGAGCTGCTTCTTAAACCCAGCTAATCACGGAGTGAGAGACGCCAGTCCAGGCCTTTCAGCTAATAAGGTTGCTGGAAAAGAATGATCTAAATGGGAAGAAATCTTGCTGCCTGTAAAGGTTCAAAGGCTGTTATGCAGAAGAAAGCCATGTATACTGATTTAGGCTTGAAAGTTCTTTTCCTTTTGGCAGTCCTGGAAATTAGTCCTCAAGATCCTGGCTTGTCTATAGTGCTGAGCTATCTTTCCAGGCAGTTTAACTAAGACATGTAAATAGGAACTATTAGGGTTCACCTGAAAGCCATGTCAGGCTTTGCTGAGGTTATTGGATGTGACAAAGTTGGACAACAGCCTCTAGTTCAATCCGTCTTAAAAGGCTCTAAGAAGCTTAAACCACGGGGTAGTAAGAGGAGGAGACTACGAAGCCTCTCTTTCTCTGTGGTGGTTTTTCTGGGATCTCGCTTAGTAACTACATTATTTTCAAAAACAAAAAAGAAGAGTTAGGTTTTAAAGTGAGCTGTTTCCCTCTAAGTCTGGTAGATGTAACATTCGGTCAGTGGTGCTGTGGCAGGTCTAAAATGCAGAGCTCTGTGATTCCCTTGCTGTTAAGTGCAGGAACCTTTCCCACGGGGCTGACACGTCTGCCCTTGCAGGTGTGGCCCCAGAAAGGGTTCCTTTGCCAGCAAGGAATATCAGGCCTGTGTCTGTTGGGGCGGCTGGTGGCATCACGGTAATCCCGGCTGTCCTGCTGTGCCTGGGGTGGCCCAGAGCAGATCGCTTGAACTGTCTGTTTCCTCGTCTGTGAAATACAGGAGAGTAATACCTGCCTCCCTCCCTCACAGAGCTGTGCCCATGCCTTGGTGCATGCATTGCGGTGCAGGCCCTGTGCTGTGGGCGAGGTGCTGCGTAGTGCAGCAGCCTGCCAGCTGTCCGTGTGTGTGTGTGTGTGTTTGGGTGCCTTTCTCCACTGCAACTGCTTTTTGGGAATAGAAGTTCATCCGCATGTGTGCAGTAGGAAATGCCAATGGAGAGCCTTTTTCAGGGGAGAATTTTAGGTTCTCAGAAACAAAAGAACTAATGGAGATCACTGGCGAATAGTCAGTTGCTTGGTTTAGTTGCTCGCTTCTTTCTGGAAAGGGCAGATGCTTGTGTAGTCTTTTCCAAGATGCATAATCTTTCTAAACTATCTAGTATAAATAATTTCTTCTTAAGTAATTGTATTTGATATATTGCAAAATATCAGCAAGGAAACAAGCATGCAGTACTGAATTGTTCAGAACTAGGATGGAGGTACTCTGAGAGGCTTGGTAGTTGTGTTTTGTCTTGACTCTGTGATGTGTAATTCCCTCTGCTGTGTGTGCAGGGATCTGAACCTGTTTGCAGAAGTCTGAGTCACTAAGTAGATTTTATTTTGCAAGTACAAATACAAACTCATTTTGTCTACTTAAGTACATTTTATAATCATTTTGTGACTATTAACATATTTTTACGCATCCTTATCTGAAAGACCTATTGTTACAATAAATGCAATCTCTGAAACACAATTGCATACCCTAGCTAGAAAACTATACAGGGAGCATCTACATATTATGTTTTTAGGATTAGTGTCTAGACCAGAGAAAAAATTGATCAAATACTGAAGTTAGCACACAGCAGAAGGAGAGTTAAAGCAAAGTATAAGAATACTGAGGGAATATTTTGAAAACAGTTTTTCAAGTAGGGTGTTTTGTGGTGAAGTTTTCCCTCAATTCATGTTCCTGTCCATACAGTGGGAATAGGACTCTGTATCGTACTTGTGTATTGCGGAGACAGATAATTTAAGGTAGGGGATTTTTTTTAACATGCTGCAATACGGATGATGGTGTTAGTATCATGAGCAGAATCAGTGCTGAGAAAGGAACTCATTAGTTTGTGCAGTGCATTATTGTTTAGAAAAGCTTCATGAAGTGACTTCACAGATCCCATGGTAGAAAAGTAGGAGCTCCTTGCCTCCTTCATAGTTTTGTGTAAGACATCTTCTTGCATTACTTTAATGAACCTAAAAAGAATTTTAAAATAGAAAATCATCTTATTTCTCCACAAAGGCTTTTAGCTCCTTCAGGGTATGTAGGACCAATAGGTGCAAGGTCTTAGAGATCCTCTGTTGAAACTAATTTATGGAATAAGTCTTCTCTCCTGAAAATTTGCA